>NC_139659.1:10380988-10423488 GCF_951799395.1 Argentina silus
TTTCAATGGCCATGTTTTGCCATATTCATCATCTCACTTACACTTTGCAGAGATCAGCTCACTTTGTCCTTGTGTCTGTTTAAGAACTATATCCTGTATGTGGTATCTATTTTTTTTTTTTTTGGGGGGGGGGGGGTTCATTTAGTGATTTCTGCGAGAAAGTTGAGAAGAGAAAGGGGCACTGAGGTAAGATGAGGAGGAGTTAAACAAAGTGTTTGTTTCTTTCTTACCTTTCGACCAACTTGGCCGGTCAGTCCAACTGGGCCAAGAATCCCTAGGTCTCCCTGGAATACAGGTAAACAAACATACACTACTATGACACCTCATCTCTATACACAACACAGACTCAGGCCTTCTCAAAAACACACACACACACACACACACACACACACACACACACACACACACACACAAACAGGGTGCTTTATGGAACAATGGAACACACAACATCATGAAGATGTAATACAAGTGGGAGAAGGGTGGGGTACCTTCTCTCCTTTAGGTGCTGTTCCAGGTGAGAGCCCAGGGTCTCCTTTCCTCCCCTGAGAGAAACAAACAGAGAGAACCACTCATTGACTCAGCAACACGTCTCATATACAGTATAACACACTCATTCCTCTACAGTACTTTCACACAAATACTTTCAGTGATGCTGTCCTGTTTTTTTTGTCTAACCACAAACACACTTGTGTCTGCATTTGAAGGCTAATCAATGAATCAAACGGCACCTATCAATACGATCATCATAAGACACAAGTGAAATCTGCAAGGAAGGAAAGGTGCCTCTCTGTGGACACAAGGGAGCCCTATGGCAGGAGCCTCTCTTGAAGGGGTCTCCCACCCTCCATTGAGTGGCTCAGGACAAATCTGCGGTGATATTTCTACTCAGCGTATGTGAGACCTGCGGCCTTCCTGCCAGACTCACCAGGCCTCATTGTTAGAGAGAGAACAACAATAATGGGCTTGTACACTTCAAAGCCGCGGGAAGGAAATTAAACTCAGCGTGCTGAATCCTTTTTCCCCCTGGAGTCCCTGTGGTTTACAACTTTACTTCATTTAGGCTCGATGAAAGAGCAGGATTGGGGAGTGCTCCTGGACAACAAACGCTTTGGAAATATTCTTTCAACACACCTGCCCTAACGAACCGCCCGGAGCCACTCTACCCCCACAGAAGGGCAGTGTTAGCATTAGCTGGGACAGGGTCTCAGATGGTGGCCTTGCCATTCCAAGGTTTTCCATTAACACTAGTTCATTAAGGTCTATCCACCCGCTGGCAACCTGAGTTTATTTGGTTCATTGTTGTGCAAGGTAAACTGACATCATTATTTGGTTTTCTTTACAAGGATAAATGCACAGCTCAGTGCCCAGACCACGATTTAAGATGTGAGGCTCTGGTTGTTATAGAGGGGGGTCGAGGCTGTGGCTGCTGGTCTCTGTGTTCGACACCTCTCAGAGAGACAAAACACTGCCTTACAAGCAGATTACTTCATGTTACTGCTACGTCTGGGAATTTGGATCACTTAGGGAAATGCCCTGAGGGTTTTTAAAGAGCTAGAAGGATTGTTTGGACCACGGCTAGAGCTGATGTTACTACAAGCAAAGTTCATCCTATTCACAATGAAACATGTCATGTTGAAATATAACTAAATAGTGCATTAAAATGCATCATAGGTGAATAAAGACATTGACGTCATTCGATAAATAACATCTTGGTTACGCATCACAAATGAATATGGATAAAACGGCAAAGAAATGACAAAAAAGTGGAGAAGAAGAAGAAGATTGTGATAGAGACAGAAAACAAAAGCGGCCGAGGAAGGAACAGAGAGTGAGACCAGACCGTATGTGAGAAAAGGAAAGAGAGAGAGAGAGAGAGAGAGAGAGAGAGAGAGAGGAAGAGAGGGGGGAAGCAATGGAAAATGATGGCAGAAAGACAGAGAGAAATGTAATCATGTTCTGCAGTGACCCGACGAAGGCAGCGCTCTGGCATGTGGAAAGCGCGGGGGTGCGTACTGGAGCGTGATTGCATGCAGCTGCACTGCCGTTTATGTAAGGCACTTTTATAACAATCCCTTAAATATAGGTAGTGCTCATTAAGGCCCGTCTGAGAGCGCTGCGGACATCACAATGCCTTTTTACACGCCCAGCACACAGATGCTATATATCGCCAGAGACTACGGTGTTTGCTGAGGTATACATTGAATGCAGACACTCGGGGAGGGTCGTAGAGAAGAGGCTTTGTCTCTGGAAGGGTCATCCTCTGCTCACACATTAAAGGGAGACAGTTTTATTTGGGGATCTAAGTTTCCATCTCCTGATCCTGATGTTTTCCCCTGGACGGCTGATAAATCACTTTTAGCTCCTCTCTCCTCTGGTGTTACGGTGGAAACCTCCACCTCTGAGAGGGATCTTCTAGTTTTACGCAAACACACACCCGCACACACACACACACACACACACACACACACACAGTGCTGGAGTGTGTCCAAAGTGATGGTGCATGTGTACGACTCATCTACACAGACAGCTGAAACAGAGTACATCTGCAAAACTCTCTTTTCCTCACTTCAAGACATAGTGCAGTATCTGACATTCACCTCTACACACATGCTTGAGTTATACTGTATGTCAGTTGACTTTAGTACGAGCTTTTAGCTGTTCAACACAGCCAGGTGTGAATGGAGTGAACCTCGATGCCCTGACACTGGACTCATAAACCCCCATTGAGTCGGAATAATCTTTATAGGTTACAGCAAATTAGAGATTCTGTGTTAAGAATGTACAACAACACACATCGTCATAGGATTGTTATTCATCAAAGGCATGACACCAACTCAACCTTCCCATTAAATGAACAGAGCAGGTACATAAACGACAAAATGGTTTAATGTGGAAAAACGTTCCAGCCGGCTGGTACCATAAAACCATGTGCTCATTTCATGTGATGAAGTGTGTGTGTGTGTGTGTGTGTGTGTGTGTGTGTGTGTGCGTGCGTGTGTGTGTGTGGAACATACCTTAAGTCCAGTAGGACCGGTTCGGCCAGGGTTGCCATGGGGACCGGGGGCACCCTGCGGAACAACCAGAGAGAAACCACAAATGGTGATCAAGATAATAATCAATCTTCATATTGAATTATGCTGAGCTGAGCTGAGTTGAGCTGAGCTGGGCCAGGGGCTACTGCTGCCATTCAGTCAAGGGGCGGAAGGGTTGTCTGGAGAGCTTCAGCCTTCATGCTGCTCTAAAACCCCCCTGTCCTATACATTTTGTGTGTGTGTGTGTGTGTGTGTGTGTGTGTGTGTGTGTGTGTGTGTGTCTGTGTGTGTGAGTGTGTGTGCGCGCTTGTGCGTGTGTTGGGATTTGGGATTTGGGATGGGGGTTGGTTGGGGGGGTGCGGGGGGGGATGTAGCTTATGGAAAATGGGGCTTCATGCTGGAGGTAGAATGGAGTTCTGGCATATGGATGTAGTTTCCTACCCCCCCCCCCCCACCCCCCATTGCCTCACACTCTGCAGTCTCCCTGAGGCATGGCAGCTTTTGCATGCACACATAGACACACACACGCAAAGATGCAAACACAAACGTTCTCATTGTTGTTGTGAATGTCTTAATGAGAAAAGCAGGTCAGTTCAATTTGAGTGTTGAAATACCATCAGTGGTTGACTTTTCACTCTTGTGTCTGTTGCTGGAAACAAAACCCTCTCAAAACAAACACACCTAGATCTACAGTAGCATATTAGTAATGTAACCCCTTTGCCCCTCCTCATGGGAAAAGTTAGCAGTGAGCCTTTGAAACCCAGACAGCTTGTAGAGTGGGCTCTGGTAATTGAGAATGGCCATCCACAGCACAGGTGGGTGATGACGAGGCTCTCTGCCACCCTCTGTGCTGTCGACATGGGCAGAAGTGTGTGTGACAGCAACCCCCTCTCCCTGGCTCTCTCCATATGGTTGCGGTTCGTCCTCTGAGGGGTCCCCCCAGCTGCGTCTGAGCTACTTTTTCCGACCAGATCCTGACCCCAGAGACATCCCCCACGTGGCATGACACCCTCAGCCCCCCATGCACCCCCACCCGGGGTCAGGGATCAAGCATGTCAGAGAGGGCGGAAAAAGAGTCATGACCGCTTCTGGAGTGGGGTCAGCAACTTCACTGGGGCAAAACGACTGAACGAACACGTTTGTGATTCAGAGTAGAATCCCAAACCCACTTTCCACACCAAAGTTGAGTCAAGTGATTCTTTGTTATCCTATGAAAGGAAATTCATTTGGTTTTGGGCTGGGTGGGTAACACTCTTTTTTATAAAAAAAAACAACAACACATTCAACAATGTCTAAAAACAGACATATACTGTTAGAGACATGACAACATACAGAGAGCACTCACTCAATCCAACATCTATTTTATAGCCCGTCTGTGATTCATCAAGGCGGGCCTTGGAGACAGTGAGCTCCTCTCAGGAGATCAATGAGGGTGTCTGTTACCTGAGATGACTCACTGTAATCACACTCGCACTCACATTTTCCATACATACACTGAATGTACATGTAGACAACAGAGCCCTCAGAGACTCCTGCGTGATGTAGCTTCACTCTGACAAACCCCTTCATCCTACATTACAGTGTTGGGGTGACATTACAAGAAGTAGCCTTGCCCTAAATAGCTTAAATAAACTACAATCTTGAATTACATGCCTCAAATTCACCGGTGGTTACCCTCAGGTTGGGCAGTAGTTGGCACCATTGGCACAGACGACAGACGCAGAGGTGGTGCTGTATGCATGCCATGCCCGTCGCCTCTCATCTCATTTGGCAGGTGTCTAATTAGGGAACGCCAGGGCGGGACACCCAGCTGGCTAGAGGCTTCTGGGATACGGAACTGAAAAGCCTCAACCTCTGAACTGGGAGCCAGGGCGCCAACAGTGGGAACCGTGGTAATGATGAAGCCCACTCTCTATGCTTCGTGACAGCTCTAAAATGGGACAAAGTTGTCCTAAAAATGTACAAATAGGTCAAACTGTGACAGTATATATAAAGTAGCATATAAATATCTATAATGCCCTCTCCTTCAGCTGTATACCAATATCACAACGTAAAAGAAAATAAATGTAAATAGTCATTTGGTGCTAAAAGCTGGACGTATCCCATGCTTCCTCCGAAAGTACATATTTCAGATGGTTACATTTAATGGGACATGCAGTAAAGACGGCCTGCATTTATACAACATGTCGTAAAGACAGTTTCAACATATATGGCTGACATAAAAGGCATGGCTCTATGAAGTGGTGCCAAATGAGTGCTGGACTCCTCAGCGTGTGAGGATCCGGGACTCCTTTTAATTACAGAGCCCTGTGTACTCAGACCAGAGGTGTAATTTACCCTCAGGAATAGATTTCACTGCATGGCTATCCAGTGCCATACTGTAGCATGCCACCATATCACAGACTGGCACGGGCAGACAGAGGCACTGAGGTCACACAGGCTGGTCCCTCGTACAATAAAAACTCCACAATGACAGGGAGAGTGTGAGGGAACCATTCCAGCTGCTCGCTTGAAACGTTTTTAAAGTTTTCAGCCACAAGTTTGTAGAGCTAAATACATGATGTGGTATCCTGACTATAAAAAAGGGAAATGTAAGTAATCCAGTTTAATATACTGTATAGAGCTTTAAAATAACAACAATAATAGCTCAAATAATAATAACAATAACAGTTTTGCCTATTACCATAGAAACCATAGATATAGTATATACTTAACAACATGATATACAGTTAAATGGAATGAGTATAGTATTAAAAGTGCCTAAAAACACCAAAAAACACAAAATGTGCTCTGCCTGGCTTACTTTAACTGGCCTCATCAGGGTTCAGCACGAATCAATAAACACATTACAAGAATGTGGCTCTGATTTCACCAGTCCTGCCAACTGGATGCCCTTGTGCCATGCAACACGCTGGCCCTATGGGGGACTGCAAAAAGGCAGACTGGGAGCAGGAACTTTTTTGTTTTATATCCTGGAGAATATTACAGTTATGTTCCACAGGAGATTTCTCCATACTGTACAGAGTTTATGCTGGGATTATAGAGACCCTTAAAACTAGATGTACTGCCATGCTGTTACCCAAAAACACCCAAAACACTGACCTCAGCGGAATACAGAGAAAATACTGGGCACGTCAACTCAGGACCCTCTCCAGTCTCTGCATTACTGCATTCTGACCACACCGTCCCAAGCCAATAGTCTAGGTATATTGCTTGAGCTGTTAAATGTCTTCATCTGATTTGAATTAGCTGTGTCTCCATTGGGTTGAGTTAGGTGGTGTTGGTGAGTGATGAGTGGCTAGAGAGGGAGAATGAATGATGGACAGCGTCTGTCTCTGACAAAGTACATAAGACTATTGATCCAGGCTCCAGACAGAGAGGGGAGGTCAGTCTGTCTGCCTGGAGGTGATACAGCCACAGCCACAAACCTGTCAAAGCCACAAGTCTGTCCCTCTGACCTCCACTCTGACCTAAACCCTCTCAGTCCTAGACAGTGTCCTGGCTATCGTCTGCAGACACTTAAGACTCTCACTTTCACCTCTGGCTGCTTCCTCCCAGATCCCACCCCCTCACACACACCTCATCAACCACCTTAACACACTGACCAGACAGACAGACTGACCAGACAGACAGACTGACCAGACCAGACCACTTCCACCAGTCTGGACACATCACTGCGCCACTGTGTCATCACCGCCACATTGTGTTGACAACGGTGGTCAAAGCAAGGTTATCTCACACTCATGTGTGTGAGGTCAGAGGTCACGCCAGGTTCATGGATGGGGCTCTGGGGTTCAATGGTGTCTGTCTTCTGTCTCCAGGGCCTCGGCCCTGCTCAGTAATGCAGACCACAGGCTAAGCCATCAGCCCCTCCTACTTGCTAAACAAAACACGTGGGGGTTTTTAATGTGGAACAAAGATGACACTTTGTCGTATCCTACTATGGTATTTCACAGTGTTGCTGACTAACTCAACAAGTTAACAGCACACAGTTGCTGCCTCTCATGCTCATTCCCAGTCAGCCAGGAATGCTGAACCTGCAGCCTAAAATTGGATTGTCAGTTGATCATTTCAGTGCTCAACGAGAGCATCTCTCTCAAATAGAAACCATTCCTCCTCCATCTGGCCTGGGGGTTGAGTGTGCTCTACTCTACGCACTGCGGCGGTGCACGTGGCAGCGATGACCAGGAGCTAAGAGAGGCATCTGTTTACACTAGGGAGAGTTATAGAGTTGCCCCTCAAAGAAATCTATCATTGATACAGACAGCTGAGCTCCTATTTAAAAAATAAATCCTGGATAGTCACAACAACTGTGAAGTTTGGGGGGGGGGGGGGGGGGGGGGGGGCGGTGTTGAGCCTGGCCTACAGCGACTCGCTCACGATGTGGCAAGATGCTGCAGCTCCGTGTCTCTATGACTGTATGTGTTCTGCAGTCAGCGAACAGAGCTGTTGGGTGTCATAGCCATGGGGAGAGACAGCGACAGTCTCTGGGGTTTGTGTTTTGTCTGAGGCATAGCGTCAGTGCCTGCAGGGGGGAGCGGTCAGACAGCGTGTTTGTGGGCGACCCTGCAAATCCCTCAGCGCCCCGCCCTCCTCCTCCTCCTCCTCCTCCTCCTCCTCCTCCTCCTCACCACCGTCTTTTCAACTTTTTATGGTGGGCGTTTTTTGTCATTGTTGTTGGGTTTTGCATCCACTCCCAATGACAACGTTGCAGTTCGTTTGGTGTGGCTGATGGGGCCCTGAGACAAAGGCCTTCTCTGTGGTGCTGGCTGGTGTAAATCAGCGTGAGGCGGTAGGGTGGTGAATGTGTTGGGCTGTCTGAGAGGGGTGAGAGGCCCTGTGTTTATAGCAGCTCCCCCTTGTCTCTCCGCCACACTTCAGACGGCACCCGTGGCCTCTGGCTCAGAGCGCTGCACCCTCCGTCTGAGAGGTATTACAGGTGGCAGTTTGGCCACATGTGTGGAATGTACCTGAGGGGAGCTGACATGATTCCCGCTCCGCTGCTAGAGACCGGGTGAGAGGGCTGCTGGGGTTTAAATACGTTTAATTAGACGCAGACAAAGACGTCTTTATGACATGGAGGGGATTGATTTCCCTCGGCCTTAGCTCAGTTTTTTAGTCTCTCTCTTGCGCACATGCCTACACGTGCACGCACATGCATTACATACAGACACACACACACACACACACACACACACACACACACACACAAACACACACACACACACACACACACACACATACACACGCACACAAACACACACACACACTCACTCACACGCTACTGAGCCATGTGTGATGTCTGTGGTAAATGAGGTTTGTGTTAAACAGTAAAACAGTCTGTAATTATATCATAAATGGTCTCGTATCCTCATTAGTGGCCCCTATCCAGACAGCTCGCTTGCTGCTTTTCAGTTGAACTTTAACATTGAAAGACTGCGGCCCAGCAAAATCCACTCTCTTGTTTTAGGCAGACCAGCAGTGCTACATCACAGCAGCCGTCTTCTGTCTGTCTGAAACCAGCGATAGGGGAGGGGAAGAGTACACTGTTGGTGCCTGGTCATGGTCTCAATCAGTAACATCCTAACTGTAAGCTGCTTCAATGAGCATTCCACCATTGTATGTACCTGCTATTGCTATCAAAGAGTGAGAGGCACTGTACTGCTATCACAAAGCCCTCCCTCTCTCTCTCTCTCTCTCTCTCAGACTGGGACTCCTATGAAGTCGTGCTAACCTCCAGTCATGAGAACAGAGCCCAGTGAAACCGTACGCTCTCCCAGTGTTTACAGAGGTTTTATTAGGCATCCTGTCACACAGGCAGCCTTTTGAAAGGTCTCTTTATGTGAGTTTTCCTGTTTATGCCTGAGGGTTCGAGGTCAACGTTCTCAGCCTCACTCTGAATAGGGTCAATCTGACTGCATACGAAAACTTTGGGTGTGCAGAGAAGAGAGGTGGGGGGGGGGGGGGGGGGTGGCTAGTATTTTAGCTAGGCTATTATTGTAATTACAGATAATGGTCTGTGACTGTGTCTGCTAGGCTGGGGCTCACAAACAGAGACACTCTTCTCCTCTCTTGTCTAGCAGAAGTGTGTGTTTGTTTGTGTCTCAGACTTCAGCCTGTACCTCCCTGTACCTCAGCAGCGGCAACATCAGCAGCGGCAGCGACTGTCTCCGGCAATTTTAATTTTGAGTTAACAGGGTTCAACACAGACACACAGTGAGGTCAGAGTAATCCACAGATCCTATCCTGAGGGTTTCATCACAACTTCACCCATAGAAGTTGCATGTTGGTATTTACTGGGCCTAAGGGTGGAGGAGGGATAGCTGAGGAAAGAGGTGTTTGACCTGAGCTAACTGAGATGGAGGGAATGACAAGAAAGCAAACAAACAACATTCAGGGAGATGGAACCCAGACTCACCCGAGGACCCTTCTTCCCTGGCTGGCCTGACTTCCCTGGAGGTCCTGGAGGGCCCTGGAGAGAGAGAGAGAGAGAGAGAGAGAGAGAGAGAGAGAGAGAGAGAGAGAGAGAGAGAGAGAGAGAGAGATCAATTAGGAACCCATAAAAAAAACACTTATTGTGATGGGTGAGTATGAGACTTCATTCATTGTGCACATTAGAGTTATACTGTAGCTCCCATTCGGTCTACATTGAATGGTGACTCAGGAGAGATAGAAGAAGCACACATTTGATAAGAAACCTCCCACTTCCATACACTAACACAAATTAAACACTACTTCCATTGTGCCCAATAGAATTAAATCTCTCCTCCATCAGGATTGAATGGCGGGTGAAAAAAGCGACACCTTTGTCCTGTGATGTAATTACATCCCCCAAAACTGGTGCAGGTGATGAGAGGTCAGCCTATCAATCACAGGGTCATGTGCCCAGGGGACAGGAAACACTAGAAAGACCAGAACAAACAGGTCATTTCCTGTCTCACTCCCCAACCGTGTTTGGTTTATCAACCCAGGCCTGTGGTCATTCATTTTCTTTTCATCATAAAAGAAGAAAAACAGAAGTGAAAAATAACACAGAGCCTGACCACAATGCTGAGTACTCGGCACAAAAACAGCCCCAAGCTCTGGACCCTGCTTGCAAATGGGAAACATGGGGGTTTTAAGAAGCAGCTTCTGAACAAGCTCTTTGAGACACTGAGAACTGAGAGCTTGTTACTGGGCTTGTTACTGGCATTGTTACTGGTTTGTCTTATGGAGCTGTCCTTTACATTATACAGCCCTGCTACTGACCTTCACATCGCCCTCCCAGATTTACTGTAAGTCAATCTATCTCACAGTCAGATCTGATGATGTACTGTAGACAAATCACTCTGTCTGTTCCACCGTGTCTGGGGCAGAGAGAGGGGAGAGTCCTCATGGTGGACACCCCCATTTAAAAGGACATCAGACTTCAGAGTGCCCCTGTGAGAGACTCTCTCTGAAGAGGGCCATTGTATAGAAGCACTCAGGAGTCAAAGGAGTCTTGACTCGACCTACTTTCGGCACAGCCTGTGTTAGATCTCTTACTGACAGTGTGTAAAAAGCCCTCAGCTCTCACACAGAGAAGTGGCGGTAGATGGTTCTGGGAGTGCTCCAACAGTGCTCCCAATCACTGCTCTATTGTGTGGCTGAATGGGGGAAATTGACCGCTTAAAAAGCAGCAGCAAATGCCATGGGTGACAGGCTATTGTGGAGACCTGAATGAATGGAATGGCTTTTCCTCTCACACGTGTGTGTGTGTGTGTGTGTGTGTGTGTGTGTGTGTGTGTGTGTGTGTGTGTGTGTGGGTGTGTGCGTGTGCGTGTGCGTGATTGTTTTTCTGTGGGTGTATGTATAAGTGTGCGTGGGTGAGCTTGTTTATACTGAACCTCTCTGCATGCTGAAGTGGTGACAGGCTCCCAGTGAGAGCTCTCTGTGGGCCCCCCAGTGTGCTACGTGGCATACAGCCCCCCTCCTCACGCATGCAGAAAGAAAGGTTCCCATTGAGGAGTGCACACATCGCTTGGAGAGTGCAGGGTGTCGGGGGAGAGGGGGAAGATAGTCACAGGGGCAGAGGAGGCGTTTATATAAGAGTAGGAGAGGAGAGAGCGACAGAGAGAGAGAGAGAGAGTGAGAGAGAGAGAGAGAGAGAGAGAGAGAGGCAGAGTGAGAGAGGCAGAGAGAGAGAGAGACACACACAGGGAGGGAGAGAGAGAGACAAAGAGAGAGAGAGACAAAGAGAGCGAGAGAGAGAGAGAGGTACACAGGGAGAGAGAGAGAGAGAGAGAGGGAAACATAGTGAGAGATAGAGAGAGAGAGAGAGAGAGAGAGAGAGAGAGAGAGAGAGAGAGAGAGAGAGAGAGAGAGAGAGAGAGAGAGGGAGAGGCGGAGAGGGCCATCCTGTGGCTCTGTTTTGTACAGGCACATCCAGATTTATCCATTTGTAATAACCTCTCCCTCAGAACCACGACCTCTCTCTCAGAACCACGACCTCTCCCTCAGAAACAAGCACAGAGTCGTGCCACGTCTTTAACTGAGCAGTATGATCAGGGGAACTGTATCACTGTGTTGTGATCTTTAAACACACTACTGAAACTCAGACAAGCAGAGCTTTCATGAAAAAAAACACCCACCTCTCACATGTACTCATAATAAATGAGTAGAGGCTTGTGTGCTCTGGCTCCAAGACCGTGGTTTAGTCAGAACATACACACACCCTAGACACAGGATCAATGTGGCATCAGAACATACACACACCCTAGATACAGGATCAATGTGCCATCCGAAATGTCAGCACACAAGTCCCTATCAATCAACACTGCTTCTTCGGTCCTGGGCATACGTACTGCAATCTACATCAACTTATTCTCTTTAAATGTTACTGTATCTTGTCAACCCTAAAGGAATGAGACAATACTATCATTGAGGTGCTACAGTTTCTCTCAATCTCTACCAGAGCTTTGTAAGTACAGGTACCTCCTCATCTCCGCTCCTCTGTAAGTATTGTTATCTCCCCTCAATGCTTTTCTACAGTGTTTGTATCCACTCCAGGGGAGGCTGGTGGAGGTAGGAATCAGAGGTGTGTTCGATACCATTCCGTTCTGAATCTCCTCTTTCCTACAATAGTGTCAGTGGGTTGGTCCTTTGGGAGATTACAGTCCTAGTGTGGTGAGCGTCAGTAATTAGGCCTCCAGTAATGACAGACAGGTCAGTCAGCTCACTAAATCAGCGCACAAGTCAATTAACCAGCCCTATAGAGAGCACTCTGCAATTTGCCCCTCAAATTACAGAGCCACTTCAAAGTCAAAGTGCAGCATGATATATGTATCATACACACGGTCACATCAAAACTGCTGGGTTTGAAAGAAAGAGCCCACACAGCAAGTCATGGGAGCTACGGTGCAAAGAACTGGTGAAGGCGAGAGGGATTCAGCTAGCTGGCCCATTTTTCCCCTGAATGAAAAAAATAGGTAATTTCCCCCGACACTATCTTGTTTGATGTTTATGAATGATTTCCTCTGTTTAAGAGGACTGAAAAAGCTGATTGCTCACTAAAGGAGAGAGTCTCTTGAAGATGACCCTCCTCAGGTATCTGCCATTGGACTGGGATTCCAGAAGTGTGATCCATGGTAACATTGAACAGGAGCCTGCGTTCTGCCAGTGGAAAAGCCTGTCTACCTTCAGTGGGAGGCTGAATGGTGAAGTGTTTACTGCCTGCCCCGACCTTTGACCCGGCTTTGAAAGTGGGCCGCGCGACCCCCACCCGCCCTCTGTGACAGAGGAATCTGGTGCAGAGACGGCAAGGCGTCAGCACCGATACATTGGACCTAGGGTGGGGTGGGCTAGGTTTGGGGGAGGGGGAGAGAAAGGGGAGGATTTCTAACCTGCATGTGGAAAAGGAGGAAGTTGCACATTAGCCTGCAGTGCCACTATGACTTTAGCCCCACTGCCTCACAGCTAAACCCTCAGCTTTCACAGAGCCTACACTTGTCACGTTTGCTTAAGGAACTTTGATCATGTTATGGTTTGAAGTGCAGGACAGCAAGACAAAGAGACAATGAGACACAGGAGTGAGGGGAAAATCCAATAAAGCAACTTACATCCCTGTCTTTCTCTTTCTCTTTCTCTCTGTCCATCTCTTCCCCTCTCTCTCTCTCTCTGCCCTTCTCTATCCCCTCTCCCTCTCTTCCTTTCTCTCCTCTCTCTACTCCCCGTACACATCCCTACACAATCCCTACACATTGAGGGGTCCCTGATCATAGCCCAGCCATCCTCCCCCTCTCCCTGGGTTAAGGGACCACACAGTGTGGACGCTGTGTTGCCCGTGGGGGTCTCCTCTGGCCGGGGCTGCCGAGGCTTTGATGAGGTATTGCTTCCCCCATCCCCTGAGCTGCTCTGTCACTGAGCCCTGATTGTTCCCAGTGAGGGGGGCTGGGGATGTAAAGACCTGTAATCAGACAGGATTAGAGTCTGACAGTCTGGGAGTCAGAGACACAGAGAGAGAGAGAGAGAGAGAGAGAGAGAGAGAGAGAGAGGGAGAGAAAGAGAGAGGGGGGGGGGTTTCACATATGGAACATGCTCCACTTTCACCGCTCGACTTAGTTTAAGAGCTCAACCTGCCACACACGACCGCATTGAGTACACCATGTGCTCTCATACTCATACACAAGAACACAACCACATACACACACACACACACACACACACACACACACACACACAAACAGCACCAAAGCCAATAAAGTCAGTGAAAGTGAACGGGTACTGTATGTTGACGTCATATTACTCAGACACAGTGGAGATTGAGGAGAAGCTCTTACCGGAAAGCCTGGTTCACCCTTCAGCCCCGGAGGTCCTGCCAGCAGTGAGAACTGAGTGGGTTCCACATCCCACGTTTGGAAGCCGTCAGTGGCAGGCAGGGTGGCTGGGGCATTGGTGGGTTTGGTGTAGCGGGAAGTAACGGGTGGGTTGGTAGCTTTGGACAGTTTTGGATTGACAGGTGGTTTGGTGGCTTTGGAGCTGGTGGCTTTGGAGGTGGGCAATTTAGGCTGTGGGGGCTTTTTAGCTACAGTGGGGTGTGGTTTCTTTGGACCGGGACTGACTGCCCCCTGGTCCCTCATGGTGATCTTGGCCTTGGCTGGGGCAGTAGGCGTTTTCTTGGCACCCAGGCCCACTGTGGTCTTCTTAGGGCTGCCACGAGGGGTGGGCTTTGGGGGGGTTGTCTTGGGGGATTTGAGGGTGGGGGTTTTGGAGGGGGGGACTCCAGTCCTGAGCGGTGCCGTGACGGTCTCGGTCCGGGCCTTGGGCGGGAAGGCTAGTCCAGGCCGGGCCGTGACAGGCGCCATGGTACCGGGCAGGGGAGGAGGAGTGGTCCTAGGAGTGGGCTTTAAAGGGAGAGCAGGAGCCATGTACCTCACGGCGGAGGCAGCCGCAGCGGCGCTCCGACCCGGGCTCAGGCCCAGAGGCTTCCTGCCCAGCTCGGTGGGCGCCAGCGTGGGGGCCGGGGTGGCCGTGATGTTGGGGTCTCGGGGTAAGAGGGGCAGGAGGGGCGCTAGGTTGGGCCTGTAGGTGTCGGCTTCCCTGCACTGTTTCTTAATGTACCTGCAGTAGTTGTGAGATGCCTGTGCAGAGGGGATAAGGTCAAACTGGCAGATGGCGCCCTCAAACTGCACGGAAGCCTGGCTCACCTTCCCCAGCAGGAAGGAGCCCTGAGGGTCCAGGCCCTCCTCTCTGTCTGAACCCAAGTCTGCATGAATGCTCTGCTTCCCGCAGGAAGTGTAGAGAGTCACCCTCTGGCCACTGATGTCCAAGGCCAGGTGGTGCCACTGGCCATCGTGGAGGTCGTAGTGGAGTGCCACGGAGCTCTTGGGCCCAGTGTGGAGCACCAGTTGCCCCGGGGTGAGCTGCAGGCCCAACAGGAGCTTCCTGCGACCGGAAAGCACGGTGAAGAGGAAGGCGTTGTTGACGCGGTGGGAGCGCAGGCTCAGGAGCAGCGCCAGGTTGGGCCAGTAGGGCGGCGATATGACGGAGCGCACTGGGGCCTCCACACGCGCCCGCTGGGTGAGGATGACCCCCGATCGGAACGGAATAACCCCTGGAGGGACTGAGCGCGACGGCTTCTCTCCCGTGAGCCCCAGCCTCTGGAGGATGTCCACATCTGCAGGAGAGCAGGACTGGGGTTAGAACAGAGTGGCTAGACACCACACACACACACACACACACACACACACACACACACACACAAACACACACACACACACACACACACACACACAAACACACACACACACACACACAAACACACAAACACACACAAACATACTAACAAAGAATCCTAAGAACAAAGAATACTTGGGAGTGAAAGTCATCTACATCTGTGTTCACAAAGAGTGACTAAATTTAGAGTAGAACTCTAAACGCTTTTGATTGTTTGCACCTGAGGTATATGAGATGTTGCCTTGAATGCAACAAACAAACATGATTAATCCAGACAATGCAAGCTCTGAGAGTTAGAACAGCTTAAGCACGATGTCTGGAGGAAGAGAGAGGAGTGAGAAGGAACACAGAGCTGAAGCAGAAGATACTGTATCAGTTGACAGTGGGAGAAGGAAAGGCCAGGAGGAGGTCAATGGTGGAACTGATCACAACTGAGGAGGACAGCAATGATGAGACTCATATTGGGAGGATCACAGCTGGAGAGAACAGCCATTCTGCTGGCCTACTGTGCATATCCAGGCTGGACAGTCACTATAGATACAGTACAATAATGTCTATGGAAATCCCATGTGTCGAGCGTGAGTGGAACACATGGAGAGGGAGAATCTCAGTCCATCTCTATGTCTGTGTATGAGATAATACAGAGAAACATGGCCAGCAGATTCACAAAAAACCCTCACAAGGCTAATCCTGGCCTACACACATACATTACACACTCACCAGATGTCTGCTGAGGAGTGTATGATGACAAATTAAACTGAAGTTATGGCAGAAGACCCAGACTGTCTTAAACGCAGTGAAAACTCAGCAATCTCTTGAAGAGCGTTAATAGGACTCATTTTCTCTAGATTTGGAAAATGGTACTTCCTGGAGAAAGGAGGGGAAGGCATTTTCACCGTCTGCAGGGGGGCTGTTGGAGTGACCACATTCCTTTCAGCTGATTTTCAGCTGATTTTCCTACACAGCACATTCACATCCAAAGCAATTAAGAACTCCCTAAATTCACAGAGAGGAAAACGTTCAATTATGCCACTCATTGATACTGGAGCCCCTGAGCGGAGGCAGGGGGAATTCTCCCTGATGGATAATTGAATGTGTTTTTTAAATAAACCCGGGCACCCAGGGCTGTCATGGCCTGAAAGGTAGCTGCCGATCAGAGCGGGGAGAGACTAAACAAAAGCACGCTAGGAATCATCTCCTCGGCCTGCCGCATGTTTCCACACATGGCCTGCTCCATGCATCAGTGTCACCCAACATCAACCATCGCATCACGGCAATGGGCCGTGATCCTTCCTCCTTCATCCCCAGCAGAACAGTAGCTGTGAGGGGCCCTACGCAGGGAGCAAGGGAGGAGGGAGCGAGGGAGAAGAGGCCTCATGCCCGTGCAGAAATTACTCTCCGCCCCCCTCTCCTCCACTTTCCTCTGAGGCCCAGAGCTGTGGAGGTGTTGAGCGGATCAGTCAAAGGAGAGCCCCCTCTCTCCCAGGGGCCAGATCTAGAACACACTCTGCCCAGAACACATGAGTCTTTGTGCAGAGTGCATACATCCCAGAGAGAGAGGCAGGACAGTGACTACTACAGTAGGCCTATGGGAGAGAGACCACCAGCGCTCTAACAACTAGTCTATGTCCACTTTCCTGCTAGAGCAGGCTGGCTTTACTCACTGGCTAGAAGTTCTAGCTCTGAGATAAGTGTTGACAAAGCATCTAAATCATGGGTCTACTACTCTTCTGTCCTGATGGTTTATGCCTTCTGTCCTTCTTAATAACCAAGCCATTATTATTTCAAGCTGAGAAACAGTTTGCGTGAGCAGTGAACCCTTCAGCCAATGAGTAACATAAAGTTCAGAGAAGAATGAATGAAGTAAACAATCTGTGTCGGGAGGTGGAGGGCCTGAGTCATGCACCTCTGATTTAGTAACATTCACCACACCAGGTTGTGTTAACGTTGCCGTGCTCACAGTGACTGGTCCATAGCCCTTAGTCATGTGGGGCGGAGCAGGCTAGGCCATGTAGGTGGCAGTTCATGCTGTTTTGTATTATCCAGTAGGAGTCCCAGGGTTTATTTGTGTGAGGGGGGCTCACTGCCAGAGCAGCCTGTACCAGGTTCAGCTACTGAGGCTAAGATGGCTAATCCCTTCCCAGTGACTGCCATGCATCCAGCACTGTCACAGGCCAACATTCCCACCCCGCCCAGGGAAGTGATTCAGTTAGGAGGCTAACTAACGTGCATCCTTACATGTGGAAAGAATAAGTTGGGGTCAAAGGTAAACAAGGTTAGTGATTTAAGGGGTCAAACCAGATCAATTAGTAAGCACCAGAAGAGCGTTGCCACTCTGAGCAGTGAGTGGAAAGCACAACTCTTGAACTCAACAGCATCTTCTCATTGCTGTGTGATCCCTGTCCATCTCTGGAGTGACATTCCCTCGAAGTTATAGTATATCACCAGACTGACCACAGGGGAGCACTGTGCATCTCGCTGCCTGGAAGCAGACCACTGTTTCCAGCGATCAGACAGCCTCTGGGCAGCCCCAGAGCTGAACCCCCAGGAGGGGACTGGACCATCAGTGATTACTCTGTGATCTCAGACATTGGCTCCGGTCCAATACTGCCGGAGTGCTCTCTACTGGGAACATGTTTAGTGCTGCTTGTAATATGGAGCTGAGAGAACCGCGGGAATTAAAGCTCGGAGTGAGCACATTCTTTTTTATATGACATTTGAATGGGCTTGAGACATTTGGGCTAATGGGACCTGTGAGGCCGATAGAGGGGGGGAGAGGGGGGTGGAAAAGGGGGAGGAAGAGGAGAGGAAGAAGAGGGAGAGAGAAAGAAAGAAAGAAAGAGAGGGTACTACAGTACAGTACTGCAGCACATAAGCACAGCTGTAGAGGGAGAGTGAGAGAGGGATGGGACCCAGTGGAGCTCCACAGAGTTGGCTCACAGTGGTTGTAGCCAGGAGAGAGCATCAGGTTCAAGCAGCTTAGAATAGAGAAAAAGACACACACTTCATGCACAATGTTGTTTTCCTGCTATTCTTTATGATTTCATGTCTATAAGCATCTCTGCTCTGCTTAAAATAACAACACTGTGCTGATTCAGCGAAACACATGCTTGTCCACTTTCTTTCATCATCCGTCTACTTTTATCTACACGGAATCATGAAAGTGCTTCCAAACACAGCGCTCTTAAAATAACTGGCTAACAGCATTGGCACAGAGTTCTGTGTACAGAGGTCAACAATGTAATCCTGTACTATGCTTTTCAAATAGTGCCTTAAATTGAACATTCATTGAGTGTGAGTTGAGAACAAATACTGTATTGATGGCACGGGATGACGCACAGCTGAAGAGGTTGGAGCCAACAAATTCAGTCATGTACTTCTTATTCAGTCCTCTCTTTATGGTCTGAATGTAATGTATAAAGCTGTAAGACTTTCCCTTCGCCCTCAACGTTTGGGTTTTATAAAAAAAAGATTCTCCTTTGAAAACCAAAACCCTAAACATGTTCTGTGCCTGGGGGCTTTGTGGTGTATTCTCCTCCCGGTGTGTGGTCTGTCCAACAGTTATAGGCATTAGGAGTTGGCAGGAGGGGAGACGGTATATTAAGTTTATCTATTCAGTACCTATGGTATGGTTGACTCTGCTTGGACTGTACTGTGCTGACTGTGTGTTTGGTTTGAGACATAGAGTTTGTATTTAGTGCCTGGCCGGTGTTCACAGTCCCTCTCTGCCAAGACCCAGGCTCTCCAACCCTAATTCAATTCCCTCATAATGGATGAGGTCACAGACTAGCAATTATTCCAACACTGTGAAAGATCTGCACTGTGTATTTCAACCACAGTTAGTTAGCAATTCTGTGTCAATTGTGGTCATTAGAAATTGTGTCTTTGGCAAGGGCCACAAACCTCAGAAGATCTATCTTGTCTTAATGAAGTGTTTGTTTGGCTTTTGTTTTTTGTCTGGAACGTCTGATCATGTGACACATTATATTATATCGCCATGGAAACCGCCAAATCCCATACAGTGTGTTTACATGCTTGTGCTATGACAAACAGGCAAAACTTGACTCTTTCCAATCCATCAGACTGCTTTTCCGCTTGTAAATATGCATGGTGAAACGGGGTGGAGAGGAGAGGCTGAAAATGAATGCCAGAGTGAGTGATATCTTACCTTCAGAGAGTACTTGTGCAAGTCCCAGGTAACAGGTACAATATAAAATGGTACAGAGCAATAGGGCTCTCCTGTGGGAAGAGAGGAGAGGCTGGTTAGAAACACAATCACAACAATTACAGCCACACTAGCTCACTGCTACCTTCCAAGTCTCAACCACATCTAAGGCCTGAGAGACATGTTAAGGTAAACACTCATAGTAACTACAGTATAAGTCATTGGAGTATACAAAGGGGATTGAAGTTTACAACTGTATCAGCATGACAAGAGAGAGGTGAGGCCTATGTTTTATGAGACGCCTCTACAGTACATTTGTCCAGATTTCTGAATGGTTGTGTGGAAAGTTGTCATTAAGCACTACTGCGTTGGCATTTAACCGCTGCTATTCAACACAACGACAAACAACTCAAAACACTAAAACAGATTGCAGCCTGCTTAGTCACTCAGTCACCATGTCAATTGAAATGATCTACTCGACTCTGCTGAAACACTAGAGTGTAAAATAAAGCCCCCCTCTGAAAGCCACAGCAGTAGCAGCCTCCAGTGAAGCGGGTCAGTCGTCCATCACCCTGTGCCCCCCCCCCCACCCCCCATCCCCCTCACCACCCTGCAGGACACAGCCAGGTGTGCAGGAGGGCTGAGGAGAGCTGATTGATAGGAACGGTTGTAACTCAGTGGGTGACCAGGGGGTCAGGTGACAGGCGGAGCTGCCAGTGTTTACCACTGGAGGTCATTCACAGACTCACACACCCACAGCCATTACAGGAGGAAATGTCTCCAACAGCTGTGAGTGGAGGTTAGCAGGCAGACAGGCAGCGCCACAACACCCCCCACCCCAACCCCCAACCTCCACCTCCACCACGACCGCCCCCGTCCCCCCCCCGACTCCCAGAGGTGCCCTACACCTGGATGATTAAAAGCAGGAAGTGTGCATATGCATGGCGTCTGGCAACGGCGCAGTCTGACCACAGCCATCCGCATTGCGAACCGGAGAGCGCTTGGAAACCACTGTCTGGTCTCACGGTCAGTCACACAGCAGAGCGCAATCATCACCAACCCAACACCACTTACAGCTGTTTGTGGTTGCTGAGAAGTCTGTGAGTGTGTGGTCAATGTGAGTGTGTGTGTGTGTGTGTATGTGTGTGTGTGTGTGTGTGTGTGTGTGTGTGTGTGTGTGTGTGTGTGTGTGTGTGTGTGTGTGTGTGTGTGTGTGTGCGTGCGTGCGTGCGTGTGTTATTGTTTCAGCAATTACTAGTAAGAGAGAGAGAGAGAGAGAGAGAGAGAGAGAGAGAGAGAGAGAGAGAGAGAAAGAACTTGGACTTGTCTGTATGTGCCTCTGAGTGTGTCTGTATGCGTCCCTCGCCCCAGACAGCTGGTTGTGGTCTCAGATGGTCTCTTATCAGCTGGGCTGAGATCCGCCTGGAAGTGAGTCATAAATGCTAAGAATTTCGCTGCAACCTAATGAGTCTGTCAGTCTGATGGTCGATCTGTGTGAACTAGACTAAGTTGCCCTGGAAACATCACTGTTTACCAGAACATTTCATCGGCAAAAGTACAAAGGTTGTACTAAGTGGTTTTATTTAAAGGTGATTTTGATGCATGTGTGACAGGTCTGCAGTGAGGCTGTACAGGAGCCAGACAACTCAGCCTACAGGTTCAATATGGCTGACGTCTGCATATCAGTCACTCTGTTTGTTGCGGTTTCACACAGCAACACTGACGGTACTGCTGCTGAGGGATCTGCAGGCAAGCTGAGTTTGCAAAATACAGTGCCAACAGAGCAAGCACGCTCCTCATCCATTACTGGCCAGTACAACTTACACAACCCTCACATCTCACTTCATAGATTTGGTCCAATAGGACCAGCTCTCAGATGCCATTTAGTTATGTATGAAAGACTGGACATTTCCATGGGTGGAATCATGTTAACACTTGAAGTTTGAACATGAAGTTGTTCTTATAGCCGTGCTTTAAAGCTAAATGAGTTCGAGCTTGAGAGTAACTACTGTGTGTAATTATTGGACCACATTCACAGCAGTGAAGTTCAGTTTTCCATTTATAGGACATAATGTGCATTCGATTCCTCTCATCTATGGCCTTCAACCTTATTGGATTCTCTGACTCTCTCTCTCTCTCTCTCTCCTCTCTTTGTCTCTCTCTTTATTGTTTCTGAGGTCAACAAGTTCCTTCTCTCCCTATAACACATACACACAGCAGCCTGATGCTAAGGGCCGTCAGAGGGGAACCAGAGAAAGGCCACTTTCACCAGGTGTCATTAGGAGGCTGTATGGTTTCCCCTCACTTCCCCGGCTCAATCACTCTGTGAGAGGAATTCCCAAAAGGCAACCCCCCTTCCACACACACACACACACACACACACTCTCTCTCTCTCTCTCTCTCTCTCTCTCACACACACACACACACACACACACACACACACACACACACACACACACACTCTCTCTCTCTCTCTCACACACACACACACACACACACACACACACACACACACACACACACACACATGCAAGTACACATGTACACAGGCATACAGGCACACAGACACACACACACACACACACACACACACACACACAGAGCATACACACACTGAGCACACACCCTTCCAGTGCCCCCTCCTCACATACTCAGTGGAAAATTCCTATGGTTCAGCAGACACTGACAGACATTGATGAGGAGAACATAACTACCCTCTCCAACACTAGTGGCCTACACCTCTCCCCTCTCCCGCAATCTCTTTTTTTCTTTGTAGTCAATCCTTAACTGTTTTTATAATAATATTGAATATTGCCCAAATAACTTCAAAAGTTCACCCTTTTCCTCCCCTCTTTTCAGGGTGTTGTGGTGGTTTATAGGATATGCAGGAGGATTATAGGTTTGAATAATCCTAATAAATCACTCAATTTGGAGTGCCATTTCATCTTGATAATGACTAATTATCAATTTGAAAAAAAAATCATACAAATATGCTAATAGAGTAGCTCATGCTGTTTGTATCAAGCCACAGCAGGCTATACATAGTAAAACAAAATCAAAGAACAAACAATATGCCTACATTTCAGTTGTTGTTGTTGTTGTTGTTGTTGTTGTTGTTGTTGTTGTTGCTACCCACTAG
Organism: Argentina silus; assembly: GCF_951799395.1. Classification (NCBI taxonomy): domain Eukaryota; kingdom Metazoa; phylum Chordata; class Actinopteri; order Argentiniformes; family Argentinidae; genus Argentina; species Argentina silus. The sequence goes on from NC_139659.1 coordinate 10,403,517, forward strand.
AGTGACTGTGACTCTGATTATAAAAAAGTGTTGTTGTACTGCTATGGTGAATAAATGGAAAAATTTGACTAAAACCTGGCCAGGTCAGTGGTCTACTTCCTTGCTTTTCCTTCCCTCAATGATTGATTCATTGATTCATTCATTCATTCATTGTTGGAGCAATCTCAGGATATTTCACGGGAAATACTATATAATAATGGTGAATAGGCTGCTATAGCTAGGGCCTAATGGCCAATAAATGTAAATGTAAATAAAAATATAATTTGGTATTAATGAGAATAGGCTATTAGGTCTACTTTGTGACTGTAGGGAAATGTACAAACAAATAAACAAACAGAGAGAGAGGCTATTCGGCTACAGGATGACAGTCCGTGTTAGACAACGACGCATGGGTAGGTCTGCCGATATACAACAACAGTGGGACCAAACGTTGACAAATAACTTGACATAAACGTCCCCCTCCATAGCAGTTCCCACAACTCACCCCCCGACTCCAGCTGGTTTAAATATGGAGTGCGGGTCATTATCCGGCTCCATCGTTGTTACTTCATTCTGTCGTGTGATTTCTGACAACAGTTCAGCCTTGACCAAGTCACTTCCATGTCTCCAGCTCCTTTCACCGTTGACAGTGTTGCAAAAACTACCAAGAGGATGTCAACTTTGTAGTCCTATTTCTTGAATGTTAGTTGTCAATAATTCAAATGATTGTATGTCATAGGATAGACAATGTCATTAAATGTCATAGGATAGACTATACAACATACCGGTAGGCCTTTTCTCGAGAGCGAAAGTAGATTGTGTGGACTTTCGTGTCCAAAAGTTTATTCCAAGCGCGCGATGCGCAGAGAATTGCAGCGTTGGAGCGAGACCCGTGCATTCCAAAGAAAGCATATGGGAAATGTTGGCTTTTAGATTACTCTACATATAGCCTGATGAATGCAAATCGGTTTGAGAATAGTATGATCTCACTGTCGTCCTCAGCTGTCTTCAAGTAAAATGCTTGCCTACCTTTGTGTAACCAACCAAAACATCATATTCATAGAGATACAAAGTAGCCCATGTTGCAATAAATACAAAGTTGCGCTGAAACAAAATTCAGGAGATCACTGACCGGTTATACCAGAGTTGTACCACAAAAAGACACCAGTCTATTTAAATTGGCTGCTGGACCGTTGCCACTCCAGGACAGGTAGGTTATGTTTTCAGACATTTAGCCTAGAGAAACTGGACCTAAATATCCTACATAACTGTACATAATACAGGTCTATTATAATCCCATCACAATCCGCCGGGTCCATTTGATTTACATGTGTAGCAGCTGTTTTAGCCTACACATTGGGCAAACGACTCCATCACTGTCATTTCACGTTCTCTAGGCTACTCCCATCACAGCAAAGCATCCTGAGTAGGAGAATACTTACTTTGTGTCGAGATGAGAGGTTCTGCAATCTCTCCTTCGGATCCCTAAATTCATTTGTATTCATTTGTCCTGGCAGTCAAAAACCTGATCCGTTAATCACAGCGTGACTCCTTTGCAAGGGGACAGAAAGCACCAGTTGCCGTTTTACACATCTGAGAAGCTTGCAATAAAGGTCCAGAGGAAAGATCTCCTATTGATTTGCCTATCAAGCCCAACATAAATTCCTGTATTCAGCGGGATAGTTTGACAGGAAGTTTTCCCGGGTGATTTTCTTCCGATATTCCCCTGTGGTTCATTCATTTATGCCGATCCAGAGTAGGGGACGTTGCCTCAGGAAGACAGCTTCGTTCTTGCGGGGGTTACGGAGTCAGGAGCGCAGGACTCATCCTTTTCCTTTTTAAATAGCCTTTCTGTGGGGAACCGATGGTAAAGGCACCGCAGCGCAAGGTGTCAAGTTACAAACCCAGCGGTTGTGCTGAGCAACTACACTCATCCTCCAGGGGGTGGCCACACGGACCCGCTCATACACAACCGGCAAACTGTCCCGTAAAACGCGCCTTTGGAATAAAGCACTATGGTCCACAGAGGCCTATGCGCCCTGATGTAATCATCAATGTTTGCAAGGTTTGCTCAACATCAGCTTTTTTTGCATGATAGAATGCCCTTGTGTCTTTATTGGTCAATAGCTGGTGTAATTGAATTAATAGATCAATTTCCATAAAGGGCTTTTACATATGAAGGGCTTATTGGCTTCCCTAAGCCATAGATATTTCCTGTGTCATTATGTACTTAAGCCACTTAACTCAAATTCAGCCAGTCGATCTTATACAGAAGTGTTCTCAGGTTGGTTTCAGACAAATTCCCAGTATCCTGTTACTCAGTGACTTCAATGTAAACTTGGCAGGTGTGTCCTATCCCACCCTGGCTAAAAGTATAAACAGGATCAAAGCCCTTCAGATATCATTACCTAGCGTAATGGTAGACCTAAGTGTCTTGGGGGGTAGGTATAGACCATTATTTCACAATTTACAGAGATAAGGATATTGAAACTTGTGGCGATGTCCCACAAGAGGAAATTCTTTCCACAGCTCACCTCAAGTTACATGTATACAATAAGACAAAAGGGATCCCCTAGTTAGGTCATAGGGTGAGTATACAAGTGTGAGTTGCAATAATGTCGAAATCTATATGTTAGATACATGTATGTGGTAGATGTATGAGGTTTGAAGAGCTCATGCATGCAAGCATGTGTGCACAGACACACACACACACACACACACACACACACACACACACACACACACACACACACACACACACACACACACACACACACACACACACACACACATAATGTTACACCCTTTAGCACTGTTCACCCATATCAATCATGCACCATGTATGGCGTTAATGTCAACATTAGTTTAACCCTCTTCCATAGACGTGTCAAAGGAGGTACTCATAGTCAGTGGTACACCAGATAGAGGTACACCTGGAGCAACTGCAATTGACCTTAACAGGGGTCACAGCTCAGTGCAGGACTGGGCCTACCGGAGGCCTCTCCAGCATCCACTAGGCCCAGTAATTACACCCCAACATCTGTTTCAGCTTTCATAAACATGTCCACCACTTAGGTGCTAAAATATTTGACTTTTCTTGGGAAATAGGGTGTCATCCATAACGTGACCTTTGAGTCAAGGACCCTAAGACTGGACGCGTTGTGGATGAATAAAACCTGCTTTTCTCCTGTGAACAATGCTGAGAACATGCCTTTGTCCTGATCAACTTTCTCATCCTTTTCTGTTCCATAGTAACCTAAAATTTGAACTCAAAGATATGTTGAGATATGTCCAAATTGGAAAATTGGGCCTGCGGCGATCATCTGATAGCAAGATTACAATCTTCACCTCTACTCCGCCCTACACAATATGTAGAGCACCATATGTAGAGCACCAAACTAAACTGAGAGTCAACCACATCTATGGACAAACCCCTAGTTGAGAGTTCCATTAACACCACACAGTAGTCTATACTTCAACACAGACAACAACAACATATATGCAACAACAAACTGCCAGATGAGAGGTTTCAACTGTGTGCTCCAGTCACGCTGACCTCTTAGGCCCTCTCCCTGAGGCCATGGTCACTCTGCTGGTCACTTCCCAGGAGGTGGGCGATAATGGACTCAGCACATTAACATCCTCTTAACGCTCCTTTTTACACACTCTGTCCCCTGTGTTTGAGTGCTGGGTGCCGCTGTCCAATCCCAATGAGCTGTACTCTGCCCCCTCCCAAATTACAACCCACTGCCACCCCAAAGCTACTTAATTATGGTCATTGGCACCAGTCTGAAGGCTCCCTTTATCCCCCACGCTCCAGAAATAGCCCCCGCCGGAGCACAGAGGCAGCCCAGATCAAACGCTCCCTAAAGGGAAGGGGTCATTACTGCTGCGCGGGGCGGACACGCCCCTACGGGTGCCGTGCCACGCCCTGGGCCCAAATTGCAGCCCCGGCCCAGTGAGGACACAAGGCTGCTCTTTGATGCACAGCAGCAATACTGCCTGTTAAGATGTCAATGTTCACAGTATTGCACAGTTCATATGTGACAAATACAGGGTTTTACTACTGTACACTATGTGTGCTTTCGTATAGAGAATTCCGTGTTTGGTTGAGATTCCACATTCTGTTACTGTACATGTGACACATAATCACTACGTGTAGTACCGCAGTTATCAAATATGAATTGCTTCTGCAGAAAGAGTGGCGTTACAGCATGGGCTGAAAGGATTTGTGTCAAAGACATGGTCGACTCTTCAACCATGATTCTGTTCTGAACCTGGGGATAAGGAGCACAATGATTCTGTGGACCTGGTGCATGTGAGGATTTGATTGGTGCAAATATCGATGCTCAATATAGAACTCTATACATACTAAACCATCAAATACAGTACATCACTGTAAATGTGTGATACATAAAAAAATACAAAATAAAACACATACAGTAATACAAGACTGGCTGTGCATTATGCTCTCAGTGCCTGCCTGGCACAAATATTGTATAACTAGACAACATTCAGCAAATAAATCAGCCAAAGACAGCCCTGTGTCTGTGTATTTCCATGCTGGGTGGTGGTGGTAGTGGACAGCCAGACAGTGGTGTCTCTCTCTGCCTTACTGTACAGAACAGGACTGTTCGTGCAGGAAGCGTTGTTCTGTGTGTGTGTGTGTGTGTGTGTGTGTGTGTGTGTGTGTGTGTGTGTGTGTGTGTGGCTGTGTGGCTGTGTGGCTGTGTGTGTTTATGTACATAGTGCATGTGTGTGGGTGTGTGTATGGAGTATCTTAGTGTGGTGTGTGGGTCTGTGTGAATGTGGTGTGTATGTGCATGTACAGAGTGTCTGCGGTGTGTGTGTGTGTGTGCGTCAGTGTGTGTGTGTGTGTTTCCCTCCTCCACAGGGTGACACCCAGCTGTTTGTGTTCCTGGTTGTCGGTACTCTCCTCCTGCGCAGGTATGGGTGGTGATGCAGGGCTCTGAAACAGGGCCCTCTGTGTGGTTGTAGCTTGAATACTCTCTCTCGCTCTCTCGCTGTCTCTCTCTCTCTCTCTCTCTCTTTCTGTGTGTCTACCCCCCCATTCCCGCTCTCTCCCACTCTCTCCACAGGCATTTCCACCGGTGGCATACCAAACCAGACCGCGATGCCGTCCCACAACCATAATGACCATGCTGTCCTCTCATAATAACCCGGAGTAGGGAGGTGGACTGTTATAGCAAAGCTTCGCAGACCTGGCACCCAGACTACAGTGCCCTCCATAAGTAATGGGACAGTGAAGCATTTTTACTTCATTTGGCTTTATACTACAAAAGTTTAAATATGAAATCAAACAATTACTATGAGGTTAAAGTATATATTGTCTGCATTTATTTAAGGGTATTTCCGTACATGTTGGTTTCATCATTCAGAAATTATAACACTTTGTATACATAGTCCCCATATTTCAGGGCACCAAAAATAATGAAACAGATTCATATAATGTCTAAATTAAGCACTCATGTTTAGTATTTGGTCGACAATCCTTTGCATGCAATAACGACCCAGACAGTTGTTTTGGGGTTTTTCCTAATTATGGTGAGCATTCTTCGGTCATCCACTGTAGAAGCCTTCCTTCCTAGCAGCCCGTTTGTGATAGATGTGATGGAACACACCTGATTAACCTGAAACACCTGTCAAGCTTATTGTCTCATTCATTTTGGTGCCCTGAAATAGCGGGACCATGTATAAAAAGGGTTGTCTTTTCTAAATGGTGAAACCAATATGTACATAAATACCATCAAATAAAAGCGAGAATCTTAACTTTAACCTCTTAGTAATTATTAGATTTCAAATCCAAACTTTTGGAGTATAGAGCCAAAAGAAGACAAAATGCTTAATTGTCCCATTACTTACACAGGGTATGTGTGTTGTTTGGCAGCATTATGAGCATTGGCAAGAGTTAAAAGTTTGCTTTGACAAGCTATAAAAGCTTAATTTGTCAGAGAGAGAGAGAGAGAGAAGAGAGAGAGAGAGAGAGAGAGAGAGAGAGAGAGAGAGAGAGAGAGAGAGAGAGAGAGAGAGAGAGAGAGAGAGAGAGAGAGAGAGAGAGAGAGAGAGAGAGAGAGAGAGAGAGAGAGAGATTGCAAAGAGATGGGATATCCATTCTTTGGATACGAAGTGTTCAGCATGTGTAATGATATGCTGAGCCCTATGGTCTCAAGCACTGAAGATCTCACGTATCTGTCAGATAGATTCTCCTCTTTTAGGGGCGTTTTTCTCACACCGTACACCACAACTTCCAGGAAGAGTTCTGTGGACACGGGCGGCAAAGATGCAGTCATTCTATGGCCAGCTGGACTGGCTAGCCCGAGGAGGGGAAATATCACGCTATACCTACAATCTACTCAAGGTATGGGGTGAGGGTGATGGGAGGTGAGGGGGGTGGGGCAGAAATGTTCACTTTGGTATTTTCTCCCCTATTTTCTCTTGACACACTTGTCCGATGTTTCTTTTTTCCCCATGTGTTTTCTCGACACATTATGTAAAAATGCTTGTCGTTCAGGGTCAGTTGCACAAAAAAAATGTCTGTTGCACAACACTAATCAGTGCAGGTGCTGCCTCTCAAAGAAATACCCGCACATTTTCATTTTCGCCATCCCAGTATGTTTCATTTCAATTTTTGACATACAAAGTAATGTTATGGACGGTCTGACAAATGGTGTAGTTCACACCTCTGTCTCTCATGGGTGTGCTTGCACTTGACCCAGAGGGAGGTAGGGAGGTCTAGCTGTGTCTATGTACTGAATATACATATGTGTCTGCATGCCTGTGTTTGTCTTAGTCAGTACAGTAGGTGTGTGTGTATGTGTGTGTGTACAGTAGGTGTGTGTGTATGTGTGTTTGTACAGTAGGTGTGTGTGTATGTGTGTGTGTACAGTAGGTGTGTGTGTATGTGTGTGTGTATAGTAGGTGTGTGTGTATGTGTGTGTGTACAGTAGGTGTGTGTGTGTGTGTGTGTGTATGTGTGTGTACAGTAGGTGTGTGTGTATGTGTATGTGTGTACAGTAGGTGTGTGTGTATGTGTGTGTGTGTGTGTGTGTACACTAGGTGTGTGTGTATGTGTGTGTGAGTACAGTAGGTGTGTGTGTAATGTGTGTGTGTACAGTAGGTGTGTGTGTGTGTGTATGTGTGTGTGTCCAGTAGGTGTGTGTGTGTGTACAGTAGATGTGTGTGTATGTGTGTGAGTACAGTAGGTGTGTGTATGTGTGCGTGTGTACAGTAGGTGTGTGTGCATGTGTGTGTATGTGTGTGTGTGTGTGTGTGTGTGTGTGTGTGTGTGTGTGTGTACAGTAGGTGTATATGAGCACTGGCTGGATCGTGTGCTGTGAAATTCCGCCCTAGTAGCTCCGCCCTCAATAAACAGAGGGAGCGGACTGTCATTTAGAAGCCTAACAGAGCTCTGATTCAACTACTAGTATAACTCCCCCTCAGCTCCTGATTCAACTCCTGATTCAGATCACAGTTGATGTCCCGACTAAGCTCCTTATTCTGTACCTGATTCAACTCCAGATTCTGTTATTTTTTCCCAATTTCACACCAGCCAAACAGAGCTCTTATTCAACCCCTGATTCAATTCAGCTCTCAGTTCTTTACTTTTAATCAACTTGAACGATGATTCTCTGGCATCCCCAGCTCCTATATTGAGCTTGGTTCAGTCTCCAGGGTGCACAGCTAGGGCCAGGGAGACTTCCTCTGAGCAGACCAGGTTAGTTTAACTGGAAACAGCAGGACCCAGTGAAACCCCCTCTCTCTGGCGTGAAATCACTGTCCAGATTCCAATGATGCCTTCGGTAAAAGGACTTCATTATACTCTCAGAATATGGACTAGACAAATATTTGGCTTGGTCATTATGATCCTCAGTCCACTCCCCCATGCCCGGCTACCACACCAGGCCTAGTGTTCTGACTTCCACTGGGTACCTACCCCCCATCAAGCCCCTTCTGTCTACTCACATGGGGGATATCGAGAAACACAATATCACAGTGAGGAAGGAAAACATTAAAACAGCATAAAATGTTATGTCCATATTGCTTGGACCTGAACAGAGAGATGGGAGGAGAAAGAGAGAGAAAGAGAAAGAGAGAGGAGGGGGATTCACCTGATGATTTACTCTCTGTTCTTCTTATTTCTTATGGGGGTGGAGGGTGGGCTTTGCTGGGGGAAGGCTTCATAGAAGCGCTCAACTAGTGAATTACTCCGCAACTATTTCCATCATTCTGTCATAATTCAACAGTGGTCCGGATCCAACCCCCCAACAGTTACTCCCCCAGACCCTCTGAACAGATGCTCATTCACTCAGACCTCTCCGTTCCCCCCTCCTCTGCCCCCCCCCCCCCCCCTTGTCTTCACTTCCCCCCACCTTCTGCTGGTCAGGTTTTCTTTTTTTACCTCGTAGTTTCCCCTGCAAACTAAGGGAGCCTCTGTATGTGTCTTTGATGGAGCCTCTGTATGTGTCTTTGATGGAGCCTCTGTGTGTGTTTGATGGAGCCTCTGTGTGTGTTTGATGTTGAATGAGAGTGACACAGGGGATGCCTGCCCTCCAAGCGTTTGATATGTGTGTGTGTGTATGTGTGTGTGTGTGTGTGTGTGTGCGCGCGCGTGTGTGTGCGCGCGCGTTTGTGTACAGTACACGCGGTTGTGCACAAGCATTTGTGTGCATATGTCAGAAAATATGGGAAAGAGGGAGTGTTTCAGATGTCGGATGCATGTGCATGCACATTTAAGTGCATTTGTGTGAGTAAAAAGAAAGGGTGTGTGTGTGCGTGTGTGTGTGTGAGTGTGTGCATGCGTGTGTGTGTGTGTGTGTGTGTGTGTGTGTGTGTGTTTGTGTGTGTGTGTGTGTGTGTGTGTGTGTGTGTGTGTGTGTGTCAGAAAACCAAAACCAGTCTAGTGGCCTGGGAATAGGACTCAGCTGGTCCTGATACTCGGATATTATCCTCCTCATTGTGGCCGCAGTGACTGCAGGAAATTGGAGGATTTCCCTACAGACAGAAGCCATGGAGCCATGTGACCCTGAGGTCCCCTCCATACAAATCAGATGGCTTCCCTCACCTGATAGAGAAGGGACATCAGTCAGCTTCTAAAACATTGTCTTATAAGAGACTCCTCTGTCTCCTCAGTACTGTACATGATAGAAGTTACAGTTCTACAGTTCAGGAGGAGAGCCTTGGATGTCCTGTGTCCCTGAGGGGATGGGAGGATCAAGTCCCCATTCATAGTTCTGGTACACACCCCTCTATCCTTAAAACTCCAAGAATCTTTGATTTAAAGTGATAGGTTCCCAGGTTTAATACATACAACATCAATTAATCTCCAAAAATCCACCCATTCCCTCTCCCCCCTTTCAATCTATTCATCCATCCATCCAAGAGTAAATTTACCCCAGAGAGGGAGCATGAAGAGGATTCAATGTGCTGCACTGATATTCATGACCCGTCCCCTGGGCTCACTGAGGTTTAAGAGGGGGCAGATGTTCAGTCCCACTCAGGGGAAGATACAGTATACATCATAGTCCAGGAGAGACCAACAGAACTCAGAGACATTGTTCTGCCTCACCTCTCAACTCCTGCTTTCATTCCCTCCTCTTCTTTACTAGCTGATGTGACCCTACCTCCACCTCCTGCCTCTCACATGCCACGGGATGGGAGGAAGCCAAGTTTGGAGGAGAGAGGAAAGACTTATCCTTTCTTTAAGTCCTCCAAGACTCTCTCTCTGCAGAAGCCCTTAGGGCTATATAATAAACATTTCATTTCCCCTGGCAAGCAACAGGAAGGCTTATATGATGTAAAGGAGCAGAAATAGGGACTGAAAAAATGCTTGTCATTCTGCGAATCTGGGGCTGGGTTCATTCCTGCTGTAATGGGCTGGACTTTAGGTGAAGAGGCTTTTATATTCAAGGACATTTAGCTGTCTTATTTTATGAGGATTGAGCTGTCTTATCTTAAATGGTGCAGATAAAAATGGTCATATTTTATTCAGGGGAGATCAGGTAGCTTCATTTTATGGGACCCAGAGGGACCCAGACAGAGTAGTCATTATGATAGCTATATAAATAATAACTGTTAGTAATAGTAGTTGGTCATGAACATTAACCTAACTCTAACCCACACTGTATTATATACAAGGCAACATTTACTGTTTAAGGTCTAAAGTTGTTATCACCTGTTGTGTCAGATTGGATCACAACTGTCAAGGAGAGACACCTGGTGTTGGCGGTGTTACAGTGTTTTCTGTGCTTCATTGTGGTGGAAATCGAAGAGTCTTGTTTGAAGTTGCTTACTCCAGCAGGCGTGAAGCCCAGTGCAGGCGTTGTGGAGCGTGGCTGGCCAGTAGGATGTCTGGCTCCTTTTGTTTCATGGCTCAGCTTAACAGAGGCTTTGTGGGGTGGTAGAGAGGAGAGAGGAGAGATAACCCTCAACCACCTCACTCCACTCCGTGGCAGGAAGAAGCAGACCATAATTATAACTATTTCTATGAAACAAACACCTCCGTTCCTATTTGCTCAGATTTGTTGAAACATGTTGACAAAAAAAATGCATGCTGCTCCACGAGTCCATCCCCTTCACTCCCTCTCTCTTGATCAATACTAAAGCCCAGAGGCAAACACCTGAGATACTCATGGCCTCAGCACTTGACTGGTTGAACAGCTGACCAGCAGTACACCTGACCAACTGCCATATGATGACCCTGAAAACTAACGCTAAGTGACGGAGATGATGGTTCTCTGACATAGCATGACATAGGCATAGCTGGACAGAGACGATAGCATGCGTCTGGAGCTGAGAGTGTATCTCCGACCACACGCTTCAGGCAAGAGAGCACAGCTGGACACAATACTGTGCTGCCTGCCGAAAGGAATGTTTACCCACTCCATACATTTACACAGGAAATTAAGGGTCCCTCTACTGTCCATGTACAGTATGTGTTTGTGTGTGTGATGCCTTTTATCCGTGGTCACTCCTGACCGTTGGTTTAGAATGAGGCCGTCTTGACATAAGCATAGTGTGTGTGTGTGTGTGTGTGTGTGTGTGTGTGTGTCTCTGCACGTGTGTATGCAGTATGTATACAATTCCAGACATCTCCCTCTCCGAAACACTCATTGAATGTTAATCATTCATTCCGGTATGTTTTCTGGGAATGTTTTTGTAGGGATGAGTTAGATGCTATTGAATCCCAGTATTCTGTACACACACGAAGGGCAACAGATCAGTCCAAAGCCCCAGTAGTACCCATAGTGACCCCATCGACTAATGGAGCTCTTCCTTTGGTCAAATATAAGACGTCAGAGTTCTAAACCAGAACCATATGCGATCAATGCTAAGTCAAACCAAACAAAAGAAGCCTCAATGATGTGGCTAAAGCGTTCCCTTAGAGGTCCAATGTCAATCAAGCCCATCCAAGCATTAACAACACAGATACATTACATTAATCTATACTGTGTGAACCTCCTCTTCATACTGACTGTGTCTTCAGAGGCCACTCCACACCATCCTTGCTCCAGATACAGAATCTAAAGCGGTCTCCAACTTCCAAAGTCACTTATTAAAAATGGGAAGGATTCAGTTTTCCAGTTTTCCTTTTTTCCATTGGATTTGGAATAACAAACCATAGGAAAATGGAGTTGTAAAATGAAATGCCACATGAAATAATGTGGGTGTTAAATAATGTGAGTGTATGGCGCTGCCTGGACCATGTGTTGGGGTAATATTGTGCTTCCACCGTCCCCAGTGCTCCATAGCTGGTCTGGCACAGCCTTGGCCTCGTCCCATCCTCGGGCTGCCTCGGGCCCTGCTGCCAGTCTACTGTAAGAGGCCTTCCCACACAACACACATTCATCATTTAATAATAAAGAAATAATAGTGATCATAATACGCAGGCTTCCTGTTTACGCCTGTAGTATTTGGTTATGAAAGATAAGCCTGTCCTGCTGTTTCTAAACCATTCCATGTGGGAGCAGAGGATTAGGGGAATGTGACATGTTCGTCAAACTCCATGCTTATTTTCTCCTAGACAAATAAGCACCCTTGCTCCTCTCTCTCTCCCTCTCTCTCTCTCTCTCTCTGGTCTGGGGTTGGTGTCTAACCCTCTCTCTCTCTCTCTCTGGTCTGGGGTTGGTGTCTAAGCCTTGGCGGTTTATTGCTCCCGGCGTTATCCTCCCCTATTCACGCTCCAGCCATGATTGCAGATTGGAGATTCTCAAAATGTCCCCCGCCATCGCTCTTTGTTCTAATCTGCACTTTAAGTGCCATGCTGCTTTTCAGAAAATACAGGGCCTGAATACATGCTATAATTGTTTCAATATAATTTTAACGGGTACCACGCCCAGTCCTAAACCCCTTTGTTTTAAACATTTGTTGTAAAGAAGAGCCTTTTTTATGAAAGGAGAGGAATGTGCAGTGGGTTGTTTCAGTGAACTAAATGATAATGATGTTGCTGATTCTGACCTTTAACATTGAAGACAGTACCTTTGATATCAGAGCCCAAACTGAACTACTGGATGTTTTTATTAACATAGTCAACAGTATAAATATGAAGATGTTTGTTTGCAGTACCATAGGCTCTTGGTGCGGTGAATGTTCAACTGTATGGGTATACAGTACAGTATGTAACTCTATCTCACTGACCAAGCGGTAATGAAGTATGCTCGGTTATGGGCAAAGGTACGATATAGAACGGTATGTTTGATCACACTTTAAACAAATTACTTTACTTTTTTAAGCCTTCATTAACCTTATAATAAAATCTACACAGATGCTTCATATGTTGGTTGGCCTTTATTAGTTCTTATTAGTTCATTAAAGAGTGTATAAAAGACTTTCCAGGGGCAGCTATTGAGTTTCATCTCTTTATGTTTGATAACTCAACTCTGGAACTCATCCCAACAGTGAAGTCATTTTTGCAAATTGAAAATTAATGATTCAGAGAAAACACAAAGACTGTTTGTCTGATGCCAGAGGCTCCAAATTGAATCAGTATAATTTCCCTCTCATAAACTTTTGTTGAATGGTTTTGTTACTCTGTCAATGTAAGAATCTGCAAATGGTCATTTTTATTTTTAAAAACACAGCTTTACTGTAATAAAACCAAATGCCAGCTTAAACATTAACAATACATCACAAATGAACCATTTAGGAAAATGATTACACTTGCGCCATAAAATCATTATAACTGCTTTACTATGCCATTTCCATTGTCATAAAACACATTGTCTACATGGCATGTTTGCTTGTTGCTTCATACTATGCTCTCTGCACTGTGAGGGGCACATGAGGAACACATCAGAACTGCATCCTCTGAACGCACCTTACATTTGTGCACTGAGCCTATGTCAAACATTCACCCTAATACTGTACAGTATGTAAATGCACACCAGTGTGAATGAATCACCAGAGGACCTGCGCCATTGCACACACTCAAAAGAGATTGTACAGCCACACCGCCAGGAGGAAGGTCCCTTTGAACAGTGGATAAGTATGTTACAGTATTGTGCGTGGTCCTTCACTGGAGTCTATACTGTACTGTGTAGCTATGGCCAGCCATGTGAGTGTGCAGCACTGGGCTGTGTGATTGCAGTAGTGAATACACGCTCTATGTGCCGCTGTTATTTCTGAGGGAGGAGAGACTGGGAGCAGCCGGGACCATTTCCAGTGACACTGAGCACTGGCCCTCATACAGCACACGACCCTGTGAAACGTTCCGAGCTCCTCGCGTGTTCAGGTAAACACACTTGGCCCCACCATGGGTCAATACCAGTTACATCACAAAAGCTGGATTCATGGTCAGTTTCTAAGGTGTGGAGGAGGGATAGAAGGGGACAGACAGCCTCTCTTGTGCTCTTTCTCTCTCTCTCTCTCTCTCTCTCTCTCTCTCTCTATGGCTGTCATTCCATCTCTCTCTCTTTCTCTCTCTCTCTCTTTCTCTCTTTCTCTCTCTCTCCCTCTCTCTCTCTCTCATGCATTGCCCTATATTTCTTTTACATCCTGTCCCTCTCCATGAATGTCCTTTCTTTCTATCCGCTCCATCTCTTCTCTCTTCCTCTCACTCCCTCTCCCTTCGCATAACACACTCCCTTTCTCTCTCCTCCCTTTTTTTCCTGGACTCAGGTAAATGGAGTCTCTGAGAGGGTTGGGCAGCTTAGGCCATTCGCTGCCCACACCATTACCCACAAACCCCTGGGAGGAGGGGAAAGTCAGTGTTGAACCAAGGAGGGGTTCAGTAAGTCAACCTGCCTGTCCTCACCGAACTGACCAACAATCCCACCACAGAATTCAGAAAACCAAACAACCCACCAAGAAGTCTTCGTCTACAAAACCCCCAAAACCTACCGCAAAATCTTCTATTTCAACCTCTCTTACTTAAGTCAAATATGACACCAAAAGTATATGGAAGAAGAAATATGGGAGGGGGTAGGTAGTGTTTCTCAAGGTTACACATTCCATTGGCATTAAAAACCACTTGATATTTTTAAAAAGGCACTTGTCCAAGTGATGTTGTTGAATGACAGTTCTGAGAAGGCATAACACTACCTCTGGTGGAAGTATGTGGTAAAGACATGCTATGTATGTTTCAGGTGAGTGAGTCTGTCTAGTCCATATGGTGAGCCAATATGAAAGAAGGACATCTGCATGCAGTTTTAGAATAACAATGATCAAGTTAAGTGCCATAGGCAATACTGAGAAGCAAGTCATGTAGCATGACTACCGCTCTAAAAGGGGTTAGCAACGCATGTGCTAACGCATGATTTGTATCATGACTCGCTGAGCACGATCTAGCGACTCATGATACAGAGTTATCATTAAAAATGACTGGAAAATGTCCCAAAAAACAATCAAACAAATAGATTTTCTAAATCCTCCTCCGCATGTTAAGCCAGTTACTGAAAGTATAATAGCTTCGAGAGAAGGAAAATTATAAGCTTTAGCCTGCTACAGTATATTTTTCTTTAGGCATATACAATAATTAAGTTTATATGTTCCCAAACCCAATGCTTAGCCATCCCTAGCTGTGTATTTTTGGTGCCAGAGGCCACTCTCATTTCCCAACATTGATTCAGTGCAATGCTTCCAGTCTCTGAGACGCATGTACTGTAGCCTCCCTGCTTAAACCACCACACTTGTCCCTGTAAACCAGCTCTTAATGACAGGCTTGTCTAAAGCCAGACCCTGTAAAACGCCTCCGGGCACGACGTTTAGAGTCTATTTCCTACTGTTCTCAGTAGATGTGTTTTTCTTCTATATTCATGGTTTTGTTTCCGGTCATGGCAGAGCGTGTTACAGCCATAAAATATGGCACAGTTGTTTGTCCTGTTCCAGTGTTTCTAGCAGCTGAAATAGAAGATAAGAGAGTAATTTATAAAATCTGATTCCATTCCTTATTTCTGAGGCTAGGCAGGATGCTAACCCTACTGAAATCCCAGAGGAGTCATGTTTTTTTTCTCTCTTCAGGGCCCATTTTGAATGGGGCCTTTCTACAAAACTCATTAATATCATAGTACAGTCGCACCTATATTCGCTCGCTGAACTTCCTGCAGGAATCCAAACAGGTCAGAGAGACAGACGGACTTTTGAGAATTCCCCGTGTTTGCCTCCCCCTAGAACAGCACTCCTGTGTAGAGCAAGAGCTTGGGCTTATGAAGGGCACTCACTAAGGCACGACTGAGACTCGTTTCACAGAAAACATCCATCAAAAGGCTTCATTTAACTAGAGATGAAAGGTGAGCCTTTTAACTCCTTCCTCTACCTAAGCTCTGGCTGTTTACACTCTCATCTGTTTGCCTTCCAATGCACAAACATCTAAGCATAGTGAGTCTGGTCTCTTCACATGATTATGAATGGCATGGAGGCCACATATTTTTACCCCAAACATCTGTTCTGTTTTGTGCATGGAGTTCGTAACTGTGTGGCCATGCTAGTATAGTAGTGAGTATGCATTGGGATATTCACAATGAATTACAGGAGAGACCATGCAGGACCCAGGAATAGCACAGACAACAGAGGAAGAGAAAAGTGCCAGTGGCCTCTGGCCCCTCACAGAGAGAGAGAGAGAGAGAGAGACAGGGAGTAAATTATGCACCTTTGATCCTCTGATCCATTGAATGAGATTGGGAGCAGGTAATTGCATGCTGATGGGAAATTCATCTTCTGAAGATGTGAAAAATATTTGTTGTGTGTGTGCGCATGTGTTTCATTCAAACTACTGTTGACACACACAAGTACTGTACAACTTAATGCAAGCCATATTCCCTTTTAACAGCGAGGTAGCCTCGCTTGCCAGGAGTGATGGATAAGGGGCCTGACTAGATGGGATTAGACATACAGCTATAGATGTAGATGGCATGGCAATAACATGTCCTCCATGGTACAGTAGTCTGGACATGGTTAATAACAACAGACATCTCACACAGACGTGAACTCATGTCTCTGAATGTAAAAAGAGCTGTATTTTTTGAGTATCCATTGACTCACAATAAACAAAAAAAAGTCTACATTTTAAAGATTTAATCAAAAACATCACAAAAGTCATTTGATGAGCCAACATTTGTTTTCATTTTAAACATTTAGCTCTTTTGTGGGGAATACTTCTGGCTGATGTCAGTAAGGCAGTATGATTTGATTTGGGATCTGCTGGACTGTTCAGGATAGCTTGTTGTTCCTTTGGCATTTGAACATTCAACAATTATCACATTCCCTGTCATAAGACATATATTCAAAAGAGAAAAATATGGATGGATGTTAAAGATAACAAGCCAATAACATATAGTGGGACACAGAACAAACACATTTAATCTCAACACCTCCATGCCCAATCTTCACACTCCGTGAACATCATGAAGAAATATTGTGTATTATGATAACATTATGAGTTGATATTTGGGTCACTAAATAATTCAATGAATCTTGAAAAATCTTCAGTGCCTCAGTTCTGCTCTGCGGTAAATCCAGTGCTACACATCATGAAGCTGCAGCCATAAAGTCTAAAGAGACACAAAGTCATAAAGTCTAAAGCTTTGTCTTTCCCTCTTTAACTCAACCCTCGACAGAGCGCTTCATCGTTGACATCAGAAACATGGAATTAAGCTCTTTTCAGTTTTTGGCAGTTAAATTAGTACTTATGCTACATATTCATAAAATATGAAACTTTCTACTTAAGGAGTCGAGGGTGGAGCTCTTCCTGGTGTTAAAGACTGTATTCAGGGAAGCCATTGGGGTTGGAAGGAATGTTTGCGTGGGTCCATACAGCGTGTCTACACTGTGTGCACACACATAAATGGCAAACATACATCACCATCAAAGGAAGCAGCAACCCTAAAGCTAAACATTACACCTCCCTCAGTAGAGGACACTGACAGACACAGCACTGCTCACACTCTGTCAGCCTGGTCTGCCTTGACCTTCACCTGCTCAGTTCCAGTCAGGACCTGCCAGTCATTCTTATTCAGCATTTCTGTCTGAGAAGGAACAGAGAGGATATGGACAGACTTATCATCGTCCAACCAAGAGGGGTGAGACAGCACATAGATGTGGTACTATGCACCAGTGGAGGCTGGTGGAGGTAGAAGTGTGTGTTGAATACCATTCCTCATTGCATTCCATGCATTACAATGAGCATGTCCTCTGATTTCTACCTCCACCAGCCTCCCCTGCTGTGCACATACTGTACCACTAGCTTCTGTGGTACAAACAGAATGGGTCTCCTACAGCAAGTCTCTGTATCAACATACCATGTCTCCTCACCCACACTCTATCCCTGAGCCTGTGTTCACTCTCTCTGCGGACGCCATTTGGGGGCTCTGGTTTCTGACGGCTTCGTGAACAGGCACATTGAGACGCTGAAACCGCACCGTACACCTCACCAGAGGGGCGTCCGTGTGAAACACTGTCCGTGGGTCCTGAGGGTGATGTCTGATGTAGTTATTTAGGTGCTGAACCTTCCCTCACTGATCTGAGATAACTCATAACTCTTCGTTGCTGACTGGGTGTTTACTAACAGATTGAGTTTCTGTTACAATCTCATGTCATTTGGAGAAGTTTGAATTAGCAATGCAGTGGGATTTCTTCGGTCGAATGCTAATGGTCATTTAGTTGCACAAACAATGTGGACAAATGGTTGCTGTTGATGTCTGTATGTCTCACACACATGCGTACGCCTCATGCGTCCATTCACATGACTTCTCTCTGAGGTGAGTTGACAGTTTGTGGATTGAACGGGCAGATACACACATGCAAGGTGTGACTCCATGCACAAAACATCTCTGACACACACACACACACACACACACACACACACACACACACATCACCTCTGTCTCTCTCTTCTCTCCATCCATAATAACCTTTCGTCCATAAGTTTTTCTTCAACTCATTGTTAGGTAAACAAAGCACTCTAATCAAAGCGCCCATCCTCTTGCTTCAATTATTCTCTCATCTCTCTCTCTCTCTCTCTCTCTCTCTCTCTCTCTCTCTCTCTCTCTCTCTCTCTCTCTCTCTCTCTCTCTCTCTCTCTCTCTCTCTCTCTCTCTCTCTCTCTCTCTCTCTCTCTCTCTCACTCCCCCCTCTCTCTTTCCATGATTGTAAATCACCGGTGAGTTCTCTGGATAGTGTGATTGAGCCCAGACTGAAAGAGCGTATTGAGGATGAGATGACTCTTTCCAGGACTCATAAACTCTGGTGTGAAAGAATTTCCCTGCTGAATATAGCTGCTTGTTTAAGGACCCCGGCGGTGCCCCTGAAGATGCCAGCTGGACCGTCTCTCTCTCCCGTGGACTCACAGCAGGCAGATTATTTAGCGTAGAACCCTGATGGAAAGCTGTTACTATTAATGAACACAAATGGCTTTGGTTCTCTGGAGTGACAACACAATAGTGAGTTTCCAGTCAAGACACTCTTGGCACTGCATTATGTGTGCCTCATGAGGCAGTAAATGTAAATGTTCTAGTAGTTTCTTAGACATGTATTAAAGTATTGGAAAGAGG
Source organism: Argentina silus (assembly GCF_951799395.1). Classification (NCBI taxonomy): domain Eukaryota; kingdom Metazoa; phylum Chordata; class Actinopteri; order Argentiniformes; family Argentinidae; genus Argentina; species Argentina silus. The sequence continues at coordinate 10,422,497 of NC_139659.1, forward strand.
AAGCATTTTGTCTTCTTTTAGCTCTATACTCCAGCAGTTTGAAATCAACAGTTAAAGTAGAGATTCTCAGCTTTAATTCAATGTTTTCTTTTTTCAGATTGGTTTCACCATTTAGAAATTACAACCCTTTTCATACATAGTCCCCCTATTTCAGGGCATCAAAGGTATTGGAAAATTGGCTTGACAGGTGTTTCTGTTAAGTCAGGTGTGTTCTGTCACATCATTTGTGCAGCTGTCAATGTCTAGTATTGATTCTACTGTAGGCTTTGCATTTGCCTTTGGAGTCAGCTATTGGTGTCGGTCAACATGAGGACCAAAAAGATGTCAATGAAAATCAAGGAAGCCATTATGAGACTGAAATATCAGAAAAATCTATCAGAAACATAGCCAAAACCTCAACAGTTTGTGTCATCATTAAAAAAGAAGGAAAACACTGGCGAGCTCAGTAATCGCAAACGGACTGGTAGGCCAAGGAAGACTTCTTCAGTGCATGAACGAAGAATGCTCACCATAATTAAGAAAAAAAACAACTGTCCCACAGATCAGGAGCACTCTCCAGGAGGTAGGCGTGAATGTGAACTGCTATCCACAGAATACGTCACCAGCCAAACAACAGAGGCTTTACTGCAAGGTGCAAAGCACTAGTTATCCTCAAAAAGGATGGTCAGTTTACAGTTTATCTTGTGAACAGATAAGACGTATATTATCATGTACCAGAGTGATTGCAAAAGGAAAGTTCGGAGAAAAAAGGATCTGCCCAAGATGTACAGCATACCACCTCATCTGTGAAACATAGGGGAGGGGATGCTATGGTTTGGGCAGGTATAGCTGCCACAAGAACTGGATGATGTTACCAAATACTAAACATGAGTACTTTGGTCATTAGATGGTTTTACTTTTGGAGCCCTGAAAATGGGGGAGTATGCATAAAAAATGTTGTATAATGTACTTTCTAAATGGTGATCCCAATTTAAAAAAAAAAAACATTGAAA
>NC_139659.1:10428488-10453488 GCF_951799395.1 Argentina silus
CACACACGCACAAACACATACACACACACACACACACACAAAACACACATAAAGACACATAAACACGGACACACACCACATGCATGTACACGAGCATGCATGCACGCAATCACACACGCCACAATGCACCCCTCAGCAAGATTAAAACAACCAGAACAGCTTTAATCAGTCAAGCCATTGATTAGATTCCCACTGAAGATCCCTCCAATCACAGGACATTCAGACCCAGAGCCCTGTAGTGAGAGCAAACAGAGCCTAAATAAAGATGTGTTTTTCTGGGTTTGATGTGTCCCTCTCTCTGCAGAGATGTAGCTCTCTGAGTGGAGTTATTCATCAGAGGTCCAGAGCACTGCGCCACCCACATGCAGTTTACCGACCCCTCGACCCCACATTAACGAGCCCAGCAGGCGGTTTGGGGCTGAGGGGGTTCCCCTCCTCTCTCTCTCTCTCTCTCTCTCTCTCTCTCTCTCTCTCTCTCACTATCTCTCTGTCTCTCTCCACTTTCTCTTGGAAAATCCCAAGGTCTTGACAGGCGCTTTGAGGTGGTGGCTGGTGGGTATGTTGAGGACTTGCCATGCACAGTGCATCGATTCTTAACTGACCTTACCGCATGCCACTCGGATTGGGATGAAGGTGGGGGGGGGGGGTCAGGAGATGGAGGGCTGGAGGGTGGTTGGGGGGGCCTCAGAAGAGATGCTGCTCCAAATCAGAGGGATGTTCCAGGGCTTTCCTGACTGAAATTAAGTGTGCCACTCCTAAAATGGGCCTAGTAAATACGGTGCTGGAGTCCCCTCACCTAATCATTCTTGGCCCTGGCATCCCCTCTATGGTTTCATGTTGGTATTCATAGCAAAAATATTGCTAGACCGCAGGATGAGAGCCAGGCCTGCCTCGTACTCTGTTCTCTGAGATGTTGACAGACTCCCTTGGTGGCTTCTCCTCCGTGCACCATAGTGGAAAGTATGCGAGCCAGGCAGAGCCAAATAAGATTCTGCAAATGTAAACCACTGTTCATGGAGTAGGACTCAATATGAGTCCTGAGTACCCCTAGACTACAGAATTTACACCTGACAACCAGCTTTGTTAGCCTGCCAGAGAACCCCTTGAGCCAGAACAACTAATCTTATCATGTCAAGTGGAAAAAAGTGACATAACAGGACATTGACCTAATGCTGAAGTTCCATTGACCTAATACTGAAGTTCCATCGAGTTAGTCAAGACTGCAGACTGAGATCTGAAGAGCGTGCAGTGTCAAGGCCACGACGAGAGGTGTTAATCCAGATTAATCCAGATTAATCCTGGGGAGTGATCCGAGTGCACACCGACAGCATGCCAGCAAAATTGTTGGGATAATTGGTCAGTGGCCAGGATCTATAGGCACGCACAGCCCTTGTGCTCTGTGTAACCAGTGTTGATGGGGCGAGACAGGCAGAAGAAGCAGGCTTTACCCACACGCTGGTCCTGGGCCAAGATGGAATGAAATAAAAACTGTGACAGAATCGCTGGCAGAGAGGCAATAGAGATGGAATCATATTTGTATTACATTTGTAAGCAGTGCTTGTTGCAAGAAAGACTGCCAAGAATGTCTTTGGGAGAGTCTCTGAAGAAAGGACTAAGTGGAGCAAATTGTAGGTCAATAGAATTGTTGCAGGTGAACAAAAGACACCAAGTTTGCTTCATTTGGTATTCAAATGAACACAGGCCCTCTTTAAAGGTGCAATCCTTCATTTGTTTTTTTGGGACAAATGTCTAGCACTTGTTTTGGTGTCAAATTGAGGGGCTGGGGAAATGTGAAGAGTCTCATAATCATAGACAGAGCTCTGGAAGCAAGCAGTAAACAGTCTATGATATTGAAATAAACATATTATAGATGTACATGTTATACATGGTTTGTTTACCAGAACATTGCTTACAAGCAATGTGGTAAAAAAAAAAACACAACGTACATTACCTAACCTGTACATTTTTGGTTAGAGGGATGAGACAGACAGTTCTACTAAACTCAGTATGCTAATAAATAATATATGTTATTATTCGAGAATGGGTATGTCGTGAATTCAAATGACCATTAAAAAGCATAAATACATCCCAGATTGTGACTGTGACCATGCATTCTTATGAAAAATCAATGGGGTAAAGAATGCACCCACTACACATTATGAAAGCACGATAGTCTACAAGCTCCATCTATTGGTAGGGTTGGAAATAAATGTGCATGTTCAATCCTGTGTGCATACATATATTTTAAACAACAACAAATACTGTACGTTTTAAGTTTATGAACATAGTGTTTGAAGCTGCTTTATATTTTTTTTTATCTATCCTTACTATTGATGTCAAGAAAATGTTTAGCTTACCTACTCAGTATCTTGTGTGAATTTATCGAACCAGTGTTGCTGCGCAAATGGTGCGCAGTTTGTCGCCCACGACAAACCCTGAACGAAGTTTCTCGCGGAATCCCGACGAAACCCAAACATTGAGTTGGGCAACATGGCCGCTACCATAGACAGTCTGTTCGCTGAAATATCAAGTCTTGAAGACCCTATTGAAGAATTGCAAGTTTTGAAAACTGCTCTTTTATCAATACCGGTAAACGCCCTGAGGGACACAGTTAGTGGACTACGGCTTGAAGTGATTTTCTCTCTTTTGAGCACTAATGACAGGTCTGTAGCTGCACTGCTGAGTCAAGTCATCATCCTAGCTTCACTGACTTATGTTAGCTAGCTAACTAACATACATAGTGCTTGTTTTTGCCTCAAACTAGAGAGCTGTATATTATTCTAACTGTTACCACGTTGGTAGCTACAGTTATCTAGTTGACACAGTATAGCTAGCTAACTATTAACTATCAAAAACTGACCTTAACTGAAATGGTCTAGTGTAGTTGAGTGTAACTAACTGGGAATGTTGGAATGATAGCATGCGCAGTTGCAGTAAGATTTCATCAAAGAAAGATTTTCCTGAGCAGTTAACCCCTCTCATGGATGAATTAATTTGACAGGGAACAAATTGAGCTATGTGTGGACATCCTTGGTCGAATCCTGCTGGCCCTCGGTCCTGTCAACCTCGCCCAAAACTACAGAGTGGAGCTTCAGGGGGGACTGACCCACCCTGAAGACGCAGTCAAGATTCTGGCATTGACACAGGTAGCTATAGCAACAGTACCTGTTAGAATATATTTTATGTGCAGCTCAGCCATAGAGGCAATATTCTGTTTATTGTTTTCAAGGCAGTTGAAATTGTTGATTATACCATGATGAAATCATGTTTTTCTGCAGATCGGTAGAATTGTGGAGCACCCCGAGGCAGTGACAGAAATGTTGAACAACCAGGAGGTCCTTTGGGAGGTGATCCACTGCATCGGAGGAGAGAAGATATCAGTGGCCAAAGAGGTTAGGAATAGGATCATAACGACTAAGCGATGATCATCATGTACAGATTTAACAACTGGACACATCCACACCACATGACAAGCACTCATTGTCTCTGTTCATTTTTCACAGGCAATACGATCTCTCTCCAAACTCAGCCACTCGAAAGCAGGATTGGACACACTATTCCGGAGTGATTTACTGAAAGTCCTGAAGGATGTCATGACCACAAGCGACATTGTGAGATACAGAATATATGAGGTAGGTTCAATACCACTAGTATGTCAGTCTCCAGGTACATAAACCTGTGTCCTACCTGTTCATGAATGAGATTGAATCACCCATCCCTCCTGTTGCAGCTGATAGTGGACATCTCGTCCGTGTCGCCTGTGTCCCTGGGTTACTGTGCCAACAGCAGCTTCATCTCTCAGCTACTGGGAGAGCTGACAGGAGATGATGTACTGATCAAGTAAGACATGGCTAAAAAACACACACACACACACACACACACACACAACGCTTCAGAGACACTGAGTGTCTCTGTCTTCTCTCTCTCACTTCCACACTCTATCCTGCTGTTCTCCCGTTGAGTGATCTACAGTATCTTGTTTCAGGGCCACAGCCATTGAGATGGTGACCACGCTTGCCAACAGTCAGCATGGGCGCCAGTACCTGGCACAGCAAGGCATCATGGATAAGATCTCAAACATGATCATTGGAGCAGAGTCAGACCCCTTCTCTAGTTTCTACCTGCCTGGTGAGTCAGGCCACCTCAGAGAAAATGTTCCTATAAGAATGTGTGCGTGCGTGCGTGCGTGCGTGCGTGCGTGCGTGCGCGCGCAGTATATGACTGTCCAGGTTTATCTCTGATTGTGTGTTTCCCCTCGTAGGTCTGGTCAAGTTCTTTGGGAACCTGGCCATCATGGACAGCCCCCAGCAGGTGTGTGAGACCTACCCCGCCTTCCAGAACAAGGTGTTTGAGATGGCACTGGACCCAGACCCAGTAATGATGGGTGTGGCTCTGGACACACTGGGGATGCTGGGCTCCACTGTGGAGGGCAAACAAGTCTTGCAAAAAACAGGTGATTAGGGTAGCTAATGTAGACCAGATAGTTTTACCCTGTGAAAGTAAAAGTCACAGTGTGTCCTCAAATACAAGAGACTCACACTCACCCTGTGTGTATGTGCATGGGTGATCAGGTGATAAATTCAAGGCGGTGTTGAAGAGGATGAGCCAGCTGGCCAGTGTTGGAGCCACAGACCTGAGAGTGCGCTGCCTGGAGGCCATCTCACTTATACTCACTTTACAGGTGTGTGTGTCTGTCTGTCTGTCTGTCTGTCTGTCTGTCTGTCTGTCTGTCTGTGTGTGTGTGTGTGTGTGTGTGTGTGTGTGTGTGTGTGTGGGGGGGGGGGTCTGTAATTATCTATGGCATGCCAGTGGTGTGTTAGTGTTTGTCATATGAGTGTGAATACCTCTTTTATAGATATACAGTGCCGTACAAAAGGTTTAGCCCCCTGCACAATTTTCTAGATTTTTTGTTCCACTGATCTACACAGCCTAATAGGCACTTTCAAAGTGAATGAACATTTAAAAAAAATAGATAAAATTATTTATTGAAAATGTGAAGAAGCATTAACCCCCCCCCCTGTGTGTGTGTGTTGCAGGCAGAGCAGCAGACAGATGACCTGATGGTTCTGACAGAGTCCTGGTTCAGACTGCTGTCTGACCAGCCCATGGAAATGATCCGGAACATCAGCACCCAGCCCTTCCCAGAGCTGCACTGTGTAGCTCTCCGCATATTCACTGTGAGTGTGTTCACCTGAAATACTCTACCACACATTACTTTTTAAAAGCGTTTTCTTGAAAGGGTTAAAAACAGAACAAAAGAACAGAGTGAGATGAAGAGTGGGATGCCTATGCTATGTCACTTGCTCACTTGCTGTTCTCTTGGGGCATTCACCAGTGATTTCACTTATGGCAGTAATTTTCCATGCTGTGGCCACATCTTATAAAACTGCCTATGATTTATATTCCTTTACTAGAGTTGAAGGTCTTTGCAATTAGATGGAGACATGGAACATTATTTGTTGTGTTATCAGTCAAATATATTGCCTTACTGACTAAAACGTTATTTATCACTGTTATTTAATGATCTGATTTCTTTGTGTGTGGTTGCTGTGTTCCAGGTCATTGCTCCCCAGCCCTGGGGTCAAAGACTAATGATCGGCACTCCCGGGTTTATGGAGTTCATCGTCGACCGCTCATCTGTTCCCACCAAGGAGGCGAAGGATGCCAAGTTTGCGATGGTGGGGGCGCTGGTGAGCTCATCCACGGCGGCAAACATTTTAGGGAGCCATCACTACCTGCGCCTGTGCTCCTACCTCAGAGAAGGGCCGTACCACGTGACCACAGTGGCTACAGTGGCCACAGACGGAGCCGACTGAAACACACACACACACACACACACACACACACACACAGACATACATACATACATACACTACACACTAACATTTCTTAATCTCTAACATACCAGAACCAACAACACAGACTTTAGTTCAACACTGGTTTTCGTTCTGATTTTCTTGTTTTTATTTTGAATATTTCTGTTTATTAAAAAGGAAGCAGACTGAGATTGAAAATGTTTTGTGATTTTGTGTCCGACTCACACACATCTCCAATATACAGTACATTTATCGAGGATCTATGTACAAAACATCTTGTTGAGAGAGAATCAATCAGGCAGAAGCAGAACTGAGGCCCAACAAAGCGTTATTGTTGTATTAAACTAAAATTAAAGTAGTCATAGCATTAGTAGTAGTAGTAGTAGTAGTAGTAGTAGTAGTAAATTGATTAATAGTCATCAATGTATATAGAGGAAAGTTAAGGCAGCACTGGGAAATCCCACTGCTGACTAGATAGATGCGCCCATCCCTTGGCCATGAAGCCTGCTCCCTAGAGGGAGCTCACGCCAGCATCATGAGTCCATCGCCTATCGTTTCCTTCAGGGCCTAGTTTCTCCAGTGAGTGGCTCTCGTCTTCCCCTTGCCTCTGGGTCCTTGTCCCTCTGCCCCTCCTCCTTTGGCCCAACACTGAGCATGGACATGTCCAAGCTTTCTACAGTTAGCACATTCCCATCTCTTCGTCTCTTGGCACTTGTTGGCAAAGTGTCCAACCTGCCAACAGTTAAAACAGATCTTAACATCTGGAGGTAGTCTCTTTGTTTTGGTGACCTCTTTGAGCCCTTTCAGGGTTATGGGCAGAATGGACTCCATTTCACAGGCCCAATGAATCATTGCATCATAGTTGTTGTATGGAATCATCACAAACTCAGGGGCTTCCTTAAACTGAGGCCCAAGGCCTTCCCTTAGAGCCCACAAAAATATGTCATCATCTCGGGATGGTTTTCCACAGAGATAGTCTTTGACTTCCTTGTAATGTTGGTAGACGGCCCATTTTCGTTCAGCATAGTCCACAACAGGCTCATTGAGGCCCTGTTCAATTAGCATTACAAGCCCAAAATCTGTGAATCCTCTTCCCAACATGTCTTGAACCTCAATGTGGAGCCTGTTTATCATGGGCCAGAATGCGAGCAGAGTGTGTGTGTTGCTGTAGGTTATAGGTCGTGGTTCATCCACTGTAGACTTCCAGACAGTATACCATCTTCCCAAGGCTAAATCCTCAGGCCCACTTGCCCATATGTCTATAGGGCATTTTGCCTTCACTAAATTGTGAACATCAGCAAGGGTTAAGCCGTGTAGCATGATGAGGCTTTCCAGCACTTCCCAAAATGATGTGTTAGGACAATTTCTTTTCAGTTCAGGGAGGGCGTTCAGGAGCAGCATGAATTCCCGAAAGTTAAAGGGTGTTGTGGTCACCATCTCGTTCCCTTGAAAGTCATTGACAATGTACATTAGTCCTATAGCAGGGGTCTCAATAACAGTCATACCACTAGGGGGAGCACTCAGAGGGACGGCGTCTGACCACGTGGCTGATAGAGAGGAGTATAATGGGGGAGTGAGAGGATCACTTGCAGCTGCTCCTCTATACGGTGGGGGAGGCATGCTAACTGTATCATGGTCCTTGTGATATTGCCGCTCCGCCTCTTGTAGTATCTCCTCCCAACCTTCCTCCCACCCACGGCCGCATCCAGATTCCCCCTCATTCATCCATGGCTCTTTGTTGATTCCCATTATTTGGAATAACCTTGTCTGTATCTCACTGAGGTTCATGCCGATGGCCTCCGTGAGCCCAGAGATATAGTGGTTAGAGTTGGAGAGGATCCCCCCTCGTTGTTTCACCCAGTGTGCTACCATGACGGGACTAAACTGTTGTTTCCTCTTGCCCTTCAAACCTCTCCACCACTGAACTTGGACCTGTATGGAGCCGTTCGGATCCCAGCCCTTCTTCTTGGCTCTTTCATCCTCCTTTGCCCCCTTCTGTAAAATCCATTCTGCCACTTCTACTGCAATTGGATCCATCAATGCCGTTGTCCTGCTGCCCCTGACAAAACACAAAAGGTCTTTTGGTGATCTACCTTAGATTGTTCAGACACTTGCATCAGATTTCCTCCGTTGGTCAAATGTTATACAGGCAGATAATGAAACAAACTTACTTGTTCTTTGCTAGAGTTGCCCAGGGTGGAAATCTAGATTATCCTATTTGCCATGCTGTCCGTGGTCCGATTAAAAATGCAGTTTATTACAGTGCTGGGAACTTTACATGCGTAGTATGAAACACAAAGATACAGTATGATGCTCCGCTCTGTCTAACGTATTCAATTATTATACTGTGTTCTACCCAGAGTCCACCTTATGGGAGGAGTCATTATTAGCCTGTCATATTCAAACACACGTAGCACGCTTAAGTGGAAAGTTACAGATCAGCAGTTGTGACCTGCGTAATTATTGGGACAGTGAAGCTTTTTTTTCTTCTTTTTGCTCTTTACTCCAAAAATTTTGATTTTTAAATCAAATAATGGGGTTAAAGTATAGATACAGTACTATAGTACATAGTCCCCCTATTTAATGGCAGCAAAAGCATTGGGACAATTGGCTTGACAGGTGTTTCTGGTTAGTCAGGTGGGTTCCGTCACATCAATTGTGCAGGTATAACAGAGTTGTCAATGTCTAGTATTGATTTTAGGCATTGCATTTGCCTTTGGAGTCTGCTATTGGTGTCTGTCAAGATGAGTTTGCTAAAAGAGCCTGCAGAGTTCTGGAAAAAGGTCTTGTGGACAGATGACACCAGGGGTACGTTCCAATTGGACGGTTATTCCCTGCACAGGAACCCTGCACAGAGTATTCAGCCATTTTAAGGGAGATACCAATCCATAGTGAAGGGACGGGAAAAAGCGGTCATAGGTCAACATAAGAGTTTGAGTCGACGCAGTCATTGAAAGTAAATAAAGGCCTAGAATATAGAAGCGGGGCTGTAATGATTCTGACTGGTGTATATGAATACTATTGCTCTGTATGACATATTGTGCTTGTGACAATGTGGTGAACTTTGGACGACAGAACACAGTCTCTTTGCCTGTGAGTGTGAAGTTATATGCAGGTGTCCAGCATGAATTAGAGACCAGTTTTACTCCTTAATGTTATCTTGTGAGACCCGGAGAAAAAACAGCTCATTATTTGGTCAAGGTCTCACATCTGCATGTGACGTCATACCCTGTAAGAACTTGATGTACTGTAAACAGCTCACTGTAGATTTGTAACCCAAAACAGTTTTAAATATGATAGGCTGATTTAGATTTCTCCCATAAGAAAAGACCAATTAGGGGCGCTTAGTGGCGTAGCACACTAATGCGCATACCACATAATCGCAAGGTTCCTGGTTCGATTCCGACCCTTGACATATGTTGCATGTCATCCCTCCTCTCTCTCACCCATCCTTCCTGTCAACCTCTACTGTCTCTATCCCAATAAAGCAGAAATGCCCTAAAAACATATTTAAAAAAGAAAAGAAAAGACCAATCAGTGCAACCCTAAAACTGACATAGAACCAGGTATCACTGAATGCACAGGAGAATTATACTTTGAGAAATGGCTGATCCAGAACCTTCCCCCAGGTGCCTTTCTTATCTGCTGCTTTTGAGCCTGTTTTGTTTGCAATAAAATACATAATTTTATACTCTGAAGATCCTCTGTCTGATCCTTTATTATTGATCACTTTGAGTCCTTCAATAGTTTACATGGGCGTAACCATAGGGAACAGCAGGTGTACACTATACAGGAAATGGAGCAAGTCCTCTCAGCAGTCATTGGTAGAGCTGAGCGAGGATTGCAGGGAAATAAAAAAATAAGTTGTCATTTATTTTTTTTGCATGTCCTATCTAAAGCATTTTTCGCTGGTAATGTTCTGATATTAGGTGACTGAATTGGGCTCAAATGTAACACTAACGTTAGCTGACCAACTTAACTCAGTACAATAGCAGCTAATGCACTAGATAGGTGTGTAATATTAATAAAACAAAATGTCTGTAGTTACTTTGCATAAATGTCTGGCAAAGATCTTTTGTTTACGTCTCTGTTGTGTGGGTGGTTGAAATACATGTCACTTGTGTCACAGTTTAATGATGCTGCAGGGCATTCCACACAAAAAAATTTTTTTCGAAGTGCACTACATAGTTCCCTAGGCAGATTCATCCTGTGCAGTGTGTAGGGAATCAGGATAATCCTTATGGATTGAAACACAGCCAAAGATGAACAAGTACCAGAGTGATGGCAAGAGGAAAGTGTGGAGAAAAAAAGGAACTGCCCAAGATTTACAGCACACCGCTTCATCTGTGAAATGTTTTGGCTTTCACTCTGCGACCCTGAACACAGAGAACAGAGGGAGGGGGAGAGAGACAGTGGGGCAAAAACAGAAAACACCTTGAAACTTCATTCTGTTCTTAACAGCACATTAGTATCACACACCACTCACCCCGTAATTTATGTTAAGCCTTCTAGCAAAACATCTCCAACAGAACAAACAGTAATAAAAAAGTGACTCCACATTCCCACCCATTAGATATCAATAAGTTGAGACAACCAAGCATTGCTCAGCAAGTGCTGAAGAGCTACACTACAGATATCTTGAGTGAGGATGGAATATTTCATACACATTATCACTCCTGAGATCCTACGTATGTACAAGCTTGATGTGTGATATAACTGATACTCTGTTGTCTGTATGTGTGCTCATGTTGTGACGATCGTCTACATGAATGATAAGAATGGCCTCGCACATTCACTGACCTTGTATAAGAGACACATGGGAGAGAAGAGCGACAGATGGTAACATCATAATGTTGGTTTACTATTCAATATGGAACATTTACTCCTAAGAGAGAGAAGTTAATGTTTGTGTTAATAGTTAATCCCAAACCAACTCTATTTTAATGACAGTTAGCCCTCTCAACCGGGGGTCACCTAAGGTAAAGCAGTAAGCGTCCTTAAGATTTTTTGTTTTCTTTTCAGCAAGTTTCTTCAGAAGAGATGGAGGTACTGAGAGACAGGGACTGCCGTTTTTAAACTTGAATTCCCTGTGTAACTTTATAAAGTTAATAAATCTTTTATCCAGGGTTTAAGACAGGAAGGTCAGTGTCATTAAGACGGTGTGTCACTGCAACAGTAGCTCAGTCACATATGAGTAATATCTTCTCATATAATGGGAACCTGGTGATGATGATGAATAATACATTAAGGCTGTTTCATGGACACCAATGCTGTAGAGAGCCATGTAGTAGATTGAGCTATTGTACCAGTCTGACCTGTAAAAAATCCTTGAGATTCTGGTTACAATGAACAAAATGTTGAGAGGTGAGTCAGCCCTTGTACTTATTTACTGCATTATCAAGGAGAGTAAAGAAGGTTTCAGCAAAAGTAAGTGAGTGATCTGTCACATCAGTCTTCCATGCATCATTAAACACAATCAGATCTGTCATCTGTCTTGATGAGTTATGATATTTACTCCCCCTCTCCCCCCCCCACATTCTCTCTCTCTCTCTCTCTCTCTCTCTCTTTCTCTCGCTCTCGCTCTCGCTCTCGCTCTCGCTCTCTCTCTCTCTCTCTCTTTCTCCACCCCCTCACACTTTGTATCCAATAGTCTACATGCAATTCACTGTGGAGGCAAACCCACAAGAGCGTCTGCAGACTGACCTCATTTCATCTGTTTTTCTGTGAACCAACAGCCTTCAAGGTCCCACACATCTCCAAATACCTTACGCATGCAGGTTTTTTTAATGGGGGGACCAGATTAAGTGGGCCAAGTAGTGATTTATGCACGCAATGCATTTTGAGTTGCCAATGCGGCCCTGCAGAAATACAGAGAGAAGGAGCCAGTGCCATGGTAGGGGCAGAGAGATGCTGTCAAGTTTTTTAGGAAACCCAGACCGAGAGCTTGACGGTGGGATCCGTGGGGACTCGTGTTCTGAGTAGGGCACATTGATATCGAGTGTGGAAGGGATTCAAGGGCCAGCAGGTCTGTTGCTGGCCCTGTTCAAAGAAAAGGAGCTGGACTCATAACAGCAAAAGTGGTTTTTATTCGGTTTTATAATCACTTTTAACCAAGCCTTATTTCCCAAACCGTATTACAGAACACATTTTATGGTTCTTTCTTCCCACTCTTAAAAGTGTGTATGAGAGACACCAGCAGAGGGAACAGGAGTCACTGCAACACAACACAAAGGATCTGTCTTATGTCATAAATAGGCGTCACTCTCTCCTTGGAGGTTTTGCCCTTCCCTGTCTCTCCAGAATGATCTGTTGTTGCCTACCAGCTCCAGGCTATAAATCTGCATCCCTCCTGTGTCTCTGTGTCACTCACACTGACAGGCAAGAATGCCAACGTTATGTTCCCCCATTCATACACACACACGCGCGCACACACACCTACACACACACACACACACACACACACACACACATACACGCACACGCACAGACACACACACACACACACACACACACACACACACACACACTCCTACTGTACGCTCACACATACAGACATCAACATCCTATCTACTGAAACTCTTCCATTAAAACAGGCTTTTATTGCTGTTGCCTTTCCTCATCATTATATTTTTAAAGACAGAGCTTACGTCCATAATCATAAAGAGTGGAAATGTTCACTGAAATAAAAACTCATTGCCCATAATGAGATCACATTAAGGTTTTATATTATGCTTCCCTTCTAACTACTCACACACACAAATAATAACCATTAGCCCTGGGAGCTGAAGAAGGAGAGTTTGTCCAGGTAGGTCAGGGCCTTGCAGGCCACCAGGCCATAGTAGGTCTCCAGCAGGGAGCAGCCTCCGTCCTCTTGCCTCAGGTCTACCCACATGGTGGCCAGCTCCTCAGCCCCCACCCCTGCTGAGCTGAACAGGTACCGGTAGCAGCAGGCGTTGTAGCGGATGTGCTTGTCCCCTGAGAAGCGGGCGCTGTGTGTAGGCACCACCCCTGCTTTCAAGGCACACAGGCCCACAAACACATCAGGAGGAAGGGGGGCACGGACCCCTGCCGACGCCACATACACCTTCCTAACAACATCCTGGGAGAGTAAGAAGGCAGCCCCAGCGCAGTAGTCTGGGAGGTACTTGTCAGAGTACAGGGCTGGGGGGAGGTAGCTGGAGCTGGAGGACTCGCGGTTGGGGGTGTCTCTGTGCATGACCCTCCCCAGGTAGAGGTCCTCAGGGTGCCTCCTCAGCCCTAGCAGGTAACCCCCCAGGGCAGGCAGGTTCACAAACACAGTGTCCTCCGTCAGCAGCACAAACCGGGCCACCGGGCAGAACGTGACCGCCCACTGTAACGCCAGGATTGTCCTCTTGGTCTGACCACGGGGGGAGTCCGTCACATGACCCTGAACTATGTCGCCATGGTGATCGGACTCCTTCAGGACAGCCTCCTGGGTGGCGACGGAGTGAGAGGATCCCAGGAAGAAAAGCGTCTGCACAGGGAAACCCTGGGTGCGTGTTTGGTTGGCCCAGGTGGTCCTCACTGCGTCTCTCTGGGTGACGTTGTTAGGGGAGCTGAAGACGAGGGTGAGGAGGAAGAGGTTGCTATTCATGCAGGCGTCAGGGTTGGTGATTGGGTAGTACTGGGACACGTTCCTCCTGGTCTCGCTTAGGTCCAGTTTCCGGGCCCTCTCTCTCACGTCCAAGACGGTGCCGTCTGTGTAGACCCCTGGTGTGGGCTGGAGGAGGTACTCCTCGACAAAGTCAGCCCCAAACAGCAGGGCATGGAACAACAGCACGTTGAAGAGCAGGAAACACCACTGATGGGTACGCAACCTACAGAGAGAGAACTAGATGGACAGAGAGAGACAGGTAAATACAGGAAGGGAGAGATACTGTGAAATACTGTGAAATACTGTGGTCCCACAGTAAAGTATTCATCATACTTTAACAGTAAACATCACAGTGCTGAACAAAAATTAACCTGGACAGAAAACAAATGTGAGTTAATGGATGGTTGGGAGTTTTAGTTGATACCAAAAAATGCTCTAAGTCAATTATACTTTAAAAGGGATGTAGCTAGCTTACCTGCATGGTGTCTGCTCCAAAGGAACTGCTCTTCCACCCCTGAACCAGTGGACATTCAGCTGTGGGTGACTGACCAGACTAGACTGAACCTCCTTGTTGAGGTTTGTCGCACACAGACAGGGTATCCACTCACGGCCAGGTAACTCTACCATCAGGTAAAACTATACCCCTCCTGCAGCTCAGGTGGCTGGTCATGAGGAAAGAGTCCCCCATCATATATTAATGACTTGCACAGTGGCTGGTTCAACAACAACACTGTATGGAAGGACAGACAACCCAGGTCCAAAAGGAAGAATATTAACATATGGTTTCTGGTTTGGGCTGAAGCTGTCTTGCGTTTGTGGTGAGAGGATAGTTTTCCTGATGATGAGTTGTCAACTGCCTCCTGGGTATTGCTCAGTTTTCCTTTTTTTACATTAACCTTTTTTTAAAAACATCATCATAGCAATACAAATTAGACAAATGAGTGTGATGTGGACAGGGTACATCCTTGTATCTGTACGGGTTTCCTGTTTGGACCAGGCATGCAGGGCGTTTTGGAAGGGTCCCATAGTGAGGGGTCGAACCGAGTTGACTGAAAGAGAAGTAGAACTCCGAATGTAACCCAGGTTCTCTGGAGGAGATGACGGAGACCCCTCACCTCATTGCCCCTCTCGCTCTGAGCTCGTGAAGAGTGGTTCGCTGGATAAAATGGGAGCTTTCTATAGGCCAGGCAGTACAGTAGGTGGAGTTACCTGCTTGCAAGCGTCCTCAGCCTATTTGATTGAATAGGGTTTCAGCGAATAGGTACACAGGGTGTGTGTCCCATATTCAGAGGTCTCCCTCATCTCCTCCAGAGAACTTGGGTTATATTTGTAACCTCTAATTTTCACACTGACCTCAGACCTGTCCATAAGTGATACTGTACTGTACATGTGTTTGACTCCAAGAGACTTATTGTAAACTGACCTCAGAGCAGGCCATCAGGTGTGTATGGTTAATTATAAGTGACTTGCATACACTGCCCCTAGTCTATTCCTATAGATGTCTGTCTGATGCGTTGTGAGTCATTGTATGGTGACCAAGTTAGATCAGAGTCAAGAGGGAACGCTAGTCACTAATGTCTAACTGAGATGGGAGATCAGCCATTTCTATGTGTGTGTGTGTGTGTGTGTGTGTGTGTGTGTGTGTGTGTGTGTGTGTTTGTGTGTGTCTGAGAATGTGTTTGTAATACTATATACATCATGTACAGAAATCATTGTGTCAGGAACACCTTGACTTGAGCTATCTCTTGTCACCACTCGGTGGTCGGAACTGATGCTCAAGGTCAGAGATAATCCTTTGTGTATTATGCACAGTGTGTGTGTGTGTGTGTGTGTGTGTGTGTGTGTGTGTGTGTGTGTGTGTGTGTGTGTGTGTGTGTTATACAGAAGGTATCCATTGAATGTGCCTGAATACTTCTGTTAGTCATTGTGCGTAAGGCTAGGGATGGCAGTCATTCATTGCAAGCATCTGACAGTGTGTCTGAATATATGTGCCATGCGCATGTGTGCGTGTTTCTAGGTGTACAAATATGTCCCATACAGAGAACACATGTCCTGAAGGGCCTCTGACAGACGTCAGTCAGTCACACTCAGCTCCTGACTCTAAGCAGCTCCCAGAGATAATGACCCAGAGGAATACAGAAGAATACCAAGAGGAATAGACACAGTGAAATCAGTACTATACCACCCAGTGGACCACAGGCACAACCCTCCCAAACTAAGGATTTATCACACCCTCAAAGATGTGAGTGCACACTAAAAACTCTCTTTTCTAAACAAAAAATATGGAATGACCACAGCAGTGTTGTTGCGCTCTGTTTGGTCAATAACTGAAGTGTGCCTTATACCAATAATAACAGTAATAAGCAACGGCAGCTCTTATGGTTGAAGATACAGTAGCAATCCCCACTGACACATGAATAAGCAAACACAACATTTCATCAATAAAACATGTATTTCTTGCAGTGTTTTTACAGTAAATGGGCTGCAGGCAGTTTTGCAAGGCTTTGACTTTGAAGCTGGAGGATGTTGTTGCAATGTTCTATTCAAGAAAAAACGTATTAGTAAACAGGTCCAACGTCTTATTCAGCACCAGAACAATATATGTGGTTCGTGTATGTTTTATACTGTCCTTTTGCACTCCATGGTTTGCTCCCTCAACCCTCCACATTATATTCAGTACAATGGAGCTCTTTGAAGAATTCCTCTTCTATTCCTCTCCACAGGAGGGCCAACTGCCTGCAGGCTCTACCCACACCAGTGGTTCTCAAACAGTTGTTCATAGTTAACACAAGTGAAAGTTTTGGGGTTTTCTCATGTTTCAGCTCTGTCACTTTACCAATACTCTAGTCTTCAATGTACTGTACTATGACATTCATTCATAATGTACCACTTAAGTCATACCTGTTCAAAGCTACAGTATGTCCATGGTTTAGGGAAACCTCAGTGTTTCCTCCATCTGTTGACAGTGCAGGATTGTGGAGTTTTTATGTATGATGTGAGGGATCGTCTTCCCACCAACTCTCATGCTTACACACACACACACACACACACACACACACACACACACACACACACACACACACACACACACGTACGCACGCACGCACGCACGCAGACACCTCAGTGTTACGTTTCCCCTGGTATGCACTCACTGTTTCTGTGGAACATTTTTTGCTCTTCTTTTTTAAGAAGAGGAGGGAGTATTTTAGAGCAGGACCCCTGTGTCCCCTGTGGTGGAATTGCTCCACCTTTTTCTTCTGTGCCTCTGCCCCCATAGATTAATGTTGATGGTGTCGGGTTCAGAATCTAGGCCTCTTCTCTTTGTCCCAATGTTTCACTTGTAGGCCTATGATAGTGTTGAATCAGGTGACAATTGTATTATGTCTGTGTTGCTGGGCAGATAGCTCTAGAATTGGCACATACTGTACCATGTGTTCACAGCGAGACACAAAGGGGTGAATAGCAGACAGAGAGAGAGTGACAGAGAAACACAGAGTGACACAGAGAGAGAAAGAGAGGGAGAGAGATAGATGAGGCCTTATATAACTCCCGTCCTCTTGGGTGCACATTGTCACTTGTTGCATGTTTCCTGTGATTGATTCAGACAAATATCTCTCTCTCTCTCTCTCTCTCTCTCTCTCTCTCTCTCTCTCTCTCTCTCTCTCTCTCTCTCTCTCTCTGGTTGGGTGGAACTTTCTTGGACCAGGCAGACTGAAAGGAATGGCCTGATGAACTGATGCTTTGGGAGGTGTGTGTGTGTGTGTGTCGTGTGTGTGTGTGTGTGTGTGTGTGTGTGTGTGTGTGTGTGTGTGTGTGTGTGTGTGCGTGTGTGTGTGTGTGTGTGTGTGTGTGTTTGTGTGTGTGTACAGGGACCAATAAATCTGGAAAGTGGAGATAGAGTTTCCACTTAACCGCAGGAAGGGGATCCGATGCTGATTCCTGTGGCACATTTGTTCTGATGACCTGTACATGCTGAACTGTCAGCTATAAAGAGTAACTCAATTCACCAGGCTTAATACACTCCTAAATGTACTCCTAGATCAATCAATCAATGCACACTACATCCTCACTTAGGTAATTACATTAATATGATATGACATGCAATTATCAAGCTGAGCCAGACAATCAATCAAAAAAGAAAGGACAAACTCTTTAAGGTTAATCATTGATCCTCAAATTTCCCAGGTTTCTCTCTCTCTCTTTCTCCCTCTCTCTCTTCTCCCCCTCTCTCTCTCTCTCTCAGACCTGTTGTCAGTCTGGAATGCTGGACTGACACATGATGGAAAGCCAGCTCTGTTCACAAGCCTGTAAATTTAACACACAAATTCAATGGCCATGACTGTTACAAAGAGGCAAGGGGGGTCAGACTGAGAGGAACCCAATGTGTAGGAGAGTTCTGAGAGGATAGGAGCAATTCTTACTTGAAAATGTTAAAGATCATAAGAACATCATTTCAATGTATCATGAGTAATACCATTCTCACTCCAGTCTCAAACACTGAGGACTAATAGGCTGTGAAAGTCAGTGAAATGGTTGCCAGCATACAGGAAGTGTGGAGTGGGGTGTGTATTGTGAGGAATGCGTGTGTGAATATTTTGGGGTATGTGATGGGTGGGGCATACTGTAGCTTCACACTGTGTGGCAGACTGGAGTTAGTCCCCAGTGTATCTGAGTCCTCGTAGAGGAAGGATGGGAATTTACAATGAACAGGGGTAATTACTGCCACTAACAAGCCTATTAACATTAAGTGTGTGTAGCAATCATTTTAATGTCTTCTATGTATACAGTATTTATAAAATATGTTTTTTTGCAATTTTCATTGAACAATGTTTTTGCTGATGTTTTCTTTTGCTGATCGATGTGATTTGTTGCTGATGTGATGTGTCTTCATAGTGTTTATAATTCATGCGCAGGAGAGCTGATGCAGTATGTGTATGGTTGTGTGGTGTGTGTGTCACTCATAGGGAGGCTGTCGGAGAGTCTGAGGCATTGGCCAGGCCCTTGAAAGACAGGTGTGGGCCCGGCAGCACCATGGGGGTCCGTGGTCGTCCTAGCCCCTGTGGACCACTGGCTAACCGACAGAAGCACAGCCGACTGCTGCCCAAGCCCCAAGATGAACCCTCAGACATGGTCTATGTCGGTAAGTCCCACCGTAATGACTTGTCAATCACTCACAGTGAAGCACTTCCTGTTAATCACCTGTCAATCACCAGAGTGACAGAGAAACTGCAGTTAAAATCAATCATATTTTAAAGAATTTAATATGCTGGTGACAGTTGGAAAAATCTGTGGGTTTGTTTCCCTCTACAGTAATAGAGTTGCATTATCCTTTGTAAGATACACAGACATGCGTGTTGGTGACAGCAGAGCACACAGGTTCACAGTAAAAATACCTTTAGAGTTTACAAAAAAGTGACAAATGCCACAAAGTGCCTGCAATTCATCTGTGTCTCGAGGGGATCGCTAGTTAACGAACACCACATACAGTAGGACACAAGAACAGGAAAATATGAACATCATATTGCTATAAATACATTTCCCAAAAAGGGGATAGTCAATACATTTGTTAAGTCTGTGTGTAAGTCTGTGTGTGTGTGTGTGTGTGTGTGTGTGTGTGTGTGTGTGTGTGTGTGTGTGTGTGTGTGTGTGTGTGTGTGTGTGTGTGTGTGTGTGTGTGTGTGTGCGTGGGTGCATGTGTGTGTGTTTGCTCCTGTGTGTGTATTAGTGGGTGGTTGGAGCAGGGATGACCCCTCCTGCCAGGTAGAGCAGTTCTGTACCCAGAACAACGAGTGGAAGATGACAGCCCCAATGATCCGTCACCGTGGTGAAGCTGGGGTGTGTGCCCTTGGGGGGCTCATCTACACTGTAGGGGGATACGATGACATCACCTGCGTGAGCAGCGTAGAGAGGTGAGGGTCCTGTGATTGAATGACTTACCATGAACCGCATGAATAAAAAAATAAAAAAACTACACCTGACAAGAACTTTTCAAAAGGGAGTCAAACACAACTTATACTGTTACAGCAAAAAAAACTTAACCTGATTCTTAAAAGATTAATTGGCTTTAAATTAGATCTTCCAGAAATAATCCCAACAGAGGGCAGGCCAGACAAACTCGGTCATGTCTGAAGGACAGTCATGTCCAATGGATGGTCGTCTAGCAGCACAGGGCTATTTTTGACCGCTGGCGTATTCAGTCCCCCTCCCCCACCTCTTTCTCTTCATCCTCCCTCCTCTTACTTACATCCCCCTCTCTTCAGGTCATGTAGGAGGCATCTGATGGTGCCAGGTGATCAAACCTAAAATCAGCGGTAGCTTAAAGGCTACATTTACAATCCTGGGTCAGAAGTATCAGAGACAGTCACGAGGAAGGCTAACTCAGTGCATCACATTCCAGGCGTGATCCCTTTTACTAGAGTCTGTATACCGGGTGGTATCTTGTGTGATAAAACGCCTCCATATAAAACAGAACACTGTTTATTCGTTTTGGCTCCTACTTTAGTGTGCACTGTGCCCTGTTCTCAAAAGCAGACCGCACCTCCTGAAATTGAAAAGGCCAAGGTTAGCTTGGTATGGAGCCTTATCATTTGTACATTTTACATTGGTTGGCATTCTGCGGACAGCAAAGCACGAATTTCATTGTACAGGGAAACATGTTTTCTACTGTGCATATGATAATAAACACTTTGAATCTTGAATTGAATTGAATTCACTAAGAGAATGCATGTTGGCAAACAGCTCAGGTTTTACAGGAAAACTGTTCAGGTTTACCTCACAATAGCCTAAAAGGCAAAAAGAGTATTTACCTGACAAGTACAACCATTTTTGCCTGCCATGCTCTCCCAGGTATAATCCAGAGACCAACACATGGAGCGGGGACGTGTCCCCCCTCAGTGCCCCCCGCAGCAGAGTGTGTCTGCTGGAGATGGACAGGTGTCTGATTGCCCTCGGCGGCTTCGACGGCATCGCCTGTACTAACCTGGTGGAGAGGTAAACATGGTCATGACAACATCAAACACATGTTTACATACATTAGTGGTCCGCTGTCTAAGTGTGTGATCTGTGTGTTCAGTTATGATCCCAAGCGCAATGCCTGGAAAAAGCTGCCTCCGATGAACCGGCGGAGGGCAGGGGCAGCAGCTGCTGTACTGGGGGGACACCTGTATGTCATGGGGGGCAGTGACGGAGAAATGCCCCTTGACTCAGGTAGAGACCTACAGTACCTGTGACTACATGATCCCCAATAGGGACACTAGAAGGGTGCATTAGAGCTGCGGTCTTCTTTATTGTCAGTGCTGTTGATGTTAACGCCTGTAAGCTGATGCCACATTTGTCACATATCAGACACTATCATAATTCACAGAGTAGTTCACACACATACACACACACACACACACACACACACACACACACACACACACACACACACACGCACACACACACACACACACACACACACACACGCACGCAGACAGCATTTGGCCCCGGAGTGTTACGGTACTGTGCTAAAGGCAGCTCAGAAGTATGTTGGATGTCCTGCCAGTTGGCACTGGGATCTATTTCTGTGTGGGAGGTCAAAGCCAGAGGCAATCCCACCATCTAAGCAGGCTGCCTTTCCCGCCCATAACTCAACTGCCACTTAGTTTAATCTGAATTTGTAGATAAAGCTGAGGGAGCAAGTGTTTCTACAACAGGGGCATAAAGGCTCCTCTAACTTCAATAGCCTCATCCTGCTACTTTGATTAATCTGTGTACGGCAGCCTTACTTGTTATACTCAAGGGGGAATATAGCACAGCTCTATGAAGAGAACACTGATGAATCACTCATCATTATCTCCAGCCTTAGTATGTAGACTAGAGAGTACCAGCTGAGACTGTAGGAGTGCACCCTCTCGGTCTAACCTTTGACCCCTGCTCTCTTAGTGGAGCGATTCAGCCCATTGGATGGCTGCTGGTCTTTGTGTCCACCCATGCTGTCTGCGAGGGAGAACCCGGGCTGTGCTGTGTTCCTGGACCGTCTCTACGTGGCCGGGGGGCGGGATGAGCTGCTGCTGGAACTCAGCACAACGGAGAAGTTTGACCCAGAGACACACCGCTGGAGCCCTGTCCGCCCAATGAGGAGCAAGAGGCACATGGTGGGACAGACGTTTGTGTATTTAAAGGGTATACCTATAGATGTGTGTTGTGTATTGAACAGATTTGGTGTGTAGCTGTCTGTCAAAGTTGTTTCTCTTGAGTAGGCTGGCTATGTGGTGCCTGTGGTCCATGTGAACAGGTTGGTTCATTCATCTAATGGTGTGTGTGTGTGTGTGTGTGTGTGTGTGTGTGTGTGTGTGTGTGTGTGTGTGTGTGTGTGTGTGTGTGTGTGTGTGTGTGTGTGTGTGTGTGTTACAGGTGTCTCTGATGGTTTTTAATGGCATGCTGTTGGCTATAGGAGGGACTGATGGGGTCTCAGATCTCAAAACCATGGAGGCCTATGAGCATGAGACAAACTCATGGAGGTGAGACCCTACACATCTCACAACGTCTTACGCAGCAGGACACCACATTGTGGACTAAACATACTGTATCTATCCTGATGCATTGTTAAAGAGGAGGAATACTATCTGTTTCTGTGATTTTCTGTTTTTCAGACACTTTGGAAGTATGAAGTCCAAACATCCTGGGGGTCACATTGCTCTCATGAAATCCTTTTAAAGAGTGCCATGTTTTTGTTGCCTGTTTATAACCAATATGCCAATGATGTAATTTGTATATACTGTAAACAAAACAATTGTTGGTGTATGGCGTATATGACGTATAGTCTGAATAAAACAATATTTGTCTATCAAAGCTGTTCAGCTGTTCATCACTGTACTGCAATGGCACACAGCATTGTCAACTTTCTAACACAAACATGTAATAAACTAGCTTTCCATATATCTGATTCAGATAAAATGGACCTATACGAACAAGAGCAATATCATAGGCTACTTTCTGTGTTGCGGAATTCCATTCGAAAGACGCAGCTGCTTGTTTTTTCTGTTTGACTTCAGTCGGCCTGTACAAAGTGTTTCCAGCAGATGGCGCTAATCCTTCTATGCGATGAAGCGCTTGATTATTATTCATCATCTCTGTCATAAGGTGTATCAGCGATACCTCAATCACAGAGACTGTGCCAGTCATACAACCCAATCTTGTCAGGGATTGGTGGTGCTCTCTGACTCTCTGATTTGCTCTCTGATTTAGCCTATAAAACAACGAGTTTAGCAAATTCTATATCAAACTGCAACACTTTCAGGAAAATACCTAAATACACAACATATCATGATCTCCTACTACTTGGAGTGCTGATATTTAAGTCTATTTAAGTCTGTTGCGGTTGACCTGTGCGCTCATTAAAGACCGCAGGGTTGAATCTGCCAGGAGCAGATACCTGTAGAGATGCGCAAAGGAAGTTAATGCGGTCCGGGAGTTTTGGAACAGAGGTTTTCTCCAGGGTTCGCCTCCAGCTCAGCCCAGCCTCCGATGCAATTTACCCGGGAAGACGACTCTCTCGAGGGCAACTTTAAAACGACAGCTCTCCTGTCAGACGGCTCCGCCGGAGCTCCGGCCAAAATGTGCAGCGAATGTTACACCAACCAGACGTTTGTATATGATGATGGGACCGCGCACGACCACACATCCAGGTAAAGTCAAATTACTATATACAATTTGATGCTCCTATTTAGTTGTCACCATCTGATTGATCTGCCCGCATTACACAGTAGGTAAATAGCCCACAACAACACACAATATGTCTAATCATTTAGATTATTTTTTTAATCCAAATGATACACGCATAAAAAAAAAACATATTAAGTCTTCATTGCCGTGAGAGCTACTTTTTGATTTTGATAGCCGAATAGAGGACACATGTCAACATGGCAGTACAGTAAGAGAAAATTAAAATATTATTAACTGAACCAATCAATCAATTTATTTGATCTATTTGTATAGGACTTTTTACAAAGACAATTGCCTGAAAGTGCTTTACAACAAGAACAATATAAGCAATATAAATAATAAATACAATACAAACAATATGAACTAACACCGAACCATAGACTCCCAAAAAGCAAGTCAAAGAAAAACTCCAGAGGGGAGAAAAACATAGGGCACAGTGGCAAAGAAAAACCTCCTGGGAGAAAGAAACCTTGAGAGGAACCAGACTCCAAAGGGGACCCATAGGAAATTGTGTAGGTTATGAATTACTAAGGATTAGGAATATGTCTGCACCTCTACAGAATCTCCCCCTGACAGAGTGGACAGCCCTTTTTATTCCCAGTCATGGATGTTAGCCTTGGATTAGACTGTTTAGGATGACATTTTTATCTGAGGCCTGTTAGACTTTGAACTATGAAGGAAGTCACCAGTGAGTTTACATGGGTGAAATTATTCCCAGTTATGCATCGGGTCATTTGTATGCTTAATTCCCTGGGAACTCCATAGTATTAGTTGGTGCATTGTTGTATTTATTGCCCTTGGCAGAAATGTTGTTCTCTATTTCAGAGGACTCACAAGGGAAACATACCCACCCATCGTGTATTATTTAGTGATTTCAACAGAAGTACAAGTACGTAGCCCCCTGTACAGTATGTACACATACACACACACACACACACACACACACACACACACACACACACACACACACACACACACACACACACACTCACACACACACACACACACACACACACACACACACACACACACACACACACACCCACACACACACACACACACACACACACACACAAACAAACAGCCCCCATGGTTCTCGAATCCTTTTGTTTTGCTCTCTCTTTTTTCCCAATGGTAAGGACTGAGGAATCTATTCATTAGCGAGGTCAGTGCTTTGTCAAGTGCTGCCAGTAAAAGTAATCAGCGGAAACGCACAGTGACTCATCTGAGCCAGACTGAAAACACCTCAGATGGAAAGGGACTTCACACCAAATTAATTTCCGTCCATATGCAGTTAGAACACTGTTCTAGGGCCAGCTGAAGTGACTGACATACTCATTAGCCAATAGTGTGACATTTTCATTTCACCTAATTGGGGATAAGGTTAGACACCAACGTTAGCTCTCTGAAATTCATAAGCACGGCCACTTATGAGGTGATAAGTGATCGCCATGCGTTGAATAATATGAATTATCTTATTAATGATGTGACCTATGAGTAGTTATGCTACATTCTAACGACAGGAGGTGCAAGTCCCATACAAAGAAATTTAATGTGTTAAAGGGGTGAATAAGAAAGATTAAATAAAAAATAAAAATAAACAGAACAATAAACACAGTAGCTTTGTTTAAAGTGACCAATATTGTCTTAACAGAACTGATTGTTGCTGCCATTGAACATTGTTTTATTACAGAGTATGTACATTTAGATGTTGTTACAGGATTAAGGTTACAAGTCTATCTCTTCATTTACTCATGGGGTTTCTGATTCCTCCCGAACCTCCCAAGAGGCAGACATGGGCCCAACATCTCACGCCCTCCGCTCCCATGGCGACAGGTAACCTCCCACCAGCTCTCTCTCCGCA
>NC_139659.1:10460988-10503488 GCF_951799395.1 Argentina silus
AGATAACCTTATCTCTCTTTCCTTGTTACTGTGTGTGATACAGTATGGTTGTCATTGACATCCTTTCTTCTCTCCTCTTCCCATCTTTGCTCCCTGCAGTGTGGACTGCCATGTGAACAGTTCATCCCAGTCTAGTGAGATCAACTGGTGAGAGGGTGATCTGTCTGCCAGTGTAGAAGGACATGGAGGGAGGGGGAGTTATTGATTTGTTCCTTGGGAATGATTGTTGTTTATGTGGCCCTTATTTGATTACTGACCGATTTCTCTCAGAACCTTCATCACTGAGCTTAGAATGAGTCTGTCAATAAAGCACATGTCCCTGACTGTGGGTGTCTGTCTGTCTGTATGTGTGTGTGTGTGTGTGTGTGTGTGTGTGTGTGTGTGTGTGTGTGTGTGTGTGTGTGTGTGTACTGTGTGCACCAATTTCTCTCAGAACCTTCATCCCTGAGCCTAGAATGAGTCTGTCAATGTCCCAGACTGTGGGTGCCTGTCTGTATGTGTGTGTGTGTGTGTGTGTGTGTGTCTGTCTGTCTGTCTGTCTGTCTGTCTGTCTGTCTGTCTGTCTGTCTGTCTGTCTTTGAGTGTATGTGTATGTGTGATTGACAAACTTGCTGTTTGTTCTGACTCACAGGGATTTGATCTTCTGGGTGGACAGGAAGGTGCCTGTGTGGGCTATACAGGTGAGTCAGAGTGCAGAGGGAGACAGTCAGTCATTTGATTGTTGCAATCCATTAGCTATCTTGGTTTAGTCAGGCATATTTTTCCAGGTGATAGTTATCTCAGTCAGTGTGAAGAATTGGAAATAAAAACACTGAAGAATAAGAGTCACTGAAGAGTACGGGTTAAGAATAAGACATACATGTATTCCCAAATACAACTTCAAACGGTTATGGATATGATACGGCGGACTCTCACATGACCAACTACACAAGTTAACATTACGTTATATCTGACTCCAAAAGCTATTTCATGGTTAATGATGACTGATAATGCTTTGCTCATCCCTGTGTGACAGACAATCGATCATATCAGATCCTAAATTCAATTAAAAATGCCCAAAATGCTATTTTACCATGTCCTCAAGTTAAGATAAAACGGAATGCGAGGAGTTTACGCTCGGGCCGATATCTGAAACTGATGACTCACTCTGTGTGTTGTTATTGATCCATGTGAATATTAGACATTAAATGGGAGAACCTGGTCACGATTATGTTGTGCTGTATTAACAGAACATTTATCTAGTGCACAACATCACATTAATGCACATAGGAAGAATGAGAATAGAGTATCAACAAAATAACCAATTTAACAGTTTCAAAGCTAAACATGACTGTAAGTCTAACCATACGTGTGTCAAGGACAACACGGGAGAGAAGCTCAAAGGACATTTTGCTGTCCTTCTCCTTAAATGTCATTCTCAACAAAAGGACATAGGTATGAGACACATTACAACAAGCTCATTCAAGTGTAAATAGGTATTCAACTTTAAATCAAGGCTGGCACCACCAAAATCCATCTACAAGTGAAGTCATGAGTGTATACTGTGTTTCAGGTGATTGTGGCCATGATCAGTTTCCTGGAGGCCATGCTACTGATGTATCTGAGCTACAAGGTGAGACTGTTAATGCTCACACACACCGAAGCATTTCAGACTGATTATGAATACATTCATGCACAATAACAGTAGGTCAGGGGTTTTAAAGGTTCATGGTTGAGTGACAGTATTGCGGGGGTACTGCAACAGCAGTAGCAAGCCACTTTCACGTCACCCACAGTCTGGGACATCAATAATACATAATTAACATCATTAAGTCATTCTTACAGCGTATTATGAGGTTAAAGGACTTATTGGCTCAATTGAAAAAATTACAGGTTGTATGGATTTCTATGTGGTTAGTCATACTTTAAGAGTGGGTTGGTGTGCAGATATGAACTGTCGGCAGTTGATAAAAGAGAGTGTGTTCGTTTAATTTCAGGGGAATATTTGGGAGCAGATATTCCAGGTGTCGTTCCTCCTGGAGATGCTCAACACTGTTCCCTTCATCATCACGGTAAGACACTGTCTCAAAGACATGGTGAGATCTTTTTTTTGTGCTTCATTTCCTCATTCCTGCCCACAGTTACAGTGTTAATTAATGTTTGACTGGTCTCCTCAGATCTTTTGGCCTCCGATAAGGAACATCTTCATCCCTGTGTTTCTGAACTGCTGGCTGGCCAAGTGTGCCCTGGAGAACATGATCGTGAGTAGAAAGCATGAAGTTCGCCAATTGAACACAGCTAGTATTAGGCTTCTTGTAGTTCTCAGCAGCCTGTTTTGATCTCTGTAGAATGATCTCCACAGAGCAATCCAGAGGACACACTCTGCCATGTTCAACCAGGTCCTCATCCTCATCTGCACTCTGCTCTGCCTCGTCTTCACTGGGTGAGCTGAGCGCCCACCTTTGTTTCTGCTAAACTTGTGGGGATTCTGATAAAAAATAAATAATAAGTTAAGCCAATCAGTCATGCCTCAATAAGACTGAACTAAAACTCTCTTGTTTGTGATTACTCCCCTACAGGACATGTGGGATCCAACACTTGGAGCGAGCAGGGAAGAACCTCTCCCTCTTCAAATCCTTTTATTTCTGCATCGTCACCTTCTCCACCGTGGGCTTTGGCGACGTCACACCCCGTATATGGCCCTCCCAGCTGCTGGTGGTCATCATGATCTGTGTGGCTCTGGTGGTGCTCCCCCTACAGGTAGGAGGCCAGTACAAAACATACTGTACATACAGTACACAGCTGTGCCAGTACTTGCTGTTGGGTTGGCAGGTTCTCAGGCTCAGAAACAACTTAATTGTTTCACCGTCTACTGGCTATGAGTCCAACATTGAAGAGTAGGTAACTGAGCCTTTAAAGCAGAGTGTTAAGAGAGCAGAGTTAAACCCCTCAGAGGATTGAGATGTGACTGTTTCACTCGTTTGAGTCAGTAACCAAATCAAATCAAATCAAATTAAATGTTATTGGTCATGTACATAAGTGAAATGCTTTTTGAATCTAGCTCCTCGTTCAACAACAATCAATAAATCAACAATGCAATATAATAAAGTCATAATAAAGCAATAATAAAGCAATGACAGTCGTCGTGCAGACTAGTAAACCAGACTGTATCTCCCAGTTTGAGGAGCTCATCTACCTGTGGATGGAGAGACAGAAATCTGGAGGGAACTACAGCCGCCACCGTGCCCAGACAGAGAAACACGTGGTGCTGTGTGTGAGCGCGCTCAAGATAGACCTCCTCATGGACTTCCTCAACGAGTTCTATGCCCACCCCAGACTGCAGGTGAAAAACAATACAGGCACGCAAACACACAGCAGGACAATGCAGGTTGTCAACACACATATCCCTGTTGTTGACACAGTGTTGATACAAAACACACACAGGGGGAAATTTCTCTCTGTTCACCTCATTTGGAATCAGACTACATTATTCACAACGTCGAATTAACTGCCAATACTGTGATCCTGTAGGCTTAACGATATAGTGATCTGTTCTGTGATGTGATCTGGTAGGATTACTACGTGGTGATCCTGTGTCCCAGTGAGATGGATCTCCAGGTGCGGAGGATCCTGCAGATCCCGCTGTGGTCCCAAAGGGTGATCTACCTGCAGGGATCCGTTCTCAAGGACCAGGATCTGATGAGGGCCAAGTGAGTGTCGAAAAAAGTGTACAATCAGAACCTCAGCCACACAGTCCTAATAGCTTTACACTCTAATCAGGGACACATAATCCATTCCACACCATACAATTTGGCATGCTTTTATTGTTTGTCTGGTGTTTTGTTTTATCCTCTGTCTCTCTTATAAAGCTAAAGATAAATCTTGTCTTGCCATTCTCTCTCACTGCTCTGATATTCCCTCAGGCCTTAGATTGAATATGTTGCTCAGAGTCGTTCTACGACCCCATTGATCTGAGATGTCTGAGATCATACAGTGATACAGTAACTCTCACCTTGCCCAGTGCTAGTAGGACTGAGGTGATGAATGGAGCCGGTTGCTGTGAGAACAACCCCCGAGGCTCAGTGGGATGATAACATCCAGTTTGATTGAGTCTATGGGGATTATAGACCATTGTAATGTAGATTGTGGGGATCAAGACCATCAGCAGTCTCTTCATTCTTGGATGACTGTTATTACTTTGCTAAAAACAACACATAAGAACAGTCTAGTTATACACGTGAGGGTAAATTATAAACTATAAAAAAGCTCTGTCATGGGCTTTTTGGTAAAGCAAGCTCATATCTTTTGAAAACAGCTCTGTCCGAGAATAGAGAAGTATAAGAGTGGGTGTGTGTTGCGCTAACATCGTTCCTCTGGCTCAGTTACAAACCTCCCACACACTCTCCTCTCCTCTCTTCTCAATGTTTTCACTCTATGCAAATCCAGCAGGGCTCCTCACTCAAGCTGACCATATCTGCATTTCTGTGGTATCCTCATCTGTGTGTTTAGCTATGAGGCACTGTGATTGGGTTAATGGCCAGTCGGCTCCTGTCTGATTGGATCATTTCTCTCTCTCTTGCAGGATGGATGATGCAGAGGCTTGTTTTATTCTGAGCAGTCGGAATGAGGTGGATCGCATGGCTGCAGTAAGAAGCACACAAACAAATCAATAGTTATTCTACAATTATTGATCTGCCATTGATCTGGCTCTGATAGTCAGTTATTGATAATAGGTGACTAATGATACAGTATATTAGTGAAAACAAGTCATATATAGTATAATAAGTAGTTGTTCTTGTCCAGGACCATCAGACCATCCTAAGGGCCTGGGCGGTCAAGGACTTTGCCCCAAACTGCCCCCTCTACGTCCAGATCCTCAAGCCTGAGAACAAGTTCCATGTGAAATTTGCTGGTGAGATCTTCCACTCTCTCTCCTTTAAGATGCCTATTTATTTCATAATCAGTATGAAATACCGCCTCACATTCCACACGTTCAGCACCATGGACAACTCCTGGACCAGCTTAAAGTCAACCATTTTGGCTCTGAACCCCAGTCTTTGTTTCCTCTTTTAGATCATGTGGTGTGTGAGGAGGAGTTCAAGTACGCAATGTTGGCTCTGAACTGTGTGTGTCCAGCCACGTCGACACTGGTCACCCTACTGGTTCACACATCCCGTGGACAGTAAGTGTTGAATCAATTGAGTCCTTTAATTCTGTTGAGGTGCAAAGCTAAAGCTACATTCATGTTTAGAGGCAGGGGATAGATGTATGGATTGTGCCATTGGAACAGTCAAAGAGACATGAATAGCACTGTTTTCAGAGCTATAACTGAGACAGATTCATTTCACGAAGTTCACAACAGGATGTAAACAGCTTTTGTCCAGTTAAAGCTAGTGTGTGCACAGCCACGGTTCTCAACGGAAATTGGATTTTTAGAAGAAAGTGTTCTCTACTACTTCCCTACTGCATTTCACAGCATGAGACTTATGATAATAACACAGGAAAAACACTGGTGGAGTAAATCAATGGATTTTTGCACTGTAGGCAGCCACCACCAGAAATAGAAACAGATCAGAAAACACAGTGCAACCGTCAAACAGACAGTTACTTACTTGCACAAGGTTTTTGAAAATACATTATGTCTAGTATAGATGCTGCCCTAAAGATTAGCATAATGCTGGAGGAAATCAGTGAGGCTTTGCCAAAAGCCATAAGTCATCTTATGTAACTAATTAGCCACTTCAGCTCTTTTGTGACTCTGAGAGTGTGCAGGTGTGTTCTGTTTGCCATTCCTCTCTGTCAGGGGCTTTGTGATCAGGGCGTAATTATAGGAGGTAGACTAATGACAGTAGGCTAATAACAGGATCACTGATAGATGGAGCTGTCACTCACACAGGGAGCGTGTGTGAGATGGTTTTGTTTGCTATGGTGATGTTTAAGACGAGATGGTTTTGCTTGCTATGGTGATGTTTAAGACGAGATGGTTTTGCTTGCTATGGTGATGTTTAAGGCAAGATGGTTTTGCTTGCTATGGTGATGTTTAAGGCAAGATGGTTTTGCTTGCTATGGTGATGTTTAAGGCAAGATGGTTTTGCTTGCTATGGTGATATTTAAGGCGAGATAGTGTTGCTTGCTATGGTGTTGTTTATGGTGATGTTTATGGTGATGTTTATGGTGATGTTTATGGTGATGTTTGGGTCATGAAGTTTTGTTGATGAGGGGTGTGATGGTACTGCTGTGGCGATGTTACAGGGAGGGACAACAGTCTCCGGAGCAGTGGCAGAGGATGTATGGCTGTTGCTCTGGCAACGAGGTCTACCACATCCGGCTGTGTGACAGCAAGTTCTTTGGGGAGTATGACGGGAAGAGCTTCACCTATGCTGCCTTCCATGCTCACAAGAAGTGAGTAGGCCCATGACAGTCCTCAATATCAACTGCAATGTTAGCTAACTCAAGTGAACACAAACACATAAATCGTACCTGGTGGTGAGGGAGTTATTGACATGTGTGTTTGACGTCTCCAGGTACGGTGTGTGTCTGATTGGGGTGAAGCGGGAGGACAACAAGAGCATCCTGCTGAACCCCGGGCCACGCCACATCATGGCCGCCGCTGACACCTGCTACTACATCAACATCACCAAGGAGGAGAATTCCGCCTTCATCTTCAACCAAGAGGAGGGGAAGGGGCGGGCCTGCGGAGGGCTGTACGACGCCCCGTCCCGGCTCCCTGTCCACAGCATCATTGCCAGTATGGGTGAGTCAGCGGAGCGTTCTTTTGAGACAGCGCCCTTTCTCAGCTCTCTTTGTAAAAGGCCACACTGAAATGCCCATTATGCTGGTCAGATTGTAGATCTGGAGATTTAATTCACCCTATATGTTGCTTATTGCTTTTTTACCTGGGTTGGCAGAGGCTCAGAGGGTCACTGTTATGGTGGAGTTTAGATAGATGGAATGCTAACTAAGGTTGAAACGATGATAATCACAGGTACAGTTGCCATGGATCTCCAGCACTCGAGTCCACCTGACAGCTCTGGCTCTAAACTGGCCCCGCCCACGGTTAACGGAACAGGTCGCCGGCCCAGCATCGCCCCTGTCCTGGAGATCGCAGACTCCTCCTCCATCCTCCCATGTGACCTCCTCAGTGACCAATCAGAAGATGACACCACCTTCTCAGAAGACGAGAAAGGGTCCTTTTTTACTGAGTGAGTGAAATATGTGCATGTTTGTTTATTTGAAGAAGTTAAGACAGCACAGTGCATAAAAGTAAAATAAAAGGAGAGCGCACCCTTGTGGATCATGAGTATCAGCCATTATGGAGAGAGATGTGAAATTCTGTTTTCTCAATGTGTTTATATTTTGTGGTATATGATTGTGTTTGCAGGTATGTGAAAGGTTATCCTCCAAACTCCCCCTACATTGGGAGCTCTCCCACCCTGTGCCATCTCTTGCCACAGAAAGCCCCCTTCTGCTGCCTACGGCTCGACCAGGTGAGCAGGACACACACACACACACACGCACACACACACGCACACACACACGCACACACACACGCACACACACACACACACACACACACACACACACACACACACACACACACACACACACACACTCACACACACACACACACACACACACACACACACACACAGAGACACACTCACACTTATGAAGTATTATACATTTGAAATATATATATTGTTCCTGTGTCTACCCAGGGTTGTAAGCACAACAGCTTTGAGGATGCCAAAGCATACGGTTTCAGAAACAAACTTATCATTGTGTCGGCAGAGACGGCAGGGAACGGTCTGTATAACTTTGTGGTGCCTCTCAGAGCCTATTACAGACCCAGGAAAGAGCTCAATCCTATCGTCCTACTGCTAGACAACCCGTGAGTCGTACACACACACACACACACACACACACACACACACACACACACACACACACACACACACACACACACACACACACACACATACACACACACTTTGACATTCCGCAAATGCTGTACTGATGTTAGTCCAGTGTAGTGACTGGGTTACAGGGCTGTGATTCCATTGTCAGTGCCAGTTTATTTCAACAACTTACAGAGGCACAGAGTGTTTTGAGAGACAAAGGAAGAGAAGCACTGCACTCTATAGCCTGAGCAGGTTGCCATAGCAACCTTTTTCCAACCTTTTTTCCTTGAACCAGAATTACATACATGTGAGGCTGTGAGGAGAGTACATCACACCAAAAAAAAACACCAAAAGGCAAAGTGCTGTCGTCAGCAATGATGTGTCCCCTCTGAACCCCCCAGGCATACTCTCAGCCTCATAAACACACATGCACATGCACAAACACAAACACACACACACACATTCAAGCAGCAGTCTCTGCAGCCTTGGGTTGATACTCGATGAGGCATCTCTGCAGATACCTAGAGATGGGGTCTCACAGTGGAGGCTGTGGAGTAATAACCAGACTAAATCACTTTAATTGTGAGTGGGTTACGGAGGGTCCCATCCTTCAGCTCAGAGACAGGTGGTCACGGGGGGGGCAATCACACATTAACCAGGAACCCATGGAGAAACATTGAGCTTGTAAACAACCACTCTCAACATAATACATGTGGGGAAAGCTTCTGGCTGTGCAGGCTTGTGTTCCCGCCCAGGACTAACACACCTGGTCTGGAGAAACAACTGAATAGTTGATGCGGGAATGTTAGTGCTGGGGTGGAAGGAAAGTCTGCACACTCAAACAGAACATCAGGTCTTTCCAGTACTTTTTTTTGTAGGAATGTTTTGTTTATTGTAAAATGAAAGGCTATGAACATGACTATGAATAAATTCATGTTTCCCTTTCCTGTAGACCAGACAACCACTTCCTGGAGGCGATCTGCTGCTTCCCCATGGTGTACTACATGGCCGGGACCATAGACAAGTGGGTGTCCGAGAGCCTGCCGTGTACAGGCGGTTAGATTGGCATTTGCAGAATGTTGTTTTAATTGTGTGTGTGTGTGTGTGTGTGTGTGTGTGTGTGTGTGTGTGTGTGTGTGACAGCCTGGATAGCCTGTTGCAGTGTGGGATTATCTATGCGGATAACTTGGTGGTTGTGGACAAAGAGAGCACCATGAGCGCCAAGGAAGACTACATGGCCGATGCCAAAACTATCGTCAACGTGCAGACCATGTTCAGGTAACAACAGTGTGTGACTTTATGTTTCGTTTAGGAATATAGATTTCACTTTACACAACACTGAGTCTCTTTTTTCTTCCTCCCTTCCCTCCCTCTCTCTCTCTCTCTCTCTCTCTTCTCTCTCTCCCTCTCCCCCACTCTCTCTCTCTCTCCCTCTCTCCAGGCTGTTCCCTAGTCTCAGTATCATCACTGAGCTCACCCACCCATCCAACATGAGGTTCATGCAGTTCAGAGCAAAGGACTGCTACTCGCTGGCTCTCTCCAAACTGGAGAAGGTGAGCGTAACAGCAAGAGAAAGAAGAGGGGATGAGGTGATGGTAAGAGGAAAGGAGGAAAGAAGGGGGGAGACTGTGCTCTAGCCAGCACACAATGTATATGACATATGCAATATGACATATGCAACCCTGTGGACCTCTTAGTGAAACGTGTCATTTTGGATGTTTCCATTTTTAACTGAGCCTGTGTGTGTTGTGCTGGTTCTCTTCCGTTCAGAAGGAGCGTGATAAGGGTTCTAATTTGGCCTTCATGTTCCGCCTGCCCTTTGCCGCTGGGAGAGTGTTCAGTATCAGCATGCTGGATACTCTTCTCTACCAGGTCAGTGGCCACCTTGCTACTAGGCAGTCTCACCTGAGGGAATGGCTGTTCCACCATTCAAATTTTATGGCAACAGTGCCCCCCAGTGTTCACCTTTACTCATTTCATAATGATATCACTTGACCATCAACACAGGAAAGTTGCTTTTAGTAAATGAATCACATAATGTTGTTGTTCATTATTACATAATTCATTCAGTTACTGTTTCTCTGTCAGTCTTTTGTGAAGGACTACATGATCATCATAGCCAGACTGCTCCTGGGGCTGGACACCACGCCTGGCTCGGGCTACCTCTGCGCTGTGAGTGTGTGTGTGTGTGTGTGTGTGTGTGTGTGTGTGTGTGTGTGTGTGTGTGTGTGTGTGTGTGTGTGTGTGTGTGTGTGTGTGTGTGTGTGTAAGGTACAGTGTCCTATAGCTAGAGCCACCAAATCCGTCTAAATATCCTATGACATGTTGTGACAGATGAAGGTGACAGAAGAGGATCTGTGGATCAGGACTTATGGTCGACTGTTCCAGAAGCTGTGCTCTTCCAGCGCTGAGATTCCAATCGGGATTTACAGAACAGAAGCCCATATCTTCTCCACCTCTGACGTGAGTCATGAATCACTGGGCAGAAAGTTAGGCACAGTCACTCATAGGGGAGTATCATTAGTACTTGAGTGAAGAAACCCTGCATTCTGGGGCTTATAGTTACCTGTTACCATGGGAACTGAGGTACAGTACTATACAGTATGACATTGCAAATAATAATAATAATGTTGACCCTGCATTCTGGGGCTTATAAGTTACCTGTTGCCATGGGTACTGTCTATGTCCAGTCTCAGGTGTCCGTCAGCGCTGATGAGTGTGAGGACACCAGGGAGAGGGGAGAGGAATCCAGAGGCAGTGACCAATCAGAGCACCCGCTGCTAAGGAAGAAGAGCATGCAGTGGGCGAGGTGTCTGAGTAAGAAGGCCGTGAAGCGGCCAGTTCCCGTCCGTGACCCCTCCCGAGACCACGCGCAGCGCATGGCGCAGCAGCGCCTCAGCCTGTACCGTCGCTCAGAGCGGGAGGAGCTCTCGGAACTGGTCAGGAACCGGATGAAACACCTGGGACTGCCCACCTCTGGCTATGGTGAGCTCAAACTACCCTCTCTCTTTTTATACACTACTGACTATTGTTATACACTATCCATTATCGCTATAGAATGATAACAGCATGGCAATACTGCATGCCTGGCTGTACAGTAGTAGTACACACTATCACCACTTCCCTGAATGGCCCACTCCTCATGCACATAAAATATTTTTTTAAAAGCAGGAGCAAAAATTTACATTTATTGGAAATAAACACACAGCAGGCTAAAACAGGCAAAGAGCTAAAATGGAGCTAAAATGCTAAAACGAGGATTAAAAGTTCACAACTAAAGGAGCATAGACAAACAAACAAACAACCACTCCCTTCTCAAACCTTGTCTCTCTGTTTCAGCAGCCTCGCCACTGCAAAATGCTAGATTGCCAGGTAAAGTACTGTAGTCAGACGTGCGTGCATTCAATCAGCGATCTTTAATCAACTGAACTCAAGTTCCTCAGGCCCACAGGTGGCAGCATAATCACATACATTCTAAAACAAATCACATAAATATCTCTCCAGCAAAATAAAAAATATTCTGTCACAATATTTTGTTTAATTAGGTTAATTTGTGGGAGGGGCTTACAATTAACCTGATAGCTCATAAAACACAATGAACAGAATGAATTGGTTAGGATTCAATGATGAAAATAGATCATATATGGCATGAATATGATGAATGCACTAAATAGTAGGATTCTAGAAATAAAATAAAAAAACATTCTCAAAATTAAAAACATATCTTTTAGGGTGAAGATCACTTCTTCAAACTGATGCTATCATCATCAACATTGATTTTCTCTGTCAACTTCTGTTGCTGTTACTGACTGACCTTCCCCTGTCTCTTCTCTCCTCCCCTGTCTCTGTATGTGCTCTTGCCCTCTCTGCCTGTCTGTCTGTCTGTCTGTCTGTCTGTCTGCCTGTCTGTCTGTCTGTCTGTAGAGGATGTGGCTAATTTGACAGCCAGTGATGTGATGAACAGAGTAAACCTGGGTTATTTACAAGGTAAATGCTGATATTCTGACATTTCTATGAGCCTGCCCTGCCCATCCCTGGCACTGGTTAATCTCTGTCTCTGTTTCAGATGAGATGAACGACCATCAGAATTCACTGTCCTATGTCCTCATCAACCCCTCCCCTGACACTAGACTGGAACTTAATGATGTTGTGTAGGTACCAGTTACTGGCTGTGTGTGTGTGTGTGTGTGTGTGTGTGTGTGTGTGTGTGTGTGTGTGTGTGTGTGTGTGTGTGTGTGTGTGTGTGTGTGTGTGTGTGTGTGTGTGTGTGTGTGTGTGTGTACACTTCCCTGGTCTCATCTCCTTCCCTGCCCGTTCTCTCCTGCAGGTACCTGATCCGCTCTGACCCCCTGGCCCATGTTCCAGAGGAGCCTCCAGTGCAGAGGAGCAATGTGGGAGGGAGGCAAGAGTCCAGGGATGACACCCAACTCTGATACTGGACTAACCTGCTCTGATACAAACCTGCTCTGAAAAGATCCTTGTCCCATAAGTTCTGGTCTGATAGGACACCTCATGGTTCTGGTCTGTCAGCATCTTGGTTTACCTGAAGAGTGCCTACTTGACCCATGCCTTTGACATAAGAGTATGTACTTTTTAAAGCCTTCTTAGTGAGGTTACAGAAGGGCCATATTAAAGCTCAGGTTTGAGCTAAAATGTATTTGTGAACAGTTACATGGGGATTTAAGGGATTTAACCTGTTTGAGCAAACAAGCGCACAGTTGCTCTAGATATGGCTTCAGAACAGACTTTAAGTTTTCAGTGAAGGTCAAGTCATAAGGAAGTGTGGAAGCCTTTGATAGAGACACACTATGGGGTCTGATGGTACCACTAAAGGACTGGAGACCCAAGAGACAATTCCTCAAGAGGCTGACCTGTTTCTCATGGTTTGAATCTCAATTTATGATAATAGTTTATCTTTTTTCTTTATTTTTTTTGCATTAGAGCTAAATTGAATTTCCAGTAGGATAGGATTGATGTATTACAATTCAATTGACAAAGCTTATTGTTGGGTTATGTTTAGGCTGAACCACTGCAATTGTGCTTTATTCAATTGTATAAACGTCCAGCTAACTTAACTTATTATGATTATTTCAGTGTTCTTTTGGTGTTATGAAAATGTCAAAACATAAATTAAAGTAGATAAAGTTGTAGATTAGACACTGTTTCTGCACTAGACTGACAATACAACCCTTTAAACCTACACCATGCCATTTCAACTCACTATTGTGCCAAAAACTCTATTTTAACATGTATTCATGAATAATACAAAATGTATTTAATAACACTTCCAGACGAGAACTTATTGAGAAGACTTTGGATTAAGCAGTTTTCTGAACCATGTTTATTTTTAATAATGTTAGGAATGATGATAAAGTAGGTGGGAATAATATGGTGATGGTGACACATAGCCCTCCAATTAGTTAATGGAGCTTCCGGCCAATTGCTTATTCTGTCCTTCCATTTCTGAGCCTATAGAGGGCAGACAACAGAACCAAGGAATGAAACAGAACCAGGAAATAGTGCCATACCCTGAAAAGCCCCTTGCTCAGGTAATTTGATCGCTACTCAACATCATTACTTTTTCAGATCAACATTTCAGTCACAGGGTGACACAGTAAAAACACATTAACAATAGTATACTCAGTTTTAAAACATTGATAACAGTTGTCCAAATTTGTTGTCAGAAGAAACAATTGTCAGCATCACTGACTTTAATTAACATTTTGAAATGAACTGTAAATGGCACAAAGTTTTTAATTGTTTCATACTGTATATGAAGTCTGTGAATTAAAGTGCTATGTACTGTAGAGAAACTACCTTTACAAAATAATGTTGCTTGTGTTCTGTGAGGGTGATTGGACTGAGCGATGATTGTTAATACATTCACTGAATATTGGGTCTGTTCTTGGCAACATTAGCTGAAAAACAAAACTGAACATTCAAATGCATCAAAAGAAACATTCATAAACAAATGAAATACCATCACACTGGACACATCAAGTGCAACAAAAACAAGGAGCCCTCGTAGTTAAGCAGGAGTATTTATTACTGTACATTTTAGTGTTTCTCTTCAAAATAAATATATGGTAGAATATATTAAAGAAAACAAAAAATAAGTCATTAAAAACCTGTAACAGAATAAACTCAAATAGTGTCAGCTTTTAGGAAACATAAAATGTACAGTTTGTACAAAAAACACTACACAAGAATGTACAAAATGCAGCAAATAATATCAAGTATTGTGCAGAGTAGTTTCCCTTGACTTGAATGAGCTTGAGGCAGTCAATCACGGTAGAGCTGTTCCCAGAGCTTCCAGGCAGCAGGTGCAGGTCAAGAAGCTACATTACGACTGATCTCAGATCAGATGCCAGTGTTTGGTGAGGACTCAGAGCAGCAGAAGGACCTTGGTGTGTGTGTGTCTCTCTGGTAGTAAGCGAGTATTCAGTGCATTAGGATCTTGCTACCTTGGGCCAGTTCTCTGCTGAATTACATAGATACAGTGAAGTAATACGCTGAACCCGAAGCGCTGCGCTTATTTGGAATATAGTAAATACTGTCACCACCTCCCCACTGACTATAACAACACTGATTGACCCTCTCCACCATGACACGAGCACACAGCTCCTAAATGAAAGAAACCGTGGTGGTGCTTGATCCATTGCATGATAAACATTTTAAAGCATAATTCAGAGTAAGAGTAAACACATTCAGAGCGAGACACACAGTCACGCAAACTACCCCCTGTAAACACAAACACACACCCACACACTCATACATATAAAACAAGACGAGACATGACTGTACCAGTCTTTTTCATCCCTTTCGTACCTAAAAAATGATTTAAATAGAGAAAGTTTGTTCAAAGCTCCCTCTTGGTAAAAGCATTGAAATAAGAGCCCGTAGTACCAGTGATTTTTTTTGCCAGACTGGAACACTCCAAAGCCAACCATTTCAGTAATGGTTGTAGTTTATATAATAGAGGTCTGTACCATCTGTAGTTTCAGTAGTCTGTAGTTTCAGTAGTATTCAGTAGCTTCAGAAGGGTCAGTCTTCCTATACCCCACTACATAAGGGCAGAGTCCACTGCAGAAGAGTGTATTTAGTGCTAAACTAAAATTCTGTCGGGATAAACCCCAAACTTCTAACAAAAGTGCCACATGCAGAAAACTGAAATAAAGAAAAATAAATAATATATCTAAATAATATCCTTTAAAAGATTGCATTCAGTTGGAAGGTGTTCATTCAAATTATCACATCTATCTCTATGGAGACCACCATCTCCACCTATAAAAGAAGGCTACTGTATACTAAACCCACACAGCATTAGACCACTCCCCTGTCATTAGCAGGCCACACCTACAGCCAGGTCACATGCCAGACATATCTGAGACTATTGGATCCTGCCCAACAGTAGTATGACTGAGCCTATAGGAGAGCCTTCCTCCTCCTCCTCTTCATCACTTCTTCTTGCTTCCGCTGGGTCTCTTTATCTGCCACAGGTGGTTGTGTATGGTCAAGGCATCCACGGTCACTGACACGTTCTTGGCGGGGATGTGTGTGAACTGTTTGCGGTCGGAGCTGTACTTGTAGAGCTTGTCGATCATCTTACGGCTGATGCTCCTTGGGCCCGTGCCGATGAACTTGATGATCTCCTCCGTGTCGGGATGGAAGGAGTAGATGCCGCGGAACTGGCAACCGCCGTCCCGGAACAGGATCAACAGGTGGTTGGACTCACACCTCTCCAGCTCCTGTGGCCAGAGTGACGGGGGGTGGGGTGGGGGGGGGGGAAACAACGGGTCAGTCACCATGGAAACCCATTCCAAAAATGCTACTTCATCATTATGTAAACCTGGATTACAGTAGAGGTCTCATTGTCTATATTGCTGGTCAGACGTTCAGATAAAACAGTGTATTGCGGGCAGGAAACTAAAAATAAATAAACTAAGTGAAGTTCTTTACAGTGGCAAATGGGGGAAAAACCCAACAGCGGCATATAGTCAAATCAGTGGATGGCTTATACTGCAGGAAACATGGGCTTGTGTGTTTCCTGCACAGCCAAACTAACCTCTAGGATGTTGTTCTTCTGGGTCTCGTTGACCTTGCCTGCCAGGCAGCAGTGGGCGATGGCATTATGGATGATTGGCTTGTTGGACTTGGAACTGGGCTCCTTAAACAGCTTAGGACCTGAAACACGACCAGAATCAGTGACTGTGTGTGTGTGTACAGTATGTATGTGTGTGTGTTTTTATTTGTATATATTACACACACACAGTGTGTGTTTCATGCTCACCATGGTATTCTGCTGTGGATGTGATAGAGGAAGCTGTAGATCCGTTCTCCCAGTCCCGCTCCATATTCCTGCTGGAGTTCCTGCTTAGCAGAGGGAAAGACTCCACAGACCCTAATGACCCAGCCCTAAGAGACACACACACACAAACACACACCCGGTTAATACGGTTTCAATGAGACAAATAGTATGCACTCAGGGTGAATCTCTCTCACTCACACACACACACTCACCTCTGTGACTCAGCCCCTCCGGAAGTGACACTCTCGGTCTCGGTGGCCAGGGAAGGAGTAGAGCCTAACCGGCTACAGCTCAGATCAGCTGGAAGCCAAACAGACAGTAGTTCATATAATAGAACTCTACTTGGTTAATAGGGCATGAATACAATACAGCCAACATTCTGTGTGCACCTTAAAACCTTAAAAAAAAAACTTAAAATAGATCATTTTCAACCTGAGTGTCTCATGCACATGCACAAGGCAGCATGTGAAAACACTAAACAACATCAATTCACCAATATCCAACCTACAATTCTACCTCAAATTCCTGACCCACAACCACTCCCATGCTTACGCAAGCAAGGCAACAGGCATTAACACCACATTCCAGTTCCACATACAGTGGGGGGAAATAAGTATTCAACACATCAACAATTTTTTAATTCAACATATTTCGATTGCAGCTATTCACATGAAATTTAAGACCAGACATTGGTATTAACTCAATAAAACTACACAGCTAAAGAAATTGTAACATTCCAACCCATAAAAAAAGCTGTGCGCAATAAAGTGGAATGACACAGGAAAAAAGTCTTGAAAACAGTAAGAAAAAGCACTAAACCAGCTTATGCCACTGATGAGTTCTCCTACCTGTGCTAATTAGAATCAGCTGCTACAGAACATTTGGAGAAGCCTGTAGGTTACTGGGAGAATGTAGTCTGGTCAGACGAGACAAATCAAACTTTTCGGCAACAATACAACGTGCCATGTTTGGAGGAGAAATGGCTCTGCATATGATCCTAAAAATACCATACCTACAGTGAAGTTCGGAGGTGGAAGCATCATGGTATGGGGCTGTTTCTCTTCACATGGTACTGGCGGAATCCAAATTATCGAAGGGAAGATGAATGTACCAAGAAATTCTTGAGAAGAATCTGTTGCCATCCACCAGGATTATGAGGATGAGACGCAAGTGGATCTTCCAGCAGGACAATGATCCAAAACATACTGCAAAGGAGACTCTCAACTGGTTCAAGAGGAAGAAAATAAAGGTGTTGGACTGGCCTAGTCAATCGCCAGACTTGCATCCAATAGAAAATTTGTGGAAGGAACTGAAGATTCAAATCAAGATTCACCCAGCGGGCCCCCGGAATCTTCAAGATTTAAAGACTGTGTGTTGAAGAATGGGCCAAAATCCCACCTGATCACTGAGAGATTAGTTTTTTCGTACAGGAAGCGTCTTGAAGCTGTCATTGGAAACAAAGGCTTCTCCAGGTTTTATTGAGTTAATACCAATGTCTGCTCTAAATTTCATGTGAATAGCTGCAATGGAAATATGTTGAATTAAAAAATTGTTGATGTGTTGAATACTTGTGTGTGAGGCACTGGAATGGCAGGGTCAATTCCTAGACTGCAAACCAAGGTATTCCTCTCTGATCACTAGGTCAGGCTCAGCCAGCATGGCTCGAACCCCCATGCCCCCTTGTTCCCCTCTCAGGTGATGATGATGGTCTTTAACTAGTCGAAAGCAGCCAGTCCCACTAATGAGGGTTCCCAGGGGGGGGTTTGGGGGTATGGCTATGGGAGGGGAGGTGGGGTCATGCTGAAGATGACTGAGGTTAGATGTTCACCTCCCCTACTACCTTCTGCTGACCCCTGGGCTCTGATCAACATGGACGCCCTCAGAGAATAACCTGTGTGACACACACATAGGAGCGCTAAACACAGAATATACACACAGAATGCACAGAGAGTCTCATGCGTGCACACACACAAACACACACAGAGACACACAAACAGACAGAGGGTTTAACAAACAAACACACACACACAGACAGACAAACAGAAGTATTTGTGTGACACAGAGGTGGGTTTAACCAAGAACACACACAGCGTGCTTTAGGGTGGGAGGGGGTAATTGAGAGAAGTTAGGGGAGATTGGCTTGGTTGGGGTCTATGGTAATGCTGATCTTACGGGTGGTGGATCTCTTGGAGAAGGTGTCAGTGCTGGACTCTCCACGGTGCAGGGACTTTGGCCGGGTTTTCCTGGGTTTGCTCCTGGGCCTGGGCTTGACCAGCCCCTGCTCCTCCATTAGCTCCTCCTGCTTTCTCCTCAGGTACTCCTGCTTGATCAGCTCCCTCCGCGCCTTCTCCTCCTCCTTTCTCACGCGATCCTCCTCCGCTTTACGCCTGAGATGAACACAAACACACGCGCACACACACAATCAAATGATCAGCTCTGGATGTGGTGGCAAAATGCACTTGCAGGTTTTTGCTAGAGTATTGTTTGCTGTTAAGTTGTATAGTCAATGTAAATGGATGGTGTTTGTTTGTACCGGACTTCATCCCGTTTCAGCTCGCTGTCGGCCTCCTGCTGCAGTTTGCGGAGCCGCGACTCCTCAGCCTTGCGCAGTTGTTTTTGGAGGAAGGCGGCGCGACGCTTGGTAATCTCATCCTCCGCCTTCTCTTCATCCTGTAAGAGAGGAGCAGTTACCTCTCAGACCAATACCGGGCCAAGGACACACAAAGGCTCACAAAAAACATCATTA
This sequence comes from Argentina silus, assembly GCF_951799395.1. Classification (NCBI taxonomy): domain Eukaryota; kingdom Metazoa; phylum Chordata; class Actinopteri; order Argentiniformes; family Argentinidae; genus Argentina; species Argentina silus. The sequence goes on from NC_139659.1 coordinate 10,479,923, forward strand.
ATCCACAAATGAATCCTCTTTTCAATGTTGAGGTACAGATGTGGCAGCTGATTGGCTTTTAGGGTATGGCTTCATAACAATGATTTGCATTGTAACATGAGCAGTATTTGGACTGATATAGACAAAACAGGGTTTTACACACACATCAGAATACAGCACCTACAGTACCCACAGTCATGGTAAAGCTAAAGCTAAAAAAAAGGTTATTTGTTTTCTTTGGGATAAAATTGTACCTTAAAGAAGAAGCCCAGTCCAGACTTCTGCTCCCCATCTGCCGAGGTGTCTGGTGTGTCTGAGCCCCCCTCCTCAGTACCGTTCAAGTCTGATAGGTCCACCTCGATCAGGTGACCACCCTTCCCCCTGGAAGCCTCCTCACCCTCCTTACTTGACCCCCCCAAGCCACTGCCATCCCACCCCTCAGGCTCATCCACACAGGGGGGAAGAGGGTCCTGAGAGGGGGGCTGGTCGGGGCTGTTGCTGGGCCCGTCTCGGAGGCTGCTGCTGGGCCCGTCTCTGGAGCTACGCAGGTTGTCCTCGTCTCCGACCCTGAAGGTCGTGCTCCTGAGGCTACCTCTCTCTATCCCCCGAGGGCTCTCAGCAAAAACCGTAAAGGCAGAGCTCTCCCCCCTCCTCTCCCCCTCCTGCTCCCATCCTTTGGGGGAGCGTCTCCCCAGGGAGGGTCTGGGGTCTGCGATTGCAGACTTGGAGGACACTGGCCTGACATTCTCCTTGGTCAGTTTGAGGTCAGAGGGTTTGGTCCGAGGACTGCGACTGGAGCTCAGTCTGGGGGGGCGGCGGGTCGGCGCGGCAGTGGCGCTGGTGGTGGTGGTCGTGGCAAGCTCTACAAAGTGAACCGCGGGGCGAACTCTTGACTCGGGGGTGGGGGTTAGGGTAGGGGTAGGGGTCGGGGTGGAGGCTGAGGAGGAGGCTGATGAAGGGGTTGATGTCTGGGCCATGCCAGGGGCTGGGGGTCCACTAGATGGTGCTCCTGGGGGGGACTTGACGCTCTGCTTCATCAGACGGTCCTGCTGTAGAGACAGTTGCATCATCTGCTTCTGGATGGAGCTGATGGCCTCGTTCAGCAGCTCTATGGAGCGACTGCACTCACCCACTTCTGGCTCTACCCCGACCTCCTCCTGCACAGCACTACTGTGTGTCCTGTTGTCCCTGTCCCCCTGTCCCTCTGTCCCCTTCCCCTGGCCTCTCAGAACATCCAGACAGGAGTCGTCCCGGGAGGACAAGGCCTTGCCCCCGTTGGCCGTCTGCTCTGGCGCCTCCTGGTGGTGTTTAAGGGGTAGTGGCAGGGTGTCGCTCTTCCCTTTCTTCACAATGTTCAGGAAAGCCGCTTTGCCTAGCTTCAGGCGTTGCCGTGCTGACAGGGTCTCCATCTTCTTCTTCTGGTGCTCGATGGCGCGCCGCTGCTCCTCCAGCTGCATGTGGAGCTGCAGAAGCTCCGAGGCCACCACCTCCTTCCCCACCCCCGCCCCCTCCTTCCCCAGCCGACAGGGGCTGCCCTCCCTCCTCAGGCGCCAGGAGCCTCCCAGCGGGTAGGGGGCGCTCTCCGAGCCGTCAGGCGTGGTCTTCTGGGAGCTGCTGGCGCTGGAGAAGCCGTCGGGGAAGCTGATCTTCTGGTGCTTGCGCTCTGCGAAGCTGGTCATCCTCACACTGGTGCTGCCGCTGGCGCTGCTGGCCCAGGAGACAGTGCTCAGACAGGGGCTGGAGCGCCCGCTGCCCCCCTCCTTGTCCTCCCGCTCACACACCTTCATGTCCTCGCGTAGTTTATCGGACTCCCCCTCCCCCTCCCCCACCTCCTCCCCCTCAACCAGGCACTTCCCCCTGAGCCTCCGCAGCACCTCCTTGGCCAGCTCCATCTGCTCTTCCTCCTCCTCCTCGTCTTCCTCCAGGTCCAGATCAGCAATTTCCGAGTCAGAGTCCCTGCCCACATCCCAGGCTGTGGAGTAGGGGCTGTGCCTTACCTGTCCATTGAGAGCTGTTTGGTCCCCTGGCTCTGAAAGGTGGAGGAAGAAGCCACAGGACTGCTCCCTGGAGATGGGCTCCACCTGTGGCCTCAGGGCAGGCTGAGAGGAGCCCACAGCACCTTCTGTGGGAGGCCTGAGGGCCCCAGAGGTGAGCTCTGCGCTGTGGATGGGGGTGAAGGTGCGGTTCAGCTCGTGTTCAGGTGCAGGGCCTCTCCTCTGGGCAGTGGTGGGGCCCTCGGGGACTCTCCTAAAGCCTGCTCTGGACCTGCTCTCCCCGCTCTCCTCCTCTTTGTTCAGGCTAACGGTTTTCTCTTTGGCGGGCTTCAGGACGGCAGGCATCAGGGGCTCCAGGAAGAAGCTGTCTGGCTGGGTCTCTGGGCAGAGGGCAGGGAGGGGGGAGTGAGGGGCAGGGAGGGGGGAGTGAGGGGAAAGGAGGGGAGAGCGGGCGCCACACACCCTGGACGTCACTCTTGGGACCTCAAGGTCATCCTGCTCCATGTCGCTCTCAAGGTGCCGTCTGGCCAGGGTGGCAGGATGGATGATGGCTACCAGCTCTTCCTCCTCCACCTCCTTCTCCTCATCCTCGATGCGGATGTGGCCCAGCAGGCCCTGCCCGTTGAGCCTACGGGTCGGCAGGTGGACCCCAGGCAGCCCCAGCATGTGTTTGGGGGTCATGCTCATGACGTTGGAGGCCAGGCTGTCCTTGCTGATGGAGCGGGCCAGGCTCACGCTGTCCCCCTCTCCCTCCATGGGGAAGTGCAGGGCGTAGGGGACCGGCTGGGACAGGGGCCTGGGTGGGGGAGAGAGAACGGAGAAGGGGAGATGAGGGTCAAGATCATTACAATCAAAGTATTCTTGCTCGGTAAATATCACATAGAACACTTAAAGCACTCTAGGTGGTGAGTGTTCCGGAATACTTTGGCAGTTAGTGAGTTAAACCATCTCTCTAAATAGAGATGTCAAATTCAAGTGTCGGTAGAAAGTGAAGGGCAGACGGAAGAGTATATGAACACCGGTGTAGTTGACTACCCACCTGGGCCTCCTCTCTGGCCAGGCCAGTATTGACCCCTGAGCCTGACCATCCATACGGGTCATAGAGCTTGACCTGTTCATCTGCCCTAGAAAACACAAAACCATTCAAATGTGAGTGAGAGAAAAGCTATAGAAATATAGCTATGGAGTAGCGATAGGATTGAGGCGAGGGGTAAAATTGGGATTAGCTTCGTGCTAAACTTTGTAATAAACAGCTATGATCTATTAGCATATTGGCACGGTCTTCCACCACAACCAGAGTCTGTCTCCTCTTACCTAAGCTGTCATCCTCTTGGAGGGTGGCATTCTGCTGCCTCTGTCTCAGGGGGAGTAACGAATGGGATGGGCTGGCCGCTGGACTGACTTTGCTACTGTGGGAAAAAAACAGTTGTTATAACATACATACATACATACGCACGCACGCACACACACACGCACCTCTCTCTGGTAGGCAAACAGACAGAAACAGACAGAGATACACACTGCCGGAGGGGTAGTAGCAAGTCCTACCTGTTACAGACATCTGGGCTCAGGGACGTTGCCATGACATCAGATGAGCCGGCCATGGCCAGGAAGCTGCGCTTGGTGGCGTTGGAGATGGGCACATGGGGGCGGGAACTCTTGGGCTGCAGCAGTGATCTCACTGTGAGAGTGGTGGGAGAGGACATCAATCAAACAGCTTGAACAAGCATGAACAGGTCGTAAAGACAGCAACAGATGTGTAGAATAGTCTCTGATATAATATACTCTTCTGTATCATTTCTGTACCGTCTTTGATGTCTTGCAGATCCCTGGGCTGGACAAAATCTGGCTTCACAATCTCAAACCACCAGAAGAGCTCGGCGATGAAGACCATCACGTTGTTCTGTGGAGAGACGTCACATAAACCACAGAAACAACGTCAGATCGCTGCGACTGGACAGGGTCCATCAGACTGTTGTGTACTCGGTCTATTATAGAGTTGATTCACTTAGGAGATGGAGAGAGAGAGAGGAATCTCACCTTCAGCACTGGGGGAGCGTACAGCAGGTCCTCTGGGCGCAGGTAGAAGCCTCTGTCCAGGTACTCGTTAGAGAACTCCCTCAAGAGCTGGATGTTGTACAGACTGTCTGCTATGGAGGGGACCTCCTTCAGGCAAACATCTAGGAGGAGACATTGTGGCTCGGTTAGCGTGAGGCTAATGTAGCTAACCTCCCATCACACATACTGTAGTGTCACTTCACTAGAATGACCGTAGGAGCCAAGATATCATGCTTAGGTTGAGTGCCTCTGTTGCTTATTCCACTCCTTCAGGCTGAATGTTGAATGTCACAAATGCACTACTAGTTTTTTTAAGTTGTGTTGGTGAGTGGACACCATATGTTGGCATTCTTTCCTACCCTCTAGCCTCATGAGTTCAGGGCAGTAGAAGTGAACCACGGCCAGCAGGGCGGTGCCGTCACACACGTCCTTCATGAGGTCGTCCAGCAGGGGGAAGTGTTGCAGCGTCCGCCCGGAGAGGTGGTCTCTACGGTAACGCACCTACACACAGAGAGGTCATAGGTCAGCCTAGAAAGCGTTATAGTCTATTTAGAATGAACAGGTCTACTTTCACACACACACAGCTTCCTATTCTCAATTGATGAGGCATTTTCTGTCATGCCTCAGGGGGCTTTATTCAATTAACTAAAAAAGCAGCTCCATGCTATATCCATCTCCCTCCCACAGAGATGCACAATCACATTCTCTGACACATACACACACTCTTACACACTCACATACACACACTCACAGCCTCACACGCATGCTCACACGCGCACACACACACGTGGGCGTCTGCTTGGCAGCTCCTGCCAGTGACACAGCAGATTTTAATGGCTCTATTTAGCTCTATTTAACTTTGCCAATTTATTCTTTATCGATCTATTAGACGATAACAACAACATCATCATGGAGTCAGTTACATAGTCTGAGCTACAAATCAGAGAGAGAGAGAGATGCACTCAAGCTATGAGATGCAAAGCTAACACTCACTACTAAAGCTCTGTTATGTACTATCTAGTCCACAGTAGATGGACTGTATATGACTGGTGAGACTAGTGACTAGTGGTGAATGTTGAGTATGGAAGGGAGTATGGAAGGCATTGGAGGGGAGGAGGTTAAAATAGGGTGAAAGGGGCGTGTTAATGGAGTGTACGTTACCACGCGAGAGAACTCCTCTGGCTCCAGCAAGCAATGGGCCAGCGCATGCATGAGATCAGGCTGGGGAGGAGAGAGACATGGGAGGGGTATGTGTGAGTGAGATGGGTCAGATGAATGAGGCGGAAGGGGGTTATGGACTTGAGCCATGTGGACACATCGTCGCTCACAGGCTGCTTTATGGACAGTGAGTCAGGAGAAGAAAGGCAGCCATTGTGTTAGTCCCACTTTACCCCGGCCATTCCAAAGCAGAAGACTGGGAGTCCCCACAAAGACAGACAGAGACCGACAGACAGACAGACAGACAGAGCTTTCATTCAACAGCTCCACTGGGACACAGTGACTCTGCAGTCAGAGGGGAGTTGCCACATGGACAGCATGCAAGAGAAAGTCTATTGCAGTGTCTCTGTGTGTACATGGTGCACTTCAGCCACCAGGGGGCACTGCGACTGTGTCAGCGAGCCCCTTCTGAAATGCTGCCGTTAATCAGGGCTGCACAACTCAACTCAAGTGTTGTACAACCCTTACACACACACAAATAAACACCCCACAGACTCACACAGACAAAGGAGAAGCTAGCTGTTGCACTTACAGGTACAAGCTTCCAATACCATTTGGAGGGAGACTATCCAAGAGGCAAGGGAAGGAGTTTAGGGAGACACAAACAGGAAGAGCAGCAGACAGGTCAGAAGATGCAGTTACAAGGGATCAGATCCACACTTCACGGTTAGACTACGGAGAGAGATCTGATCACACATGCATACGGTAATGAGGACTACTCTAAGATGAGAATTATGCAAACTGGTATTGGATTGGACAACCCCATAAACCGTGCAGAGACCCCCAGAGAGAGAAAGAGAGGAGAGAAACAAAGAGAGATAGAAAGGGGGGGGGGGGGGGGGTTTATTACCTTTGGGTGGCTTGGGGACTCCAGCAGATGTTGCTTAATTTTGAGTTCTTTCTCTGTGATCTCCCTCATCTTCATATTGACCTAAGGGATAGACACAGGTCAGCGCACGCGCGCACACACACACACACACACAGGCACACAGGCGCACACAGGCACACACAGGCACACACAGGCACACACAGGCACGGCTCACCTTGTTGATCCAGAACACGATGGCGTCCTCCAGGTCAAAGGGCAGCTCCTTGGAGGCACTGAAGGTGGAGAAGCGTTTGACACTTGACACCACCCGCTCTATGCTGATCATCTCCACGGTGTAGGCCATCATCAGAGCATCAATCAGAGGGATGTGGGAGCTCTGCACACAGACGAGAGGTGATATTATGGATATACACTCACTGAGTACTTTATTAGGAACATTATACTAATACTGGGTAGGGCCTCCCTTTGCTCTCAAAACAGCCTCAAATCTTCAAAGGGTTAGTGACATCTAACCCGAAGTGTGACCCGATTCAGCAGGCTAAGCTTAATCCCTGAACAAAGCAAGCTCTACAAGTCCTGGGGTAGGAATTCCTCAAATGAGTCATCGTCACAGGTCAAAGACAGGCCTGTTTAAAAATACACTCCATAAAAACCAACTTACCACCAAACATGGTGACAGAGAGAGTGGTGGGGAGACATTACTAAGAATTGCACCATCAAGGGACAGATCGTAACGCAAATAAAGCAAACATTCTTCCAGCCATAACAGTATCTAGTATGTGATACTACTGCTCTCTCAGGCAAGTAGTGACAAGCCAATCAAAAGAGAGAACTCTTTCATCAGTGCGTTACCATGGAAGCAGGGCGTAGTTGAGCTGGAGACTTTACCCAGAAACCGGCTTCCAATCTGAAGGACTGGTTGTGTGTTCAGTGTCAAAGTTGTGTTGTTTTCACCTCCCACACACCACCTTTATTGCAACAAGATTTCAATCCAAAGTGGATCGTTGTAAGTGGATCTTTGTTCGGTCTTTTGACTTGTAGATTTGTAAGAGGCTGCAAAGGTTCTTGCTCTTCCTGCCTCCACAGCACGTATATTTGGAGCTCACTGTGTCCTAGCGTCCCTGGTGGGGGGGGGCTGACACCTGGCCAACTGCATTTCGTTGTCTCTGTACTTGTACTCTGCACAATGACAATAAAGTTGAATCTAATCTAATCTAATCAACATGACCTGACACACTGATAGCAGAGGGCACCAAGTGCTACACGACACACAACCACAAGACATGCCACACTCCGCAAGACACCCCAAAATACACTGAAATACACAGAATTTTCAATTATCATCATCTAGCCTATTACAAAAACATTGTCCAAACTGTCAACTGAGCAACTCATCAGCAACACACACACCCACACACAGATTGGGAGGTGCACGGATGGAAACAGGAATCAGTCATGGCACCGCTCATGTCATTTTCCCATGTGATGCTCTAATTAGCCTGCTGTTGAGCTCATCACATCTGATGATGCCCCAATTGGCCAATACATCTCTCTCCTAGTCTGCTGGGGATTTTCAGAGGGCCGGCTGGTCCACCCAAGGACAGAATTGATCCTGGCAGCAGCAGACAGCACACGCGACAGGGTCCAAAAATGGGACTATCGATCTGAGAGAGTAGAATAGAGAGAGCATCAGCATGTGTGTGACTCACTGCCAAAACTCAATCAGGGCTGCAGCCAGACACGCAACAACACTACCACTATTCACTGTCCTTACGTAGCCTGTCAGTGAACTGGTCCTGTACAGTAATTTGCAAGACATCGGTAGTACTGTTGACATTTCACCACTGTGTGTCTCTGTTCAGTGCTAACTCTGCCCCTCGGAGGTCATTCACAGAGCAGAATGTCTGAGCGGTAAGCCATTGGCCGAATTCCTCATATCCACACCAATAACAATGAAAGCCGTGAGCGCCGACGCCAGCCGCACAAAGCTCCAGCCGTGGTATTAACACATAGGCTCCCTCTGTCATTACCACGACTGCCAGGATAAACACTGTAAATCACATTTCCTTGATTCATTTGTTGGTGCGCTGGCTAGCATATGGGCTGGTGGCTTGCTTATACACACACCATGCCTACACACACAGTGCTGGTGTGTGTGTGTGTGTGTGTGTGATGCCAATTTGGCCGGAGGACAGACCCAGCAGGGTGAGAGCAGATGGTCTCCCTGCACCCATCTCTCCCCTACTGCTGACAGAAGTAACAATACTGCTACTGTACTGTCGCGCGGCAGATTTACCGAGCTGCTGGTACTCACTACCAGGCATTGCTTCTGGACTCATAGGATGACCACAACAAAAAAGAGAGCTTTATACAATTCAAAAGAAAGACCACACACACACACACACACTTGTTCCACAATCAAACACTTAATACAAAGGACCAAAATATTTCACTTTCACACACACACACACAGTTTGTTTACACTCGCACCAAACCTCCCTCCACCCCAGGCAGTCGACTGAGGTCTCCACTCCTCACCATCTTGACGGGGGCACCACTGAGGTCGTCGTCAGAGACAGGTGTGTTGTCACTCTCTTGGACGTAGATGCCCTTGCGGGAGAGGGCCTGGATGACTGACAGGTGGGTCTTCAGAGAGGCAGCCTGCTCCCCCTTCAGGATGAGGCCACACACGCGGCAGTAGAGTTCCCCGGACAGCAGCAGGCGGATGATGGGGGGCTTGATGTGCTCCTGGTCATACTGGTCTGTGTAGAAGGGGTCCCGCAGGTCCTCTGGGATGTGGTCTGGAGGAGGGAGGGAGGGAGGGAGGGAAGCATTAGCTTGGTTATAAATATAGAGATGTCACTGACTACATATCGGTGAAAAAGCCATCGGTCTATGATAACGATAAAATACAGATGTAGGCAACATCATTGCAGATTTTTTTCGAGGTCAGAAGGAATATAGTGTAGGACAGAATCAGATGCACTGGAGACAGGAGGACAGGTCAGTAGGTGTGCGGGGGGGTAAGTGACTTCAGAGCAGCGCCCACACTGTAAATGGAGGTATAAGGACTACAACTTCTCTAACCTTTCACCCAATGTGTATTGTGGGCCCCTGGCTGCATCCGTGACCATTGTTGTTAGCTGGGTAGGGACATACAGAAGCACAACTGTCAGATCACAGCTCCTGTAACAACCTGCTGTGTTGGCCTGGCAGGATGGCGCCTCGCTGATTGATGGAAGCAAACAGCCCAGAATGCTCTTCTCTCTCTCTCGTCTCTCTCTCTTTTCTCTCTCTCTCTCGTCTCCCTCTGCTCTCCTCTCCTCTCCTCTCACTCTGCTCTCTCTCTCTCTCCTCTGCTCTCTCTCTCTCTCCTCTCACTCCCTCTGCTCTCTCTCTCTCCTCTCCTCTCTCTCTCCTCTCCTCTCCTCTCACTCCCTCTGCTCTCCTCTCCTCTCCTCTCCCTCTCTCTGCTCCCTCTCTCTCTCTTGTAACAGATACTCACAGAAGGGCAAAGCTCTCAGATGACACAGCACTATGTGTGCAATGATGTCGGTCTAGTCAGTGGCATGCCTACATACAGTACACCACAGTAACTTAGCCAGTCTCACATGGGCAGGCCTACATACACACAACATCATTTACTGCATCTCCCACTAAAATATACAGCCCTAACACATACACTCATACACCCACCCACACCCACACACTGCAGTATCATGATGCAGCTAAGCATTACTGTCAATCCAGAATGAATGATGCTAAGATGCAGACTAGCTCTGCTCTGCATCCATACAGCTCCAACCTAGATTAGATTATTGTATATCTTTTATTCCCTCTCTCTCTCTCTCTCTGTTAGTGCCACTTTTGGCCTTATGCCCCAGGCGTCTAGGCTTTCCTATAAAAGATAAAGCAGAACTAGAATAGTGTTGTTATCAGACACAGAGAAGCTCATCTAGGTGTACCAGACCAGACTGGGTCTACAGTGGACTCACAATGGGTCACCAGAATACCCCACCTATCTACGCCTATCCACCCCTACAACACCAATAATATATATATACACATACACATACATACACACACTAGTACTGTCACAAAGGCTAATTACACAGTTATTCATGTCATTCAACTGTACATCAACAGCCTGTTACATAAGCAGCTCCTCCGTGTGACTGACAGGGTTTAGCCAGGCTAAGTGGCCATCGGTGGCTGGAGGCCTGTGCAGAGGGGCATTAGCCTCACGTCAGTGAGTAAACAGCGTGCCAACCAACCCAGACACTACTAAGAGGATGTGATCTAAAGTCACAGAGCGAGGCTTAGTGTCACTGCCCCATCCCTGATCTAGAACCTCCCCCCCCACCCCACCCTCTCCGGTGTTCTAGACAACGTCAGATCTAACTATACCCCACCACCCCCCCCCCCATGCTAATCCAGCGCTAAACCCTCGCAACACCTACATAGCTTTAGCTTACAGCTTATAGTTGGTATAACACAGGCGGTGACAGAGAGGTCGGCGCTGTCTTCAGGCTGAAGTTAGCAGCACAGTGCTAGCAGTGTCACTCCACTCAGCAGTCGCTCATGTGTGCTTGCTATTGTCACCACGAGATAAGCTTGATGATACTTTCACTGCTCCTCATCATCGGTTACACAAGAGACCAAGCTAGCTGGAGAGATAATGGTGTCAGTTTTCATTTCCCTGGCATCAACAGAAGGTGCTGACAGTGATGAAGGGGCACAATAACGAGCCCATGAGGAAACACTCAGACAGAGGAGTTGGACACACTCCAGAGGAGGCCCTGATTAACACTACAGCTGACTGCCCACTAGTGAGATCTGCCCACACAGGCAGCCTGGCCAAGTCCCACCCTGCCTACAACCTCTCTCTCTCTCTCTCGCCCGCCCTCTCGCTCTGCATGCCCCACCTCCCATAGCCCCCCCCCCCCCATCTCTCTCCTCTACTCTCCCCTCCCCCCCCACAGGAGGGGAAGCCGCTGTCCTCTGCTCCCCACCCTGGTTGCCCAGGAGACGTTGATGAGCAGTGGCAGAATGGTGAGGTGGGTATGGAGGAGGCCTAAGGCGGGGGGGGGTCTCTCTCTCTCACTCGCACTCATTCTCACACACATTCTCACACACACACCCTGCTGCTCACTGGACCCTGTTATTACGTGTGTGTGTGTGGGCAGGTGGGGTCTGGTCTTTAACCACAGAGCGAACTCCCTTGTTAATGCCGCCCCACCTGATCCCTAAGAGTTTTAGGGATTGTGAGGAGGTTTGTGAGGAGAGAGCCTGGGGAAAGCCTTTGTTCCAGCAGCAGCCCTCTCCTCTCCTCTCCTCTCCTCTCCTCTCCGAGCAGACAAGAGGTCAGACTCATCTGAGGTGCTCTGCAGATCACCCTGACACTCAGGCAGGCAGGGGCTCTGATGGGGGAGAGAGGGGGATTCCATCTTTAATCAGGCTTTATATCAAGCCACGCTCCCGCAGGAATGATAGCCTTTTCATTCAAAACTATTTCTCTTTTTGAGCTTCATAAGCAATACAGAGCGTCAATACAGAAAGATGTGATTTGAGGTCCTGTGTGGATGGTAAGTTAGTACTGTTTACAGTAAACAGACAAACGGTTTGACCAGGAGCTTTGTTGAGCTTGGGCTGCAGCCTAATCCTATAAGACTGGTTTGACTCCTGGGACCTCTCAGCTGACCAACCCTTCAAGAAGGGACAACACACAGCGCCTGAAGCCTTCTCTCAGTTGACTCCTCGCATCCTCTCTTCGGTCCTCCACTGAAAACGTACTGGAGGAGAAGATCTAGGCTCTTCCCCTTACATATTCTGCTCCGATGCTTTTTGAGGACGACGAGAGTGGGGAGGACAGAGGAGAGGACGCGAGGAGTCGTGTTCCTAACAATTGAGAAAAGGCTAGAGGCAGAAGGGCCAGTGCATGAGCCAGGACAGAGCTACAAGACAGAGGCAGATGCATTGACACTAGTCTTCTCAGAGTCAGAGCAGGTATCCTGGTGTCACACACAACATTTCAATGATGATCTCTTCCATCTGGGTATACAATCTGGGTTTCGGCCTCCTATTCAAAGTAATGAGAAGTTGTCAACAAACTTCTTAACCCAAGGCTCCCTGCTCAGTGTCCCTAACCCTAACCCGCTGACGTCAGGTTGAGCCAATCAGATTAGGCTAGACACAGCAGGAATCTAGCAAGGGAAAAGGTGATGGTGTGATGTTCATTGTGAGGATCTGAAACCCTGAGCCATTGACTGTTAGATAATGGCGACTAATCAGATGGATAGGCCTTACTCTGGGTCTGATCAACACAACAGATGATGTGCTAATGTACATTCTGGCTGTGAGCATGGTGGTGGCCATGTTCTTTCTTAGAGTGTGGCTGAAGGTTGTTAATCATTAGACATCACACGTCTTCCCATATTGTTGAGCAAAATAAAAAGGCAGTCCTCAATTCCTTTGAAAAATCCATTATCATCACATTGGCATATCTTGACAGAAATGGTTAAACACCGCAAAATGCTTCCCACATCTCTGTATGAGCCTGGACACTATTCACACATTGGAGGCGTGAGGAGTTCTAACACTTGCTTTCACACCGATCCTGTTGAATCTACTCAGAGAAAATTCACACATTGTGTACGTGCCTACAGCCTCTATTTCACAGCAGTGAACTGAAGCAACACCACCAAGGCAGACTCATGTACGGGTGGGGCTTAAGAATACATGGAGTGCATCTGCTGAGAGACCCCCGAGCTGAGCCAATCCAGGATCTGAGTGGGTCCAGTCGTCCTGTACTGTAGCAGCTCAGACAGGCAGGCGGTAACAGCCGCAGGGCAGAATACATCAGGCCCAGTTAATAGGAGACAGAGAGGAAAGACCCAACCGTAAACTCTCTCTCTCTAGGGGGGCCCCACTGATGACTGAGTCAGGGAGACTGGGCTGATCACAAGAGGGCCAGCTGACCTCTGACACACAATCTCACACACACACACACTATGACACAACCAAGGGGAATGCCCGCCCCAGATATTCATAGCATCAGAGGACAAGTGCAGTTCAGTGTAGCAGCAGACACCTCATCAGACCTCCCACAACCTGTGTAGTGAGGTATTACACAAGCAGAGTTCACACCCGTGAGCAATAGCAGGCTACGCGTTCATGTTAAAAAATTCATTCCCTGAGGGAGGAAGTGCTACATACTGTATGCAGCAGGAAATGGGTCAACTGGGTCACAAAGGACATGTTCCATTAGCTGTGATGCTAGTATAGGCCACACACCTTCCTCCAATGACAAGGGGCAAAACCGAGAGAAAGGGTAGCCTACTGTGTGAAGTGATATGTCTGAGAGAGATCACACACAACAAGGATCACACACAACAATTTCAATGGTGATCTTTTCAACATTATTGTTACAGCAGGGTTGGCATTGCACAAGCTGGGCTTAGGCCTCCTATTCAAAGGAATGAGAAGCTGTCAGCTTCTGTAAGATCTGGAACAGATGAACGTGTCCTGGGATCCTCTCCCTGCTGACCACAGACACCAGGACAGGACAGTGACCACAGTACTGATTATTAAGTATGGATCCCACAACAGCGAGACACATCTGTGTTTCTGTTGTCCTCAGTGCACTCATCAGCACCCCTCCCAGAAAACAATATATTGATCCATTGGAACATAAAAACAGGCTTAGGAAAAATGTCATGTCATGCCCTGAACTGAACCCCCCTAGTTTCCAGTCCTGGGTTAGCCCTGTGTCAGTGAGCAGCCAGGGATTAGAGTGGGACAGGCGGGGTATGAGGGATGTCTGTCGAGAGAGAGAGAGAGAGAGAGAGAGAGAGACAGGGAGAGAGAGAGAGACCTAATGCAGCTTTTACAATTACCTTCCTTGTCCATTAGATGCATTACACGTCTGTCCATCACTAACGATCTACATTAGACAACATAACAATAAATGCTGTTGCTGCTCCATAGTTGACTTTATATCCACTGAGTCATCTGATGAATTCCTACAGTTGGACAGTCAACCATGGTCCTGGAAGAGGGTGTCTCGTGTCTGGCCAAGCCTATTCTATGCCTCTGGTGTTGCCCTAACTCTTGATCATCCTAACCTCCCATCCATGCTCTCACCCCTGATCAGCTGCTGCTATGCCACTCACTGTGGCCATCAATGATGTGATCTACTACAGTATGGCTTCATATAATACTTATCTGTGCAGCTAACCCACAGTAGTGATCTAGGAACAACCCCCTGTTGTTGCCGTTTCTACTCCTCGAAAAGCCATGTGTTTGTATTTGTATATATGTGTGTGTGTGTGTGTGTGTGTTTTAGCCACTAGCCAATAAGTGTGTAGGTCTAAATGAACAGGGGGGGTTCAATCATTTCCAGGCCAGTTTAAGGACAAAAGAAAATGTGTGTGAATGATTTCCATTTCAATTAGGCTACCAGTTTTCCATTACAAATATCACACACACAACTCCGATGGGTGTGGTAATCACAGCCATGTGTGATGATGCCCTACTATCTGACACACAGGCTAAACATCCTTCAAACACACTGAACAGACTGACCTCTCCTTCTGACATTTAAACACACTGAACTTAGTGTGGTAAGAGTATATCCTCATAATGCTTTAATTATTGTTCTCTCTCCCACCCACACACAAATAAGGGAAGATACAGGCCAGCACAGTATCTAATTGGATGACCAGGAGGGGTTTAACCTGAACCTGGGAATATTCCATGACTCAACAAGACCAAGGTGTCTACATAAGACCCCCCCCCCACACACACACACACACACACACACACACACACACACACACACACACACACACACACACACACACACACACACACACACACCTGGGCCTGACAGAGGGCTAGACAATAACGTAATGCAAAAAGCATCACAGACAGGAGCCCTCAATTCGCAAGCTTATGACATTCACGCAGATCTAATTCCATCTCAGTGTGTCACAAAACAGCTAGGCTTAGTACTACAGGAAGATGTGTGTGTAGTGTGATGGGTACAATCGAATCACATTTTTACTTCAATCAGATTAAGGTCGTACATAAGACAGATACTCACCTATACCGTAAGCTTTCGCTAATAGCCAGCGAAGATTTGCATCTATTTTTGCCCTGGCGGAGTCGTACAGGTCCAGAGGCACAATCTCCATGGTCCCTCCCTCACCTGCCGAATCTGCTTTCCTCCGGGTGCTGTCCCCGCCAGCACATACGACTACATCCATCCTGCACCAAACATAACAGATATATCACCTCTGGTTAGGCATACTGTGATATTTGGCATTTATCAATGAATAACATTAGTCTGCTACACAGCATTAGCTCTAGTTACATCATTATTTAATATACTATGTTAGCTAATGAATAAAGCTATCTAGCAGCACCCGCCACTAGCTAACACAGAGAGACTGAGATGGCAACGGCTCATGAATGAAACGCCCACCTCAGGAAAACAAGTCGATGTGTCTTGTTGGTCAATAAAACATTGACATGTTATCGCTTTTATCGCGTTTGTTAAATACTACAGAATATCATATATCCACTGCCTTAATTAGCTCGTTAGTAGCCAGGCTCTGCCTATGACAAGACCTAGCTAGGTAGCTAGCTTTCTGCTAGCTGCTCAGCTTGCCACGAAGAAAGGTGACAGCTAGCCTATAGCCAATATATTAAACAGTCATTGGACAGTTGATACATTTCATATGAAAAAACATTACCTTTAAATTCTCAAGCGATCCACAATCCAGCTTTGATCAATAACGATTTAATCCTCAATTAAAAAGACAAACAATATCGGATTCACCGAAGCTAACGGTGAAATAACGGAGGACTCCTGCTCGTCCTCCCTCCCCACCCAGCAACACAATCCAATCAAATGCGGCCTTTGGCTACATGACAACTGCAACGGGAGAGGGTCAGGGCACGTCCAAGGAAAAAATCTAATTAGGTATAATAATCTGAAGGTCTATCTTTTCGCCTGTTTGATTATTTTCAGCCGTCAATCACTGATGTCAGTCATTGCCACTGAATGAATGAGGGAGAATCCCGCATTCTTGGCAGTCCCGTTGTATGCGTTCGTCTCTATGGGGACGTCTGTATTATTTTTCACCTCAACTGCAAGCCAGCAGCAGCAGTTGCTGGGAGCGCCATACGCCTGCGTAGAGAGAGAGAGAGAGAGAGAAAATGAGAGGTGTGTGTGTGTGTATGAGGGGAGGATAATGCCTTAATGTGTGTGAATATGAGCCTTTTTGCAGGGGACCATATTTGCATGCTGCTTTTCTAACATATTATGCAAGTTCAACAGTTCAAGTGTGAATGAATTAACTTCTGTAGTGCAGTCTTTATCAACACTATCGTCATCCATGTAAATGCATATGTGTAATTAAAACTGTAAACATCTATCGACTCGTTTCTAGTGCTGTAAACTGTCTCCATCATGCTGGTTAAACTGGAACAGAACTACAAGGAGAGGTGTTTTCATACTCATTTTGAAATAAATTTCTTTTCAAATTGCATGCAGACATCCTATGTCCATATTTTATAGCAGACACAGAAATAAATCTCTCGCAGACAGGCACCCTTGTCCTACGATAAAGTATGCCATCTAGTGGAGGAAATGGAAAACGCACACAGTGTGTGTGTGGGGGGGGGTAATCAGAAGTCGCTGGTCCAGGTAGTTTAGTCAGAAGTAGATGACAATGACGTCACTTTTCAGAAGGTGGAACAGACTCCCATCACACCACTCCAAATTCAAAATGTTCATTCATTATTTTCAATGTGTCCACTAGAGGGTGCCATATGCCTACCCACAGGGCTGCGCTGTAACGGACAGGGGACTAAATTTGAACATAAACACATTCACTCCTATTGTCTAGTGGAGTGTCAAGCTGTCAGCCCCTAGGGATTTCAGATAGAATGAATGGAGAAAACGTAGCTAAAAGCTTAACAGTGCCCTTTATTGAATCAGGAGGATAATTTACATTTCATTTTAACAGGAAATACTTTCTTTGCAAACTACAACAACTTTGCATGTACATCACTTTTAGTTTGCATTACATTTTTAAAAACACTTTATCTCTGGTCTAGTTTATAAAACATGACAGAACAGACATCAATCCAACACTCCTCACACAGTGCAGGCGATGTCATCAAACACACAAAAAGGAACTCCCTCATTTCTCTCATACACACAACAGTATCCTCTACTTTGAGGACACAGGGAATCTCACACAAATATGATTCGTTTGCCTTAGAATAGCACAATCACAGTGACACCACTGAAGGACATGGCATGTTTTAAATTTGACATTTCTTGGCCAGGGCCATAATCAAACACTTTATAGATCAACAGCCATACTACTGAACAAGGATCAGGAGTAGGTAGGGATGGGGGGGGGACTCTTTCTGCTGCCACCACCCCCTCACCCCCCAACCCCTCATCCTGGGTCCAAGATCTGTTTTCTGTTACCCAACGACTCTATCCCAGATCATTAGGAGCTAAAGCTGGCTCAGGGCCAACATTTGGATTCACTTTCAGTTAACCCAATTTCCCAGGGGGTTCTTAACCAATGAGACATTGGTTATTTGTATTGCGTGTTGTTTCTTAAAAAAAACTCTTATTGAGTAATATGGTCCCAGATCTCCTAAATGAGTAACTGTAACCCAATTTAACTTCCCCTCTCTCACTCTCTTCCCCATTCTCCACCAGACCAACCGTTACCAGTAAGCGAAAGATAGATGGCAGTTGTTTGATAAACACATTTTAAGACATAGATTTGATCATCCATCCATCATTCTCTAGCACCTACTCAGTGTTAAGACTTAAATGTATTGTAGTTCAGTAACAAACTTGCTTCAGTTAAAAAGACAAGGAGGTTATAAATCTAATTAATTAATACTGAAACATTTAGCGACAAACATTCTATAAAATTCTGAAAGAAAAAAACCAAATATTTGTTTACAAAACATCATACAGACAAATGCACGTCAAAAATAAAACAGTGAAAATGTATGCACAATCCAGTGAACAGAGCAACATAAGACACCAATAAATAGCCAGTGTTTACACAACAAGGAGTCTCTCTATGGCACGCTCCTGACATCCTGTTCCTAATCTCCCCATACACAGAAAGTGGTCTCAAGCCCAAGTTCCCTTCAACAAATTTAAAAAGCATAAATATAAAAGCATCTTCTTTATATTCCATGTCAAAAAGTACATAAATAAATACAAAATTAATAAAAACAGTTCTTGTCGTTAGTATAAAAATTGATAATAAAAAAAGAGAATCTTCAGTCAGGTCTGCTCTTATCTTTTTGTCCTTTAAAAAGTTTGTTTGTTTGTTTTTTCATTGAAGAGTTCTTCTTTCCATGTCCCTCCTGACCCTCTTTACTTAAACTGATCAGGGATAAGGCCAATGTGAGAATGCATACTCATGGGAGGGCTTGAAATGCCCTCTGACCAATCAGACATATTGGAATGTGGAGATGAGCTGGACCATTGGTCAGGGGACCCGGGAGAGGGGGTCAGAAAGGGGTGGTCAGGCACATGCAGCTGGTGATTGGGTGTATTGTCCATGGGGCCGGAGTAGCTATGTTGGGAGGGCGGGGTGAGGAACTGGGTGCCCATGATCTGTGTTTCCTGGGGCAGGATGGTGTGGATAGGCACTGAACGGCTTGTACCGTTCCCCTGCATGTCTGAGCCACTCAGCTCACTGCTCAGGAAGCTCTGGCTGAGAGGCTGTCCTGCCGTGGTGGAATTTGAGTTCTGGTGCTGGAGCTGCTGGTTCTGGTGGGAGTGGAGCTGCTGCTGCAGGAGGTGGGGAGGCGTGCCCAGGTGGCTGGTCTGCAGGCCCTGGTAGCCCATGATCTGGGACAGGGTGGCAGTGGGCACACCATGGAGGGCACCCATCATGCTGTGGGACATGGGCGGACCTTGGTTGAACCCACCCTGCTGCCCGAGGCCTTGGTGCATCCTGGACAGCCAATCACACTGGCCCCCTCTGCCCCCAGCTCCGCCCATTGCCATGCTCATGCTGCCCTGGCTGTTGGGGCTGGACACGGGTAGGTGAGAGAGGCGGGGTGGGTTGGGGTCATAGGGCATTCGCACCATGTCTTGCCCCTTGCACATGCCCAGCTGACTCATGTGGGTATCTACACTGCCCTGCAGGTGGTTGAGTGACATGGGCGGAGACTGATGGAATGGTGACGTCATAGGCGGGGACCCTACGTCAGACAGGTAGCCGTGAGGTGATTCCAGGGAGTCGACAGGAGAGAGAACAGCTGAGCTGTCCAGCAGGCTGCCTTTTCCATCCAGGGACTTCTTCTTCTTCACCCTCATGTCTTTACCTCCATCCTTCCCTCCCTTACCTCCAGAGCCAGGCTTACGGACCTTCTTGGCCGCGGCGGTGGGCTTGAGGCTGCTGAGGTAGCCATTGGGGGAGCAGAGAGGTGGGGACAAGCTGTTGGCACTCAGGGGGCCGTTGTGGAGTCCTGGGCTTCTCACCAGGTTGTACTCATCCAGCAGGCGGACGATGTCATGGTGCATGCGCTCCTGGGCGATGTCTCTGGGCAGCTGGTCCAGGTGGTCAGTGATCTCACGGTTGGCAAAGTGCTCCAGCAGCACCCTGGCCGTCTCGTAACTGCCCTCTCTGGCCGCCAGGAACAGAGGGGTTTCCTCCTGTAACACAGACACAACCAAACACTGTGAGTACACCACTACATACATACATACATACATACACCATTACCCATGTTAATGATAGCTGTTAATAACAGCTGCTACGTTGCGCTGCCGAGCCTAGGACAGCAGCCATCGTTCTCACCTTATTGTTCTGCATGTCTTTGTTGGCACCGTTCTTCAGCAACACCATGGCAGCATCCACATTGTTTACAGCTGCAGCCCAGTGAAGAGCAGATTTACCTGGAGGGAGGGGGAGAGAGAGAGGGGGGGGATTTAGTAGGGATTTAATACAAATATCCTGCACATTCCTGAGCCGTGACGGTCCACCGTGTGAAGATGGAGGAGATGAAGAGTAGCTTAGTGCAACCTACCGAAGTCGTCGATGGCATTGGCATCAGCATGGCAGTTGATAAGCTCATCCACCATGCCCTCAACAGCCAACCGTGCAGCCAGAATCAGCGGGGTAGTTCCATCATGCATGCGGGCATCAAGATCAGTGGCCCGATTACGGATTAGTATCTGAAACAAAACAATGCCTTGATTTGTCAACACGTTGGAAAAACCTCCAAACATAAAGCTGCTAGTAATAACATCTATGCTGCCTTTTCTAATGTACTTTTATCCATTATGTTTTTTTAACGAAAAGCACTTTGTAAACAAGATGATCTCTTCCAGAGGTTAGGGTTAGGGTTAGTACCTGGAACACTCCCTGAGCGTCTGCGGCCACCGCGGCGTGTAGCGGGGTGCGACCCATGTTATCCTGAACATTAGCGTCTGCGCTGGACTCCAGCAGACGCTTGGCGGCATCGGAGCGGGCGTAGCGGGCGGCCAGGTGCAGGGCGGTCTCGCCCGTGCGGTCCGTCTGGTTGTGTAGGTTGGCGCCCTGGTAGATGAAGTCAGAGATGATCTCAGCCGAGGGGTCCTCCTCCTCCTCAACGTTACCCGTCTCCAGGCCTCCTCCACTGCAGGAGGCGATCATCAGAGGAGTAAAGCCGCCTGAAGAAAAGAAGGAGAGAGAAAAGAGCCAACACATTAAGAAAAAGAGAAAAAACAACAACAATAATAATAATAATAATAATAATAATAATAACAATAATAATAATACTTAAGAGTTTTCAGTTGGTGTTCTCTAAATCATTCTTGAGGAAGTTCACATGACTTGAATGTTAAATGTTTAACTCTGGTGTTGCCAATAGTAGTAGAAAAGCAAAGTCTCATATCAAATACCAACTTTTAAAGTATTCCTGTGTCTGAGGGACGGGGGGTGGGGGGGGCTACACACCTGGGCCTCTAACGTTGACATCCATGCAGTCATTCTCTATCTCTCCCTGGGGGGGCGTGGGGGCGATGGAGGGGACACGCAGGTCGGCGGCATCCAGGTGCTGCTGCGTCCACTTCCTGTGGTCAGTGTGGTCGTCCAGATCCAGCATCGCCTGCTCTTCAAACTAACACACAACACCACCGTCCATTTAGCCACACTTATCACATACAGGGGAAAACCGGCATAGGAAACGAGGAAAACTCATCACTTTTAAATACTGTGTAACTTGCACCGTGCCTGTGTAGGATGTGTATATACTACGCACTCTTACCCTAAAGCGTCTTGAGTCAGGCTCCTCCTCTCCCCACTCATTCTGGTTGTCGTCCATCAGAGAGATGTCAGAGTTCTTTAGTGGCCTGATGCACAAGAGAGAGAGATCAGTTAGATCAGCCACACATGAACACACATACACACACACAGTTGTACAGGCTATTGAGTTGAGAACTTACTTCAGTCCCACAGAGTCCTCTCCTACGGGCTCCCTGCGTTTCTTCTTGCTGGGCTCAGATACTTTGAAGCCCTCAGGGAACCAGAGTTGGCCGTGCTCGCGCCGGCGTTTACGAGACACCAGCACCCCCAGGCAGACGAAGCCCAGCACAGCCAGGCCCAGGAACACCACGTACATGGGATAGAGCTCGGAGGACACTGGAGGGGGCCTTACACCTGGAGAAGAGGGGGGGCAGAAGGGGGACAGACTGTTAAGACAGGGGACTATGAAGGAAACCATTCCAACCAATGGAGGTGGAACATTTGTGATGCAACAGTGACCAACGAAGGAGAGATATTGGGTTCTTACTGGTGACAGCTTCAATGTAGGGAACGTTGAGATTCCCACTGGAGGCCAGAGCTCCGAGGAACGCTGCGACATCCGTGGCGCTCTGGAAACATTCCGTGGACTGCTGGTAGCACTGCCGGTTATCAATCTCCAGGTACACAACCGACCTGCCAGGGGAAATGAATGGGTTAACTTCATATTCTCGTCTCTAACATCAGACCAGACTATTTTGTGGGGTGTATCACTTTGCAGAGAGAAATGTAACGCATGGGGTTGAATACTATCTTTATTCAATATAGAAATGTGTTGTGTAGAACAGACACGATTCTCTATCTGAACATTCTGGAACATTGCACACTCCTCCATAAGCCCTGTGTTATTTAAATAGAAAACAATGACAGCTGTCTGGCTATTGTCCAGCTGTGTGTGTGTGTGTGTGTGTGTGTGTGTGTGTGTGTGTGTGTGTGTGTGTACCCACCCTTTGACCTGCATGGGGTCCAGCTCTCTACGCCTGCGTGGATTGATCATGGACGTCACGCTGTCCTTCACCTGGCCCAGCATGTTGGCGGGCACCCCGGCCCAGTCAGGCCAGCCCTCCGTGGACCGCTTCACATTGTGCTTGGCCAGCTCCTGCTCACTCCCGTAGTAGGGGAAGATAATGGGCTCGCCATTGGCATCGCGGCGGAACACCACGTTGGTGTGGAGAACGCTGCTGAGTTCTCGTAGGAACGAGGAGGAACCGTTCTTCAGCTGCTCCGGCGGGATGTGGACCACCAAGACCAGGTGGCCGTCGGCTAGCTTCTCGGGCATGTTGTTGGCACAGTCCAGGCCGTCCCATTCACACTCAGCGTTGTTACAGCCCTGGTCACAGTGGCCATCCGCATAGTGGTCCTTACAGTACTGGTCATACAGAGGGCTGAGGAAAGAAAGCAAACGTGGTCAATATTCTGAAGATACTCAGAGAAGGTGGAGAGTGACAGCACACTGACCAAACACACTAAACACCCCCATCATACAATACATATATGATGTATATTGACACTCCAGGCAATGAGATAGTGGGATAAACAGGGAACTGAGGTACGAGTAGGACTGAGAGCCGGGACTCACTTGCACTGTCCCTCTTGTCCCTGGCAGTCAAATCCGTCGTAGAGACACCCGGGGCTGTTGCACTGCTCGTCACACTTCCCGTCGTTGAAGTAGCGCCAGCACTGCAGCGCTGCCGAGCAGTTCTGCCACGGGTCGTCAAAGTTGAGGGAGCAGTCGCCGCCGTCCCAGCCGCAGGCGTGGTTGTTGCACAGCGAGTCGCAGATGTGGTTCCCCGCCCACTCGTCGCACTGGGCGATCTCGCAGCTCACCTCCACCTCCGGCGGGGGCGTGATGTCGCGGCCGAAGCCCCCGGGGAAGGAGTAGTCCAGGATGTGGCACAGCAGGCCGTTGAAGTTGTTGGGGCAGCCGCAGTGGAAGAAGGGGGCATCGGGGGTGCCCTGGCAGGTGCCCCCGTTGTAGCAGGGGTTGGCGTTGCAGGGGCTGTCTGTGGGGGTCTGGCACTCGGGGCCGGTGAAGGCCGCGGGGCACAGGCAGCGGGGGCTCATCTGGCCAGAGACACACGTGCCCCCGTTCCTGCAGTTGAGGCTGCCACAGGAGCGCGAGTCGTACTCGCAGGAGGAGCCCG
>NC_139659.1:10508488-10945445 GCF_951799395.1 Argentina silus
TCCCGCAACAATGGCACACACAAAGCCCATCCCTGCCTTCCCCCCTCCCCCAACCCCCATAGGCCTGCTTGGGGAGGGCTAACCTTACACAGGGCTGTTTACAACAGGGACAGAAGGCCAGGCCCTATTTCACACGCGGGTGAGCAACAATTAACCCCCCTCTGACACCCCCACCCTCCCCCCTTTCCCCTTCCCTACCCCCTCCACTCCCTTACTCCCATCCCTCCATCAATCAGAGAGGGGAGGGCTCAACCGCCTGCTCTGCAATTACAAAAGCCCTCTGTCGCTGGTCTCTGCCCTGCCCCTCCACACTCACAGAGAGAGGACAAAGATGGAGGGGTGGGGTGTAAGACTACACAGCAGCCTGCATCCCCTCTTCTACCCTCCCCCCTTGGAGCATGCACACACACACACACACACACACACACACACACACACAGACACACAGACACACAGACACACAGACACAGAGAGAGAGAGACAGAAACAGAGACAGAACAGAACCAGTCAAACAGTGACTGGGCCTTGTAATGGGATCCCCATGGGAGCAAGAAGATAATGTAACTGTTATGCCAAGGATGGTTTAGAGCAGAATGATCCATCTAGTATGTTCTATGACCAGGGGACAGTCAGTGCCGAGAATACAAAATGTTGAGCATTGTCTTGTAGACCGACAAACAGACATGTGTTTAAAGGCCAAACCCTTTCGAAATATCACCTTACAGACTCTTTCAGAACCACACATCATTGAGTCTTTTCAGGGGGCCGAACAATGCTGGGGCCTGTGTGTGTGTGTGTGTGTGTGTATCAGGTTTGGGGCTGCCTCTCTGTGTTTCTCCGTCCCCCCCGGTCCGTCCCGCCTGTCCCACACAAGGAACCTGACACCACTGTCTGTTACAGTGGGCTCGAAGGCCACCTGTCCTACCTGCCCCTCCCCCCTAGGCTCAGGGGACCGCCCCCTCCCCAGTGCTCACCTGAGTAGCCCGGTTCACAGGCACACTCGTAGCCATTGATCTTGTCGATGCACCTCCCGTAGTCACATGGCTTGCTCTTGCAGTCATCCAGGTTCACCTCACAGTTAAACCCTGGGAAACAACAAAGAAGAGAAACTATGAACATATGTCTGTGTGGGAATCATTACATTGAGTCAGTAAGGGGGTGTAGATATTAGTGTGTGTGTGTGTGTGTGCGTGTGTGTGTGTGTGTGTGTGTGTGTGTCTTACCTGCAGTGCCCTTGGGGCAGGTACAGATGTAGGTGTTCTCCCTGTCTTGGCAGACGCCTCCGTTCTGGCACGGCTGACTCAGACACTCGTTGATATTGGTCTCACACAGGCGGCCCATGTAACCAGGGCGACAGTGGCAGGTGAAGGTGGCTAGGCCGTCCTCGCAGGTGCCATAGTGACAGGGGTCAGAGTAGCACTCGTTGATGTCAGTCTCACAGAGCTGCCCTGTGTAACCTGGGGATGAGGAGCAGAGACAGTTAGAGAAGAGAATGAGCTTTTGAACACTAGAAGCTAAGACATCCCTTCTTAAGCCGGACAGACCCATAATTAGGCCCAAATTCTGCTTTAATTTGACTATTAATTGTATTATTGTTTACTTTATGTGTACTATGTTATTCTGAAGCATCTATATTATTCTGAAGCATGATCTGAGCATATCCACACAAAACAGTTATAAGCAGTTTAGTTTGGGTCTGTTTTTTAGGTGGAAATAGGGCATTCAGTTTAAGAGGTTAAAGTACACTGGTGTAGTCATTTGAACACAAGAGAGTGTGTACCTTCAGTGCATTCACAGGTGTACTTGTTGGGACCGTCAGTACACTTGGCTCCGTTCTTGCAGGGTGTGCTGGCACACTCATCAATGTCCACCTGACACAGACTTCCAGAGAACCCTAAAGAGGCATAGACACATGAGCTGCATTCATCTCTGGCCCAATACTTCCTGCCAACTGGTCCTGATGTGTATTTTTAGTAGCAGTTTTTTTTTGTGTTACTTTTTTTGCCAAATGTTTTTGCCAGATTATGTCTAAAAACTTAGATTATTCCTCTGACCATAGCCAGAATGGCACACAATTTATCTAGGCATAATCTAACATAATCTAGGCTTTATTGTGGTCTCCCTAGCGACAGTTTGTATACAGATGAAAAAAATGTAGGGGAAAATAACTAATTTGCATCTAAAGTAGGTCTAGGCGACCCTGAACTTCATAACAGCCTAAAACCCTCCATACCCCCCTACCAATGCCCCAACTAACCCCCCAACCCCCCCCCCCCCCCCCCCCCCACTCTACCCATGCAGCAGGGGCTCCAAAGACATTTCTTTCAAACGGCTGCACAATCGCTCCCAACCCACCACCCCCACACCCTGTTTTTGGGCGCTAAGCTCTTATGCAAACCGCTGTGCCCGCCAATTATGCTAATGCTTCAGCAGACCTTGTATTCCCGCCCTCCCTTCCTCATCAGGAATGTCTGCACTACTCTCCCTGGTCAATTATTTACCCTCATTTAGTAAGACACACACACACACACACACACACACACACACACACACACACACACACACACACACACACACACACACACACACACACACACACACACACTAACAAGGTAATAATTCCCATGCCTCTCCCTTTCTTGTCCCTTTGTAAACCAACCCTATCCTACCCACACAGGAGTATCCATCCATCCATCCATCCATCCATCCCTCCCTCCCTCCCCTCCCTCCCTCTCTCCCCTCCCATACCATTTCCTCTGAGCTCTCTTACCTTTGGGGCACTCGCAGTGGTAGGAGTTGATCCTGTCAACGCACTTCCCATTGTTGAGGCAGGGCATGCTGGCACACTCATCAGTGTTGATCTGGCAGAACACTCCCTCATACCCTAAGCAATCACACACAGAGAGTGTTAAGTGTTATGCTAACCCCCAATATTCCTTCTATGACTACTACAAAGAGCAGTCAAACATGACTACCTCCAATCCTAAAACATTTTTTCAGGGTGTTCACATAGAACCCCCCCCCCATGAGTGGTATGGTCCTATGTGGCATACCTGGCATGCAGATGCAGTGGAAGCCTCCAATCTGGTCTAGGCAGGTGGCGTCATTCTGACAGGGATTGGACATACACTCGTTGACGTCCATCTCACAGCGAGGTCCCTCGTAACCTTGGAGACACTTACACTGGAAGGAGCCTTTGGTGTTTAGGCAGCGACCACCATGCTCGCAAGGGTTGGCACCTGAGACAGAACACACAACATGTTAACTACGCCCAGTTTCTATAACCCCCCCCCTCTCAAACACACACAGACATTGATTGGCTATGCCTCGACAATGGACACTCCATTACCCATAATACATGGCTTCTAGAGATACAGTATGAGAGAGATGAGCAGCTACCCACCTAGAGAGCACTCGTCTATGTCCTGGTTACAGGCTGAGCCGGTGTAGCCGGGAGGGCAGGTGCAGATGGCTTTGCCGTTGACCGGGTTGGTGTCACAGTTCGACCCCTTCTGACACGGGTTGCTGATGCAGGCGTCGTCAAGGTGACAGAGCAAGCCTGAGAGGACAAAAACAAAAATCGGTCAATCAGTATGTACACATCAACTGTTTCTACTACCTAAGCTCTTTTCCGAGTGTGAGTATGTGTGTGTGTGTGGTACAGGTGAGGTCGTACCTGTGCGCCCGTGCGGGCACTCGCAGAAGAAGGAGGCCACACGGTCGTGGCAAGTGGCGCCGTGGTAACAGGCGGCGCTGGCGCAGTCGTCGATGTTCTCGCTGCAGTCGTCGCCCGTCCAGCCATTGACGCAGACGCAGTGGAAGCTGCCGTGGGTGTCGTGGCAGGTGCCTCCGTTCTGGCACGCGTTGGGCATCAGCTCACACTCATCCACGTTCTCTGTGCAGAACTGGCCTGAAGGGTTGAGGGCACACACACACAGGCAACATTAAAATGGTGAATTCAATTCATGGTTGATTCTTAAAATGGCTTCCCAACTTTTACACAGGGTTAGGTTACCTGTGTAGTGAGGGGGGCACTGGCAGTTGTAGGTGTTCACCCCATCCACACACAGGCCACCGTTCTGACAGTTGTGGCCTGGACAGTCATCAATGTTGTGTTCACAGTTCTGACCTGTAAACCCTGACAGGGAGAGGGAGACATGAGGAAGTGAGAGAGGGCACAGAAAGACAGGTAGAGGCAAAGAAGGACAGGACAAAAGAGACTGAGGGCATTTGTCAATCACTCATTATCTAATCTAACAACAAAAAAAAGGGAGAGATAAGCCCTGTTTCTTCCCACAGCGGCCTGTTTGATTAAACCCATGTACAACAAGCTTCCTCAGACACATCAAAGGGTGTCTGTGGGCCGAGTGGGCGTTTTACAGCCTCATCTCTGATTAAGTATCAACCCAGAACTCGGCAGATGTCCCACTGACCTCACGGTCTGTCGGCATTCCAGCACAAACACAAACACGAGAGTGGCATGGTGTGGGTTAAACTTTAACGTCTCAACCCCACCCAACACACACACACACACACACACACAATGCGTATTATACAGGGATCTGAGGCAGGGTGAGTGAACCTTGAGCTAAATGCAGAGTAGTTGTTATCAGGTAGAAATGTTTGATTTGGAGAGACGGAGACAATTAAGTTTGGGAAATTCAGTTTTACATCCGTATTGCAGTGCTGAGCAGCTGCTCTCAGGAGCCTTGGGTAAAGCCACAAACACAGCAACCACTGAGAAGCAGCATTAACCACAGTTACAGAGACCGCTCCTCCCATAGTGCCACAGATACAGGCATGAAAAAACACACCCATGAGGTCTGAAAACACATACACTGTGGGAATGATTGTATGCTTTTGTGTGTGTGTGTGTGTGTGTGTCTGTGTGTGTCTGTGTGTGTGCGCATGCATGTGTGTGTAGGCACATCGGTAGTTATCAGGAGGAAACTTCTGTGCATCAACATCCTGCCAACAGAGACTGGCAGAGGACAACGGCTGAGTGTTCTATCAACCAATCAGATCCAAAGTAGAAGACCTCTACATTAATCAACTTCTGACAACTAGGGGGTATTAGGTCTATCCCCTGTAAAAGAGAACCTTACACTAAAACATATACTTAGCTTTAGTCTGGTGGTTGTATGAATAGAACGGTAGAAAGGTCGTGGATCTGGACCAATACGGTCACTGTGCACAACATCGGAGCTAGCTGTTGCTAATGAAGGTACCTGGTAAGCAGCTGCAGTCGTAGATGGTGTCTCCCTTCTGCACACAGGTGCCCCCGTTGTGGCAGGGGGAGGGGCTGCAGGGCAGGTAGGGGGTCTCACAGTTGCCGCCAGTGTACTCCTGAGGGCAGCGGCAGTGGTAGGAGCCCACCTCGTTCACACACACCCCCCTGTTGCGGCAGGGCGAGGGCATATGGGCGCACTCGTTGACGTCCTGCTTGCAGGTCTGCCCGTGGAAGGCAGGGGGGCAGGCACAGATGTAGTGGGACTCGAAAGGCGTGCACTGCCCGCCGTTGGCACAGGGATTGGAGGCACACGGGTTGGCCAGCTGACAGGTCTTACCTGGAGGAGGAGGAGGAGGAGGAGGAGGAGGAGAGAACAAATGATGATGAGGAATACACCTTACAACATTGCTGAACATGCTGCCATTTGTTATGTAGACACACAGTATGCTACAGGGGATTGATTGAGTTGAATATTGAACAGAATGGCGTGTAGCGTGTGTATGTTAGCGTGTTTTAGTTTTGGCGTGTCCGAATCTACCTGACCAGCCGGGCGGGCAGCGGCAGCGGTACTCCGTGAGGGAGAGGAGGTCACATGTTCCTCCGTTGCGGCAGGGGGAGCTCATGCAGACGTGGTTGGTGGGCGTCAGGCACAGCCGGTCGGAGAAGCCCAGTCGACACACGCAGCGGAAGTCGAACGTGTTGCCGTGGGTAACCGGGCGGCATTCGCCGTTGTTGCGGCAGGGAGATGGGCTGCAGGGGCTGGGGTACTGGCACCGGCTGCCTACGTAGTCGCTGGTACACCTGGAGGCAAAACAAAAACGGTCAGAGACGCTCAAAGCATTCTGGAATGATCTAGAACAGTCTGGAAAGATCAGGGATACCTGACCTAAGGACGTATGTATGCATTATTCAGCACCATTTCCATCATAGTTTTGATCCAGCATTTAAAAAAAAGATTTAATCTCCCCAAAACCATTGGAATGAATCATCTAACGAGGGAGGGGAGGGGATGGAGGGGAGAGAGGAGCAGGAGGGGGGCTAGATTCAGTCCAGGCCCAGAGCAGCCCTGTGTGGGAGGGAGTCAGGGCAGGGGACAGGGGTGGGCTGTTGTTCTAGTGTGTCTCCCTGGATTAGGCCCCCTCAGAACTTTGAAAACACACTCTGCTGGGACAACAGACGCCACAAAAACAGGCTTTGGGGACAACAGACGCCACAAAAACAGGCTTTGGGGACAGTCTCGCCGTGCTGCCCCGTTCCCAGCTACCTTTCCCCCCCTGGCTGTCCACCCTCATCCCGTCATGACCCTGGAGATCAAGGGCGGCCCTGGCGGCTTGGGCTGCCCAGACATGGAGCACCGCATTCAGGCTCTAAGCCCCTCGGAGCCCCCCCTCCCCTCCACACTCCCACCCTGGACAGACACTGCTACAGTCTCCTAGTTCAAACTAACTAACGCCCCCCACCACCCCCCTCACCATCAGAGAGACACTCTCATCGTTCCCAGGACGGAGAGGTATGAGGACCACCCCCCTCCCCCTAACCAGGCAGTAGATGTGGGTAGTTGCGGAACACTAGCCTGCTGGGCAGCACTGTAAGGTTCATGCAATTAACTAGACTAATTATAACTAGACAAACTAGTTAACTATACTAGACTACACATGAATTATATATTAAAGATATTTAAGATATCCCAAAAATGTGTGTGTGTGTGTGACCAACCTCACACTTCCGACGTGTGTGTGTGTGTGTGTGTGTGTGTGAGAGAGAGAGACGAGAATTACAAGCATTAAAGGGTAGGGTGTGTGTTTGAATTTAAATTCTGTGTGTGTGTGTGAGTGTAGGAGTGTGTGAGAGTATAAGTGTGTATGCATGTCAGAGAGGGCATCTGTTGGCCTCCTAGAATCTCCACAGGGAGCAGGTGCGCATGTTAATGAAGGCAGCTGTTAGACACAGCTCCTCCCCCTCTCTCCCCTCTGTCCCCCTAGCAGAGGGGGGATGCTGACAAACCTTGCCTCTGGGGACTGTGGAGGACCCATGTGAAGTCAGCTGTTGCAACTTTTGTCTCTCCTTCTCCACACTCTTCAGCCCAGTCCATTCTTACCTGCCTGCCCACGTTTTCACCACTCAATCCCTCAACTATTCAGACTTTTGACTCATTCCCCCGCTTTGTCTCTCTCTCTCTCTACCAAGCTGTTATTCCTCTTTTTCCTCACATGTGTACTTTTTACAGCTCTATGCTGTATGGTTTTTTACAGCGTTCATCTCAGACCTCACACATCACTGTTGAGAGACTGTGGTTGACTGTGAAATATGATGAGCAGAAGTTAAGCCAACCGCTCGACCCTATAGGGCACCCAGGCAGCAGCAATTGGCAGAAGCTTGCCAAAAAATATGACCGGCTTTGAAGTTTCACTGCCTGCCTGCCATACAGACTTCACTTTTCACTGTGACACGAAAAGTACACACTTTCTGCAGTCAGGAGCTCTCATTTATTATCAGACTTCTGCCAAGCAATGTGCTTGAGGGTGAGACAGAAATATCATGTTTGTGAAAGAGAAGTGAAAGTGTGAGGAAGTGTGAGATAAAGTGTGCGTGTGTGTGTGTGTGATCCCCTCACTGTAATGGATCTGAAGTCAGTCCATAGATAAAGATCCCCCCCACGATGTAAACCACCAGACCTCGGCAACACACCCCGGCAACAGGTCTCACCCAGCGATGCAATGTCCCCTCGGGCCAGAGCAGATGCTTCCCTGACCCCTGACCCCAAACATTTGTGACTCTGGGACGCCCCCCCCCCCCCACCCCCCACCCCTGCTGAGGCTGATCTGCCATCTGCCACTCTTGAGGGTGACTTTAGCTTCCTACACAAAGACCCCCACTCTCACTGGGCAGGGGAAATGCCACTACTCTGGAAAATGTAGAGGGGGATAGAGAGTGTGTATGTGTGTGTGTGTGTGTGTGTGTGTGTGTTTGTATGTGTGTGTGCTCTATTTTCATAGTGTTTGTTGTCACCGTGCAAACCTTCCCCCTAATTTAGCTCTCCTTCCCCCGCCAGCTACCTCTTTCTCACTCTCCATGCATCTTTCCTTCTCCATCAGTCTTTTTGTCTACTAGAAGTTCCCTCACATCCCTCTAATCATTACCCAAGCGTTGACCGCTGAGGTTCACATCTGTTTGTGGGACTGTGAACAACGTGGTCACTCTGTAAGAGGAAGTTAAATCTACACATACTTCTCTCAGGAACTGAGTCAGTGAGCAATCCCAGTCTGAGTCTGTCTATCTATGTATTGTCTGTAATATGCTTACAGACAGAATAAGTCATATGAGTCTACAGCTCTGTTCCTTCAAGACACTTTCTGTGTCTGAGAGAGAGAGGTTCAGACGGTAAAAAAAACCCACAGGAAGTGACCAAAACCCCCCTGCAGACAGATGAGCTCTAAACACCTGGTGGTTAACAGGTCACACAGTCATCCACGGGAGACGTGTGAAGAAAATAAAAGAGAAACATTGAGTGAGAAAGTATTTTGTAATCAAGTTGTCAAGTAATAAAGACAATTTGTTGTACTTTGTAATGAAGACAATAGATTTTTTTTGTGGTTTTCTAATCAAGTTGGCCTGTTCAATATCAAACAGTCTGCATTGGGAGTGGGTGAGACTATTAATCAATAACCTCCCAGTTTGGAGGGAAGAAAGAGAGTCAACACCACCTTAATGGATAACCACAGATTGCTTTCAGACACAGAATACCAGGCCCCAAATACAGGGTCATCCCATAATAGTTTGGCTGTAATACCAGAAGGGGTGTGTGTGTGTGTGTGTGTGTGTGTGTGTGTGTGTAACCAACCTCACGCTTCCGGCAGTAGGTTTATTTCAGTAGAAGCGGAGGGCTTGGACCGTACTCCTGACATCGCTACGACGACATTCCACTTCCAGAGCCAAACAGTGTCAAACACCTGCCCAGGACCCCACCCCTGGCTCTGGTTACTGCCGGCAACACATCTGCTACTGTACCTCTGGCAAGCATTACTGAGGGTACAGGGGGCATCAGTGAGGACACGAGGGGGCATCTGATGGAGGTGTGTGTGTGTGGGGGGGGGCTGTACCCCTCTGTGCCAGTGAGCTGTCAGACCAGCAGGTGTGTCTGTGTCTGACAGACTCCTGGTGCATGTGAACTTTCAGCACCCGGACTTTATCTCCCCAGTCACAACTTTGATCCCCAGTCTCTGAGGAGTTCCAGACACAAGGAATTCTGATCCCAGCCCTGTTCTGCTCCATATTCCCGACGGGCCGGGAACACTGTGTGGCCTCAGTTAGGCCTGTGGAGATTAGAGTGCCCCCCCCCCACTTCGCCCCCTCGCTCTGCCTCAGTATCAGAGGTTCTCCAGGCATCTGGGGAATGGAGCGGTCATGGGGAGTGTCCTCTTGGGAAGCTTAAAACCAAATAAAACCCCAACACCGCTATCACACGCCTAACCCTGCCCTGCACTTGCACCGCTCTTGATACAGCCAAGAGCCATGACGAGACCAGGTTTAACAGAGTAATCCCTAAAGGAGGGCAAATGAAGAGCAGCATTCCTCAAGTGAGGGAAGAGCATCCCTTATGTGTGGTTTCCCCTATACAGTCTTAAGTTGAGAGGGTCATGGTTTTCCCAGAGTGGCCATGGCAGATACCACAGATACCACAGAGTAAGAGCTCAGCCATGTCTTCTTCAGTGAAGCATGTCTAATCACAGGCACAAGGTCTCTATCAAGCTATGACTGTCACACTTTTGATGCATCGTTCAGTTTTTCAAACATGTTGCATACTGCGGGTAAGAGACAGCTAGCCCACGTCTTTTCTGTCTATTCGTAGACAGTGACTTCAGACCAAAACAGTGTCTCTATTTCAGAAAACAAGGGGCCACAGTCATGCATAGGCCAAAAGTCACTTAAGTTGAGCAGGCAACAGCGTCTTAAAACCCTACACTCTGACTGTACCCCTCACACTGACACTGAATTAGACTCTCTCACACACACACAGCCTATACCAACCACAATAACATTTAGAGCACAGTGGAACAACAGGAAGTAAGAGCACTCACCACACACACACACCTTCAGATAACCTCTCACTTCATATAATCACTGCTCAGTATTTCCTCTTTGACGTGGCACAGTGATGATGTTTGTCTGCGATGCCACTTTTTTTTCTAGTGGAGGCACTGCGAAGGAAACCAGGCAGGCAAAGGATGCGAGGGCAAAAGGTGAACATTAAACTTGGCACGGGTCGTTTTCTTCCGAGCCGGAGTCAGACTGATTATGGTAGCCTTCTACTGGACGGAGGAGAACAGGGCTCAATGAGGCTTTATCCTTCTTGGCACTTTTGCCATGCATTCCCAGACAAATGACATTTCTGAGTGAACAACTCGATTTCAATTAATTCAATGAATGTCTTCTCACAAACAAATACAAGCCTATCGGAACAAGGATAAACAGGAAGTGCGCCGGCTCCTGTTTTGCGGACGATCCGTGTCGAAAGGCTTTAAATAAAACAGGGGCTATTTCTGGAGCGGGAGGACACAAAACATGAATGACCCTAACCCTAAACCTAACCCTAACCATCTCAATCTGCTCTGTCTGATCAGATCTGCATCGTCATTGGCCCATGCCCTGGATCTAACAGTTATTTTGGCGACAGGGAAACTCTTGTCGCCAGGTGACCTGCTGAGTGGCATTTGACATTTCAATCATTCGCTTCCCACCTACCCACCTCGTGCATGATGAGAACCTGGCATCATCAAACCATAGACTGAAACTAGGGCACCGTGTGTACTGAGTACAACACTCTTCTCTTTGTCAAAGAATGTATGTGTAGAGGAACATTGTCCCTTGGTTTTTCTACCGGTACAGTACATAGTACACACACTTTTTCTTTGTGTGTATGTGTGTGTGTGTGTGTGTGTGTGTGTGTGTGTGTGTGTGTGTGAGAGAGAGAGAGAGACGTGTATGCCTTTGTATAGCCCAGAATAAATAAACATGAGTTTGATCGTTATCAAGGCCCTCCCAGAGCACCAACGCTACACTCTGACCCCTGAGTGCTGACTCTGAGTCTCCTTAATCACAGTATGACTGATGGCAGAGAAATGATTTATGAAGGGAAGACCCACTGAAGCTCCTATCCTGTGTTTGATTGGACTGGCCTAAGAGGGGGGGGGCACAATGGCAGCTTTGTAGCGGGGGAGGGGGGTATGGAAGTAGAGGGAGGGAGGGGGGGGGGGTAGAGGGCAGTCAGATGTAATTGAGTTGTGGCCCTGGGCTAGCATGGGTCCCTCTGTCCCTACAGTACTACCATGACCAGATGCCCCCAGGGCAGGCCAGGCCCACCTCTGAGCTCCACTCCACCACAGAGATATGCCTCTCCGGAGGTCCAGAGCCCCCCCCTCCCACCCTTTAGGAGCCTGGTCAGGTGTGTGGTTGACTCCCATGCACCTGTAACCCTCCCTGAAGCCCCCCCCCCCAACAAGACTCTTGTCCTCCCCCACCAGCATCGGCCTCTACACTCATCTGCTCCTCTCCCACTTGTTTGCTTTCAAATTTCTGTAGTTTACTCCAATTAATCTCACTCTCCCAATAATATCCAATCCAATTACATTTCACAGCCATCTGGTCTTCTAATGGAGATCACAAGGGGGAGAGTGGCTATTCAGAAATCAGGAGACAAGCCTGTAGGTGGGGGGAGGAGAGGGGGTTATGGCAGGGGTTTGGGGTGTGTTGTGGCGTTTGGGGGGGGGGGGGGTTGTAGCGTTATGGGAAGCCCCACTCAGATTAGTCACACAGCATTACTCTGACTAGAGGACAATGGCGGCCGGCGGCGGGCGATCCCCAGCTGTCGCCCCATGAAAGAGCAGAAAAACAAGATTTAGGACTGGACGCGTCCCTCACTCCGCCGGGGAAGGGTCTTGCA
Source organism: Argentina silus (assembly GCF_951799395.1). Taxonomy (NCBI): domain Eukaryota; kingdom Metazoa; phylum Chordata; class Actinopteri; order Argentiniformes; family Argentinidae; genus Argentina; species Argentina silus. The sequence goes on from NC_139659.1 coordinate 10,520,659, forward strand.
TTCATTAACGACCCACCAAGGGGGGGAGGAGGAGAGGGGCGCCTTTTGTCCAGCCACCCCTCTCTCACCTCTCCAGTGCCCTGGAATAGGGCTCTCTTTTTTTTTTTTTTCCTTCAGTCTTTTCTTTGGGAGAATGTGTGCAGGCGCATGGGGCTCTGCATCTACAGGAGAGGCACGGGAGGGAACACAACAGGCCAGGGGAAAGTCTGTTGCCTCTGGTTGCCCGGCAGAGCTGCCTCTCAAAGGCTGGTATGAGAGGCCCCTCGCCTTTCTATCCTAGAGCACTCTAAAGTACCACCACACACCACTATCAGGATATACAAATACCGCAGCACCACTCTGGATCTGACTAAATAACACATGATAAGAGTTCCCACAAGCCCTGTTTGAACTTCAACTGCTAGAAAATGCTAGTCAAAATTCAAATGAGAGAATATTTAAATTCGAGTTCTCCACTAGGGAGATTCACATGGCAAGTGGGATGTGCTCACCTGCATTCTCCGTTTCCGTCGGGGGAGGCCTCACACCTCCCTCCATTCTTACACGATTCAGTGGGCAGAGAGCATCTTAGACCTGTAGATGGGGGGAACAGTTATAATGCGAAATACATTACTCTGTTGCTGTCTCGCAACCAAATTACACACAAACATATCTAATATATATAATATATATATATATATATATATACACACACACACAATAGACGATGCGCAAATAAATATAACTTTATATCAGAACAGGCATCTATTGGATTGGGGGTGGGGGTCATGTCCTATCACATTATTCAAAGACGTTGCAAACTGGTGTGTTGAACGTTTTAATTCGTAATGCGTTCGTTTGCCGTACGTGTGTGCGCTGTGTCTGAGGATAGAGACACAATTTGTTGGCCAGTGCGGAGAGCGCGCGTGGTGCGTGGCTTTGGGGAGCACGCTTGCGAGGAAAGCGCAACAGCTGCTGAGCTCAGACGCGCGGACAAAAGAAATCAGAGTCCAGCACGAGCCATAAAACACTCTCCAGTGGCATTGTTTACCAGCAGACGGGAATAACAGCACCCCTACCCCCACACGGGACTCACACTCCCTCTCCCTCCCTCACACACAAAAGCCCACCGCCCCCTCCCCCCAACACACGCACAAACTTCTTTTTCCCATTATCCGATCCTTACCGCTAATCGCCGCTCGCGCCATCACAGAGGAGGAAATTAAGTTTACTCAAACAACAATTTATTTAATGAAACTAAGTATGTTGGCGTTGTGTACACTAATGTTTTCTTGTTCAAAAATATTATTAACAGCCTACTTTGTAATTACTAAGCTAAATAGTATGAAAAGGCAATGCATCCCAATATATCCCAGCCTATAGACTCACATCAAATATACATTACTACGGTTATATTCGAAGCCAGCATCTTAAACGTGCGGGGTAAAGAAAAACCCGATAGGCTAACATATACCAACTTTTTTTCACAACTCAAAGCGCACATCGACTGGTGGCGCGGCTCAGCCAATATGTTCCAGCAGTTGGCTGCTGGTCAGTTGCATTGATCAGAGGCCCGCAGTATATTGAGCAATTGTTGTAGGCTACGATGTTTACATTTATAGTAGACTGCATTTATAGTCGACAGAGAGGCAGCGCAACAAGTGTTTTCTTAAATACAATAACCTAGTTTACTGAAAACAACGGAAAGTGATAGCCTATCACATAATCAGCCAAATCAATGTTACATGACTTTAATCAATAGCCTAAACTAAACTCAAGGATAGTAAATATTTTCAACCGCTACATAACATTCGCAGCAAAGGGTTCAGCAAATAGCAAACCACTGATAACAGTCAAGACACTTTACCTTGTGTTATGACGATGACTGGAATCAGAAATGTTAGTTTCACAAAGAAACGATACATTCCTCCTCTTCAGCTTCAAAAATATCGTACAATTCCACGCAGGGTTTGCATAGATCCACGGTTTCGTAAATTCCAGACGTGGCTTAAAATGTAATAAATATCCTCTTTCAATAAATAAATCCGACAGACGAATCGTCTCCGGCAGAACTCAATACATGAGATGTTAACGCACACGCTTCTGAGTTCTGAATGGGGACACTCGCGCAACTCTCAAAGTTCCTCCTCCTCTCTCCTCCTCCAGCCAATGAGGTTATCCTTCCGCGCAGGTACAAAAGCCAACTCGCTCGTTCAAATTGATTAAACATAAAGATTAAATCACTAACTTTAATGGTAAGTAATGTATAAAAACCTACTTTTAGTTACATAACTGACATAGTCTGTAAAGTCGACAGCACGATTTCATCTGGACATCGTTCATTTATAGTACAAGCCTATGCCTAGCTGCATGGAGATACGTTTGGTCAAATCAGTCACTTGTAATCCTAATGCCAGAATACTTTGACCTGGCCTCGTGGAAAACAAACTGTGATCAAAGACAGCGGATAGGCTAACATCATCTTATTTCTCTAATTTCTCTGCCGACTAAAAGCTATGCTCAAAACAACCCAGCGTGGTGGTAAGATGCTCATTATGTTATCAAATATTGATATTACTTCACTTGGTTTTTGTGAACAGAACCTCAACAAGTTCTCTTTCTGGTGTACTCCTGTGTCCTGATCTTTGCTCTGTCTGGGGTCTCGCTACCAGAACAATCCTGACCACAGAGCTGGTCTCACTTCCCTGTCCAGACCATCTAAAGTCAAGTTCGCATCACATCGTGCATTTACATTATCATCCAAGTGACTTCCACAGTATGTCTTAATATGATTAGTGTATGCAGAGATTGACGTGGTCCCTTGATTGATTCAACCGTTTCATTTTAGCACTTAGTGATCAAATTAATGTTTCATGCTGCTACATTTGGGTATTCGTGTGTGTCGCAGTTCTCTGAAGAAACAAATTCACTTTAAACACATAATTTTCCTTAGTTGTTAAGGTGAAATATAGTCATTCATGGAGCCATGCCAGATGTTTTCCTTTTTTTCCTCCTCTGAGGGCAAGTGAAACTGCCTTAGAGTAACTGTGCAGTTTCAGCGCCTCAGGGCACAGATTTATTATATTATTATAGCAATACTTCTCTCTCATTTCAGTGTGACAGTAAAATGGATGTGTGCCAGAAGAGGTAGATCCACACAAGGTGCGTGGGAACTGTTGAGTAATTGAGAAAGAGAGAGAGAGAGAGAGAGGGAGGGAGACAGAGAGAAACTGAGGAAGGTTGGATAAGCGAGGATGACAGAGAGCATAAGACAAAGCATACACGAAAGAAGGTGTGTGTGGACATGTAGAACTAGCGGTGCATTCATACCGCCTCAGCGTGAGAACTGTCAAACCTGTCTGACACACACTATAATTGTCATATTATGCTGTTGGCTAATGCCCTCCTTTCACACACACACACACAGGCACACAGACACACACACGCAAACGCGCGCACACACACACACACATTCTGACTGTGGTGTGCTAGAGTGACTGTATCTGTTAATCAGATCATAAGTTTGAAAAGTGCTAACTTGCCATTGTTCTCAGACTGTTAGCTGACAGACAATTGAGAAATCAGAGCACCCCAGGATTTCTTTGCTGACTTGAGATGATTGTTTGTTTGGGTAAAGCTTAGGGACATGTGAAAATGCGCTGCAAGAGATTCACAGGGATGGATAAACAAACAGTAGTCCTCAATATAGACACAGAACATAAAGATAAAACAAGTGTCAAGTCAAAAGATGAATTCTATAGAAGTGACATATTCGTATATATAGGTTGAACCTTGGCCTCCTCAAAGCTACGGATTCTGAATCACGGCCAATAGCATGTCCTCATTCCTCGGACTGTCTTCCTTCCTGTCTCACAGCAGAAATAGAGCAGGGCCAAAGGTAGCGATAAAACAGTACAGCTCCACTCCACAACCACAACATGAGGTCATTCTACAACCAACTCTCCAAGGTCTGATACGAGCTTGGAGTATTATTCCTGGTTTACACACAATTTGCTGTAACTAAGCCAGGACATTGGTTTATGCTTTAAACTGAATGTAGTCTGTGCTTAGCTTGTTGTGGTCACAAAGTTGTTAGATGGTGCTAAAACAAAGGAATGGCTGACTTATTGAGCATTTGTTAAATGGAGCCTGTAGTCTCTGATGATAAAGTAAAGGTAGATGCTTTTACAGCATTATCAGTGATCCATCAGGAGGGTGTTCTTATCTGGGGCTAGTGAGAATGTCACCCTGTGACAATAGATCAGGGATATCTAATCTGTTCTATCTTTGAATACTTCACACCTTTATCATTGTGAACCTGATGGCTTTGTGTTTACTGTGAACTGAATGGGCTGTTTAGGATTCAGCCAGATAAACAGATCTGCCATCAGGGGGTGAATGCTACCAACAGGACAGAAAGCTTTACTTTGTCAACTAGTGGGAATGACGTCACCAGATGAGAGCGAGATCACAGAGACGTTTTAGGCAGAGAGAAATATTCATAACCATCTATAGAAGTATCTTCAAGCTGGAGGTTTATGTCTTTTTTAAATGTTTTTTTTTATGCCTTTTATTCAGAAGTTAAGTATTGAAACATAAGTAGTTTAAGACTTGGTTATAACTGATATACCTAAGAATACATAGTTCTTATCATCACAAACATGACAAAAAGCACCTCTCTGATTGACACCAGTAACGTGACCCAAGCCAGGATGTTGATTGGTCTTTTCTGTTTTGGAAACGAACCCCTGACCCTTTTCTCACAGCGCAAGGGGCTGGGCGCGCCCACTTCCTCCTCGCATTGGCAACCCAGCTGCCCCACAGCCCTCCAGGCCAGGCTGTGTCACCATGGTATTTTGCGTATATGGACATATCAGTCCAGAGTAAAGTGAAACTCCCTCAACAGCAACAACAGTTAGGAGGGGATCAGATCAGATCCATTTTCGATGTGTTTACGACAGATGGCTAGGAGTAAGAGTAACGTTTTACATTTTTTTTTCACATCTGCTCTGCAGGAGGGGTAGGGGCATTGTTTGGAGAATTAAAATGGAGGTTATCCTTTGGCACTGAGTGACAGGTTTCTCTCCACACCCCCTCTGTCTGTCACCTCAGACAGTTCAACTTCTCCACTGCTTTGTCCCCCCTGTCACAGAGGTCATATGTCAACAAGAACAATAAATCCAGCTTAACATGAAGAGGGGGGAATGACAAAGCTGATCCCTGACTCAACAGCATTGGTCGGTCGAAGGATCCCTCCAGGTGTGTACAGGCCTGAGACTGAGTGTGCAGGCCTTGTAGGTGTTGCTAAGGTCATACAGTGTATTTCAGCACAATGGTTTTAGTACTGTATATTTCTGCATGCATTGAAGTTAGTGTTGGTGTTTTAATGGTCTTTGGTGAAGTTCAGTGGTCTTTGGCACCGTTGCAAGTGGAACATGCTGTAAGTGTGGAAAGGGCAGTGTGTGGAGGGGGGGGGGGTTAGGTGGGCTTTAAGCAGGGCTGACATTTGTTGGGCTCATGGTGAGGATTAGGGTTAGGTGTCTGTAACAGATGTGATTATAGGAAGTCACTGCTGATCTTGTGATAAAGTCAACACTCATTAGAGAGGACAGGCTGCACCTAGAGGGTTGTGTCTGTAGGGGTCACAAGTGTGTGTGTGTGTGTGTGTGTGTGTGTGTGTGCGTGTGTGCGTGCGTGCGTGTGTGTGTTACTACTGGAAAGATGTGTGTTACTGCTGGAAGGGTGTGTCATTGCATATGGAAGGGAAGCCCAGAGGCGATGGTGTAATTAGCCAACACATCCCAGGCCTTTGATGTGGCTCCTGTGTTCTGCAGCTCAGTTTGCTGGGGCCTTGTCTGGGTGTTGGGGGTTTATGATGTGGCCTGGGTCTAGGTGACCAGACTGCAGACTTCACACTATCTCTAATGGTCCCAGTATTGAGGGGTGATCAAAGTTACCCTCTTGGGGTATGTTGGGGGAAGAGAGAGGGCCAACACAAAACTATCTGAAAAGGAAACGTGACAGGGAAAGGAAAGTCTGGGGTCTTATCAGTACACCCAGTGACTTGGGCAGAGATAACAGCCAGCCAGAGCCCACTAAATCCAGACTGAGCACCCACTTTTCTATAACAAACTTTATTAGCATTTCAATTGGGGACAAGAGGAATGTTATGACTAGTCCTGTTAGTTTCTCTTCAAGTCTCAATTGTGAGCTCTGCACTTACTGCACTCTGCATATTGTTTTGCGTGTGTGTGTGTGTGTGTGTGTGTGTGTGTGTGTGTGTGTGTGTGTGTGTGTCTGTGCGCGTTGCTTTTATCAGCTGACCAACAATATTCTGCCACAGGACAATGGAACTCAGGAAGGACCTGGCTCCACTCTGGCCATGGGGACTAGAACACACACATACCTGTGTGCACACACACACACACACACACACACACACACACACACACACACACACACACACACATACACAGCTTTCATTGTGTCTCCTTCCCCTGTGGAGTTCACACTGTTGTGTTCTAAATAGGACACGGTGAGAAGACTGTCACCTTGGCTTTATACACCCCAGGAAATGGGCCTTAATTTATAACCAAGTGGCACAGAGGACAGCTGGAGCTGTCACACACACACACACACACACACACACACACACACACACACACACACACACACACACACACACACACACACAAATCCATTAGTTCAGTAGGGACTACTACACGGACACAGTAACAATTGCACTTGGAATATCAAAAGTTTCAGACACCAAAAGTTGCACTACTAATCACTTGCTCTAGAAAGTAGCAGGGATGAACACTGCCTCTCTTTGGTGAATTAAGTGGCCAGTGCCAGGCAGACAGTCAGCGGGACAGAGGGGGGAGATGTACGCGAGGGCAGGCAGTTGGGCTTTACAGGTCCAGTGAGCCGAGCCGTAATGGCCGCCCGGCCGGGTCAGGGTCGCACAGTCGGGGGTCTGTATTCTCCTCTGAGGCCCACTGGCCAGGCACGTCTCACCCTGGCCCTTTGTGTGCACCTCCCTGTCCTGTGGACTCTCTGAGCAGGGCGGCGGTGTGCGGCTCTCCTGCCAGCCAAACGCCGCCACACTGGGTCCTAGGGCAGGGAACAAAGCTCCTCTCTGTCCTGCTGCGTTGGCCCTCTACTCACCCCCCCCATCCCCCCCCCCCCCGCCTCACCCCACCACCCCTCCACCCTTCCCCTTCCTCGCTGTCTACGTCCACACTCTGCACTCAGCCATTACACCAAGCCCTACTCCATGGACAGAGACTAGAGTCTGACCTATGTCCTTTCATTAGAGAGAGGGGCGGGAGCAGCAGAGAGAGAAAAAGCAAGAGAGAGAGAGAGTGAGAGATGGAGGGAGAGAGAGAAAGAAAAAAGAAAGAAAGAAAGAAAGAAAGAAAAAAAAAAAAAGAGACAAAGCTAGAAAAGACAGAGGAAGACAGAAAGAAAGAGAGAGAGGAAAAGGGGGGGTGGTGGGGGGGGGGCAGACGAGAGAGGGAAAGAGAGACTGTGACCACCAACACTCATTACTGTTGCCTGGAGTCCTGCCAGTCCAAAGCAGAGAAGAGAACTGAACCAATACCTCTATCTCTCGGAGTAATCAAAGCCACATCTCACAGGCAGGACAATTAATGTCCTGTTGGTAGTGTGTGTGTGTGTGTGTGTGTGTGTGTGTGTGTGTGTGTGTGTGTGTGTGTGTGTGTGTGTATGTGTGTGTGTGTGTGTGTGTGCATGAGGGGTGAGAATGTTCACTGAGAGAGGAGATATTTGTTCAGCCGGAGAGTTGACTGATGAGATTAAGTGCTAGTTCTGGTGGGGGGCGGAATGTAAACAAGAGACAAGCTGAGAGAGAGAGAGAGAGAGAGAGAGAGAGAAGACTTCCGTCAGAGAGGGGGCTCAGCTGCTCTCTCTCTCCCTCTCTCCCTCCTTCTCTCTCTATCTCTTTCCCACAGGCAGGTGTGGTTCCGTGGTACCATGACCATGGAGCCAGTGTGTGTGTGTGTGTGTTACGTGCAGATGAATTGGAATGTGTAGGAATATGAATAAAGACAAGGCACCTGGGCCCTGTTAAACTGGACTTGGTTGTGGACTATAGGCTTAGTTGAAGAATGAGAGGCAGTGTGCTGATCTTAGAGTAACCCCCATTCAGTTTAGAGTGCACGTTTCACTGACACAGCTAACCCACACATTAGAGGAAGTTACTATTAAAATAGTAGGTGACAGAGACTAATGCTCTGCCTCTCTCACATACACACACTGAGATGTGTACTACACACACACACACACACACACACACACTAACACTGCATCACGGTCTGTGAGAGCAGGTCAGGCTGTGGGGCCACACAGGAAGTGTGTGTGCAGGACCAGTCTGATAGCGGCTTTGCCAAAGGAAATCTGGACTGTGTCACTGTGTCATATGAGTTGAAACAATGAGGTCATCATAAAACCACTAAAGGAATAAAATCCACTTGCCACCGAAAAAACAACCTGTTCGCTCCATAACAGTGTAGCCAACACTAAGTGCTGCTCTCTCTCTGAGGGAGCTGCGTACACATACAGACTGCTATGATGACCCAGTGGCACTCCTCCCATGCATATATATAGATAGATAGATAGATAGATAGATAGATAGATAGATAGATAGATAGATAGATATACATACTGTTTATAAATATATTGTACGGATCTACATGCTGCCCGGCGTGTGTGGAACTTCCTGTGTCCCATTTTGAGGAGGGATCTGATGTCGAGGGAGTCTGGTCCTGTTTCCCTGGTGTTTATTTTAGGGCACACCTGATAGGGAGGCATGAGCATGAAGGAGCAGGAAAACACGCACTAAGGATCTCTCTCATCACGACAGAAGCCTTGGGAGCGTGTGTGCGGCTGGATGCAGCAGGCTCGCAGTTCATATGGTGTTGGAAGAGTTATGGTCCCTGGTTAACTCCAGAGAGTGGCAAAGAGACAGCCAGCCTATCTCCTATTGAGGCGGTCACATGGAAATGGCTCAAAGTAGTTTCTGATCACACAGCGAAATTCATAGCCATTGTCAGTAAAATCTGGGATTAATAGTATTACATAATGATTTGCCTGTGTATGTGTGTGTGTGAGTGAGTGTGTGTGTGTGCGTGTGTGTGTGTGTGCGTGCGTGTGTGTGTGTGTGCGTGCGTGTGTGTGTGTGTGTGTGTGTGTGAGTGTGTGTGAGTGTGAAAGACTCTGAGACCTCCATATACCGCCACAGCGTTCATTAGCATACAGAGCTAGTGAATTTAAAGACAGTCCAAATTAACCCTCGGAGCGACTGAGGCAGTCTCAGCTGTCTGTGGTATCACTTTCCTTCCAAATGGTATGGGGGTCTGACAACTGCCACTATGCCACCCACCCCCACCCCCCCACACTCCCCAAGTCTCACCAGAATCTCTGGGGTGGGGCGGGACAAGGTTACCCGCGTTCACAATCTTCTCACTTTCCAAAAACAAGCCCCCCCCCCGCCACCTGTCAATCAGAAAGACATTGTAGATATGACAGGGCCTGGGCAGATGGCTCATGGTATGAGAGAGACACTAGCATATTCGCATGATAGCATCACAGAGTATACAGTAGGTCTAAGAGAGATTTAGTGTGCGTCGCCTCTGTCTGCTTTGCTGTCACCTTGAATTATGATGGAAAGTGACAAGCAGTCAGCCAGGAATAAGTCACTGATAAGTGAGCGATCCCTGAATCCCACCACAACCCAGGGATGGGCTTAGGGTCTAAATGTCAGAGATAATTCCTCACATACTTTCCTCCATCCACTCCTCCTACTTAGCTCAATCTCTCTCTTATCCTCTCTCTCACTCTTTGTCAGGTGTAGAACGGACGTATGCCCCTCACAGAAGCCCATGCGGTTGATGCAGTTTTAGATCCTATCAATGAGGGGGGGTGACTGAGTGCCACTGTGGACAGAAGCCCATAATCTCCTAATGATAGACACCAGTGGAGGCTGGTGGAGATAGAAATCGGAGGAAGGGCTCATTATAATGCATGGAACGGAATGAGGAATGGTATCAAATACTTTGTGTCATGAATTACAATGAGCCCGTCCTCCGATTTTCGGCCTCCACCAGCCTCCCCTGATAGACCACTGTGCCACTGTGCCAGCATATTGGACCAGCGGTGCTACAGATAGGCTAGGAGATATCACTTGAAGAGGTCACTTAAATACTTATATAGGTATAAACAGAAACTGTTGCACATGATTCAGTTAGCAAACTTTATTTGTAGAGCACATTTCATACACGGATGCAACAGAATGCGCTTTACAGGAATATGAAAACAATTAAATGGCAATTAGACAAAACAGATGAGGATAAGAAGTATAACAGTTATGGGAGTTTAAACAAGTGGACAAGAGAACAAGTGGACGAGGACTGTAGAGACTAATGCATGGTCAATGAAATTATTGACACCAACCTCTTGAATATCAAAAGATGCATTGTCTGAGGGCTCAAAACAGGAGCCCCTGATGAAAGCTTGTGCTGTGTCTACACATTAGCGTGATATCTGATCCTAAATGTACTGGTGTCTGACCAGGGGCCAGCGGGGAAGGTCCTTGGGGATGCCTGACGGGTGTGTGGAGCAGCGGCCTGCGTGCCGTCAGCCAGCCGCCCGTGGAGAAGGCACATGGTGGCAACAGCTGCCGCTGTGAAAACGATAACCCCACTAAACGCTCACCCTGGTAAACACCGCTGTGCAGAGCACATGCCGACGGGGAGCAAGAGGCAGGAGGGCAGACCAGCTGACGCCGTGGAGAAAGGAGAATCGGACCCCTGTGAAATGGCCTATTAAGAGTGTGGACGGGATCAGGACGAGCGTGTAAAGGGAAACTCAACACCCTCCAACAATAACGGAACAGCCTCCAGGACTTTTATTGCAACTGACGAAACACCTTGTGTGTAGGAGGGGACTTTTATTTCCATTCTCTGACCTGACCTGTGGAGCATGAACTTATGCCATTTTTTCCTGAATCCTGAGTAATTCTGCAGTTCAGAGGTTCCAGGTTCTATTTCCATGCAGCACCCTGGCCTCTATGCCTCTCCATTGACCTCCTTAACTGATAATTGAACAGCACTGTGTACTGCCTGTTGCAGCCAACTGGAGCTGTCTCTGTTTCCCATGCTCCCAGGCCCCCAGGGGAGTGGCAGTGACAGATGTGACGTCTACTCCCCTCCCTCTGCCAGTCCCTCCCTCCTCCTACAATCCACCCTCCACTTGTAAAAACACAACTTTTCACTTTTAATCTCCCTTTCTCTTTATCTCTACCTCACTTTGGAACATCTTCTGTCTCCTCATATTTCAAATCCCATCTCTAGCAATCCACCTTTGTGGAAAGAGCCCTGCAGCTATTTCATTTCCAAAATATGTTTGAATTGAAAACCGTTAAGTACACTCTCCCCTCCCCCTATGTCTTTCTCACACACACACACACACACACACACACACACACACACACACACAGCAACCCAGCTGAGCACTGACCTTTAACCCCATTGTCCCACTTAAGTAATGTTTTAGCTAGTATTGTTCTAACACCATTGTTTTAGACCTATTTGTGTGAGAATACTCATGTTACTTAAAGGTCCAGCATGTAGTTATGTGTGTTGCTGCCCTGTGTGGCCACACTGAACATTTGAAAACATGCATATGCTACGTTTTCAAATAGCAACAAAGTCCTACCTGACACCAGATTTTAGAAAACGCTTTGTTTGGACTAATATAGCACTCTTCACTGATTGTTCTTCATCATGTGATCTCATTCCTTGATGGCTACCACATTATCATGGCCATTTAGCACTATTTTAAAGCTTATTTAAAAATCTACATACTGGACCTTTAAGACTCAATGGTTTTTAGTTTAGTTCTGCATAGCTGACCACCTATTTTGTTGTTGAACAATATGTACTGCAAGTGAAGTTTGCCTGACATCCTTTCTCTCAAATAAATTCCCCTCACCTCCTTACCGATTCACAATCATTATTGATTGATTACCCATGATTACACTGCCCTCAACTGGTGGTGTAGTGCTCGCAGTACTGTGGCTACGGAAAGGCGCTTTTGTCTGTGACTCGTTGCCTGTTCCCATTGGTTCGACATCAGACTCATGTGACAGACACTCTCATCCACACACACTCTGCTGTTTGACTTGGCTAAGATTCACTGTCCCATCTCTACTATTTATTTTCTAGGGAGATTAGATAATGAAAATTGCTGTGATAGCATGCTATTTCTGCCTAATTGACGATGTAGGCAGCAGCATAGAGCCGCACAGTCTCACAGTTCCCATGGAAAAGGATTCATAGAGTTCAGCAGGGTAGCAGAGGGGACGAGGCGTCACCCTAGTGGCGCCACAGAGCCTACTCTCTAACTGTCTCTCCTCTTAACCTCACAGAGATGCCCATCTTCCTGTCAGTATCACATGTTTAGAATACCTCAGTGACGGTCAACATGAATATGCCTATATGAGATATGTCCTAAGCACCATCAGTATGCATAGCATGACAGCGCCATAGCTGGTTCTGACAGTGCACACATGCAACAGAGGCAAATATACGTTCACTTATGTACACAATAATTCTGGTCTGTCGCTTATTGACCTTATACATGCCTTTCCTTTCCTTTATGGGAAACCAGCCGCTATACTATTTGAACAGGCAGAGAGAGTGGAGAGAAAGAGAGGTGAGGCTAACTGTATGTTTTTGTTTTGAGGTGGTGAGATGCATGTTCTGATGGGAGTTATTCTATCATCACCATGTATGCGTTATGTACCACCACCTAGTCTTCAGGCCTAAACCTGCACATATGATTAGTGCTACTTATCCTCATTTATCACAGTTTATATATGTGTGTGTGTGTGTGTGTGTGTGTGTATATGTGTGTGTGTGTATATGTGTGTGTGTGTGTGTGTGTGTGTGTGTGTGTGTGTGTGTGTGTGTGTGCGTGCGCTACCTAAAGGAGCTGAACACCTGCCCCCTAGGCTGTATCATTTTCTGTATAGCTGACTGTGTTTTTATGTTGTGTCTTGTGTTGTGGTTTCTATGGGAGGTACAGAAATGTGGAACCGTTGGAGATATTGAAGAACTGATGTCATACACTATCATAAAGCCATGCTTGAATAAATACATAATATCAATCGTCCATAATTCTTTTGTCTCTATTTCACTCTGCCTGCCTCCACTCTGCCGAGTTCAAAGAACCTCACATTTCCCACCTTGTTACAAAAGCTTTGGGTGTTAGTGGCTTTGTTTTATTTGTTTTAGCCGCTGTCAATAGCACTCCCACCACTTTCATTGAGAGTAGATATTGCAATATTCAAGGTCATTAATCTTGATCTGTGATTTGGCTTGTATCAATCAGTTAAGATAAAACATAGGCATGTAGGACATGGGATGAGACAGCATATGCTTCACACACATGCATGTACTCTTAGATCCTCTTAGAGCCTTTCCTATCTCCTTAGAGAACTTTTGAAGGGAGCTCAGAGAGCGTGTTGATCGGACCGCACTGAGAACGGCTCAGCGCCAGGTCAGGGGGGTGGAGGAGCCCTGTCCCAGCCTGCCTCAAGGCCCACGGGTTTTAGATACACTCTGTTGACAGGACTGGTTTCGGTCGACATGTCTGAGCGAGAGCCTGGGTTTGGAGGCTGTGTGAACGAGATGAAGCAACCCGTGCAGCATTGTTGTCAGTCTCACAGCGTGTTTGTAGTCCTGGCGTCGTAGTCCTTTGGCCTAGCCTTCCACTCTACCCACCAACCATTGCGTGCCTGAATCGGTTGCTTGACCTGTCACATAAGGCCTACGTTTCGTGATCAGATTTCTCACCTAGTCTCCCAATGCCAGATTCAAGATTCAAGATTCAAAGTGTTTATTATCATATGCACAGTAGAAAACATGTTTCCCTGTACAACGAAATTCTTGCTTTGCTGTCCGCAGAATGCCAACCAATGTAAAATATACAATACAAAGAATATACAATATATACTAAACAAATGTACAAGACAGCAAAACAGCAAAATTGTAATATCTCATTCGCTCTAGAGTTGGGCGATATTCACATTTTCTTAGTCATGATATTACTTTAGAAAATATCATGATATACAATAATATTGTTAATTGCTTACGTATGGTGAAGACATGCCAGCATGAGGGGAAAATGACTGAGCTGCAGCGCATAGAGTGGTATTGTAAATAGTCTGATGAAACAAAGAGACATGTTTTCAACACTAGATGTGCTTTGCCTTGCAGAACGTGAGACACGGCACTTGTGTTTTAAGCAGTTTTACAGACTATTGTTAATGAGATAACAATATCACAATATGCTCCAAATATCACAATATTCGGGTATCGGCCCCTCGCAGCAGTCCCATACAAACAGACGCACACACACACACACACACACAATAAGTCAAGGACATTAACCCTAACCCTAACACTATGAATGAAATCAAGGGGAGACATGCAATCTACCAGCCATCCCTCCCTGAATATAGTGAACGGAGTGAGACGCTGCGCTGCTCACCATATGCGTACGTCTACTGCCTGGGGTGCACAGTAATCTAACCTTTGTCGCTCTCTGCTGGGATAATTGCAGAAATGATGGTACATCCAAGTAGAGGACTATTTCTTTGGAGCTAATTTAACGAACCCAAATTTAGATTCGATTAGGTTGCTTATCTCAAATGATTTTTGTCTTAAGTGATGCAGTTAATTTCTACTAAGTACACAGAAAGAGTGTTCTAGAAAGAGAGAGGTGTGGGTTGTGATAATTGCTTGTTTAAGACACAAGAGGGCATCATTAGAAGAGATCAATTTCCGGTTAATTTCTCATATAGAGATATCATTAGCGATTATTATCAATGGACACTATTGCTTTATGATAATTGTATTCCTCAAAGAGCAAAGGAACTCGAACCTTATGATGATTATGATGATATGTTTGTTTACAATTAACCTGTAAATCAGTTGTAAATCATTAAAGAAACCATCGTGACGCCACAGTTGTTTGGGATTGTGACGTTGCTGGTACACGTCGCCTAGTAGGATGTGTTCATTGAAGATGGCGGCTGTGTGTCAGCCTCACTCTCCTGCACATTTGTAAGAATTTCATATTTAATCCTCCTTAATTTCAAGTTTTTTTTTATCCAGGAGAGTAAAGATTGTCTGAAATTTAAAACGGCCTATTGTGAGGATATTAGTTATAGTGAGCATGTGAGGCATGAAACCGCTACACATTTAGTTAGCCATTATTAGCTAGCTAGCTAGAGCTGGTCAGTCAGACAAGACAAGTGAAATGTCCGAAGGTCCTGACACCGGGATTTGTGTGTCAGTCTTGAAATGTTGATGCTACAAATTCAGCTTTATTTTTAGGATATTCCTTTCTAAAGCATGTTAAACATCGATGTTTCACACAACCGTTCTTACTCTCAGGCATATTTTTGACATGGTGATCAAGTCAAGTGTTGTTAGCTATTCAGCCAGTAGGGATCAGCAACCAACGTTAGCCTGCATGCTAATATTGCTAAATTCGTTTGAAGCAAACGTAGACATATCCAGGACGCTATGCGTAGCTTTCTTGATTGCTCACCAAGGGATGGTTAATGTGTAATATTATCCTCGTTCTCGGAAGAGAGTTCCAGACGAAGGATGTATTTGTGGTATTGCTGTGTATAAGTCAGTGTACAAGACTGCCTGTCAAATAGCCTATGCTAGCTGTAGCCACACAATTCTGCCTGACGTTGACACGACTTGATGGCACATACTAGCTGAGCTAAGCTATGCAATTGCAATCGAATCGTTAGCCCGGGACCTCGGAGCTTGTTCCGTTTAATCATGTTATACATGACATTGTCTAATTCTTATTTGCCCGCTGTCAACCTTGTTATCCACGTTACTAACAGACATCATTGTTAGAGATGTCATAAGTCAAGCGTTGCCTTCTGGCTAGGAAGTTGAGACGGCACGTCGGCAGCGGTGCCAAGTGGTCCAAGCAAAGATGGCCAGCTAGCTACATCTACTGATCAGAGCTCTGACTGCTAATCCTCTAACATACTGGCATTTCAGCTGCTTATGTCAGCTCAGCTCACACTTCCCCTTGCTCCATCAGCTATGAGTGTTACCACAAATAAACAGACACTCAGGTCGCCTGAATCCTTAACACAACACGCTCTCAATCCGCTCCATTTGTGCAACGGTCCAATATTAACCAGTATACTTTGATGTTACCAATTAGGCCTATTTTCTCAAATGCACGTTGTAGATGTGCTTGTTTTGCAGTGTATTTCCTGTTTTGAAAAAGCTCCAAAGTTCAAGTTCAATTCAAGATTAGATTTCTCTTTATCGCTCACACCATTTGCTGTTGAGTTCTCTCATGAATGACAATTCAAAATCTATTACAATACAGTTTCCCTTGTTTAGCTCAAACGGTTGTTGATGGTAGCTACATAACATACACCTACTTTGAATGCTGTTCTTTGGTGGGTAATCGGCTGTAAATGTGTTAAGTATAAATCCTTTTAAGCTACTCAGGAATTTCTGTTTTCCCTGTACACTCACTGGTAGAATTATTATTATTATTTCTTTTTAAAGTGGCTGTGTTAATGCAATGGCTTTCAATGCCACTGCAGCCACAGATGTGACCAGTGTCCTTTAAAGAGGCTTTGCCACTATTATTTGGCCACACAGAGTTTGTTCTAGAATGTAACCAAGGGCTGCATCATTGTGATATCACAGGAGAGACTGACATCATAGACTCACAAAGCTCTCACAGTAGACTCCCCATCTCTCCCTAGCTTGTTCTGATGCTTTGTTGGAATGTTGGCCTTGACACGTCATATGGTCAGGTACACTCAATGTGACACAAATAAAGGTGTGGTAAAGGTATACAAAAGCACTACAATGACCCTGCTGGTTTTCTTTTCTTTCTCTGCAGCCACGTCTAACTGGGTTCTAACTATTCAGTGACGTCACCACAGAGTGGCTAGGTCCTTGGACCTGTCAAAACTGCAGCCATGCAGCCCCCTCCTCGGACTGGCCCCCCAGGAGCCTCTGGGCCCCCTCCTTCCAGTGGAGGGCCCAATGCCTTCCGGAGGACAAGACCCCACAAACATACAGCGGCCGCTGCGGCAGCCATGATGGGTCCTCCACCCCCTTCTCATCCCATGACAGACCCGTTTGCTTTTGGCAGACAAGCCCCTCCGCCTGTGGCTGCGGGCGGTCATCCACCGCCACCCAACAGCAACCCCCTGCCTATGCACGCCCTGCCCACCAGCATGTACTCCCAGGCTGGCCCGGGCCAGGAGCTGCCACAACCACTGGAGGGTGCACGGGCTGCCCCTTTTGCCCCCCCACCCTCTTCTACCCCAGGGGTGAGCCTCTTCACCCCTCACAGTACTATGTCCCATGTCCACTTCCCAGGACAGCTACCAGGCCCCCCAGGCCATGCACCCCCCAATGCAGAACAGGCTTATTTTAACTCTAGGGAGCAGGCACCCTCCATGACACCAGGGCCACCTCCCCTGGCCTCAGCCCCCATGCCCGGCCAAGCGCCTTATGGCCAAGACCTCAGAGGTGAGCCTGCCCCTCAGGCGATGCCCTTCCAGCCCGTGCCTCTCGCATCCTCCCAGTGGGCGCCTGACCATGGGAGCCGCCCCCCCTCTGTTCAGAACTATTTCCAACCCACTAGTGACCCTCAACCCCAGTCTTTCAGTACCCCTCCCCAGCCTCAGATACCCCCACACACACCCTCGCCTCACAATGTCCCTCCTACACACCCTCAGCCTCAAACCTATCCTCCATTGCAGAACCCAGATAGGCCACCCAGCTCACAATGGCCAGACCCAGCAGGGGCTCACGCACCCCAGCAACACAACTCCCATTTCCAGAGCTACTTCAGCCAGAGCTCAGGCCCACAGGACTCCTGGTTCAACCAGCCACCCCAGGACCCTGCTTACCACCAGATGGGCGCAGGCCCCAGCCACAGCTTGGCCCAACCTGTCTCGGCTGGATCTCACCACAGAGCGACCCCTGGTCTAGCTCCTGTACCCTACATACCAGATCAAGGCACCATCTCCATGTTCTTCAAAGGGAATGATGTCGAAAATGAGGAGACCCTCGCTGGAGAGGGCAGGGCGGTGAATGGGATCCAGGCCCATAACCACCATCAGCTGCCCCCCCAAGCCCAGACCCACCACCCTGTTGGGGCTGAGGCGTACTATGGTGTTCCACCTCCATGCGACCCGTCTACACCCTACATGAACGAGTGCGGTTATGCTGCGGCAGGAACTCCTCCGAAACCTGCTGAGGTCCAGTTTGACCACGTGGAGAACCTGGAGTGTGTCCCGAACCAGGAAGTGTTACCCAGCGGGCCCCAGAGCAGCCCCTCAGCCCACGTAGGAGACCGCTACGAGGCTGGCCCTAATCTGGAGACCCCCGACTCTGTGCCCCGCCCCATGCGATCGACCAGCGTGTCGTCCAGCTACAGCAACGTGAGCCACGGCAGCGGCACCACACCTCGCCGCCACCAGGGCCGGGTGGGCACCTTCATTCAGCAGGAGAGCCCCCACCCCTCTGACGACGCCCTCTCCTCTGCCGCCGCCGGAGGCTACTTTGAGCAGATCGACACCTCGCCTGCTGGGGATATGAGCGCCATGGCCGCCCATCAGAGTGCTGCAGAGAGGATGTACCACAGCCAGCCCCCCACGCCCAGCCCTCCCAAGCCCACTGGTATCTTCCAGGCCAGTGCTAACAGCTCTTTTGAGCCTGTGCGGTCACACAGTGTCGGGGTGCGCCCGGCTGAGGTTGACCGCGCCAGAATGGTGGTGGAGAGGGGCGCAGATTCACTACCTGGAAATCTGGAGCAGCCGCCAGACAACCTGGAGAACATCTATGGCGCAGGGCATCTCCTGGCTGGGGCTGGGGCTGGGGCTGGAGCTGGAGCTGGAGCTGGAGCTGGGGCTGTGGCTGGGGCAACCCCTCTGGGATACCCTCTGGGGCATGTCGTCTCCCGGCCGTCATCCCGTGCTCATGTGGCCCACCGGCCCTGTGAGAGTCCTGCCACCACGCTGTGGGCACAGAGCGACCCAGCCAGCCTCGGTGCCAACATCCTGCTGGCCCCCGCCGCCCCTCCAGTTCTCGCCCCGCTAAGAGAGCCCAGCTCTGAGGTCATCCAGCCCCCGGAGGACGGCCCCCTGGATCTGCAGCCCTCCCAGCGTGCCCCACCGCCCTCCCAGCACCCCTCAGGGAACATGGAGATCCCTCCCAAGGTGAGTGGGGGGGAGATGTCTGACCCTCAGGCAAGTCTGGGCTACGCCTCTCTTCTGGTGACTGAATCGCTCCACCAGCCTGTGTTGATTGCCCCGCCAGCGTCCAATTACAGCGTGATTCCTCCTTCCAGCAGTCCTGCTCACGCAGTCAATCTAAGCAGCCCCAAGGAGGCCACGCCTCCTGTGAGGCCGCCTTCACAAGTACAAGGAGCCAATGCCTCACCACCGGGTCCTCCCTTGATATCCAATCACACCCCACTGTTTACCCCTGCACCAATAAGCTTCAGTCCCGCCTCTAGTCAGAGCCCCCTCAATCTGGCTAGAGAGAGCAGGGAGGGGGATAAACCAGAGAACACCCCCTCGCTGCCCCAGTCTCAGCCTGCCCGCCCACCTCTCTCAAGGGGCCAATCAATGGGTGGAGACAGCCACTATGCTCTCACTGCTACTTCACAGGCTCCTCCTCCTGCTCCTCCTCCTGCTGCTGCTGCCCCTGCTGCCCCCAATCATAATCAGCCATCAAATTACGAACTGCTTGATTTCTCTATGCACCAATCACAGAACCCAAACCAAGCTGCTGGTCCCCCTCCCTCCCTGCAGGGACAGCCCCTGGCTAGTAACGCCCCCGGGTTTTACCTGCAGGTCACCAAAGATGCTCAGCAGGGGGTGAGAGGTGAGGGAGATGCCCTTACAGCACAGTTACCTGAGCCGGTGCCCCCCCCAGCAGCTCCAACCACCCAGCAGCTGCCCCCTGAGCCCCCCAAGGTACCTGAGACCCAGCCAGGGCCCCAGGGCCACCCAGACGCCCCTCCAGTCCCAGCCAGTGGAGCACCTCCTTCACGAGGGCAGTATCCACCTCCACCACAGGGGCCTGCTGGGGTGAATGTCCCCACCTCATCTGCCGGTTACCCTCCTGGACATTGGGGACCTGTGCCTCCAGCCAACCCACCACTGCCAGGGGCCCCCCAACCGACCCAGCCAGGGCAGCCAGCCGTCACAGACCCCCCACGACCGCCCTCTTCACTGGGGAGCCAGCATGGATATGGCCCCCTTCCTCCAGTGCCAGGGCAGATATATGGAGGCTACTATGGAGGAGCCTATGGGGAGTACACAGACGGCAGAGCCCCATATCCCCCTGGTCAGTACCCACCCCCACCTTTGGACCCCAGAGCACAGCAGTATTATCAGGTATGCATATCCACATTCATGTTTTTCTTTCACCACTGTGACATCAGTTTGTGTACGTACGCATTCACGTTTCCCAACGTATATTTGTCCCTGATTCCCCAATCTAGGTTGTGTAACATTTGAGTGGAATTTGTGATTTTGTGATGGAGTTTTGGTAGTTGGTCATGGCAGGTAGAGTCTTACAATGCCTTTTTCTCCCTCAGGATGACCCTTATAGGAGAGCCGACCCTCGTTACCCCAGATATGAAGGACCCAACCCAGGGTACAGGGAGGCAAGCTACCCATACAGGGAGCCACCCCCGGAGAGACCCAGCTCCAGAGCTAGCCAGTACTCAGACAGACCCTCCTCCAGGTCAGTGGCCTCCTACCTTCCTCCATGTCTAACCCTCACCTTAAGATAGGAAACATAAAAACTGACCTTAGATCAGTGTGATGTGAACATCCAGTGGATCCTCCGTGAGATCAGCTACTAGCGCGTGAAGCTACAACTGAGCTGGGTACTGTGATCTATAAACCACACCGTCTGTCTGCTGCTCTTCACAGACAAGGCTACCCTGAGGAATATCCCAGAGCTAACCGAAGTGCCTACGATGACTACTATGCACAGTACTACAAGAATATGGGCGGTAAGAGCCACAGCACTCACACTCGCAGAACTCAACAATGTTCCTTGTTACCATGTGAAAGATGCTAAATTAAAGTTGATTCCGATTGGTCTCCCCTCTCTGTGTCTTTTCAGAACGGGGCATGTGGGAGGGCTACAACGCCGCAGGGGCGTACGACCCCCGCTACAAAGGCTACCACGACCAGTCCTACTGGTACAACTACGACACAGAGGCCTACAGGGGTAGAGAGGCGGCCTACTACAACCAGCAGCAGCAGCAGTACCCCCCCAGGTATCAACACCGTCACACATGAGTCATTTTACAGTACACAACGTGAGTTGATTACTGTGGAGTCGTTGTGGAAGTTATTTATGTTATTCATGTTCTAATGTACAGTCCGTGCCACCCCTAGTTCTGATGGTGTTTGTCTATGTACAGGCGTGAAGGCTATGATGACCACTGGCGGTACTGCCCTGGTTACGACGCCAGCTTTGACGATGAAGCCCGGCGCCAGCGGGATCCGTACGCCGACGACTTTGACCGGCGGAGCATCCACAGCGAGCAGTCGGCCCACAGTCTGCACAGCTCCCACAGCCACCACAGCCGACGCAGCAGCTTCAGCTCCCGCTCTCAACAGGTGTGTCCCTGTGTCCCTCCGTGTGTGTGTGTCTGTGTGTCTGTGTGTCTGTGTGTGCGTATGTCTCTCTGTGTGTGTGTCTGTGTGTGTGTTTCTGTGATTTAATCTGAGACCAGTTTCCCCTCTCTGCCTTGTAGAGCCAGGTGTACAGGAGCCAACCTGACCTGGTATCCGCCGTCTACGACCCCACTGCCTCTACCCTACCTGTGGACTACTCCACATACACACAGTACCATGACCAGACCGATGTGGGACAGAGCTTCAGTCAATACCCATACACCTCCGAATACCCCACAGACAGCACCTGGGTCGCCGCTGAGCAGCGTAAGAACAGAATTGCTAGCTTAGATGGATTTTCTCATCATTGCTCATTAACAGCAGACGAGCCTGCAGTAGTAGCAGTTGTGGTGGCACTGCTGCTCAGTTGCATCTCTCTCTCTCTCCCCCCCTCAGCTCCCCCTCGTCCAGTGACTCCAGAGAAGTATTCACTACCCCACCGCTGTGCTCGCTTTGGACCCGGCGGTCAGCTGATCCAGGTTCTACCCAACTTGCCCTCGGCCGGCCAGCCCGCTTTGGTGGAGATCCACAACATGGAGGTAACCCTGCCTTGGAAACCTATTCCCCCCCCCCCCCAGCTGGTTGGGTTAAGTGCTCGACCACCTCCATGCTGACTGGCCCCAGTGCGTTTGTGTCCTGATGAATGAGTATGTGACACTGTCACGACAGCAAGCGTGTAAGGTTATGTCGTGACAAGGTGTGAGGTATGAGGAGCGCTGTAGTACTTAGCCGTGAGGAAGCGGATGGACTGAGATGGCAAAGAGAGAGTTCACTGGAGCCACCCAGTCTTCAGAAGTCACTGGGGACGTGATTACCGTAGTTGACCTTTGATAGGCATTTAATGAAGCCAAGATATACTAAGGTATAGTTGTTAACTCACTAACTGCCAAAGCATTCCGGAACACTCACCACCTAGAGTGCCACGTGTTTTATGTGGTATTTACCTAGCAACAACACTTAGATTGGCTACAAAATAAATCATCATCATTTATGCATTTCTGGTGAATAAAGCCACCCTTGGCACTCTGGAATGTTGACAATTTGTGCGACTTTTTTCACGGCACTAAATGAGTTGGTTCTATCTCTGGTTCTGTTCACAGACCATGCTGCAGGACACTCCGGATCAGTCAGAGCTGCGCTCCTTCCCCGGGCCGCTGGTCAAGTAAGGACATACTGCCCTTTGACCCTTCACCCCTCTTCCCAGTCCTAAATCCCACCTGCTTAGTTAGCCCTCAGCACTACAACGCCCACCCCCCTCACCCAGCTAATCTTCTGTCTGTGTGCTCTCCCAGGGAGGAGACTCATAAGGTGGACGTGATGAAGTTTTCCCAGAACAAAGCCCTGGAGTGTGCTCGTAACAACGACCTCATGGACAAAGACTCAGCCAGCCTGCTCTGGGACTTCATTGTGCTGCTCTGTAGGCAGAACGGGGTAAGAATGGGGCTGTATTGGATGTTGATGTGATTCTGTGTGACAGAATATGCTTTTCTATATTTAATTATTATTATTTTATTTTTTTACCAGCCTCACCATCTCATTCTCTATCAGATTAGTGTGTGTGTTCATGTGACTTAATGTTTTTATGCATGTTTAAGTCTCTCTCTCTCTCTCTCACAGACTGTGGTAGGCACCGACATCGCTGACCTGCTGCTGAAGGAGCACCGCTCAGTTTGGTTGCCGGGCAAGTCTCCTAACGAGGCCAACCTGATTGACTTCAACAACGAGCCACTGGCACGGGCCGAGGAGGAGCCGGGGGCGGGACCACTGTCCCTCCTGTCTGACACCTTTATGACAGTCCCCGAGAACGTTGGCAAGGAAACGGAACGTTTCAGAGAACTGCTACTGTTCGGCCGCAAGAAGGCAAGACACACCTCTGTCTATCCCTCTAGTCTACAGTGTGCGCGTTATAAACTGCTATATACTCCCTCTGTATATTAACTCCTGCTGTGCTGGTCCTGTAGGATGCCCTGGAGGCAGCCATGAAGGCGGGTCTGTGGGGCCACGCCCTGCTGCTGGCCAGTAAGATGGACAGCAGGACACACGCACGCGTCATGACCAGGTGGGTGTCGGCACGGGGTCTGGGGGCCTCAGAGGAGGGGTCGGCTGCTGCGTGTCGGGTTGGAAGAGGTGTCTTTGTCCTCTATTGTGGTGGCAGGAACAGTAACACTTGTGATACTTTTGCTTTGGATAATCAGGTTTGCCAACAGTCTTCCAATCAATGACCCTCTGCAGACAGTCTACCAACTGATGTCTGGCAGGATGCCCGCCTCAGCCACTGTGAGTAGGAGTGTGTGTGTGGGGGTGGGTGGGTGGGTGAGTGAGCAGGTGGGTGGGTGGGTCTTTCTTTCTCTTCTTTTGAGCATCTCAAGGAGTCTCTGTCTCTCTCTGCTCTCAACAGTGCTGTGGGGATGAGAAGTGGGGTGACTGGCGCCCCCACCTGGCCATGGTGCTGTCTAACCTCACACACGCTCTGGACCTGGACACGAGGACCATCACCACCATGGGAGACACTTTAGGTAGGAGGTCACAGGCACAGTCAACCGTACTATCACTAAGCAGATCCACTGAACAATACTTGATTTACAGAAGGGCATTGATGTAGCATTGATGCTTCTCTCTGTGATTCAAAAGTCTCTAGTCAGCATGGAGAGTCTTGATCCCTCTAGTCTAGTGAGTTGTTGACGTGTGTGTGTGTGTGTGTCTCTCTCCAACAGCTTCCAAGGGGCTCACTGATGCGGCACACTTCTGTTACCTGATGGCCCAGGTGGGGCTTGGTGTGTTCACCAAGAAGAGCACTAAGATGGTTCTGATCGGGTCCAACCACAGGTCAGCTATTACTGCTGCTCTGGTATACTGCGCACACACCCACACCCACACACATACATACATACATACATACCGTATGATAATCTTGTATTGCTATATGATAATACACAAGCATATACATACATACACACACACACACACACACACACACACACACACACACACGTGCATAGAAAATAGTGACTTCATCAGCCCTCCTCTCTCTCTTTCTTTTTCTCCAGTCTTTCGTTTTACCAGTTTGCTTCTAACGAGGCGATCCAGAGGACCGAGGCCTACGAGTATGCCCAGTCTCTGGGCTCTCAGCCCTGTTCTCTGCCCAACTTCCAGGTGAGCGACTTCATCCAAACACACACTTGTGCCCCGTCTTCATCCAAACACACACTTGTGCCCCGTCTTCATCCAAACACACACGTGTGCCCCCATCTTTTGCTCTCTCGGGATGCAGACTCAACTAGTTTTTTTTCATTTGAGGATGGATGCCCATCGGTAGCTGGCTCTCACCTCTCCAGCTCCTTCACATTAGTGCTGACCGGGGGGGGGGGCTGGTGGAGGCACAAATCGGAGGACGTCCTCCAAAGTTTCTGCCTCCACCAGCCTCCCCTGATCAGCACTTTTCCAGAACTGTGTGCCAGATTTCTACCTCCACCAGTCTCTACATTAGTGCTGGTGAATAGGAGGATATGAACAGAGAGGTAGAGACAGAGAGGGACATCTCAAACCATTCTCAGAGTCTCTTTGTTAATCACTATTGTAAGAAAGAAAGTTCTGGAAAAAAATTATTGTACAGCGTAAAATTGAGTGAGGTGAATAGAGGTGGTGACCACTGGGTGAAGCAAATGTGTTTTCTGATGGAGATAAAAATTGTAACATGGGAGTGAATTTAAAAATGATGAATGCTATGATGGTACAGTCATTTTGTAGGCTGTGAGTGAAGGTCCTGAGCGTCCTCCTCTGCTCCTCCTCCTCCTGTAGGTGTTCAAGTTGATCTATGCGTGTCGCCTGGCAGAGGCGGGGCTCTGTGCTCAGGCCTTCCACTACTGTGAGGTCATATCCAGGAACGTACTGATGCAGCCCACCTACCACTCTCCTGTCTTCATCAGCCAACTAATACAGGTGCGCGTGCGCACACACACTCTCATACACACACACACACACACACTCTCTGATGATTTTGAAGGTCTGATCTGTGGCTCTGGTGTTGATTGTAGATGTCTGAGAAGCTGCGGTTCTTCGACCCCCAACTGAAGGAGAAGCCAGAGCAAGAGCTGTTCATCCAGCCTGATTGGCTAATTCATCTGAGACAGCTTGATGGGCAGTTTAGGGTGAGGCTTGATTGTGTGTGTGTGTGTGTGTGTGTGTGTGTGTGTGTGTGTCCAAGGGCACGTCCAACCTTTAAAAGTGAATTTGTAACTGATTGTCGGACTGTTCTATTCTTCCTGCAGACAGGGGTGATGGCCTATAATGCAGACAGGGCCACCCCTCAGCAGTACAACTGCAGCACCCCCAGTTCTGAGTTGGACCAGCCCAGTCCACCGGAGCACTATGCCCAGCCTCAGGAGATGGATGGCCCCACACCTGATAACCCTCTAATGACATCACTCTTGCCGGGACCGCCTCCACAAGGAGTGCAGCTCATGCCTCCAGGTGTGTGTGTGTGTGTGTGAGCCTGCCTGCCTGCCAGCCAGTGAGAATTACAGCACCTTAATTTTACCTACCCTCCCTTCTGTATCTAACCAAGTCACTATGAATCCACAGTGTGTCTCAAACCATGTAACATTCTCTTGCAGCTCCCCCCAATATTCTGCAGGATGGGATGGTTCAACAGCCCCTGCCCCCCACAGAGGGAGTCCAGTTCTACCCAGTACCACCCACCTCCCTCCCTGGCCCGCCCGCCCAGATCCCGCTCCCAGGGTTCTCTCCCTCCGCCTCTGGGTTTGCCCCACCCTACCAACCCCAACCTGACCAGTCAACCCATCATATGGCGCCACCACCACACATGTCACAAATGCCACCTCAGATGCAGCAGCCTCCTCAGATGCAGCAGCCTCCTCAGATGCAGCAGCCCCCTCAAATGCAGCAGCCCCCTCAAATGCAGCAGCCCCCTCAAATGCATCAGCCCCCTCAAATGCAGCAGCCACCCCAGACGCAGCCTCCTCAGATGCAGCAGCCCCCCCAGATGCAGCAGCCCCCCCAGATGTATCAGCCACCCCAGATGTCCCCACAAATGCCCCCAGCTGAGCAGCCTCCTGGCCCACCAGAGTATCAGCCACCTCCTATGTCCAGCTCCCCAATGAGGAAAGACTTCTACGACCAAATGGCTGACATGGTATGTCTATCTGTCTCCCTTTGTCTGTCTGTCTGTCCGTCTACTAGTTTAGCATTCTTCTGTCTGTCTGTATGTCTGTCTGTCTGTGGGCTCTGGTTGTAATGTGATCTGCTCTCTGTCTGTGCAGGCCCCAGGAAGGAGGTCTAGGACAACTTCTCAGTCCTCAATGGCCATGGTAGGGTCCTGTATATGATATCAATGTGTGTCATGAGTGAGTGTCAGTGTGTTGGTCTGACTGACTGACTTCCTATTGGCTGCAGGGTCCAGGTCGTCGCTCCCGCACCACGTCCGAGTCTTCCACTCACTCGATTGGCCGAGAGCGGAGCAACTCGGCAGCCAAGCAGCCGTCCCGCCCCCCGCCCTCCATCCCCGAGCTCTCCCCCCGCAAGGAGGAACCCAAGAAGGCAAAGAAGGACTCTCCCAAAAAGGTATGTATATGCACGCACACACACACACACACACACACACACACATGTACGTCCGTCATGTTTCATCACCGGTGGCAGTGGTTTAGGTGTTTTTATTTGCTAACATTTGTGCCCCTCTCTCTCTCTCTCTCTCTCTTTCCTTCTCTCTCTCTCTCTCTCTCTCTCTCTCTCTCTCTCTCAGGGAGGAGGAGGAATAGGGGGTGGCGGCGGTGGTGGCTGGCTAACCTGGCTCTATAGGAAGGGGAAGAATGAGGCACATCTGCCTGATGACAAGAACAAGTCTGTGAGTCTGAACTCCAGGACCCCACTCTTGTCCTATCTTCTCTAGATCAACTCTGCGACAGCCCTCTGTTAGGTCTTCTTTTGACTTTTAAAAAATGACTGTCCATTCTGGTCAGCCTTGTAGACCTGTCTACAGGTTAGCATTCAGTGATGTGACTGTGTGTGTTCTCAGATTGTCTGGGATGAGCAGAAATCGAAATGGGTCAACCTGGACGAGCCTGAGGAGGAGGTGAGAGAGACTGTGTGGATGTGTGTGTGTGGGTAGCTGCGGGTGTGTGTGTGGTTGTGGGTGGGTGGACAGAGCATTTCAACCACTTGGTTTATTGTGACTGAATTTCATTTCGCCCGTTCACATTTTGAATGTCTGATTGCCTTTTCTCACTTCCAGTACAAGCCTCCTCCACCACCACCATCTTGCTTCCCTAAGTTTGCTCCTCCTGTGGCTGGTGGTCCTGGAGGGCCCCCTGCTGGTGGGCCGCCTGTCAACATGTTCTCCAGGAGAGCAGGTCAGACTCCTTGGATCATGTAGACATTTAACCTGATTCATGTATCAAACAGTGACAATTATGACATGATTCATCTCATGGGGAGAAATATTAAATTACCAAATGGTAAACAGTATAAAAGGGCTTTCCCAGAGAGTGACTGCTGAGAAAAGTGGTCTCATCATAAAGCAGAGAAGATAGTTGTCCATTGGTTCCTGTCTAACCTGCCTGCGTCTGCCCCATCTCAGGCACTAAGAGTCGATACGTTGACGTCCTGAACCCAGGCAGAACCAGCACCAAGCCTGGTGGATTAGCTGCAGCCCCCGCAGACTTCTTTGCCCCTCTGGCTCCCATGTCCATGCCAGCCAACCTGTTTGTGCCTGGAGCAGGTATGCCCACTTGTATTATAGACCAGTTTAGCATGGGGTTACAGTTGTGACTGGTGTCCTATGATGTCAACTGGAAAGTGTGAGTTAGTTGGGAGGGATGTTCCGAGATTGTTAGATTGGTCCTCTATGGCTCAGTTGGTAGAGCATGGTGCTAACAACGCTTTGGTTGTGGGTTTGATTCCTGCTTGGGACCATATATACTGAAATGTATGCACTCACTGCAATGTAAGTCGCTTTGGATAAAAGCGTCAGCTAAATGGCATATCTATATATACATATATCTCTATATATATATATATATATATAGATTGTGTATGTGCGTGCCTATGCTGCGTATGCGTACGTATGTGTGCATGTACACACACATACACACGTTGATTAGACTTGTTGTCCCCTCCAGCTCCAGATGAGCAGCAGCAGCCCATGGAGGGGAGTATCCCAGAGGTAGGAGGGAACCAGGAGCAGAGTGGACCTAACCCCAGTGCTGTGCCCCAGGTGACCCACCCCCAACCCCCCCCCCAACACACTGCTGTATGATGATTACCACCACGACGATGACACTGACACTGTTGTCTTTGTTGTATCTCTCCAGATGTTCAGCCCAATGTTGTTACCCCCTGGTCCAGAGGGACCCCCAATGGCTGATGGGTCCCAGTCAGGGGAGGTAGGACCACCTCTTGATACTTCAGTAGGACTGTAGTAGTCTGCCGCTCTACCATAGACTCATGCCCCCATTGATACATGACCTTCCACTCTTAACAGTCGTGTGTGTGTGTGTGTGTGTGTGTGTGTGTGTGTGTGTGTGTGTGTGTGTGTGTCTCATAACCATGCAAATTCAATCAATTCTAATCTTGACAAGTCAATCTGAAAGTGTTTTCCCTGGTGGAGATCAGGGAGTGGAGGCGGGTCTAATCCATGCATGGGATTAATCTGGGTTTGTGGTTTGTGTTTGTCCGTTTCTTTATTCCCCCTCCCGCTGTCTGTAGCTGTCACGTTCTAGCTCAATGAGTTCTTTATCACGCGAAGTGAGTCAGCATTTAAACCAGGTACCTCTAGCTGGGCCTCCAACGCCCCCCTCCACCCCACCCGCCTACCACATCCACCCACCACCCCCCTCCTCAGCTCATCTCACAGCACGCGTCACGCCTCACCCCCCCCTCCCCACCCCCTCCAGATCAACACACCTGCAGCTCCCCATCCCCGTCTCCAGCACAATTCTCTATCAACCACACAACTGACTCTCCATTTGGGAATGTATACCATTACTCAGCAATTGGATAAATGTGATTGGATAACTTCAGAATGTGATGGAAGAGAGAGAGAGAGACGTGCTGGGGATACGCTCCGCCCCCATGGTCTGTTCCCATGGCTACAGCTACACATGTTGACATTAACCCTCCATGCTACGCATGCTTATTAACACCAGTGGGCATGGCCTATGCTGCCTCTGGATCCTACGTTGCTTGTCATCCCCACCTGACCCGGGCGGGATGATGTCACGTGCATTGTGACATTGTTGTCAGGGTGGAATGGAGGGTGGATCCTCTCACCTGTGGCGTGGTCCGTCTCTCCATCCTTCTACCCCCCCATGGGTCGTAGAGAGGAAGCCCGTGGGCCACACAGAGGACCCTCTCCGCACCCATGGAGGAAAGAGGTAGTGTTGTGTTACCTGGTCACCATGGTAACTCGCTGTCGTCCCTTGCAGGTGCCCCCGACCCAACCAGGTCCCCCCCAGGGAGCTCCACCCGCTGGAGGCGTGACCTTCTATAACCCCGCCCAGTTTGCACAGGTAGGGGAGGGGTTTGTACCGAGAACTCTTTGTTTATGGTGATTATTAACAGTGGCTGGACAGAGACTAGTAGGTCATCCCTCTTCTTCTTCTCCTCCTCTGTTCCTAGGCGAGTGCTCCGTCGGGAGGAAGACTGCGGCCTGGCCGGTTGGGAGGACAGAGGGAATACCCAGGGCTGAAGTAGACATCCAGCTGAGTTCTTAAACAGACTGATACGTTTAATGATACCCTGGGAATAACTGATGCACATGGACACCTCCCGATCTGATGGCCCCCCCTTTTACCCCCCAGAGGAACACTACCCTTATCATCATCATCATCATCATCATCATCAAACAGATGTACCACTTTTCGTCTCTTTTCTTTCAAAATTTAATTTGATATTTACCTCCAAATTAAATGTTTTCTTATTTCTTTGCAGGCAAGATGTTGTCTTAGAAGGGTTTTGTCCTGTGTCCTGACTGAATATAGATAGTGGAATAATGGGTCTTACACACACACACACGTATACATACTGTCCTTCATACATTTATACATGACAATATATGACCCTTAACTAACTGTGGTGGGGTATAGGGTATAGGAATCCCTCTAATCACACACCACTGGAGCTGTGACAGAGGAAGGCCTATTTTTAATCTGTGCGTGTGTGTGCGTGTGTGCGTGTGTGTGTGTGTGTGTGTGTGTGTGTGTGTGAGTGAGAGAGAGAGAGAGAGAGAGAGTGTGAGAGAGAAAGTAGCACTTCTGGAGCTCAGTGTGTATGCTTGTGAGTGTGTGTGTGTGGGGCTCCTCAGTGTTCCTGCTAGTGTTGACATGTCAGTAGTGCAATACCTGCTGTGATCAATTATCCTCAGTCGTCATCCCCCCCCCCCCCATTCAGATGTGCTCAGGAGGGATGAGGTGGGGTTTAACAGGGGCACAAGGAGGGACTGTTCCTTTGGGCCTTTGGCCCCCCCCCCCCCCCCCCCAGAGGAGGAGGTTAGAAGTTTTCGAGTGTTGGAATGTTCTTCTTTTTAGATATTTATTCAATTTTCCTGCCCGTCGTCTACACCTCGCTCTCATGCCCAAATGTCTCAATCTCAGTCAGGCTCATTCTCTCCTCCGAGGCTGGCGAAAGGCCGTAGATGAACCCAGGAGCAAACTTCAGAACCGCAGGATTCAGGACTAAAAACATAATTTTTAAATGTCGTTAAAAATCTATCCAAATATTTGTATATCTGATTGATTGTATTTATGAGCTGTAGTCATAAACACGTGTGGAGAGCAACTAATTTTTCCTGATTTAGCATTGAAATGCAGTTAGATTCGTAATAGATTATATAACGCCTGGATTCACATTCTGATCATTTGTATCGGTCGCTTCTGCAGATGAAATAGCCTGACATTGAAACCTGTGAAATGAAAGCTAATTTTACTCAAAACTGCCATTTCCATTTTCTTTTCTTTTGCTGACTATTGTGATTTGTTTTGTCATTATTTGGTGTTATTATCCAGAATCCCTTTGCTCCTCCTTTGTCTCTAATGTTATGTCTCTGTGTAGACTACCAGATTATGATTTCCAAAGGTCCCCCCATTTGTCTGAGAAAACCTGTTGATTTTTCCCCCCTCTGTTTAGAATTCACCCGTTATGTTCTTGACAAAAAAAGGAAAACAAAAACATGGTAATAAAGATATTTTTGCGCTCTTTAGCACTTTGAAAGATAATGTGTGTATGTGTTTAATTTGATTTATTTATTAAATGTCTGACAGTGCTTGAAGGGTGCTTCATTGTGAGGATTTTCAGTGAGGACTGGGAGACAACAGGTTTCTTCAGGGTGTTTCCGCATATCAACATATTTCCTTTTCCTACACTTACATACTTGCAGTACATCACACAACAAATCCAGTGGCTAAATACAGAATATTTATATTTATTTTTTGTGGAAAGATACAAAATTCATTGAATTCATTTTACATCATTAAATCAGATCAATCATTAGGAGTTGGATACAAACTAAATGATTTCCCTAAAATTACTGGTCTGTAAAATATCAGATATCCATGGCACATTTATGAAACTGTTGACATCATTGTACGAAGAGTGCCCAATGGGACACTCAGAAAAATAATATGAATTAATGTGTTATGGTCATGAGATACTACACTATTGCAGACCATCCATGAGCTCAGGGTTAATGGCACATTGCACTGGTTGTGTTCACTGAACACGGTATCATTTAGCTGAAATCTTGTCCCAGTATTTCTGTCAACCTTATTTAGAGTTTGACATTTCTTTATCCTCTTGGGTCCAAATACTCTCCTGTAACAAAAACACAAATTATGAATTAATCATATCCCCTGTGACAAATCAAGATGGTAATGATATATTTTCCTCATATTTGCAAAGCTAGTTTCTGTTGAACATTACCAGTGCTGCTTGTGCCTTTTGAACTGCCACCTCCAACATGGTCCGGTTACTTAGCATTTGCCTGAGAGTCCCAGAGTCCATCTCCAGCAGCATTCCTGAAGACAATAAGGGAGTCAGAACCAGACCAGGCATGCAGAAAAAATACCCAAACTCATAGTCTAGCTATTACAGTAAATGAAAACTAAACAAGACATTTGGTTCAGAGGAAAAAGCCTCCACGAGTGGAGGGGACTACCAACCTGTGATGTCATTCGAGTGCGCTGCATCTATTTCCTCAACGAGTGTGAACAGCCTTTCGCCCAGCCTCTCAGTGTCATCAGCGTCAGATGAGTCACTGACATCTGTCTCCTCCACATTCTGCCTGCAGCCAAGCAAGGACATATCACATATGTATGAGTTACAGTATATGAGGAACTGCTTCCTGTACACGTTCTACACACATTAAGCCTAACTAGAGTCCTTATAAATAGGAGCTTACTGTAAGCTTATTGTACAAGCAATGTCAGCATTTCACAGGAATTGTAGATGTTCATCATGTTGACGAAGGTAAATTGTGTTCATACTCACCCCTGCAGAGTTTTCAGTGCCAGGTTCACTTGCTCCTCCAGCAGCGAAGGTTCTGAAAGGATGTTCAACACTGCCTCTCTATGCTGCTCCAGAAGCATGCCTACAGTGGTAAATGGAAACATATTACTAAGTAAAGCAGCTGCTTGTTCACAACGGTCAGACTAATCTTGAGCGCAGTGAGGAATCGCTAGTCTTGAGTTTAAGGATCAGAACCCAGAATAATAATAATCTGTGAAGCGTCTTCCTCATGCTGGTCCTTGTGAATAGGCAGCAGAGAAATCAGCGGTATGAGTGAGGATTGATGACAGGCTAATTGATCAATAGGATGATTACCAGTGATTTTCTGTGTGTGACCGGTGTTGTAGACATCCACTAGCTCAAACAACTGTTCTCCGAGTGAGTCTGAAGAGGTTGATGCCTCATCTTCATCCTGGGACATCATTTTACTGCTGACACAACAGTATTGGTCAAAATCAACAACAATATTCATGTGACAGCATCTACTGCTGAGCAAAGTGGTCTGGAAACCTCAATGACAACCCCTAAACAACCCTAGTTCTCCCTCAGCAAGCTTTACAGCCCTCTGCACCTTACCTGTGGCTCTGGGGCATTTTCAGAGCTCTGAGGGCTTTCTCCAGGGCTTCTGTTAGCATAGCCTCATCTTGTAGAATCTGTGTCAGGACAGGACCCGGCAGCTCCAGTAACATCCCTGCAACAGATCAAATTAGAGTCATCTGTTATCATCTGCAGCAAACATTGTGATATATATGCCGTGATAAAGCTGACTGTGTCTCTGACACTGCAACACTACAAACAGGTAATGAGGATGAGATCACCTGTGAGTTTCCCAGCCATCTCGGCGTGCTTGGGGTAAATCACATCATAGAGCTGTTCACCCAGTACCTCCAGATCTTCTTCATCGTCCATGTTTGGCTCCTTACTAGCCACAGCACTAAATATGTATAGAGACGGAGCTCCAAAAGACGTGCCACATCTTAACCTCTTCAACTGTCAACAATCTCAGCATCATCATCAACTTAACTCAGCCAGCTAGCTGTTGGTGTTATTAAAGGCAGTGGCACAATATCCCATTATCTGCAACGAAGTTACGAGGGTGCATTATTATGTGTCCGATTATTATATGTATCTATTTGCAATTAGAGGGTTTGATATTTATTACCTAATGTCGACAGACAGCTAGTCGGATCTACATATAAACAGGGTGGCGCACAATTAGCACGTAGGAGGTTATTTACGAAGAACGCTAGCGTAGTGTTCCTCCGAGATATTGTTTGAATAAATAGTACGCTCTGTACATTATTTATATAAAATATAATTGGATTGAACCAAAGTCTAATAGATTAGTTTTCATAACTGACTGTCATCAGAAATATATGCATCTATATACATTTTATCTTGATAAACACTGTTTGCAAAGCGCAGGGATCTATGAAATAGGTTCAGTAATCCGGCTTCCGTCCTTTTCTACCCTCTTCTTCCCCTGAAAGGTAACGTGGTCGTTCCGTGTGCTAACCCAGTGATACAAAATTTGATTTTTTCGTTGTTTGTGTCCCATTTAGATAATAAAATATCGAGCAGAGTACTTGTGTAAGTCATTATTTCTCATATGTGATATAGTGCGTATCGATGTTGTTGTTTCATTCAACTATTTGACTCATATTGTCAGCCTGCTACTAGGCCCAACGGTCTGGTGTGGTTGATTGTGCAGCTCTAAGATCCATGTTATACATGTTTTGCGGTCTGGCCTTATTGTAATCCAAATTAGGTGCTGTCAATGTTTACAAGATGCTAACATGTCTAGTTCAAGGTTTTGGATCAAAACATAGACTTCCGCAACTAACTTCTAGTGAGATTGGTAAATCCATTGAATTAATCAACGCAGACTGTCGGTATTTGTCTGAGACACCGCTGTCGTCTTCAGGTTCAGAGATTGGAAGCAAATGATAATGTCTTAATTTGCTGTTCAGAAAGAGTCCTTATGATCTGTGTGTCGTCTGCCCTATGAATGCTGAAACGAAATTTTAACGTGTCAAATATCCAGAAGTATGAAGCTGTATAACACTGTCCTGGAGTTGTCCCGTTTTATAACCCTGGTTTTGTCTTGCCCAGGTTCGCCAACATGTCGTCTCATCTGCAGTGGATGGTCATTAGGAACTGCTCCAGTTTCATCATCAAGAGGAACGGACAGACCTACAGCACCGTGAGTACATGTGACAGGCTTCATAATGTGGACAGGGGACTGTCAGAGGGTTTATACCTGTGCAAGAAGAAGTTGTTTTTGTCACTTTTGTTGTAAAGAAAACGAGTTAATGTGACCTGTATAAAACAATACTATATTGGTAATGTCAAAAATTGAATAGAAAGTGAGTATATGGCGAACATTAGTATATGGTGGACCTCTTGTATTGATAATTGAAGTAGTGAAAGGTTAATTGATCAATCATGTGTTTAATTTGTTGACCAGGAGCCCAACAACCTGAAGTCCAAGAACTCCTACCGTTTCAATGGGCTGGTGCACAGGAAGACTGTGGGTGTTCAGCCAGCTGCTGATGGCAAGGGTGTTGTTGTCGTGCTGAAGAAGCGTGCAGGTAAATATGCAACTTCAGTGTGCTCCTTATTACCAGGAAATAAAACCTCATTACCCATCAGTCATTAGGATCTGGGCCTCGTTTCCTGATAGCAATGGAACTGAAGCTTTTGGGTTCCTTAAGAAAGCCATTGTACCATGTTTCCCGAAACGCGTCGTAAGGAGACATTGGTTCAGAGCATCGTAAGAGCAGAGACATATATCAAATATGAATCATCAATGGGCTGGAAACGCTGCACTTTTCTGTTCCACTTCATATTTTCACGAGGACTTCAAGGCAATACTGCCACTAGAACAGCTCTTGGAGATATTATTTCCACCTATAGCATTGCCACACGACAGAGGCAAACATCAGCTTTCGCCATTCATGTGACACGTTGTTTAAACATTTAGCCTACTGTAATATTAAACATATTTTGTGTACTTATGTGCACGATCAAAATGATTGCATCAAGTTATGAAATCTGTTATCACAATTTGCATTTTAACCACACATTGATAATTGAAATGTAATTACGCCTATGAAACAAAATATCCTCAACATAATCATATTTGAGCATTTCAAAACAGCTTCTTGATTAGCAATTCCTTGCAATTCTTGTTTGCAAACTTGTTCAATGTCCGAAGTCCCAGGGAGGTGAATAAACCTAGGAAATTCTATGTATGTTGTGGGGGTTAAGTGACAGCAAAAATCCACCTTGGAATGGACGTTGTTGCTGTACAAGTGGTCTGAGGCGCTCATTAATTTAATAATGAATCTAGTGTTCATGAACGTAATTGGGGGAGGCTAACTAAACCCCCATTTGTAGCTGTTATGCTAAACGCTACCCTCTTCTTCTTTCAGGTCAGCGCAAACCTGCCACTTCATACGAGAAGATCACCATCAACAAGAACTCTCGTGCCACCCTGAACAGCCTGAGGCACATCATCCGCAAGAACAACTACAGGAAGGACCTGCGCATGGTGAGCTTCCTCAACTAAAACCTCCTGTTGGTCCTTCTCGTGCCACCCAAACACCCTTGAGTTATGCATATTGAATATCCAAGTGGTCTTTTTGATGTGTTTATGTGGAAGTTCAGGTTACACCTTGTAGCACAAGATACATTCAAGGGAGGTCTCCTTGAAATTGTAGGTGAAAAGCCAAGTGATTGATTGATGTGATTTGTGTCTCTCCCAGGCTGCCCTGCGTCGTGCTAGCGCCATCCTGATGAGCCAGAAGCCCGTGGTCGTGAAGAAGAAGCGCTCCAGGGCCGCCAAGACCGCATAAATTCATAGGCACAGTTATTAATAAAAACTTTTGGTTTCACAAACAATACCCTCTCATGTCTTCTCACTCGTTTTTATGAATGAATGGAGGCAATCTCATCAGCTTAATTAAGTTATAACCCCACAAAGTGCAGGCTCGTGTTCAGCAGTTCACCCCAGAATGAGGCTTTCTTTCTCCTAATGGAATCTTGACTGGAATTGGATTGATAGG
This sequence comes from Argentina silus, assembly GCF_951799395.1. Lineage (NCBI taxonomy): Eukaryota > Metazoa > Chordata > Actinopteri > Argentiniformes > Argentinidae > Argentina > Argentina silus. The sequence goes on from NC_139659.1 coordinate 10,558,021, forward strand.
GCAATTGGTTTGTTTGGGCTGACCTATTTCAAACGGAGCTGTAGTACATTTTCTCTCTTCTTCTGAGAAACTTTAGTTTTTGATCCCTTTAGTCTCTTCTACATAGCACTGTTCCTATTCCTTGACTAGAATGACTGTTGTTCAGCAGAGCATGTGACCAAATAGGTTGCACTTAATTAAAAACCAGAGAAGTGTGCCCCATCTATATTGATAACCTATAGCCTCCCTGCAAATGAATTTATTTTTAAAACTAATGTGAAAGTCCTTTTGATTAGAACCTCTGATGTGATTCAAAGTGTAAATGATCTGAAATATAATTTCTTTCCAGAAGAAAATGTTCTGTTTCATGTCCTAATGAAGATGGGAGTTCCATAAAGTCGTTGCTCTAACTCTGGTCAACGGCGTGGAAACATTGGATTGATTTGTTTGAAAGTAGCTCACTGACAGCTTTTCCCCTCAGGCTTTGTAGGGAGAAAAAAAACAGGATGTCACCTCCCCCTAGTTGCTAGCTGATAAAAATATCCAAAGTTAAAGATTATTTCAGTGTTGAAGTGCAGCGCTGGTATTGAATGTAACTGGATGTTTTTCTGTGTCTGAGGATGAAATTGAGATTGTTTTTGTGCTGTGGGGACGGTGCAGTGTGGTTAGTATGAGGGGACCCAGGCCAGTGTTGTTGTTTCTGCCCTTGGCTCTGCTGGCCCTGCTGAGCCAGGGCTTTGAGCTGCAGGATACCATCCACGCCCTAATAGAGGAGAACATCCACCTGCACGACCAACTGGAGAACCTCACCCACGCCCTCAAGGAACTCAAACAGCTGCTGTGGCACCACTCTACCCACGGTCAGACCTCCTCTTCACCACCCTACTTGATGCCTCAGCTCTCTAACTGGTGCTGCTGTTTAGCATGCTATCTCTTTTCCTTTGTCACTCCTACATACAGTTTGCTCATGTCCTCTTGTGTTCGACCCCTTGTCTCTCTGTCCTCTCTGATGTATTTTGCTGTCTTTCACTTATTGTCACATTTTTACATCTGTTTATGTTCACAGTTCTCTCAGATTTTTCCTCTCTCGTGTCCTCATTGACACCAAAGTGTCTCCAAAGTAGGAGACTTAAGATGTGCATTTCATGCAAGTGATCAGTTTTGTATAATGTTACTGGATATATGAATAGTACTGCTGTTATAACACTTGCTTTCAGGAAGTAGACGTATGTCCTAGATGTCACATGCATATTTTATTTGTGTTTTTGACAGATCCTGACCATGAGCATGACGAGGATATTCAGCATCTTTGGGATGAGTGGTCAGAACACGGTAACTTATCCGTTTCCTCCCCTCCCTCCCTCCCTCCCTCCTGAGTTCCATGGAAAGAGGGATGAGGCCATACCATTAGTGCACATTGATCTTATATCCATAAAAAGCAGCAGGGTCGCTGACTGTCAACAATAGAGGGCCAATGCTGCACAGCAGGGAAAGAAAAGGTTTTGGTGTTAATCAAGTCAACTACTAGGTAATCGCTTAGAATCGATAATGTTCAGATATTACTCCACTATACTGGATATGTGATATGTGTATTGCACATTACAGTTTTTCTTGATTGCTTGAGCACTTTCCTTGGAACAGTATTCAGCCTTTCAAAACAGTTAACATGTCCCTCTAAACTGTTTTTTCCAAACACGTTTGCCAAAACACCACAATTCTTGAGCAAAATGCAAAACTTAAAATACATGTCAAAAAAGCAAATCAGTGAATCAAAACGGTATCCTTTGTCACCTAATGAAAAGTGAAATCCATCATTCATTTCATAATGACACACTAAATAGTAACTATAACCATCAATATGCATTGTAGGTTGGACATCTTTTATTTGAAAACAAAGGTGAACAACAGTAAAAATTCACTCCACAGAAAAACTTTGAAAGATATAGTTTCTGGTAGAATTGCACCTGAAAAATATGATTGCTTAATGTAAATATAAATCAAATTCATCTAAAATATTCAAACAAACAAAAATTGCATTACTGTAGAACACAAAAGGGCAAACAGAAACATTTATAGTAATCTATTCTCTCCTGTCTACCAGGCTACATGTTACTGATGACCTATTTAATTAGTGATTATTGACTGATCGTTAGTTGAACTGTTGAGCGATGAGAGTTACAATGTATGGAGTAGAGATTCACTATGACGGGAAAAATAGCTATATGCTGTAAGGAAATATTTCAGTTTCATTTGTCAACACTTACTCAATATATTTTTGTGTCTTATGTAGAAAGTTGTGTTCACTGTTCTGAAAAAAGTTGCTTGACATTTGCATTTTGTGTGAAAGCAATGAGAAATGACTTACTGTGTTGCTGACAATGTTACTGTTGCTCATGTATGCTATTGATGTGGGCATGTGAACTTCAGTTTCATTCAAATGGTGCAGTTGAAAAAAAACTGCAGTAAGTCTCAAGACCAGATTTTGACTGGTAAAAGATGTGTATCAGATGTATATACTGTACTGTGCAGTGACAGTTCAACCCATGATACAAGAAGTAACTGTTTCACTTTATGGATGGCAATGTGCTGTTGTTTTTTTGTCTTGTAGGCATCAGTGCTGAGACCCATCTCCTTTTGGAGCATGCCCTGTGTGGACATGAGCTCCATGGTTCGGCCCGTCCCCTGCATATACACACACCGCCCCTCCTGCTAGTGCTGCCCTGTATCACCCTCCTACTGCTGGGACGGTTTTAGGTTACATTGACTGGGCTTGATTGGACAGATGGATTGATCACCACTGGTTGGATAAAGGCTGTTGAGAATCTGATGGATTACCAAGGAACAAGTTGCTGTGGCTTTAGAATGCTGTCAGAATGTTAACTATATATTTGTGATGGTTGTTTTAATGTACAAAGAATACATACAAACAATGCATGTCATGTACACAAGTATGTCTACACTGTTTTGAACATATTTTGAAACACCAGACATCAAACGTGATCTGATATTAATAGAATATATTGAAAGCTGACATGCTATTTAGCCAGAGCCGTCTGAAAACATAGGCTATATGGTATGTTTGTCACTGTAAATTCAGGCTGATTTGACATAAAAACATCCCATAATTTTCTATGTCTAATGACAATGTGCAATGTCCATGAGGAATAATACAGTACGATCTCCCTGTAATGTCTATAAATGAGAATAAAACATACAAAACTATGGATGTGTTTTTTCTCCCTTTCACCCTTTTTTTTTTTTTTTTTTTTTAGCAGCTCAATGCAGTTGGCCTGTAACTTTCTCACTCATTGCTCATGATTCGTTTTCCATAACCATGGCAGCATCATGATGAATTCAAGTGTTCAGAAACATCTTTCTGCTTATTAACAACAACACATCTCCAGACATTATTCACCATTGGGGGAGATATGACCCAAAGCAATGTGCATTGCGCAAATACATCCAAAGAGTTCTGACTCACAGGCTTGATTCAGTTATTGCATGTAATGGATGTCCATTATCCAAATACTACTGTTAGACTACTTAATATACTTAACAAGTTTAATGTCAAAATACTTCTAGACTACATGCATGATGTGCTTTTATTTATAAATGGTAAAACATTTGTAAAATACTCTCATAAAAGGTGACATTCTGTAATTTGGTCTGTCATCATTTCGTGAGTTAAAACCCGATTTGCTGGAGCATAGACACAATTCTAATTTAAAGGTCCAACAGTCCAAACATATATGGAGGGTATTGTGGTTGGAAATGTGAAACATGTTTAGGATTACAGTCTGTGTGGATGAGTGTTGAGACATGCTTTAATGTATGAAACATTGCTATGATCCAGAAAATGCCCCAGTTCAGCAGCCAGACACAGTCAGAGAGCACCTGACTGAACTCACACTCCTATTAAATATGATAACATGCCTCCCATTCCCCAGAAACAAGCAGAGAGTAGTCAAATCAGGCTGGTTTATTTTATCCATAATTATTTGTACAGATTTGAAATGGTCAAACACATATAAAAGGTATAAAACTAACAAAAGGTCACTAAGGACAGGATTTGTTATCTTCTACAGGGTGAGGAACAGACATAGAAGCAAGACATAAAACAATGCTTTTAAAGAATAAATAGTTACAGTTCAAACGTATACTAGGTAATGTCTGCATATCCTGATTGTGCATAACAAATAGGTCTTAGTATTGGTTCATTCAGGAAGCGAGTTAAATCGAGCTAATAGGATATGTAATGACATCACTCATTCTGGTTAAAAGGGAATGTTGAGGTCCTGTTCACAACCCACTTGGTTGTGTTGTTTTTTCATTATGTGTATGTGCGCTTTTGTCTCTGGTTTTACATTGCAGTCATTGTCATTGGGTACTGTGAGTTCATGCTGTATAATAAGTCAGGTTTCAGTCGTCATAGGTCTGTCTGTGTACGTGCATATAGGGGTTCTACTCAATGTTCTGTGTGTGTGTGTGTGTGTGTGTGTGTGTGTGTGTGTATGAACATGTAGGGGCTCTAGTCTATGTCTAGGTCAGAGTCGTCGTCACTCTGTACATGCTGTGTGATGGCTCCGTTGCGGATGGTCTTTGGGATGAGGGCAGGTTTGTCAGGCAGCAGACCGTACTCCTGCAGCAGTGCCTCCACATCCACAGCAAAGAACTCCTCCCCCAGCTGGTCTGTGATCCGCACAAAGTTCCCGATCAGATCTCCTGCCTTATACACCAGCAGGGCTGGCAGGGCACTGCCCCTGAACAGGGCACTGGTGCCGATGACTGAGCCGCGCACGCTGCAGAACTTCACCAGCGGGTACTCCTGTGCCAGGCACAGCAGGCTGCCCATCATGGCCTCACAGGCGGGCACCTCACCCTCGTAGATGTGGATCATGACCAGGGTGTTAATGTCCTCCTTATCCACGGCCTCCAGGAACTCCTCCCCGGAGGAGAGCTCGTACACCTGCGCGAATCGCTTGCCGCAGTACAGCTGCCGGCGCATCTCATCGATGCGCTGCTTGCGATACTGCTCGAGGAAGTCCTGGTCGTCCTCATCCTCCTGGAGCATGTTGTACTCCTGCATGGTCATCTGGGGGAACATACGCACAGCGTTAGTTATGGCTTTCCTACAGATTGTGAAGCTCCCCCTCCTCTTCTCCTGTCACTGTAACATGGGGGTTTATTTTGGCCTCCTGCAGCCATTTCTGTTTTCGACTCTCTTTCTGTCTCTCTATTAATCCCTACACACACACACACACACACACACACACACACACACACACACACACACACACACACACACACACACACACACACACACACACACACACACACACACACACACACACACACACACACACACACACACACACCTTGCTATGGATCTTGTCCTGCAGCGCTTTCTGTTTGGCTTTGTCTTGCTCTAGATCCAGGTCTGAGCGGCAGGTCATGGAGAGTTTCTTGACGAGTCTCTCCATCTCATTTTTCTGCTCCTGCCTCTGCTCCACCTCCAGCTGCTTGTACTTCCTCCAGTCATTTATCACACCCTTTGGCCCTGCAGAACATCCATCATCATCATCGGACGTTGTGTGACATCATGGGACGTGTGAAAAGCAATGCCAAATACAACCATAGAAATGTATAAAGATGTGGATCTCTATAGTACTACTTATACAGCTCATATACTGCTTATACTGTTCATACTGCATTCTATATTTACTCTGCTTATAATGTTACTGTTAATACATATACTGCACTTTTCTGCTTTTTTTGCACTTCTGGTTAGACGCTAACTGCATTTCGTTGTCTCTGTACTTGCACTCTGCACAATGACAATAAAGTTGAATCTAATCTAATCTAATCTAATCTATAACAACACTATATGTTTTGCCTTGATGAGTGTGTGTGTGTGTGTGTGTGTGTGTTACCTGTGTTGATGGCACTGCCATCAGCACTGTACTCCAGCTCGGGCTCCAGGACGTCAGGGTTGCGGATCGTCTTGGCCTCCCCTTCTTCATCCTCCTTGTCGCTGTCCTCATCCTCACTGCTGCTGTAGTAGTACTGCAGCTTCTCCCCCAGGATCTTGTCATCCAGTGTTGTCATGACTGCTCACCTGAGGGAACGGCAGTGAGAATAACATGTTACTGTAACCGTGTGAGGCAAGCTCAATAATGTTCCCACACAGTTTGTCTGCTTATCTTTATTAAGTAAATTGAGAACAGACTAACTACGACTCAGTGGCAGCCATGACACTTAGCCTACATTATGTAATACAACCACTAGCTAACCAACATCATCGTACATGACATGGAGTTTACTTTGCACCAACAACAATTCTACCTCAGACATAACCCAGAGACAATAGCACTTTGCATTAAACACATTATGCCTACATCAATCAAGCCCTATTAAAATAGGGCAATGGGACCATAGTACTTAGTTTACAACGGTGCGTTTTACAGATTAACACCCATTTAATCTCCCCTAGATTAAAATGGACCTTTTCACACAGAATGAGACTTTCTGTCCAGGCTGTCCAAATGTAGGGACATGAGTGTGTATGTTACATTACAGGACAGAAAACCTTCAGCTCTAGGGCCTAAGTGCTGCATTGAATCCCATGTTAATCCATTAGCACAGATGGAGCGAGAGTGAGGGGGGGCAGGGGACCTCTCACAAATCCCTCTCACTAAGCACTACTCTGAAGATGGCAAGCACAATGGGTCACACAATAGCAGTATACTCAGAAGGCACTGCCTAGAGCTCTGTACTACATTAGCTAGTTAATACAGTAACAGTTCAGAGCTGGCAATTCCGCTATAAACAGCTCAACTGATACAGCTCAATGACCGTGTCCTAAAGGAAATGTCCCTGGTGCCGGCTTTCCGTAACGCCTGTCACCTGGCTAGCTAGAACTAAATACTATTCATTCAAGTATTATAGCTACTGTTTGTGGCACTGACATTAAACTGTACTAGTAGCTATGTGTGGACTGTGGTGGAGATAAACAAAGACAGGTCTCATGCAAATCATGGTCGTTAGCTAGTTAACTAAGTAGCTATGTATTTATAACGCCGACAGACATATAGCACAACGAAATCAGCTAACGCTAGCCAGGTAGATAATACGCTACCACTACAGCCAATTAAGTAGATGGCACTCGAAAGGCAATCCAATTACATGGATATCCACCAACTAGGCCAATATGACATTTCCATATCTAGCCACATAGCTAGTTATCAATAGCATCATTAGCTAGCTGGCTTGCTAAGGAACAGGCTTTGCTATCTAGCTAGTAGTATCTTTTAGGACTAGCTATTTTGAGATGTCATTGCAATCAACACGGTTCCTGTTATATGTATATCTACAACTACGATTTAAAGACAATATCTAGCATATAACATAACTAGTAGGATCTTACCCAAATAGTATCACCAGCTAGCTGAACGACTGCTCTCAATGCTAGTTACTCCCCTTTGACCGGGCGTTGACAGCAAAAAAAGGCTGGAAAGTAAATAACCAATAATATAACGAGGCTAAGTAACAGACTTCAGAATGAGCCAATAATTTAAAGAGGGAGGTGCCTGCTCAGTGCTGCTCAAAGACAGTCCTGCTGTATTATTTAACGCCACTAGGTGACAGTAGTGATGCACTAAGAAACAGTGAGGGGATATCATGAGCATCATCAGAGCTTTCCTCGTTGAGACCAGACTTTACAAGTTCGGACGCACGCACACACACGCGCACGCGCACACACACAGTTATGACGTTTGCACGTAACATCCATGACCACACCAGTCGGAAAACAATACGCTATTGTGCACTTAGAACAAAAGTCTTGGTGCACCATAATGGTTTTATCATCATTCTCAATTATAACAGGGCTCTGAGGTCACCCACTGTCGCACAGTGTGAGTATGGACATGTTCATCCCTTATATAGTCCCTCCCTCCCTGTACATATGTGTGTGAACATATCAGAGCAGGCAGTGTTTATGATATACGGTGATAATTACGTTGCGCACACACTCTCCCTGTTGTTCACGTGCCTAACTTTGTCTTGTTTTTTTTCCAGTACCCTCAGAGATGTGAGTGTTCTTGTCTGCATGCTATTTATGTATGACTAACCTTGTTGAGACCAGGCTTTGGGGAAATCCTTTGCAGGAAGTATCTACTGTACAAAGGAGCAGAAACCAGTTTGAAAAGAGTGACGCCTCGAATACCTTGCTTGGACTTGAGCTCCAAAAAAAACAGAATTAAGTTTCCCCTTCAGGTTATATTTCCATTTGTTTAAATGTTGCAAGCTAGCGCTAGGCAACAACTCTCTATAAGGAAAAGATGACGTACATAGCAACAAGCAACCATTACATGGGCATGTGGGGGGAGAGTTCTTGGCATGTAAGATCCAATGAAATTGCGAGCACATTCTCCCATCGCTCCATCCAGTTCAATCCAAACTTGATCAGCTAATCTAAAATTCTCCAGACCTCCAAAGGTGATTTGGAGGTATGGCTATGCCAGACTAAATCAGATCAAACTGTAATTCAGAATATGATAGGTCTTGATTACTACTTTGAGTGATTTTTTTCCTTTGACAGTTGTTTTATAGTCTATGTTGTCTTTTAGGTAATCTAATCTACATGTTTTTTTTTGTTTTGTTGTTTGGTTTAACTGGTTTTACCATACCACACTGTGCTATCCCAAGGCCAGTAGAATGCCATTTGTCAATGTCTTTCACACTTCACTGAGAAAAATTCTGCTGGAAGGAAAGGAGGGCACCCTCCCTGTCTGAGGTGTTACAAGTTAGAAACCACTCCTTCTGACTCATGAGAATAATACATTGTTAAATGTGCACTGTTGCACACTTTTCCTGTGCACACCTTATTTGCACCTCCAATCACTCTCTGGGTCTCATTTCCATCTTTTCCGTACGTTTAAATGTACTACTCATATAGTAAAACTATCCCACTGGGTGAGTCCCAGTCTTTGTCTGTTCTTAAAAAACACATCTGATGCCAAAAGCAACAGTGTTTGTGAAGCTGTGTGATAATATTGGTCATGGCCCAATCAGATGAGTGGTCTACAGACACCCTTCCCTTCCCAGAGTACCACCCTTCCACAATAACAGCCCCATACCTTTTGTGTTTCAGGTCCAAGACTATGAACATCAGAAAAAAACTACTATCTATTTTCTGCATTATAAAAGTAACAAAATGTATGTAATTTGTGTCTCGAGAAATCATTAATTATTTCATCCCTTTATTATTTCTTTTGTTCATGGGTGAGTATTCTTCATAGGGGAGGTATGCAGAGTACATACCTTTGGCATAGGGGCAGTGCATAGATACTGGGCATACAGTGCACAAACACGCACGCAAACACGCACACACACACAAATGTATATGAATAGACACACTACTTAATCAGGGGATAGCCGCTTTGATGGCTTTAGTTTCAGTTTGAGGCACAGAACTCTTCATATACATGTGTCTTCTTCTAAATGTATTAGGGGTGTGTGTGTGTGTGTGTGTGTGTGTGTGTGTGTGTGTGTGTGTGCGTGTGTGCGTATGTGTGTGTGTGTGTGTGTGTGTGTGTGTGTGTTAACTGTACTACACACTAAGCTTTCAGTCGGTTCTGAATCTCCAGAGTGATGCCAACAACAGCACTGCTGTGCCTTCCACACTGGAGTTGTCTGTAAACATACAAATTATTAGCAGCAGATTAATCCATCCTACAATAGGCCAAGAGGCAGCATATCCACTGAGGCAATGTCTGGAGAGCATCATAGCTCATCATAACTTGCTCCTTTGGAACTCTCCCTTGTATCTTTTTCATCTGTTGGAACACTGAATGCCACATACGGGCATGTCCTGGTGTTGAGACACACCAGCTTCTTCAGTGAGGCAGAGTTGACGATATCAAAGCCTGTTTGGCCACCAAACGTGCTGGGCTTCCAGTACTCTGGTGAGCAGATGGGATTTCCCAGAAGACCTTTCAGGGAGAAGGGGGCTCCCATCTCCACCATGCTTTCTCCAAATATGGCGCCGCGACGCGTCCTCTCCAACAGCAAGCCAGGGTAGAACTCCAGAGCATCAACGTCACCGTAGAGATCCTCCAGCTCTCGTGCTATCTCCTCTTCGCCTGCAGAAAACAACAATCACAGAGAGAATCTACCTATAACTTGGGGACCAACCAATGAAAACACATACATTATTGTAAAAAGCTATCAACCTATAAATAGGCGAAATTCCCTTGGGGACTTAGTCATTAACAAACAACATATTTGTAACTGTAACAAAAGTGAGATCGTTCTTATAACCACGGCCCTATCTAAAAAAGGGCACAGGATGTGCATTGAGGCAGAATGTTATGTCTCTGTACACCCTGCAAATACAACCCTTATCAGAAATGTTTACAGTATTAGTCATCTGCTTTACCATGCCACATCAACTCTAAGTCCATCATGGACAGTATGGAGAGAACCTGCTTAATGTTTGGATTAAATACAGCAAAGTTTATTGAGCACTTGTCATATCTCACAGAGTGGGTGAGCAGCTACAGCTGTGGCAAACATGTCAAGAATGTATATTCAAGTGTTCACTTGTACTTGTAACCTCCATAAAGAAGGTTTGTTCTAGAACATTGTGTCCTGAGGTCTTTTTTCCTACCTGTTAAGTCAGTAAAGGAATTGTAGGCCCTCAGGTTGAAGCGTTTCCTGTACTCATTGAAGGACTGTAGGCGAAGCTGCCTGGACTCCTTTATGGTCAACACAGACACTCTGGTCACTACAGGGTTGATGTTGTGGCCGCCCCCTATCTGTGAAAAGCAGGATTACACCTAGAATGATGTTGGCAATGATGAGACCCTCAAGGTCAGATCCTTAGCAACTCTGAGAGCTAGCCCTTAGCACTTTACACATCCACCTCAATAAACAATAACTTATGTCAGGATAAGTTGGACAGCATGGCGTTTGCCTTGGTTACCTGGCCAGCGATTTGCCTCGAAAAGGCCTCCACCAGCTTCTCCACACCATAGTGGGTGAGGACAGAGGTGTTGAAGAGGAACTGTGGGTAGGAGAGCTCATCCCCGTCGATGAGGAAGCTGTCAGGCATCAGAGGATGCCAGTGGTACAGCTGGCTGAACTCCAGAGCGATGCGGTTCCCGTACTGAAACTGGGACTTGAACAGCAGGGTGGGGTCAAACTTCAGCTGCAGCAGGTAACCACTCAAGTGCTGCACATACTCCTCTATCACAATATGGATGGTCTCACCTGGGTCAAGCAGAGTCACAGAGAGGAGTCGGTTGTTGTGTCACGCAACCACAAATGAGCTCTGAAGCAGACTATAAATCAGTGCAGTTCCTAGTATGCTTCTTCTTCTAGCATTGTGACTGCCAATGGCCCCTGGTCCGAGCATAGATTTTTTTCTTATGATGACTGATGTATAGACGATTCACTAATTTTAGACAAATGTACTTGTTGTAAGTCGCTTTGGATAAAAGCGTTTGCTAAAAATGTAATGTAAATGTAATGGAAGTAACAGGAAGCCTCAGATCAGTGCATTACAACCAACTGACCAATGACAATGAGGCGTGCGGTCTGGAAGAGCTGCTCATCATCCCAGGTGGGGTGCTCGGTCCTCAGGACGTCACAGACGCGGTTGTGCTCTCGCAGCCACAAGGTGGCAAACAGAGCCAGGCCCGGGAGCAGGCCAAACACCTCCTGACCAATCGCCAGCTGGCTCTCGGGAGGGATCCCCGGGGGGTAGCTCATCTTGACGGGGGTTTCAGCTACCGTGGGGGGGTATACCTCACCACCAATCACCTGATGGGAGAGATAGTTGGAGTAAACAACACCTGTAGCATATGCAGTCCACTGACAAATATATTCTCACCGACAGCTTACTTCCCCGATTTTTAATCACATTCATTATCTCCATCACCATACCAGTGTCCATATACACTCTTTAAACACTTTATTAGGATCACCTGTACACCTTCTCATGGTGGAGGTGGTGTAATGGTGTGGGGAATGTTTTCTTGGCACACTTTGGTCCCGTTAATACCAATCAATCATCACTTGAATACCACAGCCTATTTGAAAGCTTTTCTTATATCTCTTTGACTATAGCACATAGAAAGAAAATCACTGTTTTTACATATGTAGACACTGTTGGAAATAATTATTGTGATGTTAAAAATGGGTGAAGTGTCTCTTTAACAGTATGAGGTGTGTTGTAGGCCTACGAACCTGGCACTGCCCCATTGTATCCTGGTCTGTTAATCATTAATATGCCACATAAATCCTAAAGCAAATAAATAAAATGAGACCTGCTTCCATATGGTTCACAGCTTCTAAAATTCCGTCCCTGATTTATGGCTGTAGAGAATCTTGGTTTACATACCTACTCTACTCGAGCACATACATGTATGTCAGTGTTTTTCTATCACCTGATATTTTAGCTTCCCCTCTCTGTGAAGCCGGAGGTGGAGTTGGCGGGCCAGATTATCCCCATAGACGTGCCCTGCATCCACCTGCATACACACACCCACAAAATAAATACAATACAAATACAACTGATTTGACATCTGAAGGGGCAGGACTTCATGTAAAGTAGCCACAGAGGCAGCGTTTTATAACTCACTCCATGAGCGAGTGCTTTGGTGAAACCCAGCCCCATACTGTTGTGCGTCTTGAAAAACTGGTGTGTGAAGTGTTGGGCAAAGAAAGCAAACATGAGGTTGCTGCCCCGAGGGTCTGGTCTGAAGGTCTTCCTCAGGAGTAATCTCTTCACCAGCAGCTCAGGGTCGGGCAGCTCAGCCTTGCCTGAAGGAGAAACACACACAGTCACAACACTAAGATAAAGGACAGTCAGCAATCATGTATCAAGACAGATATACGATTGCTGAGTAGTGTGGGGTTGCTGAGCTGTTCATTTGACAGTAAGAAACATTTATGATATTGCAGAAGCAAGCAGGTCTGAATGATGAAATATAAGGGACAGGCTAACCTCTGACCCCCATAGGGGTCGGGCAGTCCTCAGGAACGGGGGGCAGGATGCGAGTGTAGTAGCTCACATTGTAGTAGGACTCCCAGTTCAAGTAGCCATACTTCGAGTTGTAGGTGGGAGGGCTGGGGATCAGGTTCGACCTGGCTGGAAGACAGACATCATTACTGGTATTACTGATGGAAGTTCATGTACTTACTATGGTTCCTGTCTTAGATACCAGATTAAGATGGCTATCCACCTGTCAGAACCACGCGCATGAGCATGTCCCGTAGGAAGGTCTGGTTGATGATGTCCCAGAGCCATTGGAAGTGGGTGAGGATGTAGTTAACCACGTCTGGGCTGGGCTTCAGGAACTGCCGCACTCTGGACCACAACTCAGCTGTAGAGAGAGAGAGAAAGAGAGAGAGAGAGAGAGAGAGAGAGAGAGAGAGAGAGAGAGAGAGAGAGAGAGAGGGAGAGAGAGAGAGAGAGGGAGGGAGAGAGAGAGAGAGAGAGAGAGAGAGAAGGAGAGAGAGAGAGAGAGAAATCTTTCTATACAGTACATGCAGAGCCTATTTTATGCTACATGGTTTGGGATAAATACAATGGAAGTCAACTAAAGAAACAAAGAACCCTTTCAAAGCCTGAAACCAGACAAATATTCAGTGAAACTGCTCCAAGTGAAATGGAGCAGAATTCTGTGTTGTTCCCGGATAGAAAAGGCGAAAAAAAAGTAACTGCTTGTTTTCATATTAGTGTGTATTTTGGCAGTAAAACCTGGAATTCAGGTGTAATGCTGCAGCAGACATGATGGCACCATGTTGTTATGCTGACTTAGATATCATCCAGTCTGTTAAACAGCAGAATAAAAGGCTCCAGATTTTAAGGCTAGCGGTTCTTGCTTAATTAGCCAGCCAGCCACATGTTGGTCAGCAAGATTATTTCACTAGGTAGTTTAGGAACAATCTTGGAGTTATGGTTGAGATGATGTAATGTCATTTTATACCATTGTAACTAAGTGATAATAGTATACCAATTGCAGCTTTTACCACAGCAATACATTTTAAATTTCTAACCCTAAGTGAGGCTTAAATTAAAATGTCATGAGATTGCGGGTGATAAAAAACAGGAACTCAACAGGCTAGACTAGTTATTCCACATCCCATACTGCATTATGTCTAGCTACAGTATCAGATCAGCGAAGTTACAGAGAATCATCTCTGTACAATAGCTCTATAAACAGAGATAATAACTAAGTGGAAGTAGAGTTGTTTTTCTTTTGAATCTTATAGCACTTATCACCCCGCATCCTCTCCTCTCTCTCCCTTCCTGGCTCCTGAGACCTGTTCCTGCACTCAGAGGAGCTCCACATGTTCCTTCTCAACACCACTTCTCAGTAACAGCCAGTTATAGCATTTAGAGGGGAAGGTATAATTGAATAAAAGGGAACAGATTAATTTACATCTGATTATGAAATAATAATGAAGGATGGCTCGAGTTAGATCATAAGTGTTAGGTATTTAGCGGGATCGTTAGTATTGGCAGATTAGTTCAAAAATATCAACGTTCTGTGTGATGATATATCCCTCATAGTCAGAGTACTAGTAACACAAGCACTGTAAGAAAGCGAAGAGAATGATCAGGTCTTCTATACTCAGCTTAACAACTAACCCACATGTCCCATATACGGAAATAGCTGAGATTGTTGACATTCTTCTGGAAGTGCAATAATGAAAAAGGACTTGGGGGTGCAGTAAATAATACAGATAATACACTCACGTGTTGTGCAGTTTTCTCCATAGTAACCGGTGCGAGTGCAGTCACACTCATACTTGTCTAGGTCAAATCTCACACACACACCCCAGTTCTGACATGGGAAATGACAACAAGGGTTCACTGTTGGGGAAACAAAAACAGAAGGTAAGTTCACGGAGAGTTGGCACACATGACATGCTGTATCGTTGTCTATATAGTCAAAAAAAGAGGATTTAAACAGCTGAATATGTCTTCTCTCAAAGGAAACTCGAGTATCAGAGAATATAATGTCTGGCAGATTTGGGCTTAGTTAAGCACTACTGATGATCCAAGGAAACATGAATAACAAATGACGTTCAAGTGATGGATTTGCGACTTTGAAACTTGGCTACTCTAGAATTCCAGCAAGCTCGTGTGGACAAGCTCATCTTTCAGCCTGGAGGCAACCTAGCCTCCTTCATAAAAAGGCTTTTGTTCACACATACACACCACACACCACACACCACACACCACACACCACACACCACACACCACACACACACACACACACACACATCTGATTGATTTCCTGACAAGACACAAGACTAACAGGGGTGGGCAAAGTTCATGTGTGTTAGTTTTAGGAGGAAAAGTGAAATCCCCCTGATTTATAAAAAGAAGAGATATTGTTAGTGTCAGGCATTCCTGTGCTGAAAGTATGTGTACTGTACACATGTGCATTCTCTACAGTATATCACATGAGGGAGAGCAAACCTTTAATGGACCATGCATCCAAGAACCCTGATCATGGGGATATACTATCAACCTCATATAAAGAATAGAAACCATGGAAATAAGCAACACAAATCATTGGTAGGCTGACACCTACATACACAAGATCTGACTTGCCTTTCCCTAACCATGATGCCACCATCTTCCAGATCTAAGACAGGGATAAATATCTTGTTTACTCTGAGCCTGCTCCAACACATAGTGCGCCCCCATGACTTTCAACTCCATGTCCGCTCCCTCTTTATTCTCTTCTGCTATACATCATATACAGAGACCAAAACTAAAAATAAAGGATAAACACAGAGGACGGAATCCATAAGCCAAGGCCAGTCATTAAAAACATCCTGCACGTATCTAAGATGTTTGATCTGAACATTTCAGAATTAATGAATTATCTAGTCCAAGAGGTCACAAGATTCAAGACCCACAGTTAAAGGTTTGAGGTACACCTTGCACCAAAACATAGGTCTAGGGTCAGATTAACGTATTCCCGATCTATAAAAAAAATATCAAACTGACACTGCACTGTTTTGTCCTCCTGTGTACTAACTGTGGTTGTACAGTAGCGTGAACTCTTGGCCCTAGGTCGAGCATTGTTAAACATATCTGCCATGAAGGCACCAAAGCCTCTTGCTTATGGAAAATCTACCCATCAAACAATAACAGACTCAAGACCAGGCTTGCCCACACAGACCTGCAGACACAGGCTCGAGTCTTGGAAGCTGCCGGACGTCAATTACCATTTAGCATTGCTCTTATATTTATGGTCTTGCCATGAAATGCATTGAATAAATGCATGAAATTCTGCAGCAGAATTTGTCTACCACCATGCTCTGTGTCAGGTTCAATGGTTAAACTCTTTTATAAGTGGAGTCTAAACGTTGTTTAATGTTCTTTTATGTTTTATGTGTCTTTTTTCTTTTGTTACCTGTCTTGGAGCTGACTTCACTGTCTCCATGGCAGAAAGGCTCCCGGAGCAGAAGGAAAAGCCCACACACTGATGCCAGGACGCACGCTTCACAATATAAATGTATGCGATTTCAGGATTAAATACGATACGCAAAATAATCTCAACAAATACATAAAATAATAATGCCAACAAGAACAACGTCAGGAAATGTAATAACTCAAAAATCAAGTAACCGGCCTACTCACACTTCATCACAACTCTTAGGTCCGAGAAAAACAGTCAACTTCGCCCCAAAAAGAATAAGGTATATACGAGCACTGGTATGACTGCTCTGAAATAATACTAAAAGAAAAATGTGTATCTACCCATTGTGTATAAAAGTGGGGAAAGATCTGAGACCGAATCGCACCTCCCCTAATCTCAAACTCCGCTCTATTGCCTGTGTCTGCGTGTAGCCCCTGTTCTTTGGGAGTTATAGGAGCTCCAGCATTGATACGTTACCTTCCAGGTTATGCAAATCAGATGTGCAAACTGTAGATACTTACTCCGTAGACACGGAGATGCATTCCCTGCACATAAATGTGCTTGATAAGTTTTGTGGGATCTTTTACATTGCCTTGTTAGCCCTCAGGATATCGTATCTCCATTGATAATGGGGTGTCAATGTATGTTTGATTAAATGTTTTAATTGGTAATTAGTTAGTACGTGAGTCATGCTAGCTTTTGTTGGTCCCTAGCTTCGCTTGTACAGCTAGCCAATGTCAATGCAAAATTGTGTTTATGCAGTATTTACTTGAATGAAACTCGATTTAATTTTTATTGTTTTGGTTAATTCACTTGAACAGCATTGTGCATACTTGACCTTCTAGGCTATGCAAATTAGTTATGCACGCTGTAGAGACTTACTCCGTAGACACAGAGATGTGCAATTTGCTTGATAAACTTTTCATAGTCGCTCTGATTGTGCCATCTTGCTTCTACGTGAGCGAGCTGATCATCCATCACTCTTCTACTTGACTCGGCAGGAGGCCTGCACTCAGCAAGTCTGTTCTTACCATTCAACTAAAGACTAAACGCTAGCACGAGAACTGTGCTCATCCCAGTCACAGGGGCCCTGGGAGGTATTCTGTGTGCACACATTTCATTTTATTTTCTTTGTTTTGTTTTGTTTTGTTTTTACAGTACCGGCACTGTTGTATTGTGATTAATGCCATTTTGATGTGAATATCAAAATGTTCCCTGTTTTATTCAGTAAATGAACAATACACTTATTTTGTTGTGTTGAGTTGGAGAACACGCAGCCCCTTTCAAGAACATCATTCAGCACTTCACTAACATAATTGAAGGGTTGCATGGACATGAACCATGACATGAAAAGGTAATTTCTCAGTGGAAAATATCAACAGTGAATGAAGAAATTGACGGCTCATTAAAGGTAGACTCTTGGATATGACGTCAATGGGAAAAGAGCGGGGCGACGCTACCAGTAATTTCAGTAATTTTCAGTAATTAGGTGGGCTTGCTTAAGCAAGTCCAACTATTGTTCTTCGACATACTTATTGTTAGGTAGATTTTATTTAAATTCTTAAGCATTTTATTATTATATTACTAGTTACAGCCAGCATATTATTATTATTATTGTTATTATTAAAATTGTTCCACCTGCTACTCCTACAACTTTTAAGCTATTCACACCATTCCAACTTTTTAAACATTACAAACTTGAAAGTGCACTTTTTAACATGGAGGTCTATGGAAACTGCATGGAAGATGCAATTTTTGAACCACTGCTGATCTTACACCTTTTAAGCTATTAACACCATTTCAACTGTAAAATGTGCCAAAAAATTAACTTTTTGTAACTCCAAAACATCTAATCCGGTTAACATGGTAGAATGTTGATTTAGGCCAACATTCTGAGAACCTCATTGTTACTGCAACTCCTATGGAACTTTCCCAACTCTTCAATAAAAACAACAGGAGACCTGCAGAACACATTCTTAGACTGATTACACAACTATGCACTCTCTTGGCTACCAGTTCTACTGGTCTACCGGCACCACTCTCAACCAATTAACAAACTAACTATACCACTCTCAACCACTCAACCCTCTACTCACTCCATTGAACTACCCCAGGCTTATCCTATCTATCTATCTAATCTTCTATCTTTCTAGTCTTCTATCTTTTTCTAGTTTTAACTCGTATCTCTACGTTCTGTAGGCAAAAAAGGTTCTAAGGAAATTACCCCCTATGATGTCATTGGGGTTAAAAAAAACAGTTATTTTCCAAAACTACAATGAGTTTCCATCCAGGTGGAGTGTGTTTGTGGCTGTAGTTTCACAGTCACAAGTGTCGATAAATTACCATTGACTTTTAACATTTTTTATTCTCTGTCTCCTTCTGGTGGTTTAAATTGAGACTTGTCCACCTATGGAGTTAACATTTCCTCTTCAGCTGATGGGACTATTGAGAACAGAGATTCCTCAACACAGGCGATAGGATAGGAAAGCAACACTGAGGCAAATCATGTGTTTTATTTTATCCTTTGAACCAGACAATGGTTACATTCAAGTTTAATCCATATTTTACACAAGAGCTGAGGTTGCTTTGAATATTGTCAGACAAAGATTATGGGTTACTGGCCAGAAAAAGACAAAGACCCTTAAAGTACCATGTAAAAAGATATCAACATAGATAAAATGATAGCCTACTGTTGGCAACTATACTACAGTCAGCATACTTTTAGAATAATAAGTGGATAAATTACCTCAATATATAGCCATAGTGAAAGTGATCAATCAATACAAACCTTTCACCTTAAAACTCTGGCTGTAACTATGCAAGTGTATAACATGGTGATGGCATTGAAGATTTCAATTGGTTTAGTCAGGACACTTACATTGGTTTAATCACTGTTTAATGAAATGTATACATTTACTGTAAATTTGGCATAACTGGAAGGCTCCGCTCTGTATAGCTCCCTGCCTGAAGTTTAATAACATAAAATACAAAATAACATAGGCAGGGAGCCCATGACCTATCAAACCCCCCTTTGGTAGGCTAAATACAGAGTGACTGAGCGGGTGGAGGCTGGGGCGGTGGGTGTGACTACCAACAGTATAGCTTTCATAGCTAGTGGCGTCACACTGTTTGTGTGTGTTGCATAACCGGCTGCTTTAGCCTTGTCCCTGAACATGTGAAGGTATTTTGTCTACATGTTAATTAGCTGTCTGTCAGGCTTCATTTGTTAATCAGAATAATCAGGTCAGCCTTGAGATTAAGTTGTTTCATGAAGTTGTCTTCTTCTGCATTCTCCTAAAACAGCATCACATTCACAGTTGATGAGTTGATTTCATTACTTCGCCATAAACAATGCGTGCATGGCGCTAACAAGGCTTAGGTTGTGGGTTTGATTCCCGCTGGGACCATATATACTGAAAAATGTATGCACTCACTGCAATGTAAGTTGCTTTGGATAAAAGCGTCAGCTAAATGGCATGTATTATATTATATATATTACACAGATGTTCAGCCCCCACTTTACCACCAGGGACAGGGGATTTCCAGGAGGGGGTAAAAACTCCTTGTAGGGTTAGAATTTTAGGGTTTTTCTACACAGATAGTTCCTGTGATGAGGGGGAGTTCTTACAATTGAGGTTTACATGTTTAATTTTAGAGGAGAAAGGGAAGTTGACTGAGAGTGAGTGCCAAGTGTACGGAAGGGACTATGGGAGAGACACAAACCCACTGTGGAAATATGACATGACATCCTCTTGAACTGAGCAGGCCTCTCTTGGTCATGTATTCCTCTGATAAACAAAAATCCCCCCCAAGACTGGGGTCTTCTCTCATCCAAGTTCTCATCTAACTAATCTAATCTAACTTCCTCTGCTTATTGCTAGCCTGGTCAGCCCAGACCTGTTAGTGAACAGCCAACACATACACAAACAGATCTGGTGCGACCAGGCTAGCTTATTGCAGCTAAACCATGAGCATTTGAGGCAATAAGAAGACAGAGAAACAGAGTTTTAGTCAACTTTATTTAGGAAAGACTAATAAATAATGACACATAATATTTTTTAAGACAAATAGAGAAATGCAGCGGACATGGTCTCAGTAATAATAATGCTGTAATGCCCTCTTTGGAAACACCCGGACATTCTATATAATACAAAAGAATAGCAGCTGATTGTCAGAATGTGGCCTCATGCCCATATACAGTATATTATCAATGCCTCATCCTAAGTGCTATGAGTGAATATTGTACACACCCACACATAGGTATGTGGTGAAATAACAGGCCCAGTGAGGATGTCTTCATCTTGACATTTGTCCGGTTTGCACAGGATACACTGACCCCGTGTAGTGTCCAATCCAAGCAAACTCTAGACATTCTGTCTAGAATCCTGTCTGTGCTTCCTCCTCTGTCTTTAAGACAAATAAAGGGACATTTCAGATATATTGGGAAACATTTAGTCATTGCAAGATTCATTGTGGGGGAAAAACAACCTGTGGTGTTTTACCTGCTTCTGTTCAGGATCCGTTGTCCTTGTCTGCCCGCTGGATTCAAACATCTTTCCTCACCAGTCGTCTTAATTGTGATGCTACAAGGATGCAATTAACATGTCTTTGCAGTTATTGTCTCACTTATGTTTATTTTTTTCTTCATATTCTGATAAGTTGAATATGCCCTACTTACATAATTTCATCTTTTCCACAGAAGACTGTCTTCGGGTGCCACTCTATTGTCTGGATGAGTTTTCAACGTATGCCTCTCATTGGTCTACCACTGCATAGACAACTCTCAGATGTTCCAACTATTTGTACTGAGGGAACAGCAATTGAGGGGTAAAGTGTTGCCATTACATAACAAAACAACTCAATGCATTCAAGGTAACTGTTTACATCTAAACCTGCCATTAATTATGATTACTTTCACATAATACTTTTACAAGAAATTTAAATAATCACATTCAAAGTACACAATATTTTGTTAGATGTTGAAATTAGTAGCCTACACACGTATTAGGATTTTGTAAACCAAAAATGCAAAATGACAGACAACATGCATGAGTCCAAATTTTTCCTATCATGAATCATTTAGATTCAATAAGCACATAATATAAATATCTAACTTAAAATACCACTGTCCCCTTTAAAGTGAATTGCTTACTAGAGTATGCAAATCCAACTCCACAGACTGCAAGGCAGAGGAGGACCAAAGTTGTTCTTCTCATCCTGATGGTAGGTTATTCGAATGTCTGTGCTGCTGAGGGTTAGTTGCCTTTATATTGCCAGTTTTGGTTTCAGTTTCTCCTAGCTACATGTCAATTCTGTGAAATCCCACTAGGGAAACACCAAGTTTTCCCTTTCCCTATTGTGAGATTACTTCATTTCCGATTCACTCTATTTGAGAATGATGAATGAGATTTTTGTTTCAGTGATTACATATGTGCATGGGCAGAGTGACAGATAAAGCTGTATGTTGTCTGTACTCCCCAGTTTATGTTTATAGCCCCAAAACCCTGCTTTAATTTGATTACTGTTTATTTTATCTCCTTGTCATGTGTAGAATGTTATTCTGAACTATGATCTGAGCATATCCACACAAAACATCAACATGTTACCTATCAAATGGTCCTGCTTTTGCATCTGATCATCTTTCTCATGTTATAAGCAGTTTAGTCTGGATCTGGTTGTTAGGAGGAAGTTAGTCAAATAGGACATTCACTTTAAGAGGTTAACTATATTCCAGCTGCCCGTCATATTCTTTACACACCCTGCCCTGAAGAGACTATAAACTCATACTTTCTATTACGACACCAATAATTCAGAAGTCACCCATTTAATTTCAATAAGTGGGCACAGCACAACACAACAGTAACCAAATCTGCATCCCGATCAAGTATCCACTTGTGCATTCCCTCTCATGGATTTAAAGGCATAGAATTGGTGTGTACATGAGCTCTGTGAGATGGGAGTGCAAAACACTTCAAGGGAAAGGGTAGAGAATGGGGCTGTGGCAGTAAGGTTGCAGATTAATTTAATATAGTGCCTGGTGTAAACTGGGGACACGTGAATAACCAAATGTAGCCAGGACCAAAGCAGAATTACACACTTTCATATTGGGTCGACTAAGGCTGATCAATCAAAGATATTGATAATCAACTATCAGGTGGCTCTAGTAATAGAAGCACCAGTAATTTAATAGCCCCGGTTTCCACAAACGACTGGTGAAAATCAATGCATTTTCTTTATACCACACACACACGACTGGGAGCAGAGTTCAACATCACTGTTTTCCAACTGCTACAAAATAGTTAATGTGGTATTCGTATTGAAAGAAAGACACATCTTTATCAACAGCACATTTATTGAAACAAAGTGTGTCTAGGACGAGCTAGAGGCAGCCACTGCAGACCGCCTGGGCTTGGGGACGGTCCCTTCCCGGAATCCGTTCCTGTAAAGGATAAGAGGGAGAGGAAATGAGACTTGTGATATTGCTCCACAATACATGCCATTAAGCAGGAGGCTTTCAATTTGAACCCACGTTCATAATTGCTACAGCAGCGAAGCTTACCTCAGTAAAAAGTTGAAATCACTGTGATCTCATTTGTTCAGACATTTATTTAGTGACATCACTGGTAAGCGACTTTCAGCTGGCATTGTTTTCAGCACAATGATTGAATCAAAGCAGAGACAAAATTTGTTCTGCATGGCACTTGACCATGCGTCTACTCAACAGCAGGGCCCTCCTGTCCTGTGTCCTGCTCACCTGAATCTGCGGTAGACGACTCTCAGATGCCTCAGACGGCCGGTTCCGGTAGTGTTCCTCCTCTTGGCCTTGGCGCTCCAGTTATCTACAGAACAAAACAACAGGTCAACACACAAACCACAGAAGCTGACCTGCACATACCTACGGACAACTTATAGGGGATTGAAGAACAATGGCTCATCAAAAACATTTGATTGAAAAGTGATTTGCTTCAAAGAAGAGTTTAGTCACTGCGCTGTTAGAATTTTGGGGGGATAAAATATGCTTTCTTTCTGCTCTAGTCACTGACAGATGCACAATGGCTGTTTTGTTGTTGTTTCCAATTAGGCTGTATATCATCTGCAGAAATAACGCAAATAGTTTTGAGCGCTTTTTAAAGTTCTCCTTCTGTTTGTCCCAATTACTGAAATGCCTCGTATTGGTGTTGAAGGCTACAAAAACTTTTTATTAACATTCCCTATTCGCTAATGTGCCTGAGTGAGAACTGCTCCCCTTGCGAATAAATGTTTCTTCCAGGACTTTCTTCCTGGTCTTCTCGCAGTGTGAGCAAAACCTTTTCTCCAGTCCATCAGTGAGTGGCAGCATCCTCACCTGTCTCAAGAGTCGTCAGTTAGGCTGGCCTGTCATCTAACCTTTTCTAATTGTTAACAGTCAATCCTCGCCTACGAACCCTAGGCCTCTGCTGATGTGTCCTGCAGGCTTTAAGTTGCGTTATAAATGGCGTGCTGTCATTTTCCCCAGACATTATGGCTGACAAGATTTTGAACATTTTTAATGTCCAAAAGCCGCTAACTACCTGCTAACGGAAACCCCGGACTCAAAGATAGCGTAACTTACACCAAGTCCTGTATGTTGGCCATATGAATAAGCTGTCAAAGACAGTATATGTAGCGAGTACTCACACTTTCTCTTGCGCTTCTCGGGGTAGCCACACTTTCCGCAGGACGACTTCTGCAGGTGGTATGCCTTGGAGCCACAGCGACGGCACAAACCGTGCGTCTTATTACGCCGCTTACCGAAGGACGATGTCCCCTTCGTCTAAAACAACAACGACCAGAGGTTAAAGCCACACCCACTGCTGCATAACACCAACAATAAAACTTAAACACATACAAACAGCACATGATTTAAAAACAGTCTGCTGCTCAAGGAATTTGATTCCATTGGGGCTGTCATTTTCATAGACACCAATGTCTTGTCTCAGCCAAACAAGTAGAATCACTGAAATTCATATGTTCAGACATTTGTATTGTAAACATCATTGACAAGACACTACCTGGTGACAAGCAATTCATTTCACAATATACCTGCTTTCTGGGCCATGAAGCTGGACTACACTGACTACCTTGCTAGTTACATCAATGTTTGTGTCACTTTGGAAAGAAAATCAGTGGCTGAAATGCCAACTTTGCACCAAAAACACGCTGTAGGTTGGTGTGTCTAAACATGAAAATTAAGATATGGCTTTCTAGATGCCTAGTTAGCAATGACTACACACACTAATGTTCAAAAATATTCACTATCAATGTAGCCCAATGCTGGCTAGCTATCTAGCAAGCTGTACTTTTGAATGGGCTATGCTGGTATTCACAAGACCTGGAGCAACGTGTACGTTGTAGACGAGTCCTCAACTAACTAGTTAGTAGCAAGACACAAAATCAAACTATCTACTTTTTTTTGCTTGGTCAAGTTATGCATGTTAGCTAGCCAAAGCAACGTTGGCTAGTTAGAACACTAGATACGTAGCCGACAAGATACAGGGCCAGCAAAAAAAAAGGTAGATAGTTTGATTTTGTGTCTTGCAACTAACTAGTTAGTTGAGGACCCGTCTACAACGTACACGTTGCTCCAGGTCTTGTGAATACCAGCATAGCCCATTCAAAAGAACAGCTTGCTAGATAGCTAGCCAGCATTGGGCTACATTGATAGTGAATATTTTTGTACTCAATCTAGAACTTCTTCATGAACAATATCGGGGTCATATACTTATCGGTTATTGCAACTCGTAAAAAATTACAAGTCCGGGCCAGACAAACTGCAATATAAATAGATGTTTAAAGATATAACTCGCCTATATGTTTTCACTCACCATTTTCTTCCTGGGGGTCGGTGGAAAGAGACCGGAAAAGGGATTGGTGTTTCATTTAATTACAACCGTTGTCTTTCCGGTGTAACATGGACAGTTGGCCGCTTAATTGAGGAACGCATTTATCAATAAATAGACCTACTAGAATAGCCTAACGATTATCATTGTAAGCATTTGGATGTAAACATTTAAATAGAAATAAGAAATGCAAACAGTGAGGTCTTTGAATGACTTCACACAGGTGAAATATGTCAAGAGTGGATTTATAAGCTAATGCCCCCGTATAACCTACTAGTATTAAAGCAGCGCTACAACGTTTTGTGTGGTGGAGTAATTCCATTATTTCCATTAAATTCCGGGGAAAATACTGAGAAAAGGTGTAGGGCCTATAGGCTTAACTGTTGAGAAATATTCAGAGAACGATCGCATGGGCAACAATTAGACAACAAAAAAACAGGTTAATATTTTTGGGTGTAGGTCTTTTTTACATGGTGACTACGATTCTCAGGCTCAATCACAGGCCTATGTTTTGTCAAAACAAACATTATGTGAGCATAATTTCTCAAATAATGTCATTAGGCTAATTGCCTATCATCAGGCTATAATTTGCAAATGAGATGGCAGACAGTGTGTGTGTGTGTGTGTGTGTGTGTGTGTGTGTGTGTGTGTGTGTGTGTGTGTGTGTGTGTGTGTGTGTGTGTGTGTGTGTGTCCTTGTGTCCTTGTGTCCTTGTGAGAAGACACTGTGACATTGTTTTTTTTTTGGCTGACTTGGGCTGAACCTCACAGAGCATCTTTAGACCATAATACGCCCCTAATAGAAGGCGCATCATCAGTATCACCAACCTGTGCGCCACTTCATTACGAATTGCGGTCACGCGCCTGTTTGTCCTGATTTCAGATAGGAGAGCTTTCGCGCAAACAAACATTTGATCGTATGGGGTTATGAACGCGATATAGTCATACTTAATTCTATCAGGTATATCCTCTTCGTATGTACAACCGGTCAATTAGACTGGGATGTCTGCACTGCCTGTCATTGCCTGTCTAGCTCTTAGACCGAGCGCAGCTCCCAGTCGTGACGCTAACGCATGATTTCAAAGAGATGTCAGGGATTTTTGACGATACATTTCAGGAATTATGTGCAATCACTCTTGCGAAATATATGACGGTAACATCTTTTTTTGACGATTAGACCTGATAAAATCACGATCTGTTGTTCGGACCTTTACATTTCCACATTTGCTATTAGGCGATGCTCGACCAAGACCAATGAGATCCGTGGTGCGGCTGCAGTAACGGTAGTTGTGCATAGCGTTGCGTTGGACTATGTCCTCTCGAATGCGTTAATGGTAAACATGTCCAATTGATCCTTAATGCAGCGGCGTGAGAATCCTAATTCTGGGTTTTGGGCACCAGCGGATGCTGCGCCGAAGAATGGGATACTACGACCCAACGTCGGGTAAAGATTTACTCGGCAATAGATCTCTTTGTTTTATATTCATTTGCGCATTTGGACTGGTTACACTTTTACAACAGATTCTTTATGGCAAAACCTACATTAAAAGGTAAGCGCTGTGGAAATATATGTTTAATTTCTATACATTTACTGTCTATATATATATATATATATATATATATATATATATATATATATATATATATATATATATATATATATATATATATATAATTAAGATGATCAGATGTGATATATATTATAGGCTAATTAAGATTCATGTTCATATTGCATAACAGTGCATGCAATGATATAGGGAAATGGGCCTAGGTTATATCACAGCAGCCACATCAAATGGATCTTACTATCATCATTGGTGTTATGGAATTATTATCATTCTGTATAAATGTGGGAGTAGTCTGGATGTATTGTTGTACAGCCTATAGGCTGCTGCATGGGGAAAACCAGCATAATGGCTGAAAAGAACAATAGCAGTAGACATCCATTTTTAAGTGGCATATGAACTATTCTCATGAGATTTATTTTTGATATTTTTATGAAAATGATGCATCACATTCATGCCATACACAGTGCTCGAGCTGTTTATGGTAGTGTATTTCCTTTATTTTTGTTATATCTTTATTTGTTTTTCAGTTTCAGCCTTATCGACTGGTCATACATCTTACACAAGGCTTGGATATCTGCTGATATCACTGTGTCTAAAACTATTCAAATCTATCGATGCAGGTTATTCATGGATATTTTGCACTCAATATAGATCATTTGAGTATTTTAATGCCACACGGCCTATTATCAAAATAGATAGTTATTTACTGTCCTGTGTTACTGCGGAATAACGCATTCCTAATATGTTTCATAACACCTCTGCTACAGCAGCCATACAGTTTCTCTACTAATAGGGAATCTTAATCAATATTTTTTTATAATGAAACCTATTTTGGAAATAACACAATGATAAATGCTATAGGAATATTTATTGGAAGGCATTGACCTCTGCATTATCATGTTCTGGGATGTTTTTGATTGTGAGCTGAGCAGATGCTGAGAAGCTGAGATGTTTCATCTTTACATGCAAAAAAAAAAAAAAAAGAGAAAAGATATGCCCCTCCCCACCCCAGAGATTTTAGACAGCACATTATGGCTTTGCCTCACAGCAAACATACATGTGCTGCATTCTAACTGCTCCCAACGCCCCCTCACCTGCCCCTGCCCCCCCCCCATCCCCCCCGTCCAGGCTAGTCTGATGACATCCTGAGGATTCATGGCATCCTGACCCTATGGCTGAGATGGTATGAATCCAGCCCCCCAGCAGCACCTCTGCCTGCCCCCACTCCTAGCACCTTGACTGGGAGAGAGGGGAATGGGCTACACAACAGAACCAGTGGGCAACGGCAGCCATTTTGCTACACTGTGTCTGCACACACCTCAGTGTGAGACGAGAGAGAAAGAGAGAGCGAAGGGGGGTGGGGGGCGAGGGAGAGAGAGAGAGAGTAATTGTGTGTGTGAGAGAGAGAGAGTGACAGTGTGTGTCTTGGAAATGATGTCATTGTGAGATATTCCCCCTCCCCATGCAGAAACCATGACAACAAGCTTAGTCGGTGGGTTCAGCCCTGGTTCAGCCCCTCTCGGCACACACTGGGGTTTCTTCCCCAGCCAAACAAGGGACTCATACTCTCTGGCCCCAGAGGAACCCAGAGGACCTCAGAGCACCATCTCTGCAAATGAACAGATTCTTGGGGACTGGAAAAGACAGCATGCTAGTGCTCCGATATTAAGCCACCTGATACAACTGAGGGGACAGCGGCTCGACCATTTTAAACGGTTTCATTTCACAGATTTTGTTTTACCCTCAGTGACTTGGGTACTCAGTCTTCTCATGATACTATCGTCTTTGACATCAGAGTGGTGATACACCTGAAAGGTCAAGATTAAGTAGGTCTTTCAAGACTGGCAAAAGTGGGGTACGCCTGTTTAAGACGTGTGCTTTGGAGTGGAGTAATGCCATGGGCATTCTGTCACTCAATAAATCTCCCAATGAATCTCCATAGAGTGTATCATATAGCACAGCCTCGCTGCTCTGACATTAACAAACACCCCTCAAAGCTGTTTGCTGTGGTGGCAGATATGAAGGCTGTGAAATCACAAGACAGAAAGGAGAAGACTGAATAATACACAGTGACCCACTTTATGGGGGGAGGCACATTATCTTCTCTCATCTTCACTTGACTCTGAGAGGGCCTAAAAATACCCAGAGCAGGGTAGAAGTGGCACCATGGACTCTTTGGGGAAGTTAAAGACTGAGTCAGAGACAAATTGTACAGGACAGAGACATAGTAGAGAAATCCAGCCGGTTTCATAAATTTTTTATCAAATCTTGGTCTTTGGTAATTGGCTTGTTAAAACCGTACAGAGCCACATATACCACATCTATTTTCTTTTTAATTTGTTACAGTGTCTGGTTCAGCATGCATACTCTCCAGAGAAGAACAGATCTGAGGAGGACTTTAACAAATGTCTTCATGAATAATGTACCTTGGCACAGTGATAGTTCAATCTCTTCATTGAGTAAGCACTTAAGAAACCCTCACCAGTTAAAATAATGTTGGGCAGAGATTAATGGCCATCTAAGCAGTATGTAGTATTCCTGCTCTACTCTCACAACCCCTACTCCGCCCTTGCCTGTTTTCATGCCTTCTATGGTTGGGCCAGTCTGACTCACAGAGCATTTAGAGTGCAGCGTGTCCTGTAGCTCAGTCCTTGTTGTGCCTGTTTAACTTATCCGATAGGATGATATTTGGAATTGTGTTTGGAAAGTCGTGTCTCTGCCCGATATGTTATTATTAAAAATGTATGCAATAAATGGACACTACAGACAGATGTATTGATCAACTCGCAGTGAAGCAAAAGCTCTTTTAAGAGTTTGAAAGCAACGTCAATAGAGTGCTGTGTGATATCAGTGATATCGTATTTGTATGATATGATCGGTCAAATTATGTTTTATCTAGTAGGAAAGGAGGTTCCCTTGCACAGAGGCATCATTTTTATATAACTGCAGGTGCACAGCCACTGTGGATTCGGAGGACTAAACTCCATGTCCGGTTTTAGCACGCTCTGTCATTGAGATTTCTAAGTGGCTCTCAGAGCAGCCAAATGGGCCAGCAGTATTGACATGGAGCTCAAAGTAGTGTTGCTTTTATCACATAATGTGGTTAGCTACAGGATTTACGTGCACGATAATTTGAGAGTACAACACTTACATTTTTCTGCCCACAAGAACAGAATCCTAGAAGGTTATTGGCACAATGGCATGACTGCTGAACAATTGCCTACAATGCTGTTTCTTAGTGAATAATCATCATGCTCTTAAACAACACAGATGCTATATAGTTATATAATAATCAAACATGCACCTACACCACAATTATGATGATATACATAACTACATGAATTAAAACGGGTTCCAATATTTGGATTTACCTTATTCTTTCAATCCACCCATGTTACTCAGGGAGTTGGACTATGCCTCATCCAGTGGGGTGCAGAGGCCGAGCCATAGGGGGTTTAGGTGCTATGCACCTCTGAAAGGTGGCCTCTATGTAGCTGTTCTCTGTAAATCGTTAAGTATTCATTCAGTTTCTCTGCTCCTACTAGATTTCCTGTCAATAACAAGTCGATTTCTAATTTATGGAATGAGTGTTAGTTTTTTCCATAATGTGCATGAGCATACAGTAACAAGCTCTTCTACTAAAATATATTTGACAGCGCTGCAATATTGTCTATATGACAGAATTGGTGAATGATTACTAACCCCAAGTCTGACGATCAGTTTCATAAGGCTAAATGAAGAGTCATACACATTGCTGTGAGATGGCTGATAATGTGTGTCTGCATTGCACAGCCTTCTTGGTGTGAGGACTGAGTGCCAACAAACGCCAGATGGCACAATCTAAATTCACTTTGATATTCAGCTTGTAAACTCAGCATGTCCCCCTTTGGTGAATAATCACTGTAGCTGTTTTTGATTTAATCAGTGGTCCAAAGCTCAATGTCTCATCATTCTTTGGTTCAGTTTAGGACTTGATATGCAAAGGACACACATGTAATGTACATTAATGCCTCCTGTTCTGTTAACCCCTGTCTCCTTCTGATTTCATATTATCACTTTTTGGTGATTGGATGTATTTTTACCTAATTACAAATGTACTGGATACTGTAGAGTGATATTGTCTCTCTCACACTCCAGACAGTTAGTCGTTTTATCACCACAAGATACACTTCCACCATGGTGTCATTATCTACAGCTCATTCTAACCATGTTTGATTTGGTTTGATTTAGTATACTAAAGCCAAATGCTGATCCCTCTAATGATGAAACCCTAACCCTAACCCTGTGTGTGTGTGTGTGTGTGTGTGTGTGTGTGTGTGTGTGTGTGTGTGTGTGTGTGTGAGAGTGTGTGTGTGAGAGTGTGTGTGTGTGTGTGTGTGTGTGTGTTTGACTGTTAGCTCAGCTAATTAAAGCACAATAAATCCCAAATAAACTGATTCATTTTCTTACTAGTGCGCAACAGTTTAGCCGACTCAAAGGAGACGAGACAGGAAATTGGACCGGTCCTGTTAATTTCTCGGATGATGGATCTCTGAAGCCTGCCAGAAATGGGAAGAAAAGGTACATTTCCAACGTGAATGACTGACTGTACAACACCCCTGAGAGAAAGAGAGAGATAGAGATAGAGAACATGATATGTTAGTCCTTCCTGCTGATGGCCCAGCCCAACCGCATGTGTGGACTGGGCCTCAGATGCCTCCACCAGTATTCTCAACTGCTGTACAAGAATAGACGGATTCAGAAACAACACATATTTTGACTTTTCTTGTTTGGAATTTCTGAAGATCGTAGTTCAGACATAAGATGTTAGCAGGGGTGATGATGTCACAGGACCAAGTCACACATTTAACTCTAACTTACCTGTCTGCATGTTGACAGATGTTTCCGTCAGAATTTTCAGCCTGATTCACAGAGCTCCCTAATAGCCACACCTTGCCTAGCCGATATTAAGAAGAAAAAAAAACCCTCTCAAAGGTAGGCCAGTCTGAAGGCATTTTAAGTACTTTTACAGAAACCAAAGAATGCCTCTTTCTTTTTCATTGGTCTGAAAGGGATAACCTCTCATATTTTCAGTGGTGGTTGCACTGCAGATTTGCTCTTGCATGTTGTCTGATCCCTCCCACCCTGACCCTTAAACCCTGACCCCTGACCCCATCCCCTGAGAAGCTGGTTGGACCACCGTTCTCCTGTTGATGTACTGGCTTCTCCTTGTACCTCTGTGTCCCATCTAGCACCCATCTCCAAACGCCTCGTCCTCAACCTGTGTGTCATGTGTTCTGCACAGATATGTGTGTTCGTCATATACATAGTGAACACTTCTCTCTGCTCCCCTATCTTCTCTTCTCACATCTGCATTGTCTCTCTGCGACCTAGATTACCTTTTCTTTGTTTTCTTCTCTAAAGAAGACAGACATATGGCACATTTCCCAGCAGGTCTCAGGTCTCAGTGCCCTGAGGCCCTACAGGCAGTGTGTGTGGGTGTGTATACTAACACACTGGTTAGCTATCAGGCCCTCCTCCATGGATGGCAGAAAGCCAACGTGGCATGAATTATCTAAGATGACATTCAGCCTTACCCCCTGTGTTCTCTTTTAGGCTACAGCCTATAGTAAGGTTTCATCGTCATAGCTCAACGCTAAAGAAGCTACAGATCAGCTCAGACATAAACATGTTTACAATTATTAAGGACACATGTCTGCTCCAGCCCTCTTCTTGACAACAACTCAATCAAAAATTACACTGTCATCAGGTAGATGTAGACAACCAGTTTCATTGTTCCTTCTTTATTTGATTTTGTCACAGCATCTTGTCTTTTCAATGCATTTCTCTGTCATGCTGCTCATTCTGTCCTTTTTCTGTTTTTCTGTAACCTCATTTTACTTCTTCCACACACACGATATATTCATCAAAACAATCATGTTTCCACCCTGACACTTCACTCCATCCTATCTCACTAAGTGAGGTCTAACACTTGCTCTACAAACCCAGTCAACTGTCATCCACTGGCATTGCACACACTGTGATGGCAACCATTTTGGCTTCAAACCCACAGTCACTCTCCCTGCCCTAGTGCCTCCAGTAGACCGAATATATAGCACAATTTGCCGTCTGCTCTAAATGGTGCCACAAATAGACAGAAGCATATTTAGCACAGATACATTTCTTTCAACCATCCCAATATAGTGAAATATTTATTACTCATGTTTCAAATCATGATTACATAATACAAGATGTATTTTTAGCAAGCTTCTACATGTACCCTTCCATTTGGTGCAACCTCTTCCTTCCTGGCACCCCTGAGGCCAAGTTTGTTCGTCGTCTCTGCTGTCATCTTCAGTAGATCGATGTCCAGCTTAGGCACCAGAGAGAGCAGCCTCCTCCAAAGATGGTGTATGGATCAATATCATTATCCATTACAAACCCATTTAAATAAGATCTGACCCCCACGTGGCTCTCTGCCCAGCCTAATAGAGAGGCACCAATTTTGGCTAGAGAGCAAGATTTCAGGGCTGGTGCTTTTTTAGACATCACACTAAAAAGGCAAAACAATATGTAAAATATTAGGAAAAATATCCTTATATCTTCAGTACCATGCTAAAATGTTGACCATGTCTTCCCATTTTTCTCCACAGAAGTCATTATGTTTGTGTCAAATGTCACATAGTCACAACCACCATACCAAACAGATAATTTGTGTGTTTTTGATTTGTGTCGTCATTTCTGTATAATGTTTATTTACTGGGTTATTTTCCTTGTCTGGAACCTCTATAAGAAGATTTCCAAGCCCCTCAAGCATGTAAAGGTTGTATCTGTCCAATCAGGAATTCACTGGAGGTTGGTGGAGGCAGAAATCGGAGGACGTGCTCATTGTAATGCATGGAACGGAATGAGACCATTCCTCATTCCATTTCATGCATTACAATGACCCCATCCTCGGATTTCTGCCACCACCAGCCTCCCCTGGATTTCACAATATGCCATATTATTATCAAGTTTAATAAGATGTGATCTAATCAAATGGTTTGAATCTGACAGTGAGAATGACGACTGTAGGTAAATGATGATTATATGTACAACATGCATGTGCATGCATGTATGTATGTATGTATGTATGTATGTATGTATGTGTGCATGTCATACCAAATAGATGACAATATACAAATGTAAAGGGGCAACAGATTTTCATGTTATCTATACAGTACCTGTATCTACAGTATACATGCAAAGAGATCTGTAGATAAGGAAAATATGTTATAGTTATTCCACACGAGGACCTGATGGATTACGTTTGCTGCCAGCAGGACATCGTTATCCCCAGCTCATGTTCACCTTAGACATCATACAGCACTGCTGTGCAGTCCTCTCTATGGAGCACATGCCACCCAACACACACCTTATCCAAGATAAAGGTTGTGCAGTTTAGGGGCTTTTGCCATAAAATTTCTCTTCACAAGGGTTTTTTGACCCTCTCTCTCTCTTACGATGTATTCACACTATTTCTGTTAAAATTCCGATTTTCTTTTGGTTTGTCAGAGAATGTCAGTGTTAATTGTTGTTCTGAATAATAAAAACAATTCAGTGTACACTAAAAAATACTGAAAACAAAGAAAAGAGGACAACATTTCAATGATGTGTATTAAAGCTACAGTAAGCTTAATGTATGAGTACATAGAGAAGTGTATCACATTGTTTTATGTTAAATGATGATAGCTGACGGCAGAAAGTGTCCAGGACACACACTGTGGATCCCCCTACCCCCCATCACTCTGTGACGTAGGAATGAAATCACTCCTGTCATTATCATCTCACAACAATGTCTTTACATGTAAGAAAATGTAAGATTGATATTTTGGTATTTTTTCTAAGATACAGACAGTTAAGAGTGCCTCACAGATTGAAAATCTTTCCCCTACCCAATGTTGTGTTGTGTCCCAACCCTGTTTATTGTTGTTTGATGGGTGTGTAGAGTAGTGCAGCGTGAGGCTGACTGTGACTATCTCTCCAGGTATCTGGGCTCTTACGATGGATCCTATGACTTCAACTCCACTGCATGTAAAGAGCTCAGGCAGGAGATTATGGATGTCAAAGTCCTGACCATGTGAGTGATCAACTGCCACATCCATAATACATGTACAACGCTACACAATACTGTAGATACATTAGATGATTGTGTATTACTGTCCCTCAAACTACCATACATTAGTTACACCATACCTCTTACAGACACAGACCCACAATAGTGTTATACATTTATACATTGGATACAGCAGACTCATCAAGGAGACATACTGTACCCAGAAAACTTTAGAATAGTGTCCATTAGTGTTAACGTGGTCTAGTTACCATGACGCTATGGACTGTGTTCCTGGGGGTGTTAGTCCTCATTATCGTCCATGGTTATGGGTCTGGCTTAGGGGGCAGAGTGCCAGGCAGTGAGGCAGCTCTCTGACAGTGACAGCAGTGCAGTGGCTCTCATTACATGCACCCCTGCGTCCCGGAGCACATCACATTCTCCAATCATCAGAGGGGGAATGTCAGGTCAA
This sequence comes from Argentina silus, assembly GCF_951799395.1. NCBI lineage: Eukaryota > Metazoa > Chordata > Actinopteri > Argentiniformes > Argentinidae > Argentina > Argentina silus. Next base: position 10,593,416 of record NC_139659.1, read on the forward strand.
GGGGAGCTATTTAGAGACCTTCTATTTTCGAGTCATCGTCGCCATCTTCTCTCCTCAAGACAAGCGAGTGCCTTGACGCGAGGCTAAATCCAGTACCACCATAAAGTCTCCTGTTACACCGCAGAGCAGTGATGGTCGTGCTATCTATCCCGTGGAGCGCTGTTATCTCCGTGACAACTCTTTTAAACCTCAGTCGTCTTCTACCTTTTTATGTTGTATGCAGTTTCTGTGCCTCTTTGCGAGACTACTCCTTTCTTTCTAGGGCTTATACATAAGCGTCAGGGGAGGCTAGCGGAGGTAGAAATCGGAGGACGGGCTCATTGTAATGCAAGGAACAGAATAAGGAATAGTATCTGTTTGATACCGTTCCTTATTCCCTTCAATGCATTACAATGAGCCCGTCCTTCGATTTCTGCCTCCATTGCTAAGCATGCACTGTCTGTCCTATCTTCTCTCACATGGGGTTTCTCTGCCCCGGCAGGGTGAAGACCGGCGAGCTGTTTGCGAGATGGAGGAATCTGCAAGTGTGCAAGTGGGAGCCGAATAAGGTGGAGACCAACAACTTCAAGTGAGCAAAATCAACCCTCTCGTCCATCACAACGAGCGTGTCTCAGGATGAACCAGCTCTGACAAACACACTGTATCAACCCCATTCAGTCTTTTATGTCTTGCAGCCCTAAGCTCTATTGTGCCTCTGACCAGGGACACACTGGGACAACAAAAGGAATTCTCCCGCTGCTCCAGATTTGCCAGTCCGCTACTGCTTCTGACACACCTTACATCTCTATTCTCTCTGTCTGTATGATAAGACACCGTTGATACTTCAATAAGTATCTATGCTGGGGCGCTGAGTGGCGCTTAGTGGCTTACCACGTAATCGCAAGGTTCCTGGTTCGATTCCGACCCTCGACCTATCTTGCATGTCATCCCTCCTCTCTCTCCCATCCTTCCTGTCAATCTCTACTGTCTCTATCCCAATAAAGCAGAAATGCCCTAAAAACATTTTTTTTTTTTTTTTTTTTTTTTTAAAGTATCTATGCCATAGCGCTGTTTTTATTGTAACTCCTCCGTCCAATAGGATGTCTCTATCGCGGTGCTGTAATGCGCCTTCCTTCCTGTTCACCACTAAGAGGAACACCCCGGCAGGCACCAGGCTGAGGTATGAGGTGGACACCAGTGGGATCCTGCCCATCAGCACAGAGGTCTTCAAGATGTTTCCCGATGTGAGTGCGCCTCCTCATGCTCATGCAGAGGACTGATTGTACTATCGTACTGTACTGTATATCCACGGTAGATCCTGTATGTTGCCTCCAAACCTTAACTCTACAACCCCTCTCTACTGTAATTTAATCCCTGGTTATACTATCATATTTCTGTCTGACTCTGGTTCTTTTGCATTCAAAGGATATGCCATACTCCAAATCTCAGTACAAGAAATGTGCAGTTATTGGAAATGGAGGGATCATCAAGAACAGCAAATGTGGAAAGGAAATTGACTCAGCCGATTTTGTGTTTAGGTATACAGCATTTGATACCGCTTGGGTTGTCTTATTTCTGTCTATTAACATCAAAAGGCAAGATGTTGAATCAGATTTGCTATGCTCAGGTCTCGAGTCTGCATTTAACATTGACCAAAATGTGCTTTCCTCAAAGATGCAACATACCACCCATCTCTCACAAGTACTCGGCTGACGTTGGCTCAAAGACGGATCTGGTGACCATTAATCCAAGTATCATAACTGAGAGGTACTGTACTGAGGCTGGTTCATACTGTATATAGAAACCACTAAATGTCAAAACAAAGTAATCAATTGTAATTCATATTGGATTATTGCACGCACACGCACACGCACGCACGCACGCACACACACACACACACACACACACAGTGATATGAATGTGCTCATACCTCTCCTCCACTGAACCACAGGTTCCAGAAGCTGGAGAAGTGGCGGCGGCCATTCTATGAGGTCCTGCAGAACTATGAGAACTCCTCTGTGGTTCTGCCTGCGTTCTACAACACGCGCAACACAGATGTCTCCTTCCGGGTCAAGTACATGTTGGATGACTTTGACTCCCAGCGAGGGGTGTTCTTCTTCCACCCTCAGTACCTGCTGAATGTGCAGCGCTTCTGGTCAGTGCAAGGTATCCGGGCCAAGCGCCTCAGCAGTGGCCTGATGCTTGTCACTGCCGCCATGGAACTGTGTGAGGAGGTTCACCTCTACGGCTTTTGGGGCTTCCCCATGAACCCCATGGGCATCTTCATCACCCACCATTACTACGACAACGTCAAGCCCCGCCCCGGCTTCCACGCCATGCCCCATGAGATTTTTAACTTCCTGCACATGCACACGCGTGGGATTGTCCACGTGCACACCGGAAGCTGCAGTTGATCACGCACCTGGCAACGCCCCGACCTGCAATGCATAGTGGGAGGTTACCAATTATCATGTTTTTTTTGTTTTTATTTTGCATATTTTAATTTAAAGATACTGTACAGTGGTATTTCTTTGCTGTTGAGGACTGAGGAGAGATGGCCATTTGAGCGTACACATCGGTGCTCAGCTCCTTTATACATTGAAGGTTGCTTGCTTTAACACCAATTATAATTTCTTTACTTGTGATGTGTTTCCTAACTTGCTTAATAAGCAACTGAAATGACCGTTGGTATCTTTAATTCTATAACTGTAGATTGCTTGTTTTTATGTGCAGTGGTCCTCCTAGTGATGTCGTTTCTGTGAAAATGTAGTGGTTCAGTGGTACTGCTGTACAGAGGTGTTGATTTCTACTCAACGTTGCACAAGTATTTACACTGGAAAAGGGCCACTCTGTGTGTCCCTCACCTCCTCCTGTACATTCTCTTTGACACTTCCTGTGTGACCATCATCCCCTCTGTGCTCTCTTTCTCAGACACTCTGTGGGTGTGGCAGCTTTTAATGTTTGTGTAAAAAAATCTTGAACATATTGATGTTGAGCTAATCCAAAAGAAAATGTTAAAAGATCAATGATTTAACCTTCAGTTGTCCAACTTCATTAACCTGTTTTATGAGTAAATATTTTAAAACACTGTTATCATACCTTAAATGGCCTTTTTCATAGGTCCACTTTCCTCCGTATAACCAAGCACTGGAAGATTTGCTCAAATATATCTGGTGCAAAATGGGGGGAGTGTTTTTATGGCTTGCTGTTTTGGACAAAGGCCAGATGAATATTTTATAATGACCACCATAGCAAATCTCTGACCTCTAGATCAGACAGACATAGTCATGCATCATAGGGCACTGTTGAGCAATCCGGTTTCCCGCTGTCATTCATGTCTTAAACCATGCTGCCTTATGAGAACAAATCCTCTCTCAGATATGCAATTCACCACTGCATTGCTTATCTAATGGACGTCAGTGTCAAACTCTTGTTCCGGCCGTCTTCTGAGTCGCTAGAGCCTCCTCCGGTATCAGACAGGAATCAATTTGCAGTTCACTTCTGCTGTTTAAATTACTGATGTTCGATCTACTGTAAGATATAATTCCATTGTCATACTCATGTGACGCTGTGCATGATTCTACAGTACTCTATACTTTGCTTTGTGTGTGCCTGCAATGATCACTGAGATATGTTTACACTTATCAGCTTCTGCTAAAGCTCACAGTGCATTTGGAGAGATGAACTTCGTCACAAAAGTCTGAATGGATTTTAGAAGTGAATTGAATAATGGATGCACTTTTCATAAATGATGAAAAGGAATTATTGTTTCCCCTTTTTGAGATGGTAAGATTTGTCAATATTACTGCATCGTGTCATCTCCCCTTTGAAATGTAAAAGTTCAGTTTATACCCCTGAAGGCATTGTGCATTTGAGCCTTGGAATGCTGTATGTTCTATGACTATTTATTGTATGTAATTGTGGTGGAGTTCAGGAATTTTTCAAAACAACTGGGGCCATTCTTCTGTTCAAAACGGGCCATTCTTCTGATCTTGCTCTGCAATGGATTGAATTTCTGTGATATCACAAATTCCCTCAGATACACACATCAGACAATAAATAGTATGTGTAAGATACAATGCACATGAGAATTAACTAAAATATTTTCAGTTTGAATCACAAAATGTCTGGCATCATTTTATAGAAATTTAAATTAAAAATGAATGGACTTTGAAGAGGGGCTGGACTGAAAATGAATGATTGGAATTCCCACCTACATTCTGGGTCATTCTTTGTGTTTGTAAATAAACTAATTTGGATTTTCTGTCATGTCTTGCTCATTTATGTGTGTCTTACAGTTATAGTTATATACAAGTAGATAAGGGGTTTATTCAGGGAAGGCTGTACCCATGACAAATCATTGAAATCAAATTGTTTCAATTCATCACCATAGATGTACCTACTTACCTTACCTACCTACCTACTCAAATTCTTTTAATTTAATCGATTTTAAATTGAGTCTATAACACAACAAAATGTGGAAAAAGTGAAGGGGTCTGAATACTTTCCGAAGGCACTGTATACATGTAGCCCAACAAATCACTACATACTGTAGGCACCATATTAATGTTGCAAACAAGGGGCATTCAGGGGCACTGCAGAGAATAAAATACCATACTTGGAAAATCTCTCAAAGCAATACAGTTGCATCAAATGAAAAGTGATCAACAGTTATGATCATTTGTGGATCCGGTTGGTTGGATCTGTTATTGATAGAGATAACATTAATATGGTATAACCCGTCCCCTCTTAAATCCCTTCCTGTAACACCCTTTCCACTACTGACCGCCTTGTGTATAGATAAACTGGTATCAGGTAGCAGCAATAAGGCTTTACAGTATATGGAATGATTCGGCTCATGCCCAGGTGGAGATACAGTGCTCTCCATAAGTATGGGAAAGAGGAAGCATTTTGTCTTCTTTTAGCTCTATACTCCAACAGTTTGGATTTGAAATCAAACAATTACCATGATGTTAAAGTAGAGATTCTCAGCTTTAATTCTACGTTTTCTTTTTCCAAATTGGTTTCACCATTTAGAAATTACATTTTGAAATTACATTAATGAAACCCTTTTTATACATAGTCCCCCTATTTCAGGACACCAAACGTATTGGAAAATTGGCTTGACAGGTGTTTCTGGTTAGTCAGGTGTGTTCCGTCACATCATTTGTGCAGGCATAAGAGAGCTGTCAATGTCTAGTATTGATTCTAGGCTTTGCATTTGCCTTTGGAGTCTGCTCTTGGTGTCTGTCAACATGCCGACCAAAGAAGTCAATGAAGGAAGCCATTATGAGGATGAAAATATCAGAAAAATCTGAAACATAGCCAAAACTTTGTACAGAAACATCTTGTCTGCTCAAGCACAAGCAAATGCCTTCATTGGATGGTGTGTCATCATACAGTAGACAATGACCCCAAACATACTGCCATAGTAACAAGGGAGTTTTCCAGGGCCAACAAACAGCAAGTTCTTGACTGGTCAAGTCAGTCTTTAGTTTTAAATCCAATTCAACATGCATTTAGTTTCCTGTTGATACGATTTTAGGCAAAAAGACCTCAGAACAAAACAACTGAAGATGGGTGCCCTACAGGCCTGGCAGAGTATTACCAGAGAATATACCCAGCATCTGGTGGGGTCAATGCATTGCAGACTTCAAACAGTGATTGCATGCAAAGGATTGTCAACAAAATACTAAACATGAGTACTTTATTTGGACATTATATGATTTTTTCCAATACTTTTGGACCCCTAAAATAGTATGTTTAAAAAATGTTGTACTTTCTAAATGGTGAACACAATCTGAAACAGAACCCCATCAAATTCAATCTCAGAATCTCTACTTTGACCTCATAGTAAGTGTTTGATTTCAAATCCAAACTGTAGGAGTATAGAGCTAAACACAAACATTGTCAATGTGAATTAAACATTTGTCTGTGTAATTGTCGGTCTTCCTCCAAGCACAGAACAATTGAGTGACACATTAAGGCGCCATGATAGATGTGGTGCTCTACCAGTACACAATTTTACCAAAATGTTATTAGATCAACACAGAATGTTAGTGGATGTGAAGTACTGAAATTCTAGTAGTCGTCACTAAGCGTACGAAAATCACAAAATCACAATGTACAATATAGGCTTTTTAGATCTCTGAGAGCTTTTCTTTGGTTGCTGTATTGTAATTTCTGCAGACCAGCAGATGTCACTATACGCACATTTTTCAAGGCTTCCAGGCTTATGATCTTTTTATCGTCACAATTTGGATGGAAGCCCAAAAGCTTCAGAAAACCTCGTTTGCCCAGTACCCATGCATCACGAAAAAAATACACACATTTAAGCACACATTTAAAGGGGCAATCTGGGATAGGTACATCCATTTTGGGACTTTTACATCAATAATATATCCATTTATTTTGAATAATATAACTTTGAAATGTCTCATGAGCTTAGTTCAGCTGTCTTACCCCATCAGAATTCTAAATATAAGCTTGTTTTACTCCATTGTTTGTAAACAATGTAATTGTAAGCAAACAGTGTACAGGCCTACTATAGCTTCAAAACATGGTTAAAACTATCACTATGATTAATTAAATGGTCAGTCCTTGCATCCATGGTTACATTTCTCCAGCCCCCTCAGCTGTTTATCATTAAAAAGTGTGTGTGTGTGTGTGTGTGTGTGTGTGTGTGTGTGTGTGTGTTGCCCCTTTAAAGATCATTCATAAGTTAGTGTCTAGATAATGTTTATATATACACTGTTACCTGAATGCACGACATTTTAAAATGTTCCTCCAAGCAGTATCTGATCACACATGCATCCGATTTTTCGTTAGTTGGTAGAAATGTTGACCCTGGTTATACCGGCATGGCACAACTCCAAATGTCCACGAGGAGTCGGCGCGCAAGGCGAATTCAATAGAGCGCACCTCTGGCTGGAGGCAGATTGCGTGCGCAAATTTGTGACGTCGGCATTTGCGTCGGGCTAGCGATTGCGAATCACAAGATTGGAAAACCCGTATCGAGCGCCGTGTGACCGCCTGTCCAGACCGTGGAGACTGCAAACATGTCGGCAAGGATGGTGCACACCGGAGGAACCGCGTCCAACACATTCACCAAAACATAAAGATCCAGTGCAATTTCCCCCACTAAGACATTTCGACATATTCGGCGTACTATCCCACGTTTGGGTTAGCTGTTGAATCGCACTCGAGTGTTATTCTGAGGTGGAGCCAGTCAAACTGAATGGTGGAGGTATAAGTGATAAGTGACACGCCAAGAGAGACTGAAGGACTCGGCAGGTAGACGTGGGCGCTCGTTCTAGGGGAATGTTATCCGTACTCTCCTATGGCAGACTGGTTGCGAGGGCTGTCCTGGGCGGACTCTCTCAAACTGATGGTCGGGACTATAGCCTGGTCACAGCTAGTTGTGGGTTTGGTAAAGACTTTCGCAAGGGGATCTTGAAGAAAGGGATGTGCTACGGAGATGACGCTTGTTTCATTGCCCGGCATAGGTCTGCAGATGTCTTGGGTAAGTCTTCATAATTGTTTTATTTATTATTTTTGTTATGCATGCTGCTTCATTTGGTCATATAGGCTAGTTGTAAAGATGCTCTATGCATCTAAGCAATCGAGAAAATATGCACAGTCCAGTCGTTTTGGAAATTAGGATTCTCTCTGTGTTATGACCTTCACATTGCATTCGCACATGTTACTCACTCATTAAAGCACAGCAACCCCCCACCCCTTCACCTGATGTAACCTCTATGGTCTTGAAGTTAAGCTTACCTAGTGTTTACAGATACGAGCTTTTTAGTGTATACTTCGTTGTTTGTATATCGATATCGACAAACGTGGTGCTCGTGTTTCTAAAGGAAAAATACACGTTATTGAAAATAAATTGTAGTGACCTTTTACCTAGAAAGAAGTGAGGACCAAGTATCCAGTAGCAGCGCCTCTGGTGGCGATAATGTGACGTATAGAAAGTAAAGTGATAGGCCTTGTTGCCGGTATACAATAATAAACCTACGCTTGACAAACATGTAGAAGTTGCACGATACATTGTTGTTAGATTATTCAATTCTAACAAGTGTTATTACTTCGGGAATTTCATGTGCGGAGTACATCCTACAGTTTCCGAAAGCTTTACGTAAAATTCATATTTGTTTAGGCTAAAGGCCTACCAATCTCCGCGAAAGTGATAATAAACTATATATTATTACATATTTGTGATGTTTTTGTTAATGTCACTAACAGATTTATTAGACTATTCCGTGTTTTTTAAAGGTCAGAATGGTTGATTATGGAGGCAGCCATGTTGTCAGGACAAATTCGCGTTTTACGGGGAAGTGCTTTTCTCCTTGCAGTGCCTGACCGGTGGGTCTTTTACTAACATATGCTATGCCCTCATCTTCACTATTTACATTAGGCTACACATTACTTACCAAATATCCCACTTCTAAATTAGAGCGGTTGCGTAGTCAACTGTTATTACTCATTATATACATTGAGAGCGCAACTTGCTTGCACAATCCAGTATAATAGGGCACTTAAAACTACGTCTCAAATTTCGCAGGGTAAGCTTCCTTTGTTACTTGCAGGATAACACGTGCTATGATGACCGGTACTGTTCAATAGGGCTCCATTTGGAGATAACAGGCCTATTTCTATGTAAAATGTATTTTGAAGACTTACAAGGAATTCATTAATCTCATATTAGAATGTCATACTGACCCCCCACACCACATTTTCAAACATTTTCCCTTTGATTCTGAGAAAAGCGCAGGATGCGTCATTGCTACAAGTCGTGCTGACCAAAATTGAAGCAGTTGGATGTCTAGTGTGCGGGCAGCCTCTCTTAAATTGATTGGTACTCTAGCAGAGCTGTTCAGTAATGCTCAGTCAGTGTATATAAAACAGGGATGGGTTGCTCTCATAATGCCTTTTTGTAATAAGTGCTCAAATCTCAGTTCGTTTTTTCCCCGTTTCACCCTGGTATTATTAACTGGATCAAATGCCCACAGAGGCTGCTGGCCATGGGCTGGCAGTATCCCACTTGGGTGCTAGTACATTTCTGACAGGCTAACACAAGCTAGGGGAGCCAGCACTCTGAAGGGAAGATGTGGTCCTGACTGCTGCTGACCGCCATGGACAAGAGGAGGACACAAACAGGCCTTCCCCATTGTTAGAGTTCACTCAGTTAGTTATTTAAGTATTCGTTAGAGACGTGATAAACCCATCACCATACAGAATATCAACAATACCAAACGTTGTGCACATTAAACACAGAGAACAACTCAAGTTAGAATGTGTTTATTTGCTACAAACAGGATCCTGTGTGCGCAATCAAGTCATGTCGATTTTTTAATCCAAGAGTGGCTTAGGGCCTATGTGTACTGCTGTGATGGGACATAGGAGCCAAGCTTGTGACGAGTGTGTATATGAAATTGTGTGTTTATGTTTCAGGCACCAGGGAGCATTGCTTAGCTCATTGAATGGGAATTCCTTGTATGGTTCCCCCTGTGGAATCGTTTGTGTGTGCGCACGCATGTGTGGACTCGCTAGATGGATGGCATTGTCCTTGAAAAATCTCCTCCTGGTAATAGACTCTTTGGGAGACAGAGTTAGATGTTTTTTTGCGGTGTGATTTAGCAGAGGTTCACCAAGGCCTCTCCCTCCCTCGCCCCTGCAGGGTGGAAGAGCCTTCAAAAGGGGGGGAGCCCCTTTTGAAGGCTCTTCCACCCTGCAAAAATAGAATCTGTGAATCTGTGTAAAAGACCCCCTCCCCCCAGACACTCCCCTCACTTTGTCTGCCCCAAATGAACAGACTCAAGGCCTTGTTTTTGTTATTGTTTCATTGAGCAGCAAAGGAAAGGGAGAAGGGCCCGGTAGAGCTGGTCTTTCCTTGTCCGCTCAATGACACTGGTTCTCCACACTCTCTCCAGTCCTTTTGACCCAGGCTCCAGTTTAATATGCGGCGATGAAACAGCTGACTTGTCGTCAAAGAAGGTCAAAGGTCAGGGAAGTTTTCAAGATTCTAATAAAGGTTACTGATGTCCATCATCCTGTCAAATCCCAACATTACTCAGCAGACACCATGACTGTTACCATACTGGAGTTGTGGGCTCCCAGGGTTCTTTTACCATCAACAGGCCTATGGCTATCAGGTAACTGGGCAGGTCCCCAATCCCTAGAACAGAGACACTCCGAGAGTATCTTAAAGACCTGTCTCAAGTCTGTGTCTAATATCCTATTCTCTACCAGTGTTATTTTAAGGAAAGACACAGGGAGTGAGTGCAGTGTCCAGGCTCTCACCTTGACCTCAGCAATATCACCAATGGGCACCACATCAAATCCTTAGCCAATGGCCCGGTGCTCTCCAAGGTGAATAGTCACTTTTGTAAAGGACTTTGGTCTACATTGAGAATGTGGTTGTTTGGGACCTCCATATTGCCTCAGGGGCTTTATTTGCATTCACTGCATTAGGAACCACTTTGATGTTAGCATTTTCCTAGTTGTTTGTTTGTCTCTGAACTCACTCCTGTGCAATTCTCATGTATGTGTATACAGTATATTGTTTTACTATAGGATGGTATGTTTGATTTGATTGTATTGCTGTCATTTAAAGACTGGTTGTGCTGCTTTTGCTCGCTGCAGTTCAGAGGGCTTTTAGTCAATGAGTGGGTTTGTGACCAGAGGACAGATGTCTAGTCTTGTCTTTGTCTCTTGTTACCATGCGACTGGGAACCGCTTACAACTTACAATGACAATGCACAATACCCTGCCAGACTGTGTGTGTGTGTGTGGGGGGGGGGGGGTTGAACAACAATGGTACTTACTGGTATGAAACAATTGATTAAAATTCAGTGTGTTTAAAAATGTGTCTTTCTTCTCATCATCCCTTCCTCCCTCAGGTGTAGCGGATGGTGTGGGCGGTTGGCGGGACTACGGCGTGGACCCATCCCAGTTCTCTGCCACCCTAATGAGGACATGTGAGAGGCTGGTGAAGGAGGGCCGCTTCACGCCCAGTAGCCCTGTGGGCATACTTACCTCAGGCTACTACGAACTCCTCCAGAACAAAGTACCGCTACTGGGTAAGTACAAACACACTATCTTACACACACACTTACACACAAGGGTAGTACAGGAAAAACTGCTAGCCGAGATATAGGAGCATAGGAGAACACTGACAGGGTGAGTCATACACACTCTCTCTCAAACACAACCGTTGTGCTTAGTGAAATAAATAACATATCTGCAGGATGAGTCACAGACTGTGCTGCCAATGTCCCTGCCAACAGAGATGTATCGTTCTCCTACTTTATCAATCAATCTCAGAACATGATTTTATCAAACTGACATGTCAGGCCTTGCTCACGTTCATAATGAAAGACATAAGGACCAGATTGGTAAACCCGCTGCATCTCAAGTAGAACACTATTTCACAGTTTGTGCAGGGAGGCTTGTTCTTGTTATGATATGGCTAAGTCCTGTTGAAAGTGATGTTATACTATATATATACTCCTAAGGTAACCACACCTCAAACAAGACTGTGCCAAGGGTCGGGACACTGAGGGGTCGTGACCCCACCACACACACACACACACACACACACACACACACACACTGCCATGTCAAACATGTGACAGAGAGAGAGGCCACATTTGAACTGAGACCTAATATCTCCAGGGTCGGGGAGAGCTGACACCCAGAGCTGCCTGTCACCGAGTCACGATGTTTGTCTATCAAAACTGAGCAGTGTTTTATTTTGGGAAGGTGTGTGAGTAGCTAAAGGTCTGCGTTTGACCGTCCCCTCTCAAGGTCACTTGGAACTGCTGGGGCTGCAGTGAGTAGGGACAGGGAAAGGGCATAGCCTTTGTTTTTGGTCTCTGTGCCAGATTCCCTAACGAGTGCATGGTGTACTGTACCCTGTGATCTCACATCCCCTCGCTCATTCAGTGTTTCTTGAAACAGTTTGTCTCAAGGACAAATGGATAACAAGTGTAAACGACTATAATATTGTACTCTTTATTTTCTCCCGCTCTCTATCATTCCCAAATCTCACCTTCTTCCTCTTCTCCCTCCTTCCTCTCCCCCTCTTCTCGGTGTCCAGGGAGCAGCACGGCCTGTATCGTGGTCCTGGACCGGCGGAGTCACCAGCTGCACACGTGTAACCTTGGAGACTCCGGCTTCCTGGTGGTGCGGGGAGGAGAGGTGGTGCACCGCTCAGATGAGCAGCAACACTACTTCAACACGCCCTTCCAGCTGTCCATCGCCCCCCCAGGGGCCGAGGGTGTGGTCCTCAGTGACAGGTCAGACCTCCTTCCTCTCTCTTATCTCCGGGATCTATGTCTATGAAAAAGTAGAATATGTTTTTGAATGTATATCAGGAGCCGTCCTCGTATTTGAGACAAAATGACACATCATTGTGTGACTGTATTGGAAACTTAACAAGCCGTGTGACACTGTGGCGTCATTAGTTTGGCGCCAAGCCGCCCACCCCTCTTTCCTCCCTCCTCTTAAAGTCTTTTTCAACTTGATCTGGGGAGCATGTGAGCTTGTGGGTGCTGGCATGGTCTTTTTTTTTCCTCGATCAAGGAGCCATGTGACAACCCCTCACTTCAGCTGTCCTGGCACACACACACACACACACACACACACACACACACACACACACAGTACTAATGGCAGACAGGGGGTGGACACATCCCCTTCCCACTAGGCTTGTTTTCTTTTTTTCTCCCTCCAAGAAGAGGAGTGATTTATTTTGGTCTCCCCACGTGTTTCTATATTTAAATGAGACCTTTCATGCTTTATAGTGTTCCCTTTGCAGAGCCCGGTATGAAGGCCTCTCTTTAACATGCACATGACACGTTCACATGCTTGCACATTGTTACCACCATTCAGGCGTGCATGTAAATGGTTCAGTAAACTCACATGCACAATGCCTGTCTGTTACTCAAACAAGGCTTTTTTTTATTTTTTTTATTTATAAATATAAATAAAAGGACTTCACTTTGTATGTGATCCTTGCACATATATTAATCTGATGAGGTCCCTTTAGAATCACATCACAATTATATTTGTGCACTTGTTTTTGTATTCACTCATTCAACTTTTTATAGGTCGTCTGTTGATGCAAACTGTCCTCATGGGCAGCCAAGGCCCAAGACAGGCCAACAGAGACGGGTTAGAATTAAATAACAGTCTGGAGTTCATCAAGGGCAGAGGGTTACAGCCGGCTTCCTGGAAGTGAACCTAATTCTTTGGCTGCCTTCTTTGGCAGTCCTGTCTAGAGCATGCTGGGCTTGGAGTGGCGGGGAGGGGCAGGGCAGGGTTAACCTATTACCCAGCCCACATAGGCACAGTGACCTTTAACCTCCCGCCTCCTGCTTTACACATTGTTTATGAAGAGCACTACTGCTGCTACAACGCAACTGTCTAGCGCCACCTGGAGGCTCCGCATTGACCTTGCTGCCTCCCTTTTCCCCTGCCCCCAGCCCTGACGCAGCTGACAGCTCCTCCTTTGACGTCCAGCTGGGTGACATCATCCTGACCGCCACGGACGGCCTCTTCGACAACATGCCCGACTACATGATCCTGCAGGAGCTCAAAAAGCTGAAGGTAACACATTATTACTTCATACTAACTGCACACATATCCACACATTTAAGTGTACGCAATTATATGCACAAACATACTGTGTCATTTGCGACTTGCACACATTCCTGTACTCTGTTGTTTTCATGTCCTAATGCCAATTCTTTTGCGTTTTAGAGCACCAACTATGACAGCATCCAGCAGACTGCACAGAGCATAGCAAAGCAAGCTCACGAGCTGGCCTACGACCCCAACTACATGTCCCCTTTCGCACAGTCAGCCTGTGACAATGGTCTGAATGTAAGAGGTAAGTGCTGTGGCTTTTGGAAGACGTTGATTTCACTAAAAACACAGTCCAGCACCCCTCTATTGTTGTGTTGGGGGTTCGGAGAATCTATGAATTCTGTTAAGCTCAATGACTCATGTTCTCTTTTTGTTTTTTGTTCTGCAGGGGGGAAACCTGATGATATCACAGTGCTGCTGTCCATTGTGGCAGAATACGCAGACTAAATGTGTGTGTGGGTGTTTATTGGGACTGTTCCTTCGTCTTCCACCCTGCGTCCCTCTCAAATGCACTGCTTCCTGTGGTGCGGACATGGGAGACCCACCCCTTCCTCACTGCCCCCCCACCCCCTCCCTCCCTTCTCACCGCCCCGCCACACCACACACTCCTCACTATGGACTCAGCTCCATCCATGATGGGACTCAGCTCCATCCATGCTCCTGTTTCTTGTCTTCCATATTAGTGTTGGTACTGCATTTGTGAGAGAAGGCAGGCAGCTAGGACTTTCTCATGTTGATCGTGATGCAGGGGGAGCAGAGCGGCCCACCCCAGTCGCTTTCCACTTCTCTCCCGCTTCTCCTTAGATGATGTCACCACTTCATTGGTACTAGTGACTGAGGGACAGTCCTGAATGCAGGAAGGAGAGTTACTATGCGAGGGAGGGCCACGGTACAGAGACGTTCAATTAAACGGTGGTGTTTTAAGTGAAGTAAGCTATGGTTTTGGGGGTTGTAAGGGAAGTGTGGTTGTGTTGTCTATACAGTTTCTGTGTCTGTTAATGTTGTATTGGCTGTATAATGTGTGTGTGTGTGTGTGTGTGTGTGGTTGTGTGTGAGAGAGAGAGAGAATACTCAGAGGGTGGGGGCAATAAGGGGGGTTGTTGTTAGATGGTTTTCAGAGTTTAAGATAACATGTTGGAGGGCCAAGTATGATGGGAAGAAGAAGAGAAAGGGTTTGGTTTCAGTGTCTTGCATTAGGGAAATGCATGATGGGAAAGATGGCCTGTGTGTACTCATCAGAAAGAAATGTCTCAACAGTGCCACCCATAGGTAAAGCATTTACCAGTGGAGGCCAAGTTGGAACTGTCAGATGGTTGAGGGTACTGAAAAGGTCTGTCAGAGTGCACACATCCTCATAGGTTTGTAAATATTGTCTGTCATGTGATAGTGGTCTACACAGTGAAGTGAGTGTGAGTGATGGTCACGGCCAAGGTTATCAATGCAAAGAATGATTGTTTTGCTTGTATGTCAGATGTGTGTACACACAAGCATTCAGAATCTGTAAAAGATTAAACCTTAAAGTAAATATTCTCAATCCCTTGCTTCCATGGGCCACAAGAACCAAGACATCAACTTTTGACTGCCACTGGACTCAGCAGTAGTGTGTCAGAGTAGTGACATAAGCATGTCTGTGGCGGGTCTTTGGAGATGTGTATGCGCACGCACGAGTGTGTGTGAAGTGGGTGTAGGCTCTTGTTTGAATGTGTTGTCTTTGCTGATTTGAGTTAACTTGCAAAGCTATGGCTAGCATCTGGGAATGCTTTCAACTGATAGGTCAGGTAAGAATTATAAAATATTTATTTTTATAACTTTGTTATTTAGTTTTCAAGAGTAAAAGGAAAATTACTGTTGTATCTTTATTTGGTTCCATGGATGGTAAAAATAATCATGCCATCATCTCACTGCTCAAAAATAATCGGATGTAGTATTTGTGTGATGGGTGTGTCAACTCGACATTTGTTTTTTCTTTTCTTTAGATGTTTCTGTCTCCTAATAATGATTACTTGCTGCTTTTATTTTGTAATTTAAATGTGTTTGTGGCTGTACATTATTTATGTGAATGTTCATGATTGTAAAATTGTGTGTTTGAATGTGTGTACTGCATTTCATTGTTTCTCCTGAGAGTAGGATATTGATCACACTGTTCTGGTCTTGGCATCCTGGTCATTGCTCTGCTGTCAAAATTGCAGATATGTTGAAGTAATATAGTTCATATACAAACTTTAATCTCATATTTGGTCAATGTTTTGTCTGGTCAAAAGCCAGTGCATAAACAATGAGCACTCTTTTGCTCTCTTTCACTCTCTTTTTTCATTTTAATTTAATTTCGGCCTGATAGGAGAAAAATGTGCAGAAATACTGTAATGTACAAGTCGCCTGTGTTTTCATATTGTGAGTATATCTGTCAATTGGGGAAACAGACTTTGACTCTTTTTTTGTTTGACTTTTTGACTTTTTATTTTTAACAAAACTTGGTGGTCATCTGAACTGGTTATCAATCTTTATTTGTGCCTAAAACATGATGTGGCCAGAACAGTGGTAGACAGTATACACTATGCAGAGATATGTATGGCTCTGGTTGTAAGTGACAGTCCCTGGTTATCTGGGAAAACTCACAATGCAGGTTTTTGAATCCTTAAAGAAACCAAAGAAGGAAAGCCATAATGACAGGTGTGACCGGGGTATTGCTCCCAAAGTCGACAGATAAGATAACATGATAATATGCAGACCAATATGGTCACTGTACTGTTTCTTTTCATTTAGTTTGGCATAGAAAAGTCACCAAACATCAAGCAATCATTTGGGGAAGATCAATGGTTACATTTACATTACATTTCAACCTGGTTTAAGTTTATTTTCAGTAGCTTTTTGAGACTTAATTTCATGATTTGTCACCTGTCATATGCATTCTCTCTTTGCATGACAAGCTGTTTTTGTCCAAGCTCTTTGTACCACTGGAATTTGTCTACCTGCAAAGGTGTCTCTGTCCCTCTCAGCTTGCCCTGCCTCCAGATGTCTGTCTGATCAGCTAGACTGCAAGTTCATTCATTCTTATTAATGCAACAACATTAGCAATTCTCATATTTCCACTTCGATCTTCATGACGGTCAGTGAGGGGGGGGTCACAATCTGTTAATCCAATAATAACCAAAATCAACTGATTTAAGACTCTGCTATGTATTCTATCTGCTGAAGCAGGAATGGCGGGGCAGGTTGTAGTGCTGCTTAATGAGAATGGTTAGCACCGATTCCGCCTTAACAAATAGACCTGTACCATTGAATCCAGAGGCCTTGTCTGGCAATGCAAGCTTGTCTCGTCTGGACATGTATATTGCTCAGTGTTCAATGTCAATTAAGTCTCCTTCCTCTCTTCCTATCCAGTCTCTCTCATATGACTGTTCATTGATGGTGCTTCTGCAGTCAAGGCAACATCTGTTTGTCATCCTTTAAGCAACCCTGTTTGTGTGTTTGAGAGCTACACTTGTGTGTACAGTGTAATAATGCAGGACTAGTTTCTGTAAATATGTTTTCAAAGTTGTAAAATATTTAAATAAAGAATATAGTATTTATACTAAAATACATGGATCTGGGTGTTTTTATTGTGTTCTGGCGATGCACAACATTGCCTCTGACAAATTCAACTACTGTAGTCTTGTGATGCACCTCTTGGCCCGCAGATGAAACCCCCTCATGAGGCCAGCCCTATAAACCAAGGCTATTTCAGACCCCGGTTTTGATGAGCAGGAGGTTGATACATTTGCCTCACTGTCATGGTCAAATGCCCTTTTCAGCCCATCGGAAAGCATGGCAGTAAATCAACCCTCTATAATGTCTTTAATGCTGTCAGCTTTAAGGTGTCTGGGAGTGCTCTAAGGTGACATTGAAAGACAGTATGGAATAAGTGTTTATAGTCAGTACATAAAGAAACACAAAGTCATTATGTAACAACACTGATGACACAGATGCTTGTTATTACTAGGTGGAGTGGAATCGAATGCTTCCCAAGCCCTCTATGAATATATTAAGAGGATTTGAGCATTTGTTCAAGGACATTCACAAGCATGCCTGTCTGATGTGCAACTGTATGTGCTAACCTGACCCCCTGAAGGACAAGCTCCTCTCATATGTGGAAGACAGCCAATCAACCCTGCTGGTCTGGATTAGTCATCAACCTCTTTTACTTTTTTTGTGTTGTTTTTCTTTTCATGCAATTATATGCTTGAATCAGAATTACAACCCCATCGTTTGAGTCAGGGATTAGAGGCCCTGCTGCAAATCTGTCTGACCTCAATTCTCCTCAGTCTTAGGGAGCTTACCACATCTATGAGAATCCAGCAGAATTCTGTGTAAATGTACTCATACGCAGCGCTTGAGAAGCTACCGGTACTCATTTTTTTTGTTGACAGAGCCAGTGTTCATGCGGCAGCTTTGGCATTGTGTCAATGGGTGTTTAGGTGAGGCCAACCGTGTGGGATTCTTCACCCGGGAGGTCTGGCGGAAGCACGTGCTTGAACGTGGGAGGGAGACGGAGAGAGAGGTGGAAGGATGCTGAGAGGAGGTGGGGGAACTAAAATCTGTCCTCTGGGTGAATGTATAACAGACTCATTAAAACAAATTCTAAAATATCTCCAGTGATGACTCCACTCTCTTTCACCATATCCCATTTTCTCCTTGTTTGTTTCTATCTCATTCTGCCTCTCACCTCTCTCTCTCTCTCTCTCTCTCTCTCTCACTCTATCTCTCTCTCCCTTTTCCCACACGTGTCAGACAATATGGGATGAGCCTGCATGACCTTGAACACACCCCTAGTGCTGCTGTGTATAGTAATAATCACCAACATGCAGGCCAATGTCTGCAGGCTAGGTATTGAATACAGATTCTAAACCGATTAACCTACATACATCCATGCACATTGTTACACATGATGTTTTGAAATCTGAACTCTTGGTTTGGAGGCAGAGGATGAAGGGCAGTGCCCTGAACCCAAGGGTCAGGCACGTGCTAGACTACCTATAGTATGTGCCATGCTTATAGCTGTGAGTGAGTGAGTAGTACTTTATTAATCCTGGGGGGGAAATGTATTTTAGCAGCAGATAAACATAGACATCACATATTAGGACAACATACAGTGAATGCACAGTAGACATTAAACAATACATGATGAGTTGTCTGGGTTCAACTATTTTTTCTCCATTAAATTGTTTACATTTTTGCCATTTAGCAGGCGCTTTTATCCAAAGCGACTTACAACAAGTACATTTGTCTAAAGTAAGTGAATCATCTATACATCAGTCATCATAAGAAAAAAAAATCTAAGCTAGGACCAGGGAAGGAAGGATTCCTTTTTTTAAATAATTATTAACAGTAACAGAAACTCTCCTGTGCCATACCACACCACCTAAGACTGACCAAATATCTTGACATAAGACAAATCACACAAACAAAACAAAGTAACACAGATACAGACATTGGCCATTATGCCCAGGCTCGAATGGCTAGAGAGAGCCGACTGGTGGGCGGGATTAGAATAAAGGTAATGAATAAAAAAGAAAGATCAACATATGTTCAGGCCAACACTAACACCACACTAATAGGCAAGTTGACACAGGATAATTAGGTACACATGCAGTATGTACTTGTCTACCCTGTGGCACATGCATAGAAATATAGAAAAACTACTTCATATAACAAGAATTGGCCAATTGATGCTTTGTCTGCATTAAGCCATTTGCAAGGTCCTCTGTAGCGTAATGTTTGAGAAATAAAGTGATTATCCCCATTATGATCATGTTTATTTTATTTGTACTTGTATTTGTACAGTATGGGGTATATCAAATGTGACGCACTTTGTTTTCATTAGGTATCAGTATCAAGACAATGTGTCTGTATGTCTTCTTCCTGCAATTTCAATTTCCCATGTGAGGATCTATAAAGCACTTTAGACTATAAATATACCCACATTTCTCATTCGTTGTCACTCAGAGGACCTAGGATATTGTCAGCTGGCAAATAGATGTTTTTATGGCATATTGGACCCATCACGACCACATGCTCTCATAGGGATGGCAGGCAAGTTGTGTGCTGTGCTCACACCTGTGGCCCTCATGGCATGACAAAGTCGAGGGTTGACAGCAAACAGAGCTGCTGTAATGGCACCAGTCATGCTTCATGGCTTATTGTTTAGGGTGGGACAGGCCGCCCAGATAAAGGGAATCAACTGCAGTGCATATACTCACTGAAAAAGAATGTAATCAAATCTGTAAAAATGTTCTATATATATATATATATATATGTTGCTTTATTGTATTATTGAATTTGCCTATGCAATAGCCTATGTATTTTCTTGATTTATTTTGTTCACACACTCTAAAGACCCTCTCAAAAACCAACTTGGGCACATTTGATTCTGAATTAGTTATCTGTTTTATTTATCTGTCTTATATTTATCTTATTCTGAATGTTCTTTAATTTCTGTCATTTTTTTAGTGCTTCTTGTAAAGCACTGCTATGAGTCGATGTAGTAGTCTCGGTAGATGGCAGCAAAATTAAGCTCAGTCTGTCTTGGCTAAATACAGGCATTGTTGTATCCTTCCTTCCTTCCTTTCTAGAAGTAATCGTTAATCTGACATTATATGATGGTGAAATCAATGCACCGGAAAGCTTGCTTTCACCCTTCCTATCTTCTTAGAAACAAATCCTATTATACTAAAGCGTCAAAGAAGGTCCTAGGTATTATTTCTGGACGGGGCCATCGTTTTTGCTGACAGCAGTCAGCTGACAGTTGGTTAGCGGTGTCTCGAACTAATCGGTCCGCCCCAAGACATCAACATAACTATTTAGCTAGGCCTAAGAATGGGAGAAGTTGGTTCGCTTTGGATTATCGCCAATTTAAATGATTTAATCTTACACATCAGCAATTTGCTTGTGTACTAGTTAGCTGGACTAGCATCGTGGTGTTGTTGTTTACAGTGCATCGGCATGGCAGGCGTGTGTTTACGATAGCTACCTATGCTAAATAGCTAACTCCAGCTAGTCGAGTGTAAGTCAGCAACTGACAGCCAGCGCTAGATAATATCACCTTGGGTGAATACTTTCGCAGAGATGCTTGAGACAGCATCAGATATTGTTAGCTTTAGTTGACCCACGCTATTGGCAAAGTAACAGGACTGATTAGCTAAATGGCAAGAATTGAGCAAGGTAATGGACTTCAGTTAGCAGAGTCCAGCAGAAGTTTGAGAGGCACTACAGAGAGTCTGGCTCTGACAGATGGAGAAGGCAACTCTTTCGGCTCCGACTCAGAAGTGAACGGTTATGCCAACACCGGTGAGAGACAGACGGACAAATATGGATTCATTGGGGGTGCCCAACAATATTCTGGAGAATCGTAAGTACATTTAGTATGGCCCATCTTAAAATTAAAAAAAAAAAAAAAAAAAAAAAAAGTTTCTAGCAGAAGTTGGTGATAGTAGGCGCCAACTAGACAATATTCGTCATTTACTAGTGGGTGCAGTTTTGTCTGGGTTTGACAGACTGTCTAAAACTGTTGGAAAACAGTATATCCTCTATTCCTTACATAAGTCAGCTGATTGACACTCTTGTCATCAGACTTCAGACACTACTGTCATGTTTTGTTGATACGATGCCTACTATCACCAGCTCAGCAGTCTCAGGTTCTCACCACCGTACGTCTCTGTGTCTTATGCAATTAAGCTTGTTATGTCACCTGTCAAACTACATTATAGTTTCAGGCAACATAGCGACAGTGAATGTTGTTATCTTCTAGAGGCCAGAGGAAATACAGTTCCTCTCAGGCTTTGCAGCAATCTCACACACTCTTCATCAGTTCCTCTCTCCCTTATCAGGCTACCTCCCTCCTGCTTTCTAAAGAGGCTGTGAACAGTGTCGCTGCTTGTCTTGCCAAACCAGATGGACAAGAAAGCCTCTATCATGCAAAGTCATCACTGATAACCGGGAACATAGCAATAGGATAATAGGATTTTCCTATGATCCTTTCAGTACATCTGCTCCTTCTACTCGGTCACATAGTACATCTGTGGTTTATTTGCAGGGTGCAGTTAATTGCAAGGTAATTTCTTTTCTAATTGTTATCCAGTGTTGTGTCAGACTACAAACCTATCAAACTGGAGTGCTTCTTTGGCTGCCTCCTTTGGGAGAAAGTCTGGCAACTGTAAGCATTGGCTGTATTGTAGCAAGTGGAGGTGTGGAGAACATTCCAACGGATTATCAGTGGGCCATGTCTCTACTATCCTCTCAATGCACAGAGGAAGATATAGTCCATGAGGATTTAGGAAGTGCTACAATACCTCTGTGTGTCAGACTGGGAATTGTTGTGCCTGATATGAGGTGACATGATTTCCCCATCGTCAAGTACGTAGGCCTATGCAATATCGTTTATAGAGGCTCATTCATTCAGGCATTATGCCTAACTGTCTTAGATAACAGTGCTATTTGTTTCCAACCTTCACAAAGGCTAGTTGTTTCCTGCTGCCATGGAGACCTGATAGGCTAGCCTTTGCATGGAATGTTTTCTTTACTTTCCTCTTACTGTACCAACCGTTAGGCCTGGGTCTATAATAATATAATAAACTTTATTTATATAGCACCTTTTTAAAACAATGTTACAAAGTGCTTTACAAATAGATAAAACAGATATGCAAATAAAAACAAAAATATAAGTAGAAACAGTCAAAGACATCACATTAAAAGAGATTTAAAAGATAATACTGATTTTGCTAGCCTAATATCCTCAGGCAGGTCATTCCAGAGGGCCCTAATGGCAAAGGCACCTTTTATCTTCAGTCTAGACTCTGGAACGGCCAGAAGGGCCCTGCCCGAGGATCTTAGGCTGCACTGAGGCTAGTTAGTAGTGCTTTGGGCTAGTTCAGGGGCCAGTGTCTTTGCTGTACTGTTTTTGACTTTTTGCTGCACAGGGAAATTGCCTGGTTCTCTGCAAAACAGAATAGCATCTGTGTTACTGCACTGTTAAACAAATGCCTAGTTGACTTGTCTGCTTACCGCCCATTGAGATGTGCATTTCACTTCAGTGTTTCGTTAGGCCCTTAGTGAGAATGTCAGGGAGTAGGAGTTAGGAGGGAAAAGATCTAGGGGAAAGTTCTCTCAGAGCTTCCTGTTTTTCGTGTGCTTCGCTGGCGGTGGCAAGTGTTCCACTGTTTTGTCTGAGGATGGATTTCCTGTGAGGAGCAGGAAGAGATCAGTCCCTGCCCCACCCCCTCCCTTGACAGGCCCCTCCCCCGAAGAGCGCCAGGATTTAAAGAACAGCATGCCACAACTGAGAGATATGTGCTCTGTTTTGGGCCCTCTTTCTTGTTTGCAGTTTCTTCTTTTCTAGTGTTTTGTATCTGTGTTTGAGAGCAAGTGTGTCCAACATTATACTTGCTGGACTGCACCTGTCTACGTTTGGCTGGTCTCTATTCCTGAGAGCTACCATGTCATCATGGGATACATCTAATCTTATAGTCTCCGGTAATCCAGCCTCGCTTATGGTAATCACTGTATTTTAGCCCTGCAATACCATATTTTTAGGCCACTTACTACAGCTTACTATACTTACTGTTGTGAGAAACTATAGTAACGCACCATAGTTTAATTCACATTAGCCTATAGCCTACACAACAGAGGCATTTTCCCGAGCTAATACAGTTTAATCAGGTTACAGCCGGTCCAGTGTGTCTGGCAAGTGTAAGCAATTAAGATACTCTTCCTCTGAGAGCCATCCCAGCCTCCGATCTCCTTTGAACCGCTCTCAACTGCCCCCTGAGTAACCAGGGAAAGAGACCAGCAGTCCTCCAAAACTATGTCAGCACTCTTGTCTCTTGTTCTCATCTGGAAAGGAGACACAATTGCAGCCATTGTTCTTGTCTCTGTGGTCTCTTCTTCCATTTCCGCTCATGTTCAATGGACACTATCATCATCTGGTGTAGTATACTGTTGTTTGTAAAAAAAAAAAGACAGAATGTTACGCTCCTCTTGAGTTCCAGAAGCATCTTATAGTTTTGTTTTCCTCCAAAGACAACTTCCTGTGTGAGGGTTGGCTCTTCCTGTTTGGCCCTCAGACGGCCCTCCCTCTCTCACTGTCCACTTGACAGTTGTATGTGTCAACTGCCTTTGCGCTTATCAAGATTTAAGCAATAAAACCGTCATTCAGAGAGACAACTCTATAGTGATGTATAGACCTGACCCTGACTCTACCTCTCCCTCTCCCCCACCATAGCGCTGAGGATATCCCTCCGGAAGTGCTCAGAGAGAGGGAGTCAAAATGGCTGGACATGCTCAACAACTGGGACAAGTGGATGGCCAAGAGACACAAGAAGGTCAGTCAAACATCTTCTCAACTCTGTCTCATACATAGGCCTAAAGCCCATTGCTGAGAGTACAGTAACAGCAAGTCGGTTTGTCTTTATTGAATTTTTTTTTAACCTTGAAAGTCATTAGGTTACTACACTATCCACTCCTATTATTAAGTAAGTGATTAGGAGACTATTGCCCCAATCAGGTCACAGACAGTGCATTTACTGGAGCCCTACCTGCTTTGCAGTGTGACCATTTGAGCATGTGTTTTTGACCAAAATGTCTGATACTCTGGTCATCTAGGTGAAGGTGCGCTGTCAGAAGGGGATCCCCCCCTCTCTGCGAGGCCGGGCGTGGCTCTACCTGTCTGGAGGGAAGGTGAAGAGGGAACAGAACAAGGGCAAGTTCCAGGTAAGTTACTAACCACCACTACACATGCAGTACATGCACACGTGTGTACTTTGAAACACATAAGCATGTGTCAACTGCTTGTGTTTGTTTCAGGAGCTGGACAGCCAGGCGGGAGACCCTAAGTGGGTAGATGTGATAGAGAGGGACCTCCACAGGCAGTTCCCCTTCCATGAGATGTTTGTGGCGAGAGGAGGCCATGGGTGAGCAGCTCTCTGAAGATCTGTTCTAATGCTTGAGTCTGGAGTCTGGAGTCACATTGTGTGTGTCTGTGTGTCTGTGTGTCTGTCTGTCTCTGTCTGTCTCTCTCTGTCTCTCTGTCTCTGTCTCTCTCTCTGTTTGTCTGTGTTTCTCTCTCTCTCTCTGTGTTTCTCTCTCTTTCTCTCTGTCTCTGTCTCTGTTGGTCTGTGACTGTGCCCACAACCATCTCCCCTTATCTCTCTGTATGAGTGGTTGTTTGTTTCTGTAAGTGAAAGGTGTATAAATTGTGTGTCGTTGTTGTTGTTGTGTAGGCAGCAGGACCTGTACCGTGTGCTGAAGGCCTACACTCTGCACCGGCCAGAGGAGGGCTACTGCCAGGCCCAGGCTCCCATTGCTGCTGTGCTGCTAATGCACATGCCTGCAGAGGTGATCACACCCCCCCCCCACACACACACACACACACCATGGGAACAGCATACACAAGTGTAGCATACTCTATAATTCTCTATAATATACTCTATAATTATAATAATGCTGTGTCAAACACCACAGTCATGCTCAATCCTTGTTTTGTCTTGATCAACAGGATGCATTCTGGGGTCTGGTCCAGATCTGTGAGAAGTATCTCCCTGGATACTACAGTGCCGGGCTGGTAAGGCTGACAACACAGACTTATCCAGTTGGACCTTCTCCCCCCATTGATTCTATCACCTTGGGTGAAATATTGTTAGGGATGTCATTGAGGTTTTCCTTTATGTATGTAAGAAAATGTGCTGACTTAGGAGGAAAAGGTAATGTACAGTACAGGGGTTCAAAGTTCAAACATTGGACACAATGTATACACTCTCTCTTAAGTGCAGCGCTAGAGAATAAGTCATGGTTTACCATGTCACTAAAAGGAGATTAAACATTTACTTCCTGTATGTTTATCATTGTCAGAAACAGCCACAGCAAACAGGTTGAGCAGGCAGACAGGCGTGCGGGCCGGACATGTTGTAGGGCCGCTTCTCCAGCGGGCATTTGCTGCTGCTGTCATTGTGTTTCCTGGACCGGTCTGTATCTGACCTTGACGGGCTAATGACTTAATGACCCTGAGCGGGGAACCAGGCATTGTGGGCCAGATAAAGCAACTATTACATTAAACAAATAGAAAGGACTTTGTTCTCTCTACCTTGCTTTCTGTATGTTTGTGTTTCTGTCTCTCTCTCTTGCCTACTGTCTCTCTCTCTCTCTCTCTCTCTCTTTCTCTCTTTCTCTCTCTCTCCTACTATCTCTCTCTCTCTTTCTCTCTCTCTCCTACTATCTCTCTCTCTCTTTCTCTCTCTCTCCTACTATCTCTCTCTCTCTCTCTCTCTCTCTCTCTCTCTCTCTCTCTCTCTCGCACCCTCTGTTCTCATTTTGTTCCTCTTTGGGCCTGTAGGAGGCGATCCAGCTGGATGGGGAGATCCTGTTTGCTCTGTTGCGGCGGGTGTCTTCTGTAGCCCACCGCCACCTGAAGAAGCACAAAATGGACCCCATACTATACATGACGGAGTGGTTCATGTGTGCCTTCTCCAGAACCCTGCCCTGGGCTTCAGTGCTGCGCGTCTGGGACATGTTTCTCTGTGAAGGTGGGACAGCAGAACACACACACACACAGTTCACACAGTAAACACACCTACTAACACTCACATTTATATATGCCCAATATCATACAGACAGACAAAACAGCACACTCATCATTACATTACAATACATTACACACACACACACACACACACACACACACACACGATGACAAGATGCCTATCTTTGGACAAAGCACATCATTGGTCAGTGTGACTGTTGCATCCGTCTGATGTGTTATCCTCAGGAGTGAAGATTATCTTTCGTGTGGGCCTGGTGCTGCTGAAGAGCATGCTGGGATCCCAGGAGAAGCTCAAGGCGTGTCAGGGCCAGTATGAGACCATGGAGCTGCTGAAGACCATAGAGCCACGCTACATGCAGGAGGGCTTCCTCGTTCACGAGGTACGGCTATGCACAGCCACACACAACACCGGACAGTAGCACACAACCATGCACAGCCATGCACAACCATACACAACCATACACAACCAAACACAACCACGCACAACCACACACAACCATGCATAACCATGCATAACCATGCATAGCCACACATGACCAGGCTAATGGAACCAGAGACATCAAAGTCAGGCAGATAGACATAAGCATGAGTCTGAGACTGTGGCTCCTGGTGTGTGTGTTCTATCATCTAAAAACAGACCCTGCTGCCACCTAGTGGTCTGTAGTAAAATCAGGTGGAACTATGGAAACTCCTTGACATAACCTGCCTAAATTTCTCTGCTCTCTCTTAGATTATTGAGTTGCCATTGTCAGAGAGGGAGATCGAGAAGGAGCACCTCGCCCAGCTGCGGCGCTGGAAGGAGACCCACGGCGAGCTGCACTGCAAGTCCCCTCCCAGAATGCACGGCGCCAGGGCCATCATGGCTGCCGAGCCGCCCAGGCGACAGGACCTGAGACAGAACCCCACCATCATAGTGGAGTCGCCCCTGGCAACAAAGAGCGATGGAGAAGGAGGGGAGAAGGCCAAGGAAGGCAAGGAGAAAAAGAAGATGACCAAAGAGGAAAAGAAGAAGAAAAACACCTCCCCACCACCGGAGGAGATCAACCCGTACCCTGAACCCAGTGACCCCTCCCCCCTGCTCAAAGACTCACCCATGCAAGCGTCCAACCAGAGCCTGAGCAGCACAGAGCATGACACATATCTGTAGCTGAGGGAGGGAGCTGAGACAGGGGTTTTCACAGCAGTTTACTGCTTATTACTGACTCACACAGTGTCTAATCTCCAGCATACTCCCTCATCCCCTCCCTGCCTATACCCCCAACCCCACCCTGCTCCCTAGCATACTCCCTGCTCCCACACCCCTAGTCCCCTCCTTGACCAACTCACTCACTCCTGGGATGTTGACTTTCCATTGCCAAATGTGTGTGCATCAACACTGAACATATCAGGATAATGAAAGCCTCTGTGCAAGTGGAAACCATGTCATCTGTTGTTTCAAACCCATGTATGGGCGATGACAGTTGTATCACAGTTGGGAGAGTACAGCACTTCATACAGTGGGGCATATGGGTATACACTCACTTGTGCTGTGGGTAGATTGTATTGCCTGCCACTCAAATCAGTCAGTGGATTATCGCACATAATCTTATTTTATTTAACAAAGTCTGATTCAGGAGTCCTGACTCCTGTCCTAACTGATCTGGGGTTATTCCTGAAGCACTTTGCTTGTTTACGTCTTCCACTTGATCCAGATATACAAGACAGACACTACATACATACCACTACTACATGCCAACAACACACACACACACACACACACACACACACACACACTACTGCATTGTTAGATTGAGTTTTTTGTATAGTTCACTAGAAATGCCATTAGGCCAGTGGTAATCACAGCAGCATTGGGATTGAATTACATAGGTTGCCAGCCTATAGAGAGATTTATCTGGTGTTAATGAAGAGGGCTCTTTCAGGCTTTGCCTGTGCCCTGACAGGCTCTGGAGAGCCAAATGACATTGACGAGTCTTTAATGAAGGAAATGAAAATGTGCAGGAATGTTGCTGTCAAAAGACCAAAGATTGTTGATTTGATGTGTTTACTTTGAACATGTAAATTTTTTTGTTCCGATTCAAGCTGTCCAAAACATTCCTCATTGTGTGATTTGATTCCATTCTTAGATGCATTGAGCACAAAGCAAGTGTGGTTGTTTGCCGAGAGAAATATGGGAGAATGCTAATCGCCGGCCAGCCATGTTGATTTATCCATATAATGTACACTTTCTGTTGATATCTGTCGTATGTTGGATGTGGTGTTCAGTATGAATGTGTGTCACAATCAAACATTTGCTTTTAGATGGTAAAATCTTCAAACAGATAAGAACCCCAACACAGCTTCTAAGGGAACCATTTGTCGATAAACATTCATATAGATGTATACATATAAAGAACTTCATGCATTTTAGATTTGTTTGATTTTGTTTAAGATGAAGCACTTTTTCATGGTCAAGCCCTTTAGGAATTTTTTGGAAGGAATGTTGCGGCTTGTATTTTTTCATTTAATACATTTAGTGTTATTTGTTATTTTCTTATAAAACTGTATGTATATATATATATATATATATATATATATATATATATATATATATGGGGTGTGTGTATCTGACTCAGCTCACATGGCTGTGTGATCTGAGAGGGGGGAGGGAACAGAACCAGACAGGTCTCCACTTTAGGTATGACAGCAGATGTCATAGGCATAGAAACTGTATCGCCAACCTCTCTATTGATTCTTGAAAGCAGTCATTGACAGTAAATTTAATAAGTCAGCAACAATTTTTTTTGCATTTCCTATGCAACAATCGATGCATTAGCCCTATTGCCATGTGAGCAGGATATTTACTGTACAGTACATTGCCAATGAGATGTAGAGCCTGTTCTGTACATTTGATTTCTTAGTGAGGACAGTTGGTCTGTGTGCCAGAAGAATCATTTGGCCAAAGGCAAAGACGTGTATTTAACTGACGTTCTTACACAGAAACATAAGCTGGTGAGAGAACACAGTATCTCTTCTGCTACAGGTGTATAGGTGGCGCCATTGGGCTTCGACCCAGTATCAGGAAACTCAAGCATGAGTTCACTTCAATCCTATCATAATGTGCTTGTGTTAAAAGTTGATCCTGGGTCAGAGTGCTGCACCCATCGTTGGTGTGTGGATAGATCCCTACCAGCCTGGCCTCTTTGGGATAGGGGGTGGCGGGGGTGGGGGGGTACTGATCTGAAAACAGTGGTAGAAGATGCACTTTGGGGACAATTTGGGAAGTTCTCTGTAGCTAGAACTTGTCTATGAGGAGAATTTTCTAAGGGGCTCGGTACTAAACTGTCCAAGGCTCTTTTTGAAGTTCAAGTTATGTTTTTGAGATGTTCCAAAACTCATTATTATCGTAGTGTTCAGACCAGAGTGGCAATGGGCTCACTTAGGGACCAGACATATCTGTTCACTTGTCACATGGCCAGCTGTAATGATGACACAGTGGAGGCACTACAATCTCCCTTTTGTTGCTTACTCTGTCAGAGAATACATCTCCTTATATCTGTATGCTGTTTATGTACCAAACAAATCATATTTACATAAATAAAATTTGATACTCTTTGATCCATCTGGGTTTTGCCTTATTTCTTATTTGTTCATTTCTTTTCTTGTTTTTTCATTTCTTTTTTGTTAGAAATGAACGTGAGATATGGTGCAAAAGGAGGAGAGTGAATAGAGACGCCAGGCAGGACTGGAGAGAGGGGTTATATGCACCCAGTGTTATCTCCCAGCCCCCGCCCTTCACACACACACACACACACACACACAGTAACACACTTCCTGGGACACCTGTTTCCCTCGGTCTTTCAGCTCTGAAGGGTATTTGCATCTCAAAGACGGCGGATTCCCACAACACCCTCCAAATTGCCTCGCCTAACTATTTCCCATAGCTCTCTAATGGACGTGCAGAGCCTTCTGCCTCTATAGGGCCTCTATATAGCTGCCCTGTTTCCTTTCCAAGAGAAATGTGCAGCAGTCCAACAATACAGACAGCCATGCACCCCTCATCACCCTGACACAGTTATCCAGACAGTCAAATCCTTAAATGACAAGAAAAGCCATGTCTACTTTATTTTTTTTATTTTTTAAAATAATTTTACCCAAAAGAGTCTGATATTTATGGAGTCACAGAGATGTCTGCTCCTGATTTCATGGTGTCTCCACACTTCCGATCCTTTGTAATGGAATACATTTTAGGACCTCTGTGGATAGATAGGCTCAACAGTGCAGATGAAGGAGAATGTTTATTTATTACACCCTAAGGAAAATGATCCTCTCCTTTACAGAGGGCCAGAGGAGAGGGTATGAATTTCAGATCAGATGAAGCAGTCTGTCTTATTCTCCACTATCTCCATGCAGGACATTCCTATGCTACCCTCAGAGACACCACAGTGGTTTGCGTCTATCTAAGGAGTGCTGTAATTACAATTCTGTATTCTATTCTGTCCCCTGATCTCCTTTTGTCTCCTGTATGATTGCTGAGGTAAACAAGGTCTCTCCTTCTGACCTCCACCTGTCCCTGCTGTTGCACTGTGACATTCAGACTGGGGTCCAGACTAGAGGGGGTGTAACTTGAGTCCAGCGACTGGAGCCTTAGGGATAATCTGTATAGGACTGTGTAGGACAGATACTGTAAATGACCCAGACATAACCAACCACACCTATAGCCAAGAGACATATTCACTGTTGCCAGACAGACCAATAGACATGCTGCATGTTCCACCAGAACCACAAACATGCTGTGTTTTTATAAATGACACCACAGGCATTGTTGTGTGCACAAATGTTTAATTAGAGTAGGACCCCTTAATCATCATCTTTTTCATTGTGATTTGTGTTTGTGCACTGCAGCACTTTATGGGGGGCATCTCTGGTGCTGGGGATGATCTCATAGGGCCATATGTGTAGAGCAGAGTGTCTAGGAGATTAGATAGTCTGGCTTCATGAGCTGTAAAGCTCCTCAAAAGCTCTTTGGTGACAAGGTCCCTCCCATTATCCCCCTCCCTGTACCCCAGTCACCCATTAAACAACCAACATCCCAAGAAGGGGCCACAGAGGGTAAAGTTCAAGGGTATACAGTGGGCCAATGTCATTACGACTCATTTATAAGTGCATTGATTGCATAATCTGACAGGCTAAATCTGACATTTGTGTTTTTTCTAGCATCTGTAGGTAGGAGAGCTACCACAGAGGTAGTGGTAGTGGTTATGTAACACCATTGATGGAACCATCGCATGCAATGGTGTGAATTCCAGTAATTCCATGTAGAACAGTATGTGTGTGTGTGTGTATGTGTGTGTGTGTGTGTGTGTGTGTGTGTGTGTGTGTGTGTGTGTGTGCTTGTGTGTGTGTGTGTGTGTGTGTGTGTGTGTGCACGTGTGTGTGTAAAAGCAGTTAATTCTGCAAACTCACATGTATCTGCGTATCTTGATTACCATGAATACATTATCAACACGTTGCCTCCCCTAAAGTCCCCTAAGAAGCTGCTCAATATCATGATGCAGGGTCGGATCTGTCAGGTTCCCATGATATTTTCGAAGTGGGCGTCTTTCTTGGTTAGGGTTAGACAGGAGCCACAGGAGCTGTTGTGTTTGCATTGTGCATGCATGCGGTAGCGAGAAAGCTTTGATGAAGAAAGATTCCAGTAGTCACCTCCTGCGCGTGTGGGACAGGAAAGGGGTTCAGAGTAGCAGGGGTCAGGGGTCAAACAGATGCTTTTACTGTGGACCGTAGGCAGGAAGTGTATGTGCCTTTTGATTGTGCACACAGGATGACACTAGCAAGGTCCCCCATCCCTCACTCACTGTGCAGTGTCAGACTGAAGCATCAGTGGAGTGTGTTAAAGGGATAGTTTACTTTTTTACACCTTATAGTCAGATGGACCATGGGCCAGGAGAAACTGTAATCCATGGTTTAGAATTGTTTAAATAACCACTACTAACTTCAACTATCTTTAGCCACTGCTAACAAAAAATAGATGACAAATGTATTTAATCAATGTCCAGTTATGAGTTTAGTGTCAGAGGATGTTCTTGTAAGAGGATAATTTTTGAGAACACAATACGGGCCTCTTAAATATTTCAGGTAATACAGAAGAGTGCTTTGTCTGTTTTCCAGGAGTCCATCTGTTGTAGTGTAGTTGGTGTGACAGGTCTTGTACTTAAGTTTTTTTTTTAAACATCTGTTTTTTCAACAAATCATGTATGAGGAGTGTGTTTAGTAGAACCTGCTACAACAGAATG
The DNA here is from genome assembly GCF_951799395.1 of Argentina silus. Lineage (NCBI taxonomy): Eukaryota > Metazoa > Chordata > Actinopteri > Argentiniformes > Argentinidae > Argentina > Argentina silus. Next base: position 10,625,885 of record NC_139659.1, read on the forward strand.
GATCCGGTCACTGTATCCTGTTTGTCATTGGAGTGTTCATTGGCGTGTCTGCTTTGACTACGCATCCAGTGAGTGTTTCTCTGGTGTAGCATGTGTAAGGTGTGGATTTGGAGTTTGCCGGGTGAGAGGAGTGGGTTTTCTTGTTTATCTGTCCTTAGGGGAAGTTTGTTTGGTGTTTATCTGTTCGTGTGCAATACAGCTAATCTGTATTTGATCTGGACTCACTTCCTGCCATTGTTGTGTCACATCCCCACTGTCCCCTCTTTTCCCATCCATCCAACCTCTCTCTCCCAGGCAAGGAAACCAGGGGCTCAGAGAGGGTACACACAGAGGGGGGAGTGTGTGTGTGTGTGTATGTGTGTGTGTGTGTGTGTGTGTGTGTGTGTGTGTGTGTGTGTGTGTGTGTGTGTGTGTGTGCATACGTGTGTGTGTGTGTGTGCGTGTGTGTGTGCGTGTGTGTGTGTGTGTGTGCGTGCATGTGTGCATGTGCGCGTGTGCGTGTGTGCGTGTGTGTGTGCATGTGTGCGTGTGTGTGCGCGTGTGTGTCTGCGTGTGTGTGTGTGTTTGTGATACATCTGGGCCAGACACAGACTGATGCTGATATGGATGGAGAGCAGCAGCGAGGCATGCCGTGATAAGAGAGAGACAGACACATTTTCCTAACAGGGCCTTCCCAGGGATTAGAGTGGAGCACAGTGTACAACCAAGACGTTTGTCGACAACATACTCAAACATATGGATAACGAACAGATAGTCATACATAAATAGCCAGCAAACACAAACACACTTACACCTCTGAGGGTACTGGAAGAAAGAGAATGTGTGTGAAACATAATTAGTATCATATACTGTATCATCAACACTGCCTGCTCTGATATGTTCACACACATATGTACAGGGAGGGAGGGACTATATAAGGGATGAATATGTCCATACTCACACTGCGAGACAGTGGGTGACCTCAGAGCCCTGTTATAATTGAGAATGATGACAAAACCATATGAGCGACAAGACCTTTAGTCTAAGGGTACAATAGCCTATTGTGTTCCAACTGGTGTGGTCATGGGTGTTACTTACAAACTTCAGAAGTGTGTGTGTATGTGTGTGTGTGTGTGTGTGTGTGTGTGTGTGTGTGTGTGTGTGTGTGTGTGTGTGTGTGTGTGTGTGCGTGCGCGCGTGCGTGCGTGCACATGCATTGTACCCTGTACCTTGAACTAGAATAGAATGGAAGGTTGAGTTACACAAATGCACTGGAACCTAGACCGCAGTAAAAAAAAACTAAAAACATGAATGGCTCTGGCAATGCTCATATTACATGTGGGGGGATAAAACTCCAGAAAGAGACTGATCTCACCATACAACTGGAATATTCTACACGTTTGTTAAAATGTTGGAATTCCTCCGTTTCTCCTGCCCACAATTGCAGATGGTGTGAACAATACCAGTCCTAAACCCAAGAGAGGCGCAAGGAGGAAGGTACTGCCTGCCAGACATTACCCTCAGGAAGAGGAAAACACTGGCATTGGTTTTATTTCAGGTCTGTGCTGTTGTTTTAGACAGCATGGGGCCGAGGCCCTGCTCCTTATCTCTGTTCTCCTAAACAGGTTGAATGACTAATGCTCAACCTTCAGGAGAGAGGGCACAAACACGGTGAGAAATAAGTAGTGAGCATGTGTTTGCAATTCAATTAATTTGTCTATTTGTCTCCTGCTACCTCCAACCCCAACCTGCCAATACTTGGGTCTGTCATGTTGCCCTGGAAATCATGATCACATACGAAGCTCCCCAACCTCATCATACATTATTAACACAAGCAGATGTCCCTCCCTAGAGTACAGGTCCCCATCCTCTGTCAGACAGGAAGTCACCACTGACCCTGCTGCAGTCCTTTGTCAAGGCTAACAGACCGCTCTGGACTAGTTGGGTTGGGTCTCTGCTGTCTCTCATTGTTCGTACACCATACCAGCCCGGAATCTCTCTCTTCTTCCCTCATGGTCTAAAACTCTCTCTTCTCTCCAACGTAAGCGACGAGGTGGCGCCCCCACCTCTGTATGATGGTCGTTGTATTGTCACTGCTGACCCTGAGTGCAACACTGAGCTATTTATACTCAATATGAAAACAACAGATCGGGATTTCCCCCCCGTCCTGTGCACACAAGCACAACAGTCAAATATGGATATACACAGCTCCTCTCTTTAAAGACAACAGCGGAGTGAAAGGAGAAGGATTTGTATCAACAAAGCAGCCTGTCTGGAGTGACCCACAAATGGAGACCGGACACTTGTATGTCAGTGGTGGGTTAGAGTGGGGCCCAAGATAGCCCCCGCTGTTCTGGCTCTCTGAGGGCCAAGAGGTGGGTCATAGGGATGATGGGGGTCAGAAAAACACATTGTGACCCTTATTCCTCGGGTGACAGAGGTGCAGAAACAGTGTGGTTACCATGGATATGCTCAGTGAGGGGTCTGGCTGTAATAGTTGCTTCCTGGTATTTCAGAGGAGGCCCTCGCTGGCTCTGTTCACATGTGAGAGTCCAAACCTGTGTTCAGTCTAGAGCCGTGAACTTTGTGTTACAGTGGGTTAAAGTGTGTGGTCAAACATACTGTATATTTCTGATTGCATGTTTGGTTTAACTCTATCTATTGTGTGACTTGTAATATGTTTGATATACAATACACAACTGTGTTGTAAAAATACACAATTTAATTGTTTTGTCTGACTTGACAGATACCGCATTTCCTCCACTCTCATTCAAAGCTGCTGAAAGCCCTTCAATACATGTACCTCCCACTGTGCCCACTGTATTCTCAAGCATGCCATAAGAAAGCTTCGTTCTGAAACAAAGAAACTATGCAGCCATTGAGAGTGGACTTCCTTTTCCACTTGCATGTCACTTTTGAACATGGAATGCCATAAAATGCTAGGGAGGAAATCTTGTAGTAAGGGCCCTTTTCTGTGAACAAAAGAACATACTCTGGGCCCGTTCTGTCCTCTGTGTGTCCCATGTCTTCTGACAGGGGCAGATAAGGGACATTTAAATAAACAGAGCTGTGCATGCAGCCTCCACATCAGCCATGAGGTCCACATCTTTCACCTTATCTAATTGGCCGGACGAAGGCCCAATCAAGTCCTTTTTTAATCACCGGTGCTCATTCATCAGGATGAGGAAGACCGGAGGTCTGGGTGCGTGTGCTCTTCCGGCTGCACGTGTGTGTTTGGGGTGTGGAGGAGCTTAAATGTACCCTTTCTCCTTAAGAATGTAGGGCACACAGGAAAGGATTGCTGGAGAAAGCTAAAATGGAAATCCTCATGGTCCTGTACAATGCTTTCAGATGCTACTGTGATATGGAGGAGGCAAAACAAGGAGACGAGCCGTAAGAAGTGGCTATTTAGTACTCGGGTCACTGCAGGACAAGCAAAAATATACGACAGAACCTCAATAGCCTTCTGTCTGCTGGAAGCAGTTAGGAAATTGTGCATATTTGATTTTTACTCAGCTGTTTTGCATTCATTAAAACCTTGCTGCCTGGAATTTAACACTGACTGTGCTGGGGTCACATTATACACAGCTTTGCATCCCCTGTCTCTGACCGTCTCGGTAGTGAGTTCTTTATTGAAACAACACAGCTATCTTGCTCAGTTAGACAGGGGACATGATGGGGCATCATATGACACTATAATGCCTGAGGTCTATCTACTCTCTCTGTGTTGTTGTTGTTGTTGTCGTTGTTGTTGCTGTTGTTGTTGCTGTTGTTACTTTATTACATGAGCATGCTTAAAATTAGGTGACTAAGTGAATTAGGTCATCGTGACAGGTCGCAAAGAGGCAGAAACAACAACAGGATATGGTTTACATTTTCAGACAATCATCCTTTTTGTCATTTGGTCTGATCTGGGGGCTGGGGGCTGGGGGCAGGGGGCTGGGGGCAGGGGGCTGGGGGCTGGGGTGTTGGGCTTGTGTGAGGTGTAAGCTCGTCCATCTTGGTGGCCCAAGTGCTTAGCAGGCTGGTGTCAATCATCTGGACCCCCTTGTTTAAGGCAGGTGGAGAGGTGAGGGGGATGAGCCATAAAGGTGCCCAAATGTTCACACTCTCCAACCAGGGAGGGTTGTTAGTCTTAAACACACCATTTTTAGCTGATTTCATCATTGGTGCCGGTGGGACTTCCAGACTTCAACATTAGTCTTATTCTTCCGTGGTGTGATATCAATGGGGGTGGTAGTGACTGACTCCTGGTCTGTGTTGGTCAGCTCACAAATCAATCACCGCAGAGCCAGCTGTCACAGTACAGGGGGGCAATGCATGTGGTCTCTGACAGCTTAACACACACATCAAACAACTGGCAGACTACTCAACCCCCTCCCTCCCCCTTTCTCTCTCTCTCTCTCTCACACACACACACACACACACACACACACGCACACACACACACACACATGGTTATTTGGTGCAAAAGACATGATAGGAACCAGGCTCATTAACAGGCTAATACACATGGTCATGTGATGATGGAGGGAGGATCTATGGGGTTCTCAGCTGTCCTGCAGACAGATGTAGACCTACTGTCTGTCTCTGTAGTGTGTGTGTGTGTGTGTGTGTGTGTGTGTGTGTGTGTGTGTGTGTGTGTGTGTGTGTGCGCGCGCGTGTGTGTATATGTGTGTGTGCTTGTGTGTGTGTGTGTGTGTGTGTGTGTGTGTGTGTGTAAAAGCAGTTCATTCTGCAAACTCACATGTATCTGCGTATCTTGATTACCATGAATACATTATCAACACTTTGCCTCCCCTAAAGTCCCCTAAGAAGTTGCTCAATATCATGATGCAGGGTCGGATCTGTCAGGTTCCCATGATATTTTCGAAGTGGGCGGCTTTCTTGGTTCTTCTTTTACTGTGTGTGTGTATGTGTGTGTGTGTGTGTGTGTGTGTGTGTGTGTGTGTGTGTGTGTGTGTGTGTGTGTGCGTGTGCGTGTGCGTGTGTGTGTGTGTTTGTGTCTTGTGATGTCTCGTGATATTGACTTAAGTAAAGACGATGGATGAAGATCTTTGGTGAGGACATGAGATGCCTTGGGGGGGGGTTAGACAGCAGGACATACGTGTAGGGAGATTCATGGTGTCTTGCCTGTGTGTGGTTTACTGCACAAGGCCACACAGGAGAGGATGAGAGCAGGATAAACAACACACAGTAGCAATAACAATCAATTGTAATCCCAGGTGGCCAATTGAGAAAGAAAACACCAACCGAATGTTGCAAAAACAGAACGAGGCACAAATTGACTAAATTAAATGTACATTACAGGGACTCCAGGGAATCTCTCAAGGCAACGTTGGTTGGGATTGAATGGAACTGTTGTCTGTTGGAAGTTGTCATTCATGTCTGTCAGCACTGACCATGTGTTTCTTATCCACTCTCAGATCTCTGTAATATTTGCCTATCTGTTCATGAGGGGTTGACATGGGTTGTGGTGAAGAGTTGGACGGGTGGGTGTGAATGGGAAATAATATATCGGTTATTTGTAGATTACACACAGTCCTGACCACCATATCCTTCCAACACAACGGAAAACAAAACCCCCCCCTATTATAAATAGCACTTCATTAGAACAGGGGAAGAACGCTTTTGGTCAACCAACTCTGCTGTTTTCCTGACCAAAGCTGCCAAATGTCCTGCAAAAGAGCCCAAGAGACAGGTCGGAGGCAGACAGAGAGGAAGGGAGTGTGAAAGCGGTTGAGTAGAGGGAGAAACACTATTCAATTAGTTCAATCATCTAACCGAAATCCTGCATCCTAACATAATAACAAACAAACTGCTCAATAAGGCTAAGTGACGTTCGAAAATGTTCACTGCTGGGAATCAGAGACCCCCACCCTCCCGGTTCTGGCACATCATCAGAGGAAGAGAGAGATGGGTGGAGAGGGGGGATGGATGGAGAGGGCTGAGGGTAAGAGGAAGGACGGAGGAGGGGATCAGCGGAGGGGATTGTTGAGTGATAGTTGTGTCTGAGTGGGTCAGTACCCTGGCGCCACTGCTGCTACTACTGAGAGACACAGGAGGCTGGAGAATGAATGAGCCACCTGGACATAGTCAACATACAGTAGGCAGTGACCAGACCTGATTCACTTTAAATCAGTAAACTAGTAATTCTGACAAACTATTTGGGCAGATTGATGGGGTTTAAATTCATGACGGAATTCACAAGAGACAACTGGACAATGACATATTGAAGTTTCAAATTTGATAATCTTACAGTTTTTTCATATGTCGGTTTCCCCTTGTGTTTCTTCCTTCCATGTGTGTTCAGTTGTGCCCTGGCCTGTTCACTTCTCCTATACATGTTTGCTGCAAATACAGATAAATACAGATATACAGTATCTTATGCAGTGTAGTGACCATACTGTATCTTTCTATTTAATAATATCTCACTGGATCTTTTTATCCCCTCACTCACAGACATTATCTCAAATCGTGTACCCTGTTCTGTCTCATCCTCTGCCTCACACTCGTCCACAGTAAAATGTTCCTATCACCATTTATTTGTGTTGCAGTGTACAAGCAACAAGTTTGAACAAGTACATCCCTTCAACAACAGTATTCATTCATATGGAAATATCCTATTGAAATGTGAGTGTTCAAGGCTGATTGGCAGATTGACAACTAATTCTCGCCTGAAACGCCTTCACTTTATTATTACTTATTCAAATTGTATACTGTGGCTTGTCCTGGCTTGTCCAGACAGGTAGGGTAATTTATTATTGTGTGTATTTATTTTTTTTATAATGAAATGGGATTTTCGAGAGATACGCTTTCGTATTTACCACAACTCTTCAACCGAGTCGTCAACCGCGGTAATAAATGTCGTTCTGCGTTAAAGTGCTTTTCTGGTGTTGCCCTCATATTTTTCTGTTCATGTGCTATATTGTTCTAATCGAAATGAATTAGTCTCTGTGAGTTATCGGAGTTTTATTTACAACCGTTTGCCAGATGCAGAGTGAGACAGGGGGCGTGGATGAAGATGGTGAAAGAATGAGTGCGTTTGGAGGAGGGGGTGGACATGGGAGGGGACAGAGGGGTGGGTTTATAAAGGCAGACTGCCTTCCAATGTGGGACAGATCGTATCACTCTCAGCAGCGCTGGAGCTACTCTGAAACTTGTTTTACTCTGAAAGTTTTTATTTTGAACTTCCAACGCACGGATTTTGTGTTTCGTTTTAGCCTATCATCAGTTCATCCTGCGAACAACAGAAAGACAACAAAACCTACGAAAAGAACAGAAACTTTTAACTTTACATAGGATACTCACAGAAAGGAGATGAAGACAACCACTGAGAACTCTGTTGACTACTATGATGAGTATGACTATGACGAGCAAGACAACAGCACCATGTGTGACTACTCAGAGTGGGAACCATCCTACTCTGTCATCCCAGTCCTCTACATGCTCATCTTCATCCTCGGCCTCTCTGGTAATGGGGTGGTCATCTTCACTGTGTGGAGGGCAAAGGGCAAGCGCCGGGCTGCTGACATCTACATAGGAAACCTGGCCCTGGCTGACCTGACCTTTGTGGTCACCCTGCCCCTCTGGGCAGTGTACACCGCGCTGGGCTACCACTGGCCCTTTGGCGTGGCCCTCTGCAAGATCAGCAGTTACGTGGTGCTGCTCAACATGTACGCCAGTGTCTTCTGCCTCACCTGCATGAGCTTCGACCGCTACCTGGCCATCGTACACTCTCTGTCCAGCACCCAGCTGCGCACACGCAGCCACATGCAGACCTCCCTGATGACCATTTGGCTGCTGTCTGGCCTGCTGGCCGCCCCCACACTGATCTTCCGCAACACCAAATATGACGTGACCAGCAACCGCACCTCCTGTGCCATGGACTTCAGCCTGGTGCTGACGGACAAACACCAGGAGTCCCTGTGGATCGCGGGGCTCAGTATCTCCTCCTCCGCCCTGGGCTTCCTGCTGCCCTTCCTGGCAATGATGGTGTGCTACTGCTTCATCGGCTGCACCGTGAACCGCCACTTCAACAGCCTGCGCAAAGAGGACCAGCGTAAGCGGAGACTGCTGAAGATTATCACCACGCTTGTGGTGGTATTCGCCGCCTGCTGGACGCCCTTCCACGTGTTGAAGAGCGCAGACGCCCTCTCCTACCTGAACCTGGCGCCAGACACCTGCGCCTTCCTGCGCTTCCTCCTACTGGCCCACCCGTACGCCACCTGCCTGGCCTACGTCAACAGCTGCCTCAACCCCTTCCTCTACGCCTTCTTTGACCTGCGCTTCCGCTCCCAGTGTCTGTGCCTACTCAACCTGAAGAAGACCATGCATCCCAGCCCTGTCAGCTCCCTGTCCTCCCAGAAGACAGAGGCTCAATCCCTAGCCACTAAGGTGTGACGTCTGGGCTGGGGTCAGGGCACGGGGGAGGCACGCCAGGGAATGGGTCACCAGCTGCCCTGTCCTGCCCTCGCCTTCACCTGAACACTGCAGGTAAATCAGATCAAAGACTTCAGAGGTGCATGATCTCACTGCCTTTCCGGTCCGTTTTTTGGGGGTGTCATCGTCATCTGCTGCCCCATGCCTTTGGACTGAGCGTAAATGCACAGCTAAACATGCATATGTGTCCTCTGTGCTTGAGGGAACTGATCAAGTCTGGCATCTTGGCTGTAGTCTTGACCACTGTCATACTCCAAACTTGCTAACAGTGATTGGGAAGTTTGTTCAAACCCCAGCTGCTTGATACAGGGGGCCAATCTCCAGGATGGTGCAAACCAGACGTTTTGGAAAGAGTTGAATGTATTTCAAAGGGACAAAGTCATTTGGTCTCCTGTGAGGACTTAAGGCAAGCTCTCGAACGGGGGGCTCTAAGGCTCCAGATTACTGTAACTGTAGTGGAGTGTCTTATTCATGAATTTGTTCCATGCTGTTCTTGTTTCCCTTTGTTAGCACTTGTTCTTAAGCTTTGGATAAAAGCGTCAGCTAAATGGCATATATATATTAAGCGAGAGGTGTGATAACTAATTGACCACTCTTCAGCCTGTCTGTCTTACCATCACCAGTCAGGGCAGTGGTGTGTGTGTGTGTGTGTGTGTGTGTGTGTGTGTGTGTGGGTGTGTGGGTGTGTGGGTGGGTGGGTGGGTGTATGTGGAAGGTGGGTGCCAGCCAAGGAAAGGTGTTGTAGCTTGATTAAAGTGTTGTAAGGGGAGACAGGGGCATGGAGAGGGGAGACGGGGGCATGGAGACAGACAGATGGCAGCTGACAAATGCTATCGGGAGGGAGGGAGGGCCAAGTTAATAGGTGGCTGCTCTGACAGATAAATCTGGGATGTGTGTGTGTGTGTGTGTGTGTGTGTGTGTGTGTGTGTGTGTGTGTGTGTGTCGGTTTGAGTCTGTTGTTGTGTTTGTGTGTGTATGTTTATGGAATGAGGGTGGAGGTCGGCATGAATGAACGTATCAATATTTGACAAAGATGTGAATACATTCTGTATGATGCTTGTATGTTCATGAATTGTAATAAAAAGGTTTATTTTGAACCCATAATCCTCCTTGGTGTCACTTTGTTGCCTGCTATATGTCACACAAACTCTTGCTGGAATGTCTTTCAGTCAAAATAGTGTTTTCCTGTTAGCACAGGGGTGAAGGGTGTCTCCTTCCCATTGTATTCCGTCAGACCAAAATCAAAGCAAATCTCCACAGGAAATAGAAGTTTGAGTTCTATTTCCCTTCTACAGCTTGTTTGTTTCTTGGCTCCCCAACAGTAGGATAATTTTCCCTCTGATGGATCAACAGAAATATGTATCAGTTGAAAATAGACCTATAAACTAACTATAGTCTAATAGGGGACAAAGTGTTCTTTCCCAGTGATATCTCTGTCAATAACATGTTTGTTATGCAGTCATCGTCATACCACAAGTCTCCCTAAAGCCTTGTTCGCAGCTTGGGAGTCTCCTGCTGAAGGAAATATTCCATTTAATATTCATTAAATCCAACAGAATCCAACAGAGGGATTGAGTGTCTCAAATATACTACAGTAGTAAGCGTGACATTATCTACTCTGTTGTTAGCATGCGTTGCTCTATGACTAGTTCAAGCCCGTGATTGGTGTAATGAGTAATTTGCAAACAAGCCCTATCCGTACAGTGGGTCGCTGACCTGTAAGAGACCATCCCATGATTATCTGATTTAGCTCTAATTAGATTTTTTCAGAACATAATCAGTGGCAGCAGGGGGATAGAGGGAGTGGGCCTCTAATCCTGGGTCACTTACAGTCCCCCCTACCCCTGATGGAAGACAACATTTGCCTTTGTTGACAGGATGGATTGGGCTTAATGAAGCAGAAACTTGTCTTGAACAGCTAATGTGTGGCCCTTGAGACAGCTTATTTCCTCTGTTGCTCTTTTCTAATTGTTTCAGTGTCTCAAATGTATAGAAATCAGTCAACTCTTCCCAATTAGAAACCCTCATCCATATCTCCAATCTGAAGGTCCTTTCTATCAATATATCGCTGAGTTGGGAGACTTTGTCACTGAATTCTCTGCATGCCTGAAAAGCCCAACAACTACAAACATGTTTATCCTGCCTCTTCCCCCATTGTTGTCTGAGCTCCAGTGCCTCATATTGAAGTCACAGCATCTGCAACTCACTCTTTAGAAAATCCATATTTGAGTAATTTATTTATCAGACACATCTCCCACTTCTCTCCTATCGGCAGCTGTGCTGACTTGGTCAGACTTACTAGAGTGTTCACCTTGCAAAAAACTCTAACCTATTCCCCATCTGTTGTCGGCTCGAAAGTCAAAGAACATTGTGAAAGAGAATCTGAATAGATTATGCTCGGAGGTTTTCAAGTTTTATTGAGGTAATTGGATCACATTACACACGGATTTCATGGCTTGGACCTTGCATGTGCCGGGCAACATTGTTTCTCTTTGAGGTGGAGAGGGTGTTAATCGTAACATGAGACCTACATAATTCATCCCTCTGGTCCCTGCTTCCACTGGGTTAAATGTTAGAGGGCTTGCATGGATGGCACACCATATAGCCAGATGACTTTTTAAAATAGATTATACAAGAGATTTGAAATCAACATTCCTCAGTAATAACAGTGTGTGAGATTCAAGTGTGGCTGTAGTTATGACAGCAGCCTTTCCATGGGGACTTCCCTTGGTCTTCAAAACCACTGTCATTTTCCTCCTTCAATGAACTCTGCAAGGAATGACAAACAAGTTGGCAAAACAACTACACAGACAACAGATAACAAATTACATTTCATCAGACAAAGCGGTTTTGTTTTAGAATCAGACAGCCGTCAGAGCCTTGAGACTTTAGCTCAAATGATATATGGCTACCTTCCTACCTCCTGGGTACTTGATCAATATCACTATGCTGTCACAGGTCCTTTTGAGATCGACCCCTTTTTGTGACAGGTGATAAAATTAACACTGTGATGTGTATTGACACTTTTGATCAAGGCATATAGCGCCACTGCTGTTTATACAACTCAGTCATGTTTTCCATATTGGCCACCTCTTTTGCTATAAGACAAACACATCAACACCCTACTGTGCCATGTAGACATTGTAGTCCACACCTGGGCAAAGGCAAGCATCTATTGAACTTGAAAGTTTTTAAATAAGCACTTTGAGTGTTAGAATGTCAAATCCCCACACACATTTCCTTCCATTTCAGTCCTCACAAGCATTTCCAATGGATATGACGACAGGCCCTTGTAGGGACAGCCATTTTGTAACCAATACACATTTATTTAAGCTGATACACAACAACACACACAAACTGCAGAGACTTTCTCACTATCTGACTGGGAAGAACCACAGGGGAGGGGAAAGAAACAAAAAAAAGAGAATGTCAAACACTTACAAATATGTTTTTGCTAGACCATAGCATATAGCACATAAGGGGACAGTAGTAGCCTGGTTGTATGTTATTCAACATCCTCTAAAGAGTTTAATGGCTGTCATCAAGGGAGAAGTGGAAACACCCGGATTAGACTGAACCAAAGATGTCACCACACCCAACCAAACTATCATCCCTATGTGATAAGGTCCCATGAATATTTAGTGACCACAGCACATTATGGGCTAGGTAATGGTTGCTTCCTTTGTTTACAAGGATGTGTTATTTGGTAGTAGGGGTGTTTTTCACAATAGTAATAAGGTCCAGGGAAAATAAGGCTGTGGTTTGCATAACTATAGAATTCACCTTGACTTTCTTATAGGCATGTGATTGAATGCATGGAAATAGCCCCTCTAATCCCCTCCCCTCAAACATACCTGCTACTGTACAATTGTTCTACCTGCTATATATACTGCTGCAAACCTTAACAATGAGGTGATAATTTTAAAACAGCCATGTCGTCAGGCCTCTGTCAAACACTAATATCCAGCTGTCATTAATCAGAAGAGAAGAAACCAGGCCAGGCAAAAATAGAGCGAGGAAGTGTGTGCACGTTTCTCTTCTGTCTGAACAATGGGGAGAAGGTAGCCCAGGCAACAAACCGGACCTCTCCCAGGTCTGACCGTGCCATGGCGGGATGGGGAGATGACCCCTGGAGCGTCTTGGAAGACCCCTGCCTTCCTGCTGCCTGCCTAACAGCAGCCCCCCCCTCCACTCCCTGGAGAGTGATGAGCCTCAGTGGACAGGATAGAGTCAGCAGGCCAGGCAGGAAAGACAAGAGGAGGGTGGGGAAGGTAGGGGTTCCTGTCCAGGGAAATCCTGTCTTTCAGCAGCCTTGCTCCACTTCGTCCCCTAGCTCGAGAGACGCATGCACCACCTGACCCCATAGGGGCAGCTACAGTAAACCATGGAGCAGCTACAGTAGCAGCTACAGTGAACCATGGTACTGCAAGATCTCATCAAATCCAGTGCACAATCTTATACTCTGGGGCAATGGGATGGGGAGAGGTAATTCCACACACTGAGGTAAAACAAATCTTCAGTGAGGATTCTATAGAGATCTCCACAGAGACTGAGGACCCAGCTACAGAATGAAACTGAAGACTCACGTGAGCATGTGACACAAACACCTGAGGTGACAAAATAAAGCTCTCTCTCTCTCTCTCTCTCTTTTGAAATGGCTGACATTTCAAAGGCATTCGCAAAAAAGGGGTATCATGAAAGGAGGCACATCGTTTCCGACTGCAACGGGGGGTGGTGGGTGGAAGGGGTTGCGATTTGGGACCACTCCGGATCTACGGGTGTGAGGAAACTGGGTCCCAGAGCGGATCATCCTCCCCGGGGAACAAAGCATCCCTTCATGCAGTCCTCTATCCCCTCCATTGTGAGGGAGCCCTCTCTCTAGAAACCCTCTCATAGAAGTCCTCTCCCTCCCTCAGACACATATCAGGGCTAAATGAAGTCCCTGTCATCAGCCCAGCTCTGAGCCAATTCAGCTGCACTCATTTAAGCACTCGGAGCATAACATTACTGCATCTCAAGGAAAGACAGACGGAAATGCAAGATTGCAGCATTTTGGTTTCCTTAACTGATTCAGTCTCTTTTTGTATGGACAATTGATAGGTTATAGGATGTTGAAAAACAAGCATGAAAATAAAAGATCCCACAGACACTGCAAGTGTTTTAACTGAGCCAATATATGTCTCCTGTCCCACATTTTTGCATTTGGGATCTGTTATTGCAGCCATTCCTGCCTGCAACAACGACTAGCTGACACACACACACACACACACACACACACACACACACACACACACACACACACACACACACACACACACACACACACACACACACACAGATGCAGAGCCTCCTCTTCCTGACAGGTGGTATGCTGAAAGGACCTCCATGGCAGAGCATCAACACTCAACGTCTCCCGGGAGGAGGAGAGGAAGCTGAATAATGAGTGGTGATCAGCAATGCAAGTGATGGCGTTTAGGGGATGGTCTGAAATGTGAAATCTGTAATGGTTAATAGTGAGCATAAAGCTACTGTTAACACCTGATGACTCATAAATTCACATTGCAATAACAGTGCTGGGACAGCTATACCCTCTGTCAACCTCTACCATTCACGTAAATTATCAGTTGAGTTATCAGTGTCCTATTCTGTTGACCAAATCAGACATTAATTTTACCAGCAGAATAAATCTATTAAGCGTAAGAAAAGATTAGTTCTTGATAATGGGCAACCTGAACTACTTGCCTTGGCTCGCCTACATACATTTGGGGCTAACAAAATACTGACACCTAGTGATGGAATATCAGAAGTATAACATGTGCGGAACTGAATGTTTCAGAGCCAACCTTCAGTGGGATTTCTTAAAAATAGGACCGGATATTGGCGCGAGTGTTACGTTTTTATTGGTCCTTACATTTGATGACATTTTGTTGAGTTAGCAAATTGGCCTTGTGGGTTGTTGATAAAAATGTATATCACCTAGATTGCGCAAAGATTGCGAACACAGACATTTTGTAATTGGTTAAAGACAGTACAGGGGGTCGCCATGGTGTCTAGTCAACAGAAACGTGTTTTGAGATACGTGGAGGAGGGAAGTTTAATGAAGCTGAAGTCCTACTTGCGTAAACACTCAGACGTCGACCTCAACTTTTCTCTGGGCAAAAAGCAGAGGACCCCCTTGCACTTGGCATGTTCACAGGGTGACGACGCCACCCTGCGGCTTTTGTTGAAGCATGGAGCTGATATTCTTCGGAAGGACCGTAAAGGGGAGACACCTCTACACATTGCAGCTAAGAGGGCTCTCAAATATGGTAAAAGAGGTGAGGATGGTGGTTAGATGTGCGAACGGTACTCTATGATGTGTCTAATCTAAGATAAAGTTGTCGGTATTAGCTAAAATATATTTCTAAACCGTTATCTTCTCTTTATCTTCTCCTGCCACTCAGCATATGATGACCTCGTCGTGCCTCTACGAAAGAGTTGCCCAGATGCCATGGAAGCATCAAATATTGCTGGAGTCACACCTCGGGACCTGCTGCAATGGATGAAAGATGAGAAGGTACTGGTGTCCACTTTGTGTGTGTGTAATATAATTTGTTGGATGGTGTGTCATGATATTGATCTTATTTTATGTCCATGATCTGTATATCTGCATAGAGCTGAGAGGAGAGGTCTATACTTCATCTCAACAATGTGATATGTATGATTACATTAAGATCTGGTGACATTTTATCAAGGTTGGATAATAAGTGGTTTGGTTCATTATAACTAGGCCAAATCAACATTTGTATGCTATTTTGCTCATGTTCCAAAAGCCTGCTACGAACTCAAGCACTTCCCATGACAAAGACCCTGAGAAAGATTGGAGAGACAAGCTCTTTGGTGAATGCCAGGATGAGTTCTTTGAAACCTTTGGACAATATGATGGTAAGGGTGCAGGATTCTCACTCCTAAAGTATGCAATTTGATCATAGCATCATCCAGCACATCCGGTTGTTATATTTGTAACATTGCTGTCTTTCCCTGACAGAAGATGATATCCCTCTGGACGATGATGACGAGGAGGGCTTTGGGGACTGGGCGGATCGAATTAGAAAAGAATATGTTACTAAACAAAATTCTGCTCAGGCTGAAAGACTAGCCTCAGGCTTTGGTGCTAAGAAGAAGAAGAGTAAGAAAGAGGCTGAGGAGGAGGAGAAAAGTCACAGGGAGCTGCATGAGAGGCTGCAGAGGGAGCATGCGGAGTACCTGGCACGTGCCGCACGGAAGGAGGAGGAGACGCGTCAGGGGAGGAAGAAGCGATATGAAGAACGGTGTGCGGCTACTTTCCACAGTGACACTGCGGCCGCCGCCACAAAGCTGAGTTATAGGGACATCCCCTGGCCGGCACCGCAGGGCACGGTGGTGGAGATGGTGGAGGTGATGTTGCATGGCACAGACCGGAAAGACGTGGCAGTGTTCCGGAAACTGCTCCGGAAACAGCAAGCCACCTGGCATCCGGATAGGTTTGCCCAGCGCTGCGGAGCCCGGCTACAGCAGGGAGACAAGCAGAGGATCCTAGACACAGTCACTGCACTGTCACAGGAGCTCAACAAGCTGGCTCAAAGCCTGAGGTGACATATTCAGAATGGCATGTGACATCTGAGAGGTTGTGCTGTCTGTCATCAGCTACTCAGTCAGCACTGGACATGCAAGGCATGTGCTGTTCGATTTACAGGCTCTGTAAAATTAAAACATTAAAATTTAAATGATCTACTCATTTCTTGATCATATTAAAACCATATTTATAGAATAAGACAGAAACTGTAAAGCCTCTCCTTTGGTTGCTCTGGGACTATTTGTGTGTTCACCTCAGCATTAAGACGTGATGTGATAAATGATGGTGTTTGATAGCCTAAATGATAATGTCCACCATATTGCATGTTCACCTGATTCTCTTTTTGTACTCACAAATAAAAGTTGAAACCAGGTTGTATAAAGCCCACTTGAGAGAATTACAAAGCGAAAATCATGCAATGAGAATTCTATTTTGAAGGGAGCTCCACTGTTTTCCCACCTGTGTCTATTTATACGTTTCATTGTAATGACATTGTTTTAACCATGGTTTTTTTCATGATCATGGTACCTTAACAGAATAAAGGGACAACTGTCGGGAAGCAGTGTCTGTTGCCCTTCTCACTCAAACTAGTTAAACATGTTATCCATTTATACAACTCGATGACCTCCATGAGTTAAGCATTGGGAATATTGGCAGGGTACCCACTGGACCGTGATACAAACAAAACAATGACACCCTCTCTCACCCTCTGATCATAAGAACAGAACAGAACAGGAGAGTGCATATGAAGTCAATCTGGATCAGAAAAAGTGCACAGTAATATTTTTTTATGGTCAAGCAAGGTGTTAAAATTAGAAACAAGTGGAGCAGGACAGCAAGTATGAATCTGCCACCTCCTAAAATCCTGCAAATACACAAAGAAAGGGCAGATGGTCGGCCCCAATTTCAGTGATGGAATAGAATAAATAAGATGATACTCTGGTTGCCAGATTGGGTATAAATGCACCTTTCACTTATGGAAGCAGAATATTGTCATGCTTTTCAAAGGAGTTTGCTGAGAAAATGTACACTGTAAATGATATTAAATGTTTATTAAAAAGATTAAACCTATAAAAATATGAGGTAATTGAGCTGGTGATATGATAAAGAGTCTAAGGCATATTTATCTTGCCACTTCTGCTGGCTTTTTGATTTGGCTGCAATTGGCTTTTTAAGTTCAGTGATCTGTAGCCTACGTAATGGATGAAGTCTACCTTTTGTTCGTGGATAGTAAACTACCCTGCTTGAGGTTGGGTTTATTATAGCCTTCAGCCCATTGGCTTCAAGCCTGCCAATTTCATCCCAGAGCATGCCCTATCCGTCAATTCACCGCACAATATATTGTCAGTAATTTGAATGAAGTGGTAGCTCGGCCTATCGTGTTGGACTTTGTTATTTATTTATATTGATTTGTTTATGTATTTAATATTTTAGTAACTCAAAATAATGCACGATCGTATAGGCGTAGGCGACGTCTTCAGTGGTGGGGAGCACAAGGAAAATATCTGGCAACCCTAAATCTGTGTCAATAGCCGGGTGGTAGAGTAGGGCGATTTATAGAAAGGCTGTATTTATGACTAACCCAACTGTATGATGTTCATGGCTCTATTTAGGGGGTGTTATTTTCATTAGGCATTAGCCATAATGCATGTATTACGTTTTGGCATATGAGTCGCTTATTCTTCTACAGCATTTCGCGACCCTGCGACGCCGTCGACTCGTCGTGATAGAGACGACGATAGCGGCAGCAATTAAAGGTACAGGCTGACGCGTTATAATACCGCTCGATAAAATAGGTGCAATTGATTGTCGGCACGTTTCAGGCTATTCTTTGTTTTCTCACAATTCAAGCGACCAGACCACGCGCTGTTATCGATCATATATGACACGAAAGAGGGATATCACAGAAGGCTGCAATACATTATTTCAAATTGAGAGAATCTCATTTGTCGACAATACATTTATTTTCGGGACCTTTTGTGCGTGGCATGAAAGCCACCGAGTTTGCGAGTTGTGGGTTCGTATTGTTAAATAAATGAACTAGGTGCTGCTGCTGCTGCTGGTACTTCAGTCGTCGTAGTGTGAATCAATAGGCCTGAGGAGATTTCGTCAGCAAGGTGGCAGATAAGATGGGGTCGGTGTTCCGAAGTGAGGAGATGTGCTTGGCGCAGTTGTTCCTGCAGTCCGGTTCGGCATACGATTGCATAAGTGAGCTTGGAGAAATGGGTCTGGTCGAGTTTCGAGATGTAAGTATTCCACCTGTCTGTAATGCGCACTTGTATAACCTTCCTACTTATATGACCTGCAATGTAGGCTACATAAAATCACTGTCTGTCTAATTAGTGTAACATTCTGGAGATGGGGGGGGTGTTTGGGGGGGGGGGTGGGTGGGTGGTTGGTTGGGACTGACCAGTGCATCCAGAGGTAAGTATGCCAATCAGTCCAATTGGACTGATGTCCTACTCAGTGATAAATGATTTATCAAATAGTAGAACAAACTGATTAAGCAAAGCTTTTAAAGCCCGGATATGCTCACAGATAATTCCTAGCAGTTGTCCCTACTGTATTAGGGAAATCTCGATTCAGGTCTGTGCATCTGGATTTGCTGGTATTGCAGGCCTTTACCACACAGAACCTCATAAATCAACCTTTTCCCTCAGGTGCTTCTGCCAACATAGTTGTATTGTAAGCCCGGACCTAACCTCATTAAACCATTGGAATCTTACTGTACCTACAGCATGCAACTGTGATAAATCATTTAACTGACTTTTCTTTTGTTTTAAACCATGGATGTGAGCATGGTGTCCTTCTTTGATGGCTCGGTCGCCTCACCTCTGTGCTCCTCTGGTTTCAGCTCAACCCTAGTGTCAGCTCGTTCCAGCGCCGCTTCGTCAGCGAGATCAAGAGGTGTGAGGAGATGGAGAGAATTCTGGGTGAGACAACTGGGAGGCAGCATCTCAACGCACACTCGGCCACAGTAGTCCAGACCGTTGTTATGTGTTGACACTGATTGTTTTATGATTTGACAACTGTATGCTTTTCTCTGTGTGTGCTTTTTCTTTGGACAGGGTACCTTTTGAGGGAGATCAGAAAGGCAAATATTGCTGTTCCAGAAGATGACGCTAGTCCAGTTGCCCCTCCTCCAAAACACGTTCTAGAGATCATGGTAAGTCTGTTGTGTGGTAGGCCAGTTAAGGTCTGCTGTGGTTGATGACATTTATTCACGAATGATTTATGGAACGTCACTGTCTCCTTAAAGGGTTTGTGAAGGCTTCATAAATGCATAAATATGTAATTCATTCAGTGTGTTTGGGGTTTGGGGTGTTGATTGTGCTTTGATAGTTTAGAGGAACTGACTATGGTACAATAGTTATGGTCAAGGAGTGATGACTGTTTGTGGTCTACCTGCTGTGGTCCTCAGGAGCAGCTACAGAGGCTGGAGGTGGAGCTTAGCGAGGTGGCCAGGAACAAAGAGAAGCTGCAGAGGAACCTCCTGGAGCTGACAGAGTACACGCACATGTTGAGGATCACACGCACCTTCATACACCCCCGCTCCCGGGTTAGTCTGCCCACACACACACACAACCTTAACACCAGCTCAACCATCCTCATGCATGCATCCATTTATCAGACAGCATGTGGTCCTCTGTGGCTCAGTTGGTAGAGCATGGCGCTAACAAAGGTTAGGTTGTGGGATTGATTCCCGCTGGGACCATATATATTGAAAAATGTATGCACTCACTGCTTTGGATAAAAGCGTCAGCTAAATGGAGTATATTATTATATTATGCCCAACTCCAATTCATTCTCAGACACAACTGTCTGCTAACATCGTATCATGCTGGCCTCTCTCCTCATGTGGGTTCACCATAGCCTGGAGTCAGACAGGGTGAAGCAGAGGGAGACTGCTGACACTGATTACATGACAGTTACACAATTGGTATTGAGAGTATCACCTGACTCTTACTGGCTGTGGTGCTAAAAGGGGACTCAAACGAACAGACAAAAGTATTTTCAACAATGTCATCTCTGCGGGAGAAGGCACAGTGTTTTCATTTTACAACATCAAAAACATATTTTTACTCCTCAGCTTGATTCTGCTTTGTGGGCTTGTCGCTAGTAGCTTGTCACCTACACTCGGCGACATCATTTTAACTTAAAATTAAATCCAGACATCATATCATGTTTGTGTGTACAATAAATGATTATATATGATTGTCTTCTCCTTGTATTTAGCACGAGGCCCTGGGCCCACAGTATGAGGAGTTCACCACTGTGGAGACCGACTCAGTGTCTGGATGCACCAGTATGCA
Organism: Argentina silus; assembly: GCF_951799395.1. Classification (NCBI taxonomy): domain Eukaryota; kingdom Metazoa; phylum Chordata; class Actinopteri; order Argentiniformes; family Argentinidae; genus Argentina; species Argentina silus. The sequence goes on from NC_139659.1 coordinate 10,646,213, forward strand.
GAGGCTGGGAGCCAAGCTGGGGTGAGTCTAAGAGACTAGCATGCCTAATACACAATCAGACAATGGTATGCATAGCTAATCCGCAGCGAGTGTTGAACTCTCTCCTCTGGCTGTAGGTTTGTGTCAGGTCTTATCCAGCGGGTGAAAGTGGAGGCATTTGAGCGCATGTTATGGAGGGTGTGTAAGGGCTATACCATCCTCAGCTATGCCGAAATAGACGAGAGCCTCGCTGATCTGGACACGGTGGGTAAAAGAACTTGGAGTAATGGACAGGACAGGAATATTAGGAATAACAGGAATCTATGTACATGTAGTCAGGTCACTGGCACATACTACACTCACCGCTCAATACTTTTACATCAACAAGCAACGCCATTTACAAGACACTCTCGCATTGTGACTGCCAATGGCCCCTGGTCCTAGCATAGATTTGTTTTTCTTATGATGACTGATGTATAGATGATTTGCTTACTTTAGACAAATGCGTCTGCTAAATGTAAAAAATGTAAATGTAAACGTAGTAATGTTACTTACTGTATTATTATACTGTAGTTTATTGTAATGCTATGACAGGAATATTATCTTGTGTTCATTACCTTACCTTACAGGGTGAGATCAGCAAAAATGTGGTGTTCCTTATTTCGTTCTGGGGAGAGCAGATTGGGACGAAGGTTCAGAAAATCTGTGACTGGTAAGTGTGCCTATCATTATGACACTGACATAATAATCCATTGCAAATGCATAGAGTGGCAACATCTCTCACAACCTATCTTAGAGATCTTTATCGGTGATCATTAATCTCTCTTTTTTTATGTCTCTTTCTTGTTGTCCACCAGCTATCATTGTCACATTTACCCCCACCCTGAGAATGACGAAGAGAGAGCAGATGTGATGGATAGCCTAAGGACTCGCATCCAGGACTTGCACAATGTAAGTCTGGGACTTGGGAAGGGCTTAAAACGTGTAAATCTATCTCTGTCCTAACTAGGTTTGATATGTAATGGCGAGATGATATTTGACTGTATGAAGTATGTGCACTTACAGAGACAATAGTAACAACACATTTACTTGTAATGTTCCCTCCTCCAGGTGCTTCACCGCACTGAAGACTACCTGAAGCAGGTGTTGCAGAAGGCCTCTGAGTCAGCCCTCACCTGGGTAGTGCAGGTGAAGAAGATGAAGGCCATCTACCACATCCTCAACCTGTGCAGCTTTGACGTCACAAATAAGTGTCTCATCGCTGAGGTGTGGTGCCCTGTCAACGACCTGACCAACCTGCGGGGGGCGCTAGAGGAAGGCTCGGTGAGTGAGCAGCCACAGAGCCTCCCTGCTGTGGAGGGTAGTCCTACAGAAAGCATGTGGTGCCATTTCTAAGATTAATGTATTTCATGCAGGCTTTTTTTTTCTTTCTTTTTTTTACTAGAGAAAAGGTGACGCCACCGTACCGTCCTTTGTAAACCGTATCCCAAGCAACGACACGCCACCCACCCTCCTCAGAACAAACAAGTTCACCTCTGGGTTTCAGAGCATCGTAGAAGCTTATGGGGTCGGAGACTACAGGGAGGCTAGTCCAGGTGAGTACGCATACAGACAGAGACCTACAGGTGACTGACATGAGATGAAGGAGACATTTCAGAAGCAACATTTAAACTAGTGTAGCTGTCTTGGCAGCACTACTAGAGAACTAGTACGACTAAAGACATCAGATAGCCTGGTCAGGATGAACATACGATGTGGGACTACATGTTACTAGCTGGTACAGACAGATACCACGGACACAGTTCTTCACCTGATAATAGTATACTCTAATTGGCAGCTCCCTACACCATCATCACGTTCCCCTTCCTGTTTGCGGTCATGTTTGGGGACCTTGGTCACGGTGTGGTCATGACCCTCTTTGCCCTGTGGATGGTGCTGACGGAGAAGAGCCATAAGCGCAAACGGTCTGACAATGAGGTAAGAGTCCCTTCCGATGTCATTTCTGTTTTGTCGTAGTGTCGTTTTTCTCGTTTTCCCTTTGTGTTGTTATGGTTTGTCTGGTCTTCCTCAGATCTGGGTGACGTTCTTCGCGGGACGCTATATCATACTGATGATGGGGATTTTCTCGGTGTACACTGGGCTGATCTACAACGACTGCTTCTCCAAGTCACTCAACATATTTGCCTCAGGCTGGAGTGTGAGGGCGATGTTCACCGATCAGCAGTGGACGTGAGTCATCAAAACAAACACTGTCAACACATGCGCCTACGCCTGCATATGCAAATCCTGTATTGTGATTGTATTATGAATATGAATGTTTGGTTTTGCATTCTGCTATGACTGGCTGTGGTAATTGTGTTCATATCCACATGTTCATATCCATCATCTTTTATTACAGAAATGAAACCCTCCAAACAAATGCTTTGCTCACTCTTGATCCCAATGTCAGTGGTGTCTTCAATGGACCCTACCCATTTGGCATTGATCCTGTGAGTATACAGTGTACACACACAGAGGACACACAGATGTTACACACAGAAACACACAATCACACATAGCTTTATATCTTGCCTTTACTGAATAATTGTTTCCAATATTATGTTCCTGTTATGTAATGTTGTTTCACATTCACAGATATGGAACCTGGCTGTGAATCGCCTGTCCTTCCTCAATTCCTACAAGATGAAGATGTCTGTCATTATAGGGGTCGTGCACATGAGCTTTGGAGTGGTGCTCAGTGTCTTTAACCATCTGTGAGTGAGCAGTCCCTAACTATAGTTGAAGAAAACATTGTAGGTTTGATAGAAAGAGGTGACACATCAGTGTGTCTCCATCTCTCTTCCCTCATCCTCTGCCATCCATTCAGGCACTTCCGACAGAAGTTTAATGTCTACCTGCTGTTCCTCCCTGAGCTGCTGTTCCTGCAGTGTCTCTTTGGCTACCTGGTCTTCATGATCCTCTATAAATGGCTGGCATTCAGTGCGCGTGACTCCCGCCTGGCCCCCAGCATCCTCATACACTTCATCAACATGTTCCTTATGCAGGGAGGGGACAACACTCCTCTCTACCCGGGACAGGTGGGTCCTGATCCTGAGTGCCTGACTCTGTGTATCACTGTGATAAGTGAATGTATTTTACCATATTTTCCCACCTAGCTCTTTTTGACCTTGACCCTGTGTTTGCATGCTGCTCCATATTTCAGTCCCATTTAGGAATCTCCTGGTCGTAATCTGAATTAATCCCGCCTGCTAATATGATTGATAAACCAGCTGCTGCCTCTTTTTCCCTGTACTTTCACATCTAATCCACTGTGTGTGTGTGTGTGTGTGTGTGTGTGTGTGTGTGTGTGTGTGTGTGTGTGTGTGTGTGTGTGTGTGTGTGTGTGTATGTTGTGTGTGTGTCCACAGACAGGGCTGCAGGTCTTCCTGTTGGTGGTAGCTCTGCTGTCGGTGCCTGTGATGCTGTTAGGAAAACCTCTCTACCTCTATTGGCAGCATCGTGGAGGAAAGGGCCTGCGAGGGCGCAGGGTGAGTTTTGTGTGTGTGTGTGAGAGAGAGAGAAAGAGAAAGAGAAAGGGGGTGGGGGGGTGATTAGTCTGCCAGTTGTTTGATGTGTGTGTTAAGCTGTCGGAGACCACATGCATTGCCCCCCTGTACTGTGTGTGTGTGTGTGTGTGTGTGTGTGTGTGTGTGTGTGTGTGTGTGTGTGTGTGTATTCAAGTGAGTATATGTGTTTTTGTCTATATTTAGGGCTATGAGAGAGTTCGTCGTGTGAGTGAAGATGACATGTCCACAGCACCATCTTATGATGATGATGAGGAGGAGGGGCTTGATGACCTCATGACCAGCCGAGAGACTGTGCCTAAGGAGGTCAGAACCTCGACAGTAACCACACCCAAAAGCTAACCCATTAAGAGTTGCCTGAATTTCCATAATGTTGTCCATTGTGTGTCTGCTTAATGCTTTTCATTGTTTCTTCATCTGCCAGTTTGACTTTGCGGACGTGTTCCTGAACCAGGCCATTCACACTATAGAGTATTGCCTGGGCTGTATCTCCAACACTGCCTCCTATCTGCGTCTCTGGGCCCTAAGCTTGGCCCATGCTCGTGAGTATAAGACCCACTCCTGGAAACCTAAATGGTCACAGGAGGGAAATTACTTTGCATCTTAAATAAATAATGTAAACTAATTTGTCTCTAGGTTCATAGAGTATATTGATCATTGTGTGTGTGTGTGTCTGTCTCTGTCTCTCTCTCTCTCTCTCTCTCTCCCTCTCCCTCCTCAGAGCTTTCAGAGGTACTGTGGGCCATGGTGATGCGACTGGGCCTGAGGATAACCACCAGACTGGGGGTTCTGTTCTTGGTGCCTGTGTTCAGCCTGTTCGCTGTACTCACTGTGTCCATCCTACTGGTCATGGAGGGGCTGTCAGCCTTCCTCCATGCCCTTCGCCTGCACTGGTTAGTCCCTCTCTATGCATAGTGCTGTCTGACTTACTTGTTCATTAAATCCTTCTCTTACTTACATATTCAGTCGCTCTCGTGCTTGTTCACCAGTGGCTGCCCTCTCATTTGAGTGAAATGATGAATATCTCATTCTCCCCCTCTTTCTTCTTTTTCACTCTTATGGATTATACTGTTAATCTAAGACTGCTTTCATTTCCATTTCTAGGGTGGAGTTCCAAAATAAATTCTACCACGGGACAGGTGTGAAATTTGCCCCCTTCGACTTCTCTCTCCTGCCCTCTGTCTTTGAACAGGATGGCTTACTGTGACAGAGCCAGATTCACTGGGTTTGAGTAGGACAACATTACGTTATTACCTGGATGGATGTTCTGAGTTCAAAAGAATGGTGGCACACTCACTGTGATGATGATGGCAAACCCTCTGCATAACAGATGGAAACTGATGTGGCGGGACGACTTGTAGCAACGTTTTGCACCATTGGACTTTTTACACTATTGGCTGCACTGACTGCCTTACATCAATGCGTTCATATCCAGCTAACCTCTGAGCACAGTGGGGCTCAAGACTCTCAAATAGGTCTGTTAATATTTTGTAGTATTGAGGTATTGCTGCATCTCATGTAATGGCCATGTAATGCCAATTTTGTGAACATTTAATTTGCTTCTTGCGGGATATAATAGTTTTTTATTGCTAATTTATTCTTTAAGATTCATATTTATCTGAGGCAACTTTAATGTGCAAAAATGTTATAGCAACACTTTTAACATGTACAGGAGGTCATATCAATCATCCTGAGTTCTAGTGCCATACATTTCTCCCCAATAATCACAGGTAAATACCACAGGTAAATACCACAGGTAAATACCACATGCAAATATCACAGGCAAATATCACAGGCAAATACCACAGGCAAATATCACAAGTAAATACCACAGGTAAATACCACAGGCAAATAAAAGGTATAAAAGGTGACCACAACAACTTAATTACTTATTTTTGCAAAGAACATTGTCACAGAGCACTTTTCAAAAAGCAATGCAGAAATGATTGTACAATAAGAATCAGCATTTTCACTGATGACATAAATACTGTGGTGATGCCAAATATGATAGGTGCTATACAAACGAAATGTGTGCACAAGCTTTGAGTATTTTTAAATGTTTGATTTGATATTGTTATGATAAATGTCCGTTTATCATGAAAATTAAGTTTTGAGGAGTTAGAGTAAAATGCATCATATCAGGTAACACCTGAAAGCAGGCAACCCCTCGGTTGAGGTTGCTGAAACCTCACCTTCGTTGGGGATGTCTTGGTATTGATCATAATGATAATTGTTTATTCCTGACTGTGAGAAGTAGGTAGTATTTGAATCTTATTTATAGGTCGCATTCTCATGTGATACATAACGAAGAAATTTCAATACATTTCTTCCAAGAAATACCAGCAAATAAAGAGTCCATGCTCAATGAATTATTTGTGAATATTTAATAAACACAGGTCAATGAATTCAGCATTTGGAAATGTCACTTAATCGAATTATTCGGGCTCAAAGGACAATTGTCTAACTGGTTGTCCAATGAATTCAAATGAACGTTCAGAAGTGGTTGGGACCAATGAGTAAAAGGAGGTTGGGACAGTCCGCCCACAGCTCAAGTGTGTTGGTACGCCCTTCACTGCTTCTGAGAAAGCCATTAATTGTGAAGAAGACCCACGAAATGGCGTCAGCCGCTGGTAAGAAAAACGAACCCTCTCAATGTTGTACACATCTATAAACATTATATTGTCTGTTGCGTAAATACAACAGGCTTCATGAAGGTAATTAATTTAACGGTTTAATCTATGGCCGTTAAGTGCGTAACCTAAGTGCAGGGGGAAGGGGTTGGCGAACATCTTAGTAAGATTGTGGGTCTGATTAATACCTGCAACAAAAACATACTTGGAGCGCTCCGTGTTATAAATAACGTCGTATTGGGTATCAAAGTGTTATCGTCTATACATTCTTCAATGGTCTTGAGAAAGAAAAAAAGAATATGTACTGGGAACTTAACCCATTAGCACATACGTTAACACATCTAACCGGAATCTTAATTTATATTCCAGCATTTAGACAGGCCCTTGCGTGATACAGCCAGCTTGCTAGCCACGAGTGATGATGGCAAGATGATTATATGATGGCATTTAAACGGCTTTGAAAACGTAAATCATTTGTTATGGAGGGAATTAAATGATTAGACCCAATGTGCACAGCTGGCTTGCAAATACATTCAAGGAACAGTTACCCGGTGTAGCTAGTAGTGGCTGGCTAACATAGCATGCATAGGAAAAGGTTCAAATGTATCAAATTTAATTTGAAAGACTGCTGGGCGCCAACGGTGGACCTTATTGCGTTTTAACTGAGGCCAGATGTATCATTTGGTATCTATAGCCCTATGCCACTAGATGGGAATACATTTCTTAAATAAATGTTATACATTGCATGTGATTTTTCATGAATTGCATGCCTTACGTAAAACGTTTATTAAAGTCACCCATGGCTTTTGTCACAATTGTCCTCTGACTTGGTTAAAGGTTGGCTTTTTCTTTACTTCTGTAGACTATAACACCTATGGCCAGGCAGGAGGTCAACAGGGGTAAGTGTACCAGTACTGCTGCTGTGATGTATTTATTGTGAAGTTAGAGATTAACATACCCCCTAGTCCACTTGTCTTACATAATGGTAATCATATTATGATTAATTAGTGCTGAAGGTGGATGCATGATGGTTAACCAAGGTTGTGTATGGTTTTTAGGTATGGATCGTATGCAGCCCAGCCCTCTCAAGCTTATGGACAAAACGCACAGGTAGGCTCATCAGCCATCATGGGGTGGGTGATGTTCTGCCCTGCATACCTTAGTAGGCAAATGACACCCCATTGATTACGTTTGTGTTATGTTTTGCAGCAGAGTTACAGCCAACAGCAGGGGTATGGGTCATACAGCCAACCGGCCGAGTCGACCTATTCACAAGGTAGTAACTCTTCGAGCGGCTACTCCCAACAAGGCTATGGGTCCTCCTACAGTCAACAACCTCCAGCTTCAGGTGAGAACCTCTATTCACAGTTAGAAAGTGACAGAGACATTGCTAAGGACGGGAGAGTATTTTCCTTTATTTAAAAAGTCAAGGTGAACATATCCATAGATGGTACAATTTGAGGCACATTTAAATATACGCTAGGTTGCTGTGGAACAGCTGGGACTTTCCAACAAAGGTAAAAAAAAAACAACAACAACTTTGTTTTCTCCTCAGCTGGATACACAGCTCCAGCCGCAGCTCCGAGTTACAGCCAGCCAGTGCAGGGATATGGAGCTGGAGGGTACGATGCCAACCCCACTGCCGCCAGCACCACTGCCAGCAGCAGCCAGGGCTCCTATGGGGGGCAAGCTGGATATGGAGCCCAGCCTTCATACCAGGGATATGGACAGCAGCAGGCTGCTGGACCACCCCCCAGGTACATGTCTATGATGGTTGTATTCTTGTATGAATCTGAACATTGTGTCAATGTCTTTCTGAAGATGCTTTGTGTAGGTTCTGCCTGATCTTGCCTCTGTCTTGAAGAACTCTGCTTTAGAGGTTAAAATGTGTCTCGTAAAGACAAGTTGCACAATACAACTGTTTGAAATGTTTACATTCCTAATTGTATGGTCTTCCTGAAGCTACAGTGCCAGCAGCCAGCAGCCCTCCAGCTATGAACAGAATTCCTACTCCCAGCAGCCTCAGCAGAGTTCATACTCCCAGCAGCCTCAGGGGGGATACCAGAGCCAGCAGGGTGGCTACAGCCAACAGAGCACCTACAGCCAGCAGGGCAGTTACCAGCAGCAACAAGCCCCTCCTCCCCAGCAACAGGCTCCATCCTCAAGCTATGCTCCTCCATCAAGCTCCTATGGTCAGCCACCTGCAAGTCAGTATGGCCAACAGAGTGGTGCTGGAGGCAGCTATGGACAGCAGGGTGAATACAAACCACCAAGCCAGTACAGTAAGTCTGCCTGCCTTTTTGTTTGTGTTTTGACTGTTTTAACTTCATAGTGCAACATTTTGATGGTATATTGGTGGTATAGGTGCTCATTCTAGTCCTTTATTTTGCTTGTGCATGTAGAGTTCTATGGTGTGTTCTCATTATTGTTGCTTCTCTCTCCAGGCAACTACAGGCAGGATAACTCCAATGGTGGCGGAGGCTACTCTGGGCCAGAGTCTGGTGGATATGGGGGCCACGGTGAGGGCCGAGGCATGGGTGGGGGGGAGAGCCGGGGACGAGGCCGTGGGGGGTTTGACCGCGGCGGGATGATACGTGGTGGTGGAGGCATGCGTGGTGGAATGAGCAGAGGAGGAATGGGGTAAGTCCTCGCCCATCCTTTCATGTCATCACCCTTGTTCCCTTACAGGAGCAGTCAGCCAGCACAGGGCTGAGAGCCGCACACCACCCCTCCCTGAGTAGGGCAGGGAGCCAAGTTAAGCTCAGCAGATAGATTATAGACATATTTACAGCTTGAAATGCAATTGAGTTGAAGGCATTGGGATGTCTGTAATATTTTTAAATGGCTTGATGACTACATCCTGTGTATTACTCATATTACAATATGTTGTGCGGCTGGTTGCTGCTCTCAGCCCTGCCACTGCTTGGCCAAAGGTAAGAAGGTAACCTCAATCTAAAGACCATAAGCAAACATCTCCCCTTTGATCCTCTACTCACTGATCAAGTTGTCTTCTCAACTGACCTTTTGTATAATTTAAATACCAGTTTGGTTACCTTTTTAAGTACGCTCAGATTTAATCACATGAGCACAGAAGAGAGAGCCAAGGTCAGTTGAGACATGAGTTGTTGGGAACAGGGTGAAGATTCTGCTTGTTTTGGGAGGCTGTTACTACAGAGCTTTTATGCTACACGACCATTCTATTATGGTGTAGGCACTTTATTTTTTAAATGAGAGCTCTTCTGGTCACATTCAAAATGATCAAATGGGTTTTATTGGTATTGGAGGAATTGCTGTAGCATCTTGAAAAAAAAAAAAAAAACTCAAGCCAGATTTAACCATTTCTCATACGGTGGTATACAGTGGGCCAACATTGCCACAACCTCTATGTATACTATCACTAACACCATCTACTGTATATTTATATTTTTAGGCATGTATAGCTCCAAACATACATGGATACATGGAGTCCAAGTAGCCTGTTTACAGTTAGTGTTAAGTGTAGTAGTTGTTCTGCTAACAGCAACAAATTTCTGTCTAACATGGATGAACCATACAGCTTTGTTGAGGGGTTGTTGTCAAGATTTTGGGGAATGTATTCAACATTTGTTTAAAAAAAAAAAAAAAAAGGTGAATGCATTGCATTGGTGCACTTCAAGGATAGAATTTCCAAAAGTATTCAATGTGCACTTTTTGCATTTGTAGAGTCAAGGCAAGATTGTTTACTTGCAAGCGAGTTGATGGTACGCTTTAAATGACACGGATGGATAATGCTTAGCTCTGTGCTCACAAGTGCATCGCATCCACCTTTATTTATCATATACAAATATGACGGACATAACTGTCAAACTGGTTTAACTTAAAATGTTTTGCTGAAGTGATTTCTGAACACTTTTCTTTAACATGCTTTGTCGCATTTATATGCTACAGGTAACAAAGTGAGAGCCATGTAAACACACCAAAACTTTTACAGTACCGCTACTCAGTTCTGAGTCTGGGCCGGCAGTCTTTTGAAAGGGGACACATGAGATGGTGTCATCATATAACGTGAAGAGGTGTCCAAAAATGACCAAATGTCACCAAGAAATAAACGAGTTGTCTTTTTGAAAGGAAAATGTTACTCTGAATATGAATGGTAGCTTCTTTTTTTTTTAAAAACAAACAAAAAAAAAACTGTGTAATAGCTGCATTAATTTTGTTAAAGAAGAATGTTAAATGGTTGATTTCTTTTACCTGAAATGGCTGCATGCAAGAGATACGTGTAACACGATTGTTTGAGATGCAGCTCAGAACAGTGGAGGCTGCAATGTGTATTAACTGTCATGTCAGTCATGGCATTTTGTGGGTTGAGGGTGAAACTTGTATTATGTATTGACCTTATCCATAAAGGGGTTCATGTGAGTTAATTATGGTTAGGTAGGGTCCTTTTGAGATCCAGCTAGTTCACTGGTATGTAACTCGAGCTGCATCTGAAACAATTTAAACATTTCCCATTGTGTAAAAATCTGGAGTGTTCTACCCCAATGGTAATAAGCCACCCCATTCTACCCAACATGATACTAGAAAGTTAGGCCGACTGATTTTAATAAAGATTTATTCAGCAAGGGAACCCGTAGAGCTGTGTAGACAATGGCCCTTTGCTTGTATAAGATTCAAATAGATGCAAGTTAGTTTCTTTTGGGGGCTTAAGAGCGAGCCAGAGCTGTGCCCCAAGTCTCCCCCCCCGTCCCCATTGTGGTTCAGAAGTGGCTGTTTAAGGGAAATCGTCTTCATATCTCCGCTTATTCCCCCAGCATCGCTGGAGACAGAGGTGGCTTCAGTAAGCCTGGTGGTAAGTTTAATGAGAATTACCAGACAATACATTAGAGTTTTATACATGCATACATTTTCTCTACTTGTCATGTTGTTCAGTCTTTTTTATAGTCAAATGGGGGGAAAACAAAGCAAATATGATATTGCCGGATATTCATTTTGGGGTTTTATTATGGGGTCCCACTGAAATGTTCTGTGACCACACATACACTAAAGATGCTTTAGGGGGATTTTCAATCTATGAATTTCAAGGGTCTGCTCAGTCACTTACAAGTTATACACAAAAGTAAAGTACATGTTCCCACTTTTATTCTATTGGTAAACATTCCGAAGCCATTTGGTTTCTCACCTTTTTGTTTTGAGTAGTAATATTTCTTTGAGCAGTAAAATGGTCGTTACATATAGCTTTCAGATGAGGTGAATTTTCATTGGTGTTTTGGGTGTTCAACGGTAAACCACTTTTTATGACATTGGTTTTCCAAGGATCCAACATTTTTTCCACTTCAATTATTTTCTGAATTATAAGGTTGCAACACCTTTTTGTGTTTTTTATTTTTTATTATTATTTTTTATTTACTCAAAACGGAATGTTCAGAGGATCAAGTGTGCCTGGGGAAAGTGAACCTGTTGCAGCATTTGTAAGGTAGATGACTAGGCAAATGTGCATACTAATGTTGTCTTTCTTCTGTCTTCTCCTTTACCCCTCCTCCTCTGTGGACGGACATAGGACCAGACCCAGACATGGGTAAGTACAGCTTGAATGAAAATAATATATTTGTGTACCTCCTGATACATTGAACCTGTGTTTTAACGAACCTTCAAATCTCGGTAGGCCGCCCAGAGGAGCAGGATGACTCTGAGAACAGCACCATTTACATCACTGGTCTTACTGAGAACGCTAAGCTGGAAGAAGTTGCTGAGTTTTTCAAGCACAGTGGTATAATCAGGGTAGGTACCCCAAGCCTCTTTTTCAACTAAATATTATCGTTATATTAACAGTTCTGGGAAAAAATATGGTATGGCTGGATTAATTAATTAATTAAGTATGTATACTGGCTCTGATCTTTCAGATAAACAAGCGCACAGGTCTGCCTGCCATCAATATCTACACAGACAAAGACACAGGGAAACCAAAGGGTGATGCTACGCTGTCCTATGAGGATCCACCAATTGCCAAAGCTGCAGTGGAGTGGTTTGATGGTGAGTTCCGCAGTTCCCTCTTCAGTTACTAACAAGGACCCTTTTGAATGTCTGTATCTTTAATAATGGCATGAAATGGCCTTGGTGTGAGCTTGATGAGCTGCATCCATAAGCTGGGCAGTGCACCTCAATGACACTGAATAAGTACCTATAAATCATCTTGACCTTGTTCTGTCCAGGCAAAGAGTACCAGGGGAAGAAGCTGAAGGTGTCTATGGCCCGCCGTAAGCCCATGATGGGGATGATGCGTGGAGGCATGCCCATGAGGGACGGCAGGGGAGGCATGATGGGCCGTGGCGGTATGTTCTACAAATCCCATTTCACAGATCAGGAATTTCAATATTTCCATTGAAAGTCATCCTATTGATAGTTTGTTGCAATATTTGAGGATATCTTGTTGACAAGAAAAGGCTGACATGCTACATTGCTACAATCATGGCAGTTAGTGGCTGCTAGTATCTCACACTTATGGTCTGTATGCTGTCTGTCATCCCCTTTCTCACACAGGAATGATGAACCGCGGTGGTATGGGGCGTGGTGGAGAACGTGGAGGCTTTATCCCAAGAGGGGGTCCCAGAGGCATGGGCAGGGGTGGACCTTCGGGGGGCAACATGCAGCAGAGAGCAGGAGACTGGCAGTGCCCTAATGCGTGAGTACTAAATTATTAGGATGTTCTATACCATGTATGAATGACTGTAATACATACTGTTTTGATGCATCTTGATGAATGCTAAGGAAATTGCACATTGATAAGCCTGTGACTCTGATATTCTGGTCTGGCCTTCAGAGCTTACCGACAAAAAACAATTGTAGACTTTGACACTTTTGGATGGTGCTGATTGAGGTGTGTGCTTGTAGGGGCTGTGGAAACCAGAACTTTGCCTGGAGAATGGAGTGTAACCAGTGTAAAGCACCCAAACCAGAAGGTTTTGGACCACCACCGTTCCCCCCTCCAGGTAAATGCCTTGCTAAAATGACGTAATTGCTTAATGGATTTAATGACCCACTTGAAGAATTTTGCATTAATTCCGAAGGACATGCTGTGCACTTGCTTTTGTAACACATTGAGATGCGTTCATCAATTATCATCTCTTGATGAGCAACAGAAACTTGATTACTTCCTGAAAACTGTGATATGTGGATTTTACTGTTCAAACTGTCTGGCTGAAATTGAAGCAAGCGAATGCTGATGTATTCAGAAGGATGAAGTGGTAAGAGTAGTGGGTTGATCCTTGTGTTGTGTCCCCAGGTGGTGACCGTGGTAGGGGTGGCCCAGGCATGCGCGGGGGCAGAGGAATGGACCGCGGAGGAGGAGGAGGAGGGGGCCCTGGGGGACCTGGAGGACCTGGAGGACCTGGAGGCCCAGTAGGCTTCCGTGGAGGAAGAGGTGGTGATCGTGGAGGTGGATTCAGAGGAGGGCGTGGTGGCATGGACAGAGGAGGATTCGGAGGGGGCAGGGGCCGTGGTGGCCCTCCCATGGATGACATGGGCAGTCGAGGCAGGAGGGGCATGGGCCCCCCTGGCAAGATGATGGAAATGAAGTGAGTTAACACCTTTTGGTTTTAACATCCATTACCCCTCACATAGCTGTAGTTTCATTCATGAGATAATCACTCTTAATGCAATTATACTCAATTTAAACTCTACAATGAGTCTAAATTGAGGTTCTGAAAGCTGCCTTGGCTACTGTGTTGACTAACTGATTGCATTTCCTCTCTCTCCAGGGGAGACCATCGCCAGGACCGCAGAGATCGCCCCTACTAAAGGACGAGACTACTGCATAGATTCCCATTTCACACAGGGTTTATTTTTAAAGGACCATTTTAAACTTGTTATTCCATAATTGTTCACGGTTTATGATGGAAAAATGTGATGGCTTTATGACTTTATGTGACAGTTTATTTTTTACCAGTTTTATTAGTTTCTTCAGTTTTAATTTCTGGTCATACACTTGTTACCCAGTTGCAAACGCATGCTGTTTGGTGTACAGACTGATTGTTGAAGGTGTATTTGTGAATCCTTGTGATAAACAATTAAACATGTTTTGTTTTTATAACTATTGCTCCTGTCCTCATTTCACTCCTTTTATGATGTTGAATAAATAAATAAAAATGTCACATCTTGTATTTTTTTTTCAACAGTGGTGAGAGGGGATTGTGTATATTAGTTTTACCAGAGGGGGATGGGCAATAAAGTCAACAATCTTTGGTATTACCACAGCCCTTTCGGGATTGGTTCTTTGGTATTACTACTAAGATTTGGGGAATGATCATTTCACTGAACTATTGTCCTACTCCAGATGTGGAATATTGTGGACATGGCTAATAAAACAAACATGGATGTGGATCAGTAGTGCAGTGATGCTGTTTAATGATTTTTGGTGACCATGGGAAAATAACAGGACAGAGAAGACCAGTGAAGAATCACATGTGGAAAGAGTATGATGAAGGTTAAGTGACCCAGTACCAGTAGTCAATAGTGACCAGTCTTGCCTGTAGAGTAGGAACCTCATTCACGAAAGAAAATGTGGCCATAGTCGCAAAAAGAATCACACTGATTTTCAGTATAATTTTAATTTGGGATTTGATTAAAAAGAAAAATGCCAGTGTGATTTTAGCGTCGATTCATACCATCCACACAGTATGTGTTTTTACCAGACCACTGGCCACTGCCCTGGCATGTTCGCTCCTCTGGCCCTTCCAGGACATAGCCGGGATTGCAGGACAGCTTCACCGTGGCCCCTTGGAGATATGTGGTGCCCTCCTTATTTCCATTTTTGGGCGGAGAAAGCCAGCCGCAGGACACCACTTAAGAGGAAAAAATAGGCTTTTTTATGTTCAGCAATAAGGATTCTTAGAAAACAACTATGTGGTAATCAAACCCCTGATCTCAGTAAATGTTAGGTATTATTATTGTCACAATACTGAAATTCAAATGATATTATGGTTGTGTATGTCCTAGTTTTGTATATATTGTGAGAGTTGCCTACCTGGTTCCAGATGCTTTACTGTAGATCTGTGGCTTTGAAAAGATACTCTGGTAGCATTGCCCATCTGCAGACTGCGAGCCATCAGGGTATCATACCTACAGTATGGATTGAAATGTTGATGTATTCAAATACATGTTATTATTGCAGAATAGGAATGTGCCTGTTTAGTTAGAAATAGCGTTATACTGAAGAGTACATGGTAACAATGAACAGCAAACATTGTAATCCCTGTATCTCTGATCAGTGTTTATCATACCTACAGTACAGAGAGCCCTCTCCAGAGCACAGCTCAGTGGCTGCACTGATGAGAGGATCATCTGGGTCCTCAGGGACAGAAAACACTGGAACAAAACTGACGTCATGTTTGGGAGCATGGAGATATGTGTTCAACAAGTGCTCTGAATCATATGTGAAGAGAGAAGACTCGTTCAAGATAGCCCCTGGAATATATACAAATAACAAATATGTTTTACTCAATAAGAAAAGTATTTGCCCACTGAGGAATGGGGAATAAATAACACTGTCTGCTACAGCTACAGACTATATATATAACTTTGTATGTACTCACAGCTTCCCCCAAATTTGAACAGCTCCTCTGCATTGCTCTGATCAGTTAAAATGTGACCATCACTGGTAGTAAGGTCATTCTTGGGGTCACCGTTCATCTTTCCCAGCAGACCACGTGTGGAATCTTTGAACTCCTCTGGGAGGAGCACTGTGGTTGTCATGGTTCCCTCTCGTAGTCGCAGTTCCACCCCAGCTCCAGAGGGAAACATTACCGTCACATTTGTAGGGATGGGCGAAAATACAAACACACCTGGGAGAGAAAGTTTGATAGGCAACTTAGAATGGCACATTTTTGCATATATCTGGGTGCAGCTTGTGTGCTCCCTGTGTGCTCACCTGTCAGATCCATCCAGCTCTGCTCAGAGAAGGAGAGGGACTTCTGGTTCTGAAGCACCTCCAGGTAGTCCTGTCTGTCGCTAAGTCGCACTTCAATTACATCAGAGACCCTCTCTCTCATGGCAACTGCTGACAGCTTTGTTGATCTTACTGTTGTGCCTGTCAGATTTAATGATTATTATATCAATAGGTTTCATAGTTAATAGTAAATTAATCAATAATGCCCTCGAGGCCATGATTTATTACAATATTGTCACTAGTAGTGGGAGTTGTTAGGCACGACAGGCAAACCGCTACCAAGTGACAATATTGACGATAAATCAAAGCTACGAGGGCATTAGTGCGTTTATACAGTTACACAACAAATCAGAAAATTGTGACGAAAACAATGCTTTAAGTATTTATTTTGTGATAGATTGTGGGGATTTCTGTCCTGCGCTGAGAAATGTACTTCCCAAAACCACAAATGTTATCAAGGGAACGTGATACACAAATCTACTGTGGCGTAGGAATATTACAATAGGTGATTTAATCAATAGGTGATTTAATCACAATGCTTGTTTTCATCAATCCGTTGTATAGTAATAGGATCAATAATCAACCGAAGCCAACGGAAGTCTCTTTCATTCTTCAGTGTTCTTAAGAACTCACCATTTGTCAGTTGTACTGGCTCTGTTCTTCCCTGGATTGTCAGTCCTTTGGTGTCTGAGATCACAAGGGAGTACTCCCCCTTTCCATTGAAGGAGTAGCTCATACCATCAAAAGTTATGAAATGGGGGTCTCCAAACACCATGGCTAGGGAATTAAATCATCACTTAGAAAATTGCACACTTGAACTGAAATGTTATTAAAAATAGAAAAACAAATGGACCTTGCAGACATTAAGGAATAACTCTAGTTGTATTAACACTCTAGACCTACTTAGATTACCAACCTCACCTAGAGCCTTTAGTGAGGTTATCAGCAGTGGCCTACATGATGACTTTAATTAAAACAGCCATACTATTGACCTGCTTTTGGTGCTTGGTAGGTCCTGCAGTCGCTAGAGGGGCGGTGTGTGAAGTAGGACTGACAGTTGTCAGACCACAGGCAGCAATAGTAGAAGCTGAGGACGTCAAATACCCAGTGGGAGAACCCAGGGATCCTGGGGGGCTTTTTGTAGGGGGGTGAGCCCCAGTCATGGCTTCTGTCTGGGCTACTCCCTCCGTTAGAATCCGCTGTCAAGACCTGGGCCCCTGTACTGTCGTAGCAACACTGCTGCCCCGCTGCGTACTTGGGGCTGTCAACAATAAATATGGCAGTGGTTACATACAGTACTTAAAAAGGACCCACTGACGTAAAGCTGATGAGAGTGAGTTGTCAGAGACTCACCTAGCTTGTATGGCCCTCACACAGTGAACACTGCCAGGGTGGTAGGTGCACACACTGCCCTTCTCTATATCACAGCCATAATCTGTCTGAGGGAAGAGATAAAACGCAAACTCCTGTGTGCAAAACTTTGCGCACCAATATTTAGCCAAGTGATCCCCCATTGATTATGTAAAATAAAATGTGCATGTTGTGCTTCCCTGTATCTTGTGGTCGCTCACACACATATTAACCCTAACCCTATTAGCTCAGGTGTTACTGCCCACACTTACATGGAACCTCCCGGTGTCTGCCCTGGCTTGGGCCAGAGTGCAGGGACAGTCAATGATCTCACTGAGGAAGTTGGGCAGCCGCTTCTCCTGCTGGTCCCAAGCCAAGCACTTATCCAGTGCCCAAGCTGCTGAGTCCTGCCTGAACTTGTCCTCCAGATGCCAAGCCAGAGCATGGTCCTCACTCCACACTGCATGGACGTTCCTAGGCCATTCAGACATAGTTGATCAGTTTGTTTACTAGAATAGGTACTATACCTATGGCATGTCTATGTTCTCCAAGTATAGTATGGTGTATATACTGTAAGCAACTGATGTGTTTTCTATCTGTTTACATGTGACTCCTAATTTCTTGACTCCTATGCATTACCAGATCCCATCTGGCTGAGTGCTGGGACTGACTCGCACACATCCAAGCTCCCAGTCTGAGAAAGGCTTCTGTGTTGGCTTGGGAATAAAGCTAAATGAGCCACTATTGGGCAGGTCCTTCGCCAGGGAGTAGAGGTACTTCCACTCAGCCTGCCGGGATGCTGAGTAGGGTTCCCCTAGAAGATAGTATTCGACAGAAATCAATCTATGGAATAAGACTTTTGAACTGATACTCTGAGCTGGCCAACAGCACTACCTGCCGCTCACCTGCTACTTGAATGCACTGACAACACTTGTCAGAGTGCAAATAAGACTGGGCAGCGCTGCTCTACTTACAGGTATAAAAATAACAATAAACAGTATCAAAAGGGTGCTCATTGGAAACAAGGTCTACATAGACTGAGAGCAAAAATATGTTGTAGCTTGAGTAGTATTGTTTCATGTTTTTTCGACTCAAGCTAAAACATATTTTGCTCTAAGACTGGACAGACTGTGTACCGTGACTCACCTTGCTCCATGTATCCCCACAGCTCCACGTTGACCATCTCCGCTCTAACCAAGGAGATGTTCCACGTCATGCTTAGGGAACCTCCAACATTCGGGGTGCCGTAGTATTGCCATTGTGTTGAGTTTCCCAAAGCTACTTTGAAACGCGGATCTACCCTTCCTGGATGAACTGTATAAAACCACATGAATATTAGTGTATTTCAGAGCAAACTGGAATGGTTTAGGAAGGTGTATTGAGATGTGTCTGTTTGGACTGTTGTTGTGCTGAATAGCTACTGTGCATGATCACTTATACTGAAGTACAAGCCCACTGTACCTGATAGCCATGTTCCATGTCTGTTGAATGTGGTGCCATTGTCTGTGGAGATCTGAAGAGGAACAGGTCCTGTCTCATACAGCAAAGGTGAGATGCAGTGGGTTCTGCTATCTGTGTCCACGTACCCCACAGTTTGGATTTCATCATTGAACCTGCCGTTATCAGAGTACAATAAAAACAGCTTATCTGGAAAATGTTTCATGTCTCAATCTCAAACATAAACCCCACATTGTTCAACGAGCACACATTAACTCTAAAGTTGTATGGGTTACATTTCAGATCAAGAGCACAGAATGTCTGTTCGCGGCATAGCATACAGAAACTCAGCAACATGTGATGTTGTGAGGTGACAGTAAATATTGATCCTTCTAGCATTGCGACAGCCAATGGCCCCTGGTCCTAGCATAGATTTCTTTTTTTTTTAATGATGACTGATGTATAGATGATTCACTTACTTTTGACAAATGTACTTTTGATAAAAGCTTCTGCTAAATGTCAAAAAAATAATAATGTAAATCCTACCTACAGATGATATGGGAACTCTGGTTAAAAGCTGTATTGAGGACAACAAAGTCTGTTCCGCCGAACACTGTTCCAGAATAGGGAGAGACCTCCACACAAAATTGTCTGTAGTCTCCACAGCAGTTCTCTAGAGAGAGGCATGTAGGATGGCAAGAGCATGTTTCCAGTTTGTCTCCACATTGTCCCTCACATGTCTGTCCTGTAAGAGATTAATGCATTGAGGGTCGTTGACACATTGAGGGTCATTGACACAGTGGTTAAAATAGATCCCGCAGCACAGTATGACACTTACTGTGACACAACAACGTTTTTACTGTATTACTGTAGACATTCAATGTATTTTTATCTTGTGTGGACCAACTCACAATGAATCGCAATTATAATGTTAGTCGACTCACCTGATATCCAGTTTATGTTTGAAACCAAAAATATGAAAATCACAGCAAGGTGAGAGGCTCTTCCCATCCTGAGCTGGGGCTTTTTATGTAGTAACAGTTTGTCCTTTATTCTGTTATATCATGCTATAAGACGTACATCCAAATATGTGCAATTTCTTGAATGCAGAGTTATGGAACATGCCTAACAGTCCATCAGATGATCCTTGACTGGTCACCAGCATTTATAAACACCTCTACTGGGTAACGGTAGCAAAGATCATTGCGATTTCACAAGCACGCAGCCTGTCATGCTGCCAAATCCACCTCCCAAATCCACCTTCCTCTCTAACCAACTGTCCACCAGACAGTTGGTTAGAGACAGCACGTTCAAGGGTTTTAGATAAGAAGGAGAGAAGGGATACCGGTCTGTAGTTATGGACAGCAGACGGGTCAAGAGTTGGTTTCTTGAGAAGAGGCTTGACTCTGGCTGTCTTGAAGGCAGCTGGGACAGATCCTATGGATAGAGAGGAATTGATTAAGGTGGTAAGGAACGGAAGGAGGTCTTTGGAGATGGATTGGAGAAGGGGGGAGGGGATAGGATTGAGGGGGCAGGTGGTTGCCCGCTTGGATGTGACCAAATCAATTTATTCCAAGCCTTCATTGTCAGCTACCTCCACATCATTGGCAATGGTTTGTGCAGATAGCAGCAGTGACAGCACATTGCCTGCTTTTGGAGATATATTCAACCTTTTGGGAAGTTGTTGCCTTCAGCAAAGAAATATAACCCTAACCCTAATTAACCGTTATTATATGGAAATCTACAATATGTGGATACAGTAATGGAATGGTTACATTAAACAAGTGTGGTTCACAAGTTTAAACAAGTGTGATAGACTTGACAATGTTCTGTAGAAGATGACTTATTTGATATTTTATTCTATTTTATTAATCTATTATGTGTAGTATGTTATTCTGAACTATGATATGAGCATATCAACACAAACTTCAAGGTGTTACCTATCAAATGGCATCCTGCTTTTGCATCTGATCATCATATTTCTAATGTTATAAGCAGTTTAGTTTGGGTATGGTTTTTAGGCGGACATTAGTCAAATAGGGCCTAAAGCTTAAGAGGTTAATACGTTTTGAGAGGGCCTTATTATGGTTATTGAATAAAGGGACCATGACCAAAATTTAAGATCGTTTCCCCAGTTTTACATTCTTTGGTCACAGTTCTGTCCAGTCCTTATCCTCTGGCGACATCATGCGTCGTTGGGGGGAATGACGCACAACTACATTTTCAAGGATGCGCTATCCTTCTCAATTTTACAGAAAAATCAAGACACCGTGAGTTATTATGTGGCTCAGTACATTGAATCGAGTCATAGGTTATAACGTCTTATAAATAGAATTCATCATATATATTTTTTTCTTTACACATAAACCCTGCTCTATCTACGTCACACTTCACCCCTAGCCCTGGTACACTAACATCCCCATCACAGTGCAAGGCACGGCTGGGTATCACTCAGGGGAGTCTGTTTGGAGAGCTAAACGCGCACTACACTTTTCCATAGCTCCCTCTCCGCATTTTTCCGTCTACTTGTGGGGCTACCTTGTTGGTGGTACTTATGGGTGAGGCAGATGCGGCGCCGTTCCATTATCGGGACTGCAAGTGCAAGGCAGCAACATCATCATACCCCAGGCAGCGGTAGCTTAGCTAGCAAGCCAGCTAGGGTAGCTGCTACTACAGCTGTTGAATCCACTGACTCCATTGTACGGCTGACAGTGGGGCAAATGAGCGAACTGGTGAAGACTTTGCCCTCCCCTACTCTGTCAGGGGGCCACGCTCCTGGATCGGACACCTACAAAGGCTGGCTCTTTAAATGGACCAACTACTTGAAGGGCTACCAACGCCGATGGTTTGTCCTTAGCAACGGCCTTCTGTCATATTACAGGTACTGCTATGGGGGGCTAGCAAGCTAGCTAACATTTCTGGCTGTGGTCTACAGCTGATATGTGCTAGCACTGCCTACTAGTGAATGATTTAATCAACCTGTACTGTCATTTCATATGTGTTGTTGACAGTGTTGTTATAGCATGTGTTGACGTTAAAGGCAATCATTTAGTTCAGGGAAGGTAATTGGAATTGTTTTACAGTCGATGAAAATGGGCACAAAGTTGACAACACACACACACACACACACATACACTGCATCTGACTCTTCTTCAGTCTATGTGTCTGTCTGTCTGTCTGTCTGTCTGTCTGTCTGTCTGTCTGTCTGTGTCTGTGAGCAATGGCATGCATCACACTTGGACTCTCTTTCCTTTCCCGACAATCTCTGCTGTTACATCATTCACTCACAGGCACTGAGAGAAACACAGCAATGCACATGACTGATGAGGCTGGTGGCAAATACAAGTCACATCCATTTCCTCTGTAGCTCAGAATGACACACTAGGAGCAGCCATACTAGAGTTGCATCCTCCCCCCGACGCTCCATTAGGGGGTGTACTATTTGAGCACATTGGACTTAAAGCTTAACGGAGGAGCTGTCATGTTCACTGTGTGTTTGTTTAGAACTGGATGGGTTTTATACACTGGTGCTTTGTAGAATTAGCACTACTCTCTCCCCCCCACTCTACATTGTAGAGTGTGTCTTTATGTAACTGTACTCTGGAGTACAAGGACAGAATAAAGAGGACCCTAACCGTGCAAACACGCACATACACAAACACACTTACATAAGCACTCACATCAGCTATGCATAAGTTGATGATGGTGAAACAAACCGGAAGACAGGCCAATTGTACTTCTATGAAATATTAAGTATTGTGTGTGTGTGTGTGTCTGTCGTGTGTGCGTGTGTGTGTATGGGTGTGTTCATTTATGTATGACTGTGCATGTACTGTTTGCATGCATGCCGTGTGTGATGTGTCATACTGTATGTGTCTCTGTAGAACTAGATTTAGCTAGCAGCCTCTTCTCCCCTGTATGTGTGTGTGTGTGTGCGCGTGTGTGTGTGTCTCTGTGTGTGTCTGACTGTCTATACTGTAGGACTCAAGCAGAGATGGCCCATACTTGTCGTGGGACCATCACCCTGGCGACGGCACACATTGAGGTGGGTGACACCTGCCACCTTGTGCTGACCAGTGGAGGGCGGAATTACCACCTGAAGGCTACCTCAGACGCCGAGTGTCATCGCTGGGTCTCTGCTCTCCAGCAGGCAAAGGCCAATGCCACTCACATGATGCACCAATCAGGTGAGGGCCAGAAAGGGGGGCATGTTATTGTGTATGGGATTGTTATGGGAAGAGTGGAGAGAAAGTTACTAACAGGACTGATGCTCCATATAGCTTCAGATAAAGAGTCTGCCAGATATGTTTAGAAATGAGAGAACAGGACCAAACTGTCGGAATTTTTACACCACTGTTTTGTTATTGAGGCCGGACCACAGTGATCTGTTGATAGGAGTGGACCATCTATTATGAAAAGATGTTGGGGACCAATATGCTGGCATATAATAATATTACATCTAGTCTCTATTTCAGCTTTTTATATGCTGTTTTTTTCTTCGTCTTTTTCAAGGTTAATGATACCACAAATAATCATACCAGTGCACAGGAGGTATTTTTATGCCAAGGTTACTGGTGTGTTTCAGACAAAGGACCACAAGAGGGTGCCCTTGTTCAATAAATGCTGGCTCCACTGGACAAGTGTTCTACCTTCTCTACAATTCAGAATTTGAATATCCTCATACTTAATCACCTTTACAGTTATTTTACTGTGTATATATTGGTTGATTCTAATTTTGACAAGCTGCTGCATTGCCTTTGCACACCTGCAAGTGCCCATTGTCTGTTGTGGTGTCCTTGAGAAGCACGAGGCTCCATTGAACTGTGTAGTACTGAACCATGTCTCCACCAGTTCCCACCAGACATTTGCTGGTTCTGAATTGCACTTTGTAGGCGTGTGGAAATGAGGGTGACTGCCAAGGATGGTGCAACTGGGTAGGGCTTGTAATGGCAACCCTGTTTCTCTCTCTCTCTCTCTCTCTCTCTCTCCCCATCTCATTGTCCTTTTCACACCTCCTCATCTGATTTCCATCCTCTCTCATCCACTTGCTCTGATCTTCCTCGCTCTCCCCACTCTCTCTCTGTCTCTCCCCTCCCTCCCCCGTCTCTCCTTCCCGCTCCCTTCTTCTCCTCACTGTATGACGACAGCCAGAGCTGAATGAAGTGACCTTCCAGCATTTAAACTCCTCCTCCCACTCTAGTATCGGGAGGGGGAGAGGGAAAGAGAGGGAGGAAGCAAGAGAGGGTGAAGAAGAGAGAGGTAGGGGGGAGAGAGAAAGAGAGGGAGTGTTTCCATTGAGACAATTTTGTCTCCGTCTGCACTGTAAGGAGAAGAGAAAGGCATTGAGTGCAGCCTCCTTAAAGAGTTTGCCTCTGTAAGTATTTATTACCTGTAATTATACTGAGGAAGGGAGGATCAGTTAGATATAGTGGAGGGGTGTGTTTGTATATGTGTGTTTTCTCTATGTGTTAGTGAGTGTGTGCTCATGTGCAGTACCACAAGGTGTTTTTCCTTTGTCATGACTTTAACAGTCAGTGAGGCAGGCTCATGTCTAAATTTCACAGTAGTATTGTTAGAGACAAACCTTAGTACTAATTGTCCTCATTGGGGCCCTTATTTCACTAGGCAACTGAGCCAATGGGACAAATGTGTTTACCTGCTTATTTGTTATTTGGCATCTTTTGTACTGGCCTCTCTGTAAGGCAATGTTCTGTCAGAAGTCTCTATTTGTATTTATTTGTGTAGTTAACCTGGATATGACAGATGGTGGTTGTAAACACGTTGTAAACAGAGAGGGTTAAGAACTGTCTATGCTGCCAGAAGCTTCATTGGTAGAGGGGTGTGTACCTATAGTGATCTCACCTTCCGGAAGGTTTGTGTCATACAGTGTATAGTGTGAAGCCCCCTGTTTCTGCTTTGGAAGCCAAAAGATACTTTGATCTATGAGTGTGTTTGTTTGTCTCAGTCTGAAGAGGACAGGCCGTAGCCTAGCCTGGCCAAACACATAGTGATTAAAGATAAGTCACTAAACAGGATTTGAAGGTGTGAGCCCATTTGGATGGTTTTATAATGGCTTGTTTCCTTGCTCTTGTCCATGGGTCAGGAAGGCTGCTACTTACAGTAGAGGGGAGTGGTAACTGCATTCTTCTCACTAAAGATGTGGGTTTAATTAAGTAAACTAATGGACTTTGCTCCAATTCCTTGGTTTTGGAGTAATAGCACCATTCCTTGCTTCATCATCTTTAAGGAGCTCTTTTTCTTAAATAGTGGCTAGTATTGTACAGTCCCTTCCAGCTTGAGGAGCTTTACTGATTTATTGTAGGCTATTACACTGTGTGTGTGTGTGTGTGTGTGTGTGTGTGTGTGTGTGTGTGTGTGTGTGTGTGTGTGTGTGTGTGTTTTCATTTATGTATGAATGTGCATGAATGTGTCGTGTGTGATGTGCGTCTCTTTAGAACTAGATTTAGCCAGCAGCCTCTTCTCTCTCGTGTGTGTGTGTGTGTGTGTGTTTGTGTGTTTGTGTGTGTGTGTGTGTGTGTGTGTGTGTGTGTGTGTGTGTGTGTGTGTGTGTCTGTGCTTGTGTGTGTGTGATCAGATTACTGATGATTGTAACAAAAGGATTTGTTAATGAGATTATTGGTGATAATAGCTGGCCACGCTGATTGGCTGAAGTGTATTGTAGTCATGAAGCGAGCCAACATCACTTTCAGTCAGTGACTTATTGTATCCTAGCACCTTGCACAATGTTTTATATTTCCTGACTTTGTTTTCCTGGTGTCCCTTTCTGGCGTTCTACCTTAATGCCCTCTCCATCACCTGTAGGCACGGTTGTGTAAGTCACAGATGAGTCATTCGCAGGGGAGGCTGGTAGAGGTAGAAATCAGAAGACAGGCTCATTGTAATGCATGGAACGGAATCAGGAATGGTATCAAACATACTAATTCCGTTCCATGCATTACAATGGCCGCGTCCTCGGATGTCTACCTCCACCAGCCTCCACTGGTCATTCTCATGTCTCAGGGTCAAGGCCAAGAAGGGGCACGCACATCAATCCATTTTCCTCTGACGTGATTTCCTTCTGACACCTACTCAACATGATGGATAACTCACCCCTTCTCCTTCACCTGCAGATGTCACTCACCGCTCCATATACCTCCTGTAATGTGTTTGTATGTCACTTTGGAGCGATGATGTCCCTCCATGTGGACATCATCTACTGGAGGTAGTTCCATCCCTACCTGGTGTCAGGGTACGGTACCCGCTGTCTGAGCCGGTGTCTGGGTATGAAAGATCTCTCTCTCTCTCTCTCTCTGCTGTATATGGGTCATTAAACCATTGCAAAAGCTTGAAGGAGTTTTCAATCTCTCCTTTTAATCTTCTCCTCCTGGGACCTCACTAATCCAGTTTCCCCTGATTGTTTTTCCCTGTAATACGGCAGGGGAGTCTTTCACAGTGCTCTTGTGCTCCCAAGGCTGGCCTAGATTCAGTGAACCTGCTTGGGTGATTTCAGCCTATCTTCATATGTAGCCTGGACCCGAGAATCTGATGTTGAGAATTTATGATAGCTGGTTTGTGGTGACATTTAGTTTGGACCCCCGTGGAGTCACACAGCAACAGTGTTTACCCAGTGCTGCAGTAATAAACCTCCCTATATGCCTATATTTATTTTATTATATATTTGTTTTTAAATCTTTATTTTGTATGATTCACGGTTAGCAGCCAAGGTGTCAATATTCCAGAATGAAAGGCTCCAGGTGACTAGAGCGCAGGTGGTGGTGTGCCTGAGATCCAGATGGCAGGCTCAGCTTTAGACCACAACACTCAGGTGTGTGTTTCTGCTACCCTGCTCTCTCACTGAGCGGTTGTGTGAGCGGACGGCTCTTCTCCTCTCCTCTCCTCTCCTCTCCTCTCCTCTCTGTGTGTCCCTCTCTCCAGGCACTCCAGGGACCATGTAATGATTATCACTCCCGAGGTGGAATATGTCTCCCCTGGTGTTTGCCTTTTTATTTCCTATCTGTCTCTCTCAGCTGCCTTTGACTGACGACCATGCTCACGCTCACCCGGGAAGGGAGTGAAAGTGAAGTGCGTCATCCTTTTTCTCCCACCGCGGCTAAAAATAACCCAGCCTCCCAATTGCGTGGGCTTGTGTTTCCAGGGCAACCATGTTCATTCACAGCCATCGACTGGTGGAAGGGGGTGGGGGGTGGTATGTATGGGGGGGGGGCGGCATTGTCAGAATGTATGTTGAGTTATTATCTCTCTCTCTCTCTTTCACTTCATCCCCCACTCTCACACTCCCTCAGTCTATGACCATGCATAACTTCACATACTGTAATATCTCTCCCTCTGCTTTCTAGTTTCTCAGACCGCTAGAGATTATTTTTCTGTCATATCCTATCAATCATAAGTGTTTGCAGTGTCTCTGCCTCGCCTTCTTGTAACATGCTGTAATTAACACGTGACTGAGGGCAGTATGATTGTATGTATTACATACAGTATATCATTTGTATTACATACCTAATTATTGGTCAATATTTATAGAGAATAATAGCCGACACCGCTTCTTTTCCTTCCCGTTTAATGACAGATGTAAGAATCATGGTAATCTAAAAAAATTCCCCCCCTCATATCAATCATAATCCCATCAACAGTCTTAATCAATCTCCTGCTTTAACAATCTCACCCTATAAGTAATCATAGTTGATGGGTTCAAATCCAGACCATGCCCTGCTGACATACCCTCCCACTCCAAATATGTGAGTGGGACTGTCCCACTCCAAAAAATAACCAAAAAAACAAAAAAAAAGTAATCACAGTTGAGTCAATCTAACTCCCGGTGCTTCTTTGACCCTCGTAGATGACTCAGGAGACGAGGGTCCCGTGCCCCAGCAGGACCGCGCTCTGACCCAGGGGGCGCTCAAGACCCTGGCCAGTAAGCTGGATGACCTGAGCACCTGCAACGAGCTGATCGGCAAACACGGCGCTGCCCTGCAACGCTCCCTCAGCGAGCTCGAGGACCTGCGCGCCCCCACCGAGGGCACAGACAAACTCAAGACCGTCAACGAGCGCGCCACGCTCTTCCGCATCACCTCCAATGCTATGATCAATGTGAGCGCTAGCGATTTGCTATCCAATATCCCAAGTCACTTTTGATAATGCAACTGATGAGGAAGTACTGATTTAAACAGGGTCGCACTCTTCACCTCCTGGTGTAACTGGAGTTACGTTGGCTGCTTTCATCAATCAATCCTTCACTGTGACCACAGCGAACCACCCTAATACCTACTCAATACAACAATAAGCAGTGTAATGCTATGATCAATACGATTGGTTATTATACACTGTTTGACTGTGTAAGGTAACTAATGTGCTCTGTTGGTCTATTGATGTGTTTTCACCTGGCTGGCTGGCCCCTCTGTGACAGGCATGCCGGGACTTCCTGGACGTAGCAGAGACACACAGCCGGAGGTGGCAGAGGGCCCTGCAGTATGAGAGAGAACAGCGCCACCACCTGGAGGAGACCATCGAGCAGCTAGCCAAGCAGCACAACAGCCTGGAGAGGGCCTGGAAAGAGGCCCCCAGCACACACACAGGTTAGAGGCGCATACAAGCACACACACATACATGAACACAAATAAACACACACACACACACACACACACACACACACACACACACACACACACACACACACACACACAGGGTCAGGGACGGACACACACACACACACACACACACACACACACACACACACACACACACAGACACACACAGACACACACGCACACACAGGTCAGGGACCAATACACATACCAGACACACACTCACTTAACGGTTAGACACACAATACAATATACATCAAGGATTTCTGACAGATTAAAAAAACAAAGGGGCATATTGCATATTTCTTATGCCACTCACAAACATGACCACATTAGAGATATCCAATTTCCCAAGTCACATTTGAATTGAAGTACTGATTTAACCAGGATTCCACTCTTCACCTCCTGGTGTTACTGTACTCTGCTGTGTACTGTGGTACAGTGTGGGGCCTGGTATGGCCCTCCTGTGGTCATTCCTGGCACTGCTGGTCCCTGTGTCTTAGAGGATTGTCTGTTGCAGCAGTAGTAAAACACACACACACACACACACACACACACACACACACACACACACACACACACACACACACACACTGAACTGAACTGAACCTCTAAATGTGTGTGTCTCCAGCTGAGGGGGGTGAGAGGACTCAGGAGGGGGACGCCAGCGATGAGAATGAGGACGCAGAGTTCTTTGACGCCATGGAGGAGTCCCCTGCCTTCATCACAGTGACTGCCACTGACCACACCCAGCACAAGTGAGTCAAGCTCCCTAACTGTACAGACAAGTACAGAACATGCGATTCATAAATGGGATATAACATGTTTTTTTGTTGTTGTGTATAATTGTTTTGTTTTTCTATCAGACGCTCAGGAAGCAATCAGAGTATAATGAGTGGAGGCTTACCCTGTGACTGGAGCCATGATGAGAATGTGAGTCATCTTACCTTGGCCTACTGCACCTGGACATACACCAGAGGAGGTAGAAATCGGAGGACTGATGGTATCCCTCATTCCGTTCCATGCATTACAATGAGCCGGTCCTCTGA
Source organism: Argentina silus (assembly GCF_951799395.1). NCBI lineage: Eukaryota > Metazoa > Chordata > Actinopteri > Argentiniformes > Argentinidae > Argentina > Argentina silus. The sequence continues at coordinate 10,675,742 of NC_139659.1, forward strand.
TTTCTACCTCCACCAGCCTCCACTGATATACACAATACAGTGCCATCCGAGGGTGTCTCAGCTCACCTTAGCCATGTCAACAACTCCCCTGAGGTTGTTTATTCAGAGCTACTGTAGTTAACTTCAGCAACCCTGCTGGGTGTGTCTGTTCTTCAGGACTCCTCTGGCTCCAATCATCTGCAGCTACGCAGGACTAGGCGCAGTCGCATCCCGGACAAGCCCAACTACTCCCTTAACCTGTGGAGCATCATGAAAAACTGCATCGGCAAAGAGCTGTCCAAAATACCCATGCCTGTGAGGACAAATCTTCCACTGTTCATACTGTTCATGCTATTTCTATGTTTACGAGTGTGTGTGTGTGTGTGTGTGTGTGTGTGTGTGTGTGTGTGTGTGTGTGTGTGTGTGTGTGTATTACATGCAACGGTCCTCACAGCTCAAACTTTAAGATGTGTGTGTGTGTGTGTGTCTGACTGTAGGTAAACTTCAATGAGCCGCTGTCAATGCTGCAGCGTCTGACTGAGGATCTGGAGTACAGTGAGCTGCTGGACCGGGCTGCGCGCTGCGACTCGTCCCAGGAGCAGATGTGCCTGGTGGCGGCCTTCTCTGTGTCCTCCTACTCCACCACTGTCCACCGCACTGCCAAGCCCTTCAACCCCCTGCTGGGAGAGACCTACGAGCTGGACCGCCTGGACGAAAGCGGCTACCGCTCCATCTGTGAGCAGGTTAGACATCCAGTACCACACACCCAAACGCACACAGGCACACAGACACATGTACACACATGCACACACACACACTCGAAACACACACACGCACACACACACATACACAGACAAACACACAGACAAACACAGACTAACATAGAATGAGGTTGTGATGATGATGTCTACTGTATTTGAGTGTTAATACATCTTTGTTTAATGTTATGCTCTTGTGTGCAAGACACATTTCCCTTGGGGGCAAACAAGTTTTCATTCATTCAATATAACAGAATAAAATACAATGAGAGTACAACTCAAAGTTACGTCGCACAAATGCTGTTTACATACAGTATAAACAGAGTGACTAAATCTAGCATGTAATCACAAACTGCTGTTGATGCTTCCCCAGGTCAGTCACAAACTGCTGTTGATCCTTCCCCAGGTCAGTCACCACCCCCCGGCCGCTGCCCACCATGTGACATCACAGCGAGGCTGGACCCTGTGGCAGGAGATCACCATCGACAGCAAGTTCCGTGGGAAGTACATCTCAGTCATGCCATTAGGTGAGCCCAGCCTGCCCAGCACATGGACCATTCCAGTATGCACTGACCATTGATGACACTGATGAAAGCAGGACCATAACATATGGCTATATGAAATCCATCATTAGCAGAGAAATGTGAGCATTTAGATGAGTCATTTTGGAGTACGTATTGTGTCATTCAAGGGACCTTGTATGGTGTAGCCAGGTATGGTGTAGACAGGTATGGTGTAGACAGGTATGGTGTAGCCAGGTATGGAGTAGACAGGTATGGTGTAGACAGGTATGGTGTAGCCAGGTATGGAGTAGACAGGTATGGTGTAGACAGGTATGGTGTAGCCAGGTATGGAGTAGACAGGTATGGTGTAGACAGGTATGGTGTAGCCAGGTATGGTGTAGCCAGGTATGGTGTAGACAGGTATGGTGTAGCCAGGTATGGAGTAGACAGGTATGGTGTAGACAGGTATGGTGTAGCCAGGTATGGAGTAGACAGGTATGGTGTAGCCAGGTATGGTGTAGCCAGGTATGGAGTAGACAGGTATGGTGTAGACAGGTATGGTGTAGCCAGGTATGGAGTAGACAGGTATGGTGTAGCCAGGTATGGTGTAGCCAGGTATGGTGTAGCCAGGTATGGTGTAGACAGGTATGGTGTAGCCAGGTATGGAGTAGACAGGTATGGTGTAGCCAGGTATGGAGTAGACAGGTATGGTGTAGACAGGTATGGTGTAGCCAGGTATGGTGTAGACAGGTATGGTGTAGACAGGTATGGTGTAGACAGGTATGGTGTAGCCAGGTATGGAGTAGACAGGTATGGTGTAGACAGGTATGGTGTAGACAGGTATGGTGTAGCCAGGTATGGTGTAGCCAGGTATGGTGTAGACAGGTATGGTGTAGCCAGGTATGGTGTAGACAGGTATGGTGTAGCCAGGTATGGTGTAGACAGGTATGGTGTAGCCAGGTATGGTGTAGACAGGTATGGTGTAGCCAGGTATGGTGTAGCCAGGTATGGTGTAGCCAGGTAGCAGGTTTGTTTTTCCTGACGCTGATTATTGTCTCTCCTTCTCACCTCACTCTAGGCTGCATCCACTTGCAGTTCCACTCCAGTGGGAATCACTATGTGTGGGGCAAGGTCACTTCCACAGTGCACAACATCATTGTGGGCAAACTATGGATTGACCAGGTGTGGCTCTCTCTAATGCGTGCGTGCATGCATGCGTGTGTGTGTGTGTGCGCGTGTGTGTGTGTGTGTGTGTGTCCTGCTGTTTGTCTGTGTCTGGGGCTTGTGTACTGTAGAATTTGTTTGCATAGTTTGCTCCTTATCCTGCCTTCATTATGTGGCATGACTCATCCAAACTCTGTGTTTGCCAAATAAACAACCCAATCTGTTGTCTCCCATCTGTCTCCATCCCTACCCCTGCTGGTGTGCTGTCCTCACACTCCCTGGACTCCTCCCCATAAGCATGATTAATAACCATACAAATGACTTTGACATATACAATATATGCAGCAGTGGACATGCACAAGATGAAAACATCACCACAGGGTTACCCTGACGATGTTGAGATTAATAGTCTTTCTGTCTCTGTCGTCTCTGCAGTCTGGGGACATTGAAATAGTCAACCACAGGACAAAAGACACCTGCCATCTCAAGTTCTCCCCTTACAGTTACTTCTCCCGAGATGCCCCACGCAAGGTAAGTGCTTCTTCCCTTCTGCCCTGTTATGCTAGCAGAGCTATCCTGTTCCCCTTGGGGTTTGTGTTCTCCACATAGCATCACCTTGTCAGTGGCCACAGAAACTGGACCATTTCAAGACTGACAGACTGGTGACCTTTCCTTTCCTTTCCTTTCCTTTCCTCTCCTCTCCTCTCCTCTCCTCTCCTCTCCTCTCGGCTCCTCTCCGCTCCTGTGCGCCCTCCTCTGGTTTCTCCAGGTAACAGGTGTAGTAGTAGACAGCGAGGGAACAGCACACCACATCCTGTCAGGGACCTGGGACGACAAGATGGAGAGTGCCAAGATTGTGGACAGCAGCCGGGGGTGTGGAGGGTCCGAGGGCAAGCAGAAGACTGTCTACCAGACCCTACAACCCAAACTGCTGTGGAAGAAATACCCTCTCCCGTAAGAACAAGCCCGGCCCCCAGCACATTATCATGTCAGCCTTATGTCAGCAGACAATGCTAAACAGATGGCACTTGTTTTTGCCGATGGCACTTGTTTTTATCAAAGGTTTTACTCACAATGACTGTTGTATAGTTGATTCACTTACTAAGACAAATGTACTTATTCTAAGTCACTTTGGATAAAAGTGTCTGCTAAATGACTTAAGTGTAAACGATAATACCTGTGTCATTCCTATTTATCTATTCTTCCGCTTACCTTATTCTTTTCACTTTTTACTCCCTCCTCTCAACCCGTTCCAGCTCTCTCTCTTCCCTCTCCGTCCATCCTCTGTCTCATGATGTGTCTTCTCTCCTCTGCTCCCCAGGGAGAATGCGGAGAACATGCACTTCTTCTCCTCCCTCGCCCTGACCCTGAACGAGCCGGAGGAGGGCGTGGCCCCCACTGACAGCCGCCTGAGGCCCGACCAACGGCTGATGGAGGCGGGGCTGTGGGACGAGGCCAACGCCCACAAACAGCGCCTGGAAGAACGGCAGAGGCTGGAGAGGAGGAGGAGGGAAGCACAGGCCACCCAGGCTCTGGATGAAGGTGAGGGGCAAGGCATGGGAGAGGAGGAGAGGAGGAGGAGGAGGAGAAGGAGGAGGGGGGGTATATTAAGAATGTGTTGTGTCTATTGTCTCCAATAGATTGAAAATGTGACTTTGTGATACAGTGCATGGCAAAATGAGAACAACAGTATTTGTGTGTGTCTGCCTCCTCAGGCCAGGATATTGAAGGCTACCAGCCATTGTGGTTCGAGAGGAGGACAGATGACGCAACAGGGGAGAGCACTTACGTGTACAGGGGTGGCTACTGGGAGGCCAAAGACGGGCAGGACTGGAGCCAATGCCCTGAGATCTTCTAAGAAGGCCACACCCCTAGGACTGTGACATCATCACTGGAGAGCAGAGCTGTGTGGCTGATGGACAAGCAGTGGGAGGGTCCACATGCTGCAAACATATGGAGATGTGGACAGCTCTTTGTCTGTCCGTGTGTGTCCGTGTGTGTCTGTGTGAGAGTGTGTGCCTGTGTCCGTGTGTGTGTGTGTGTGACCACTCAAAAAACTTCAGGCACTGAGATGTACACATTATTTGCACCCTTCTAATGTACCACTCTGATCAAACATGTTCTATATCTTAGCACCTGCGTGTTTCCCAAGCATGGTGTGTGTGTGTGTGTGTGTGTGTGTGTGTGTGTGTGTGTGTGTGTGTGTGTGTGTGTGTGTGTGTGTGTGTGTGTGTGTGTGTGTGTGTGTGTGTGTGTGTGTGTGTGTGTGTGTGCGTGCGCGCGTGCATGCGTGTGTGCGCGTGCGTGCACGTGTGTTTGCGTGTGCACGTGTGCGTGTTCTGAAGAGAGTGAGTGATTGAGAGAGAGAGATATAACTACGTGTGTGAGAGAAGAGAGTGATAGAAAGAAAGGTAGAGACACTGCATGGAAACCCATATTTATTTGAGGAGGTTTGTGTGGTTGTGCCAGGTACCACAATGCTCTGATAAAAAGTACAGAATGTATATTTTCTCTAAGGCAAATGGTGCCGAGGTACAGTTGTATGGAGAAAGGTAAAGAAGCCAGGCCCTGAGCCAAGAGGAAGGGCTAGGAGAGGGGGGAGGTAGAGGGAAGGGGTTGGCTTTGGAGCAAGCATAGGATGTCCTGTTCTTGAGCTGAGTTGGTTTAGAACACAATGTTCGTCCTACTGGAGATTTAGGGATTTTGCATCAATGTTGCACTTTGACTGGCCTCCACCCCACCAATAAGAATCTCAGTACATGAAGTTCCCCTTGGTTTGCATAACCGAAGGTTAACAAAGAGAACACACATGGAAATACTGTATATAGAGAATGGACTGGACTCAAATGTCAATTATCGGATATACTTTCCATTTCTGTACCATTTTGCAGTGTTTAATTACTACCATGGCACAGTGGGTGCTCCCCAGGTTTCTAACAACTTGTGCTCTACTGCAGTGCATGCGAAAGCACAGACAATAGAGGCTGGCATCATTACCATCTGATTAGGAACATGTACAGAGCAAAAGCAGCAGGTTCATATTGTGGACATAATCACTTATGATCATATTGCTAAAAGATATTGCACAGTTATATAGCATAATGTTGCTGAAATATCTTAATTTCAAATTTTGGTCAAATATCAATTATGGCAGAGATTTTACCCCATTTCATGAAATGTTTTAAGTGATATATTTTTTTGAAACAGTATAGAAATCACATTAATGATAGGATGTACAGTATAATGGGGAGTTTGACGGTGCATCTGAGGTGTGTTTAATTACATGCACATCTTTGTGTTTGACTGCAGGCATTTAAACATGCACCATCATTGAACTCAAACTGATTGCAGTTTTGTGGCGCCACATGTAGCTGATGCATGGTTTAGTGTGCTCAGGCACAGCTTAGTGTAAAGCCTCATCAATTAGTTGTTTCTCGACATCCACAGAACATGGTGTGAATTCACCTCTTGTGCCCTAGGGTCCTCAAATATGGACATTTTTGAGTTCAAATAAAAACACAAACCATCTCAGTGTCCTTTTTCAACCACTCCTCTACAGGTTCATACACATATCAAATGGCATAGAAGAGAAACGTACCAGACAAGACCTCAGAAGGGATGTTGTTCTCTGTGGTGGTCCAAAGCCAAGGCGAGACTAATTCCCTCTGGGACTTCACCTCTTAGCGAGGAAGGGTGGATGAGGCAACCCAGGGTCTCATAGGGCAGTGGAAGGACGCTGATGTCACACTCAACATTACTCTTCTGTGTGATATTTATGCATTTAAGGAAACTCAATAAAAAGAAAATACATATCTGTATATATCAGTGTATGAGAATATGTGCATTTTATTGTTTCTCGAGAATTGTAATCTTCATTACCATTTCACTCTCTGAACTGAATGAAAAGTTGACTTTTATAAATTGCTGCAGTAGTACTTACGTCCAGCAGGTGGCACTAGCTGTCTGGATTTTATTAGTGGTGCTTTAATTCTATGTCTTCACTTACAGTGAGGAAACTATGTACCATATGCCTGTGTGATAAGCCAGCTACGATTGCCTGGCCCAATTCCATTTCTAACCCAAATAATTTAGTTAGTGAAATAATAAATAATAAAACTGATCGTAGGATGACACCAGTGGAGGCTGGTGGAGGTAGAAATCGGAGGATGGGCTCATTGTAATGCATTGAATGGAATGAGGAATGGTATGAAATACATTCCAATGAGTCTGTCCTCCGATTTCTACCTCCACCAGCCTCCACTGGATGACACACAAAATCATCACACAGCAGTCAAACTGAATTGGCACAGGGCTTGGATGACTGAATGCCATGTAAGTGTTCAAGCATACTTAAAAGTGGTTTCATGCTATGATAATTGGATAAATGTTGAGACAAGCAAATTTCACTTCAATCAAACAAGTGTGTCATGAGTTATATTTATTACTCTATTATACTGGGAAGAGGAAATACTTGTACTGAAACAGAATCAGTCACTTTCCTTTTTCTTCTGCTGATATTACAGGATATTACCCTGGCTGGCTCTGCAGACAGGTGCTGCATACACAACGCGGCACAGCCCTGAGGGTTATATAATCAATGGTTACTTTAGGTTAGAATTATGCAACTGTTATTCTTTACTATGAATATTTTGCAATTCTGCATATTACTTGTAACAAGTCGTATTGAACACATTAATTGAGTGTGCACAGTTTGTTGCTGATCAATCCAGAGCATACAGAAATGTACTGTCGGGGCAGAGTGGTGCACTCAAACAAACAGAAGTTCCTGACTGGACCCCTTCTCTGTGGTGTACTCTATATTCTACCCAGAGAACAGCATGTTCCACACTGAGGCAGAGTGTCACACATTCCAGTTCAGTTTGCAGTTAAGTTTTTTTCACAGACAACTACTCACGTCTGTGGGACCTATATGGGACCTATATGATTTCTATACGATTTCTGTTTCATAAGCAATGTTTGCAGACATGTCGTCTGTAGCCTAAACGTTGTTCATGTTGTACTTTGAATATACTGTTGACTAGGTTATGTAAGTCATATTTGTGCAGACATGTTTTAACAAGTGTTCTATAAAACATTATGTCTTTTAGACTAGAGGAGGTTCCCTGAGTCTGACACTGCTGAGGTGTTGTAGTAACACGCCTTCTTCCTCTGCTATTGCATTTCAGTATCTTAAGATAGTCATACCATTCAGACATATGTTTTACTGCAGCCCTACCCTTACTACCCTCACACCATATGTCGGTTTTTAGGTGAAGTCTATTTCTAGACATGTAGTCATGGCTCTTAGGTTGACATTTAGACACTGCATGGCCTACAGTATGCAGACTTGTTACACAGGAATAGAACAAGGCCAGGAGTCATTTGTTGATTTACCTTGCTCAATGCCAACTGTCATTCGGCTACTCATTCGGATGGAAATACATTGAAGAGTGTTTAACTATTTCTTTAAAGGGGCAATCAGGGATTGGTACATCAATTGTGGGGCTTTTAAATGAATGATATACACCCATTGATTCTTAAAGAATAAAACTTCTTAACGCCTCGTGAGCTTTAGTTCAACTGTCTAACCCCATCAGAACCCAATATATACTATTGATTTATTCCATTGTTGATAAAACAATGTCATTGTAAACAAACATAGCTTCAAAACCAGTCTCTGCATTCATAGCTCCATCTATGAATTTGAAAGTGGACTGTAAAAAGCTTGTCCTAGCCGAGGTCATATTTTCTTGTGACCCAGTGAATGAAGAACCTATGATGGTGATTGCAGTGACGTAAGAGCGGCACAGCTGATCGGACGAAAGCAGCGGTCTCTTGCTTGATGTGCGGCGGGTATATGTGATGTGACTCACCATTACGAAACCAAAGACACGCAACGAAAGAGGTAAATGTTAGGGCGTTATGTATTGTCGTTCATTACGTTTTGGGGGTAGGATGTATGCCAAATAACGGCTCTTGTGGTTCGCGTCATTGTTTGTTTATACCGTGTAGATGGCGTTGCAGTGGCTGTGGTTTTTAGCATCGCGAGGCCTTGTCAGGGTACCGCACTGACCGATCTGAAAACGACTGTGACGACAAGCTAAAGTTAACAAGTGTTGCTAGGACCTACTGCTGAATTAAATGATTTCCCAAATGTTTGTGGGCCTATTGAACTTGTTTATGACCTGTATAGTCATCATGCGGCATAGGCTCGATGATAATTAAACGAACTGCATCCGCGGTATCATTTCGCTGTAGGCATAGTTATGTCCACGAGACCTAGCCTTTCGCTGTCAATATATATTTATAGCTTAGTGAACACAACAAACCAATGTTGTGAAATATTACTCCCGTTGCTTGTGTGTTGAGTCAGTGGGTGAAACTGAAATGAATCGCTCTAGTTCTCCTGCCTGGAGAAGACCCAGTATGAACGTAAGCTTCTATTATGGAGCTGCAGTTTTTTTTTTTTTCAAGCGACGTCATTCAACAGTCGGGAGTAGGACACGTTTTTTTTTGTAAGGTCAAAAAACTGTTCCGCTACTTTTGGAAACAACTTGGCTCATTAAAAAAAACACGTGGTTTTAAATTTGTTATGGTTACCCAACCTAGTCTCACTGGAGGAAGTAGGAGGAGGAGAGCCGCGGTTTTTTTCCGAGAGATGTGACACAGCCTCCCTCCTTCCCTCGGCCCGCTTCAGCCAGTCAGTCAGCCGCCACTTAGCAAAAGCATCTGTCGTTTTACTTACTGGTGGGTTACACAGCCCGAAATGCTAAATAGTAGCACGTGTCTCGGCGCAGAAAATGTCCTGTTTACCGAACCAGACAAGGAGAAGTTAGTGAACCAGGACGAGTCTTCGTTTGCCAGCTAACTAGTAATTAAACTACTGTACGTTACGTTGGCGAAACTGTTTTTCCAGCTAACGGCGTTATTGTTGTGTGGGAACCTTTTTGTTTGGCTGCGTTAAAAGATTACGCAACTGAGTGAGACGAGTATCGCTGTATCGTGTGCTGGCTGTGATTAACGTTTGGCTGGCTGTTGCTGCCTTACGAAGTCAGGATATGTGTTTGCCTTACAGAGACGAGGATGAAACGAACATGATCAGCACCGATGGCCTCTCTAAATGTGAGGCGACCCGGCGGGCGACCGGGACTGGGAGAAGGCCACCGGCTGAGATGCTGCACCTACTGTCCGCTGTCGTCGTCTGGCTGGTGACGGGAACGACCATCTCCAGTCTTAATAAATGGATCTTTGCCGTGTACAATTTCAGGTACCCTTTATTGCTATCGGCTCTGCACATGCTGACGGCAATAGTGGTGGACTATGGGCTTATCAAGCTGCGAGTGCTCCGCCAGAAAGGAATTGGCGAGCAGCAGGAATTGTCCTCCAGCGCCAAATGTAAGGTGTTCCTCCTGAGCTTGACTTTCTGTGCTAGCATCGCTTTCGGCAACGTGGGTCTGAACTATGTCCAGCTGTCCTTTGCCCAAATGATCTACACCACCACTCCAATCTTCACCCTGGCCATCTCCACGCTAATCCTGGGCAAGCAGCATCATATTCTCAAGTATACGGCCATGATGCCCATATGCCTGGGGGCTTCGTTCAGCATCATGGGCGAGGTCCAGTTCGATCAGACGGGTTGCTTCTTCGTGTTCGCCGCGACCATGTTGAGAGGTGTCAAAACCATCCAGCAAAGTGAGTAATGTGATGCGAATCTGCTGCCTGATACCCAATTGTATTCTATTTTATATTAACCTTCATCTAACATAATAAGGGAACATTAAAATTGTTGTCATCATTAGGTATTTTTTAACCAAGTAGATGTTGCAAATAAACCCATGGGAAATGGTTGCTCTGACTGTTGTCAGAGCAACCATTCATGTGTATAAAAACTTCCCTTCTTTTCAAGAGAGTGGAAAATATGGCTCCTACAACCCAAAGTCTGTGACATCAGTGAGTGTATTTTGGTGTTCTCTGACTTCCCTCCCATGGCCATATTAAACTCACCACAATGCACTCAGAGTCCTGGAACTTTTTAGTGGTGGACTGATTCAGTTCTACGTAATACCCAGTCTAGAGGTGGTGTGTGATTGGCACATTGTCAATGCTTCTCATTTTTGTCCACATACATGAATATTATACTTGAGTGAGGAATGGTGATGTTCTTGTTTTGTTGTAGCCTGGTTGTTTTCATTACCTCTTTGAATTGATGTCAGCTGGGCTGTGTTATGTTAAGTGGAATCCTCACTACAACAATTTAGCCAATGTCGTACGTTCAGAGACGGAACATTTGGTTCAGGAATGTCTGTAGTCAGACCCGGAACGGTGGTCTGACCGCCTGTTTCCACCAATTGGAGGGACAGCAGTGTGTGTGTGTTGTACTGCAGATTATTGAGCCTGTTATCCCACATAATAAGGCAAGTGTTCAGGGAGATGGAGACCTCCCGAAAAGTAATACCCCAAAAAGTTCTTAATTGTCTTACATAACAGATGAACAGGTACTTCATTCCAGCAATATGAAATTGTTCCTGTTATGTGCACCCTACTTTATTTGTTTTCAGTGTATGGAATCATGCTCAAATGATGTGCACTCATGACAATAACTGGTAGTCTGAAACATGCGTAAGCTCCTAACAAATTAATCAGATGCCATTGGAGTTGTGGCCCATCCACAGAACATTTGATTTGAAATGATTAGGGCTACTTAGGGTCTGAATCTGTCTTCTCACTGAGGCCTACCATGCTGAAATACTGAACTAGTTTTAACTGTCGTGCCATATTTCAGCATGCTATTTTCAACCTCCCCCTTGTAGTTGTGAAGGTCTCCCTCCAGTTGTTTACTTTGTATGACACACATCCATGCACGTGTCTTGTTATTCCGGCTCCCACAGGTGGCTCACTCCCTCGGTATGCAACCATGCAATCGTCTGTGCTGCAATCACATTCTTTTTCCTTCTCTCAAAGTGTGCGCTTGCTCTCACTCCCCCTCATGGATTTAAAAGGAATAGGATGGTTGTGTAAGACATGGTGGAAACTCAGCAATAGTGTTGTGTTTTGTGAATATAACACATTGTTATAACATGAATAGAACTGCATTTGAGAGTACTGTAATTTATGATGTTTTATTTGTCTATATCCTCTCTTTGTTTCATACACACGCGTTTACCTACTTGCATTATGTATTGTATAATATTGTATTTTTGTTAGATTGTTTATGACCATTGTAATGATGTTTCTGATATTGAAGAATAAGATGAAATGATGCATGGAAGAAGGGAGATACTCAAATTGAAAGTTGAAGAAAGACAATTTATTAGTCAAGTCGACTTGGGACACCAAACTACTGTCCAAGAGAATGGTCAGCAGGGCAGTGGCAACCACAAAGAGTTTGCAGTCAATTTTATAGTAAACAGGAAACCAGGACATAAGGCTCATCTCAGTTAGGCTTGCCGCCAGTGAGTCTGACATGTTATCAACAGAGATCTTGGGGTCTGGTACCCCTGGTTGTAAACCACTAAGGGTCACTCAGGAAAATACATTCTAACAACCATGTTTATGATTTTGTGTTTTGTATTTTTCTTAGGTATCCTGCTCCAGGAGGAGAAGATCAACTCTGTGTTCCTGCTCTACCTGATGTCCATCCCCAGCTTCTGTATCCTGGCCGTGGCTGCACTGGCCTTGGAGAACTGGGCTGTGTTGGAGTCACCACTCCACTACGACCTCCACCTGTGGCTGTTCATTCTGCTCAGCTGCCTGGGCTCGGTCATGTACAACCTGGCCAGCTGCTGCGTCATCACGCTCACCTCCGCCGTCACCCTGCACATCCTGGGCAACCTGAGCGTGGTGGGCAACCTGCTGCTCTCTCAGCTGCTCTTTGGCAGCGAGCTGTCTGCGCTCAGCTGTGTGGGTGTGGTGCTCACCCTCTCTGGCATGCTCATCTATCAGAACACCGAGTACCTCGCTGGCTACCTGGACGCCCGCCGAGCCAGAGCCAAGATGGCGGGAGACGGGGAGGTCAGCAGCACGGGAAGTGAGGAGGATACAGACAATGTGGCTGGCCCTTCAGAACTGGCGCCCCAAGATCAGCAGGAGAGGACGGATGGCAAACGAGAGGACAAGATGGACTGAAAGAGGGAGAGAAAAAATCTTCAGACTGTTTACAGCAACCCTGTCCATGGGGGTTGGTGTAGTCATATGAGACTGTGGAGAGGTTCAGGAGATGGACTGTGACCTCATGAGGTCTTTGTCGATGAACTTGGGTTTGGTGGTTGTTTTTTTTACCTCTTCACTGTGCCAATAAACTTCAGCCATGGTCTCATGGAATGACAAGTCTGTCCAGGGGACTGACTGAGAAAACAGATGCCTTTTATGAAAGTGACAGTTGATGACTCTCCTTTACCCATACAGTACATGCACTCATACATATACTGGTATATGCATGCATGAGCAGACACAACTATTGGATATCTCATGGAGGTATCATGCACTATCACTCACACTACTCCACTGTGAAAATGTTCTCAATGAGAAAGTGCTCGTTAGATTTTGCGTTTGTGGATATTTTAGGCGAAATGGATGGTCTCCAAACAAAGGCAGGACTGGGAGCACTCTCTTGAAGTATGGCACAAATAAAAAATAAATAAAAAAAAACTCATGGTACTGTTACCCAACCTTCCCCTTGACTTGCTATTGGAGGGAAAGGGGTTTTCTGGCAGCTTTTTGTGGAGGGTGGGGGTGGTCTTTGAAATGGGAGCTGCATTTGTTATCGCGCTATAGCTTTCGTCTGGCTGACGTTTACAACAACGGGAGACATGCAAGTTAACAGGGTCTAGATAGCATTTCTGTTGGCTGTTTGTTGGCATGGCGGATTTTCCTACTGCACCCTGAAGCACAGATCTGAGAGGAGACCTGGGTGCTTGACTTTGTCCAGCCCGATGCCCGCTACAGAACATACAACATACCCAATGAGTGTTTTAGAATCCACTAGAATCAGTCCAATTAGAATAGAAACCACTAGAATCCAACCTGTATTACAGAGTTCTCACTGCAGGCCTCTATTATTAGGCCCTTCCACTCTCTAAGGAGTCCCACTCATCTTTAGCACAGCCCCCCCCCCACCCCCCCACCCCCCACCCCCCCACCCCCGGAGAGAGATCAGAAAAAGGATATTACGATCCTTCCTGTCTCTGCTGGGCCAACCTGAAATGTGCTGCTCCCAGGTCTCATGTCTCCACTCAGAAGGTGCCTCGGTTTTTAATCAGTTTCCATTAGAAGTTTGTTCTTCCTTTCAACTGACCTCTGCTGGACTGTGTTATTGTGACTCCATTTGGATGTTTTGAATTTATTCTTATTGGGTTAAAGCAACACTATTTTTGGTCTATGGTTAAATGTGTTTTTGTTTTGCTACCTGATGTATTGAATTTAGATCACAAGCTATATAACAAAAAGCTTTATATCTGGTCCCAGAATTGACCTTGATCAGAAACTAAAACAATGTAATTGAAGTTTGAAACATCTTGCATCTTTCATAGCACTGACCTATCAGAGGTCAATAGAAGCTAACTGGTATATCTAACAGAATATGTCTGGCTACCTGCTCTCTCTGACTGGAGGTTTTTATGTAACTTTCTGGCCCAGGTGTGAGATTGCATGCAAGGCCAGTGCTATCCAAATGAGCTTAGATGAACCAAGGCATTTCTAATCTTCTTTCCCCAATGAAAGGCCATTCAGGTGTGCCAAACATTGACTTTAGTGAGCCTGAGAACAGGAAAGGAACTTTGGTTATGTCTGGCTCAATCTGTCAAGGCCCAGACCAGCCGCAATGCTCATGCACATTACTTGGTTTGTTAAGCTTCTGTTAGACATTGAAAAACCAAGTTAGTTTTTATCTGGAATTAGTAACTTACCCACCTGCTGTGTTACCCTATATTTTGCCATAAGAACAGCAATAGACACAGAATGATTTGTTGCCAGCCTAAACCTGATAAATGCTAAATGGAATGAAGATAGAATAATTGCCAGTCACCAGTTTTTTACGCTTAGAGTTTTGGAGGATATTGTTATTGGCGTTAGTTGAATACCTCATGCCAACATGGCTTGTGAAACCCTTTGATTAGTGATTGAAGCTGGATAAAGCAGCTGACAGCATGTCTGCCCACAATCAAGGTTTGTCAACTGGTTTGGTCATGTTCTCGCTGGCCTTGCTCCCTAGGCAGTTGTGTATACCTGAAAGGATTTGATGGATATAAGCAAGATGGTAAAAATGTCAAAAAAGCCTTATCAGAAGGCAAGGTGGAGTTACTACCATCTTGCTTGGGCTATACCTATCCAAGCCTTTCAGGTCTATGCAAGTGACCAGGACATAGGAGCAAGGTTTGTTTCTGGACTAGGCCAAAGATTGATCTGAATTCAAATTTGACAGTTCTTAATGCCTACATAGACTGTACCAGTTTCACACATCTGGGGTTGAATTGTCAGGCTGAGAATCAGTTTGACAGCTCTGGGTTTGATTGGTCAGGCTGCTTGTTCACACAGGCGTTTATTTTTACAGGCCTTGACGGCAGGACAAAGCGCATATTGCACTGACGAGTTATGGAGATGCTGCCTTTCTGGCGAATGGCTCCTGTGTATATACTGTTTTGATGTTGTCTGCAAAGGTTAGATGTAAATAATTATTTTATTATATTTATGTATTTTACAATCATGGAAGGCTGGCTCAAATATACTGGTTAAAGAACATATTGTCTCCTGTCAATTTTTGTAAATAACATGTATACATTGACACACTTTGCACACAGAGTAATAAGATGAACATACACCATAACAATTGAAACTGGATTGTCTTTAAAAAGGCCATATGCTTATGCTCACCACTTGGTGGAGCCATTGCTGTAGTTTTTGATATTTTACCTCAAATTGGCCCATTACCAACCTTGTACTGTGAGTTGAGTTTGCTTACTCCATTATGTGTGTGTGTGTGTGTGTGTGTGTGTGTGTGTGTGTGTGAGCGAGAGAGAGAGTGTGACCTGGATGTCCATACAGGGCTGTCTCTGCTCCCTCCAAACAAGCTAATGTCGCTGAGCAAGTCCTCAGCTTTGCCTGAATAAGGCAGTGTTGTTAACCTCCCCTTCCTCTCTACATTTAACCCTTTCCCTTCCTCCCAAATCATTAGTGTGAAGGACTCTCTAAACATAACACTCACGCCTTGAGTTACAACAATGCTTATTGTCAAAATAGTGTCACTACAGAGACAAAGTACTCAGTTTTGCCTCATAAAGCTTCACATGACATCATCCAAGAGTCAATTGAGGAGGAGAGTGTTGAAGGAGGTAGAGTGGGAGGGGAGTACAGACAGTCCCATGAAGTGTGGTCTTACTCCTTCTCCCTGCCCTGAGTGGTTAAGCCAGCTGTACCCCACTCCCCCCTAAACATCCATCCATATCCACCGCTGAAGCAGGGGGTGTGGTGTTAGGGCTGGGCTGGGTTCGAACACTCCCCTGTGCAAGTCCGACGCAGAGGAGAGAGTGGGCCAAGGATACGAAACATATTAGAGAGCAGTAGCACACACATGCACAAATCTACTTGAACATCACTGGGGAGAAGATTCAAACAACCTCTGGATGCACACAGTTGCAGCGTTGTCCATCAACACACAGAGACAGTACCTACGGAACAGGTGGGTGACATTAACTCTGACACCCTTGCTGTCTCTTCCAGTCTCAATTACTATGCAGCCGTAATCTTCATTAATATTTGCCATATTATCTATACAGAAATTTTGTTCTGTACGCTTGTATATATAATTTACCCACACGAAAGGCTATCTGTCAGCTGAAGTGTGTCTCTTTATCTATCTCTTCATCTTTTTCTTTGTGCGTGCACGAACCTCATGCGATGGATAAATGTTCTGTGATAAAAAGAGCTGTGCTACTACAATACTATGTTTGTACGTTTTTCAGGAGTTTCTGTGTGGAGCTCTGAGCCAGTTTCTTAGAGCAAGAGGGGAGCACTTAACAGTGAACGCAAACATGTCACCAGAGCAGCATGGTTTACATCAGACTTTAGACTCACACATTCTGTTTATATTCAGATGACTAAACAGGTTGTACGTGTGGAAGAGATGCCATTTTCCTTCAATATTTTTTGACTCTTACTCTTTCACATTACCGTGCGTTGGTTGAAACCAGTATTTATACTGTGCTGCTTATTAGCTGTTAGATTGATGAAAGTCATTATATAACTATATGAATGATGGTACTGATTATGTTTATCACTCCCGCTCCTCCACTCAAACACACCCACACCCACACCCACACATTCTCTCTCTTTCTAACATAACAGTAACAGTCTCAAACATATATACTGTTCTGTATATTCACATACATTTGTCTTCCTCCTCCCTTGACCATTCCTCTAGCTCTGCCTTTGTTCAGATGTCCCTCAGCTCCACGATGATTGATGATTATCATGAATTTATGTACTGGATGTGTATTTGTGTCTGCTGATAGCTATGCAAGTTCTTGCCATGGCCTTGAGTGATGACAGACACTCAAGCCATTGCTTATTCCTAGTTATTTGCTTTAGCTCTTTGGGCATTTGTGTAGTTTTTTTTTCTTCTCTCAATTGAACCCCCCTATCTCCACCTTATATAGAAGTAATCTTGGAGATGGCAGGAACTTGTGAGGTGGGGGCGGAGTCTGTGACCCCCAGTGAGACCCCATCAGGGCCATTGACCAGTCAGCAGCTGGCTGCTATTGAGGATGAAGAAGTCCTAAATAAGATGGTGAGACTGAGACAGTAATTGCCTAATTTCACACACAGATGAAGGGGTGAGGGATCAACAGTATGTGATACCTTACCTTCTCATCTACTGCACTCTGACAGTTGGATAAAGCGGTGGATTTCGAAGAGAGGCGACTGCTCCGTGCGGCCTTGAGGGAACTGCTCAAGAAGAAGCGGGGTGAGGTCAAAGGGGGCTTCAAAGGGAATGTTGCAGCTCACGCGCACATTTGTTTTGTCGTTTATTATTCCTCTTCTCCTCAGAAAAGCGAGAGAAAGAGCGAGGGTCCAGGCAGCAGGACCTCAGACAGCAGGGCTTAAGCAAGGGAGGAGGCACAGCAGGGACGGCTATGAACAGAGGAGGCCAGAGACAAGCCAGTGGGCCCATGAACAACCAGCAGAAAACACACAGTGGGTATCCCACCGCTGACCAGGACGCTTGCACGCACACACACACACACACACACACACACACACACACACTCACACTCACACTCACACTCACACTCACACTCACACTCACACTCTCTCTCTCTCTCTGTCTAGGTCTCAGAGTCAAAGAGGGACCTGTGGAGATGAACGATTTCCCTTTTAATATTTCTCTTTTTCTCCCTTCTCTTTCTCAGTAGCACCCTCAGGCCTGCTCACTAAGACCGCTGGCAGGTGAGTTATTACCCTTAACTGACAAGCATGCTTTTCAAGTGTAACTGTCGGCCAAATTGTGCATGTTTATAAAAGCGCATGGTGTTCTTCATAGTACAAGTGCTCTCTCCTCAGCATGGTGAACCCCTCTGTAGCCCCTGTTCAGCGTTCTCCTGCCCCTGCTGCACCCAACACTAAAAACGTCAAGCAGATGCTACTGGATTGGTGCAGGGCCAAAACAGAGCCATATGAGGTGTGCCTGCACGGTCTTTCTTCCTCATCCATACAGCTCTGTCCTCTTGAGACATACCCACACCATGCTAGTACTCAATGTTCAATGTCCTCTTGAATCCACTCTATTCCGTCTCTCTTCACCTTTCTCTCTCGCTCTCTCTCTCTCTCTCTCTCTCTCTCTCTCTCTCTCTCTCTCTCTCTCTCTCCTCCCTCATTACATGCAGGGGGTGAACATCAATAATTTCTCCTCCAGTTGGAGTGATGGCATAGCGTTCTGCGCCCTGGTGCACAGGTTCTTCCCAGACGCCTTTGAGTACTCCATCCTCAATCCCAACAAGCGCAAGGACAACTTTGAGCTAGCCTTCAGCACTGCAGAGTAAGTTCTCATGTCTCACTACCTAAAAACAGCCATAAAAACAACAACATTGCGCTAAAGCCGGGTGACATTGGTTTTGGATTGTGGTCACTCATGCCTGTATCTCTCTCCTCACCCCGATCTCTTCATCGTTCTCTCTCTCTCTCTCTCCCTCCCTCTCTTTCTCCCCCTCCCTGCCTTTCTCCCCGCCCTCCTCTCTCTCTCTCTTTCGCTCTCTCTCTCTCTTTCTCTCTCTCTCTCCCTCCCTGCCTTTCTCCCCGCCCTCCTCTCTCTCTCTCTTTCGCTCTCTCTCTCTCTTTCTCTCTCCCTCTCTCTCTCTCTCCCCCTCCCCCCCCTCCTCCCCCGGGATGCAGGAGGCTGGCAGGTTGTCCCCCTCTGCTGGACGTTAATGACATGGTGCGGATGCAGGAGCCAGACTGGAAGTGTGTGTACACATACATCCAGGAGTTCTACCGATGCCTCGTGGAGAAAGGCCTGGTCAAGACCAAAAAGAAGCCCTAGATACAGAGATAGCAGACATCATATCAGATCACATGCTGAGGTGTAGTGTACAAAATAAATGCTCTATGTTTCACAACAGAATGAATATGTTGTGTCCACAAACCATGGGGAATGCAAGGGTTATGATACTTTAATACTGTAATGCTGTGTGTGTTTGTCTTTGTATTGGTTTGTGTGTTAGCTTATCTGTGTGTGTGTGTGTGTGTGTGTGTGTTTTAAGTGGACATCTGGCACTTAGGATCAGTACATTCCACTGAGATTACACATCTGCATTAATCTTAGTCAGAGCCCTAGAGAATCGGGGAATGGCTTTTTATGGTGCTGCTGTGCTGTGCCCTCGCTAAAATAGCATATTGTGTGTATGAGTATCAAAGAGACATTAGGTGAATATCATAGACCTAAACTGTGTGATATGTTTGGGTCTTGTTCTCATCCCATTTATAAATATCTGTTAAAGATATCTATGGCATTTTCAGACAGAGGGATGATTGCCAAATCATTGCTGTATTTGGCCACTATCTAAAAATGGCAAATGCCCCTGAACTCTACACAAACTCCCCTACATACCCACAGGGATGTTGGTCCAGGGCAATGACAGTAGATCACATTAAGACTGCTTCATCATACTGGGGACCTCCATGTGCTCAGGGAAATACTTACTCCACTATACAGAGTTGCAATAACTTATTCCCCATTATTGTAAAATCTTTGGATGTTATTTTGTATTTTAGACGTGCACTGTGTTATTATAGGTAAATACTAAATTGAATATTCTTTGTTGTATAACTCACAGAGTGGAGACTGTCTGACCATGACTACATTTAGTTTCATAACTGGTTCTTTAATCACACTGTTGACACATGTTGTAAACTATATCATTTAGCAAGCTCACGTCAATGACAGCACTGTGTACTGTATCCGTGTATTTGAATAAACATGACTCTCATATAGACCTCATACCTTTCAGGTGTCTTGTCTAAGCATTGGCCCGGTCTGAAACCTGGCAACATTTCAAGCTCTCAACATTTTAGCAGATAACGGAACAATCTCTGTCGATGCTGACAGCGTGATCTTTCTAGTAATATGATTGCTCGGAATGTATGCGCTTTCAAGCATACTGGTCACGCGGGCCTGGAACTCAAGGCGCTTCTGCGCAGTGCCTGCGCTAAAGATTTCATTACACTAGTCGGCCTATATGCACTTTAGGTGAACTATAGATACCAGGTTGACATTTTAATTCTCGGCATGGGGCGGATAAGATCTCGGATTAATGTACGTCATCGATACGACAGATGGATGCTCATTTATTTGTGGTAGCCTAACCAAACTAACCCATCAACTGAGGTCAAGATTCATATGGACACTGCTCTTCTACAATTAAATTTTCACCTCAATTTCAGTTCAAGCTTGCGTGATCGGTGCGTTGCTCTCTAGGAAAAAATCTTTAGTCTTTAGTCACACCGGTCAAGCCAGTAAGCGCACAGCTATCCCGTTAACGTGCATGGGCTGTCTATCACACTCCGTTCTCTTTTGAAGATAACTGAACTACACAGTGTATGGTCCATCCGTTACTATTGTTCTTTCTTGCATCTGGTGGTGGGATCTAAACTCCTGTCGTATAGGCTAGTCAACGACTCCCGGTGGTTTGTTGACGGCTCAACGTTGCGAGCATGACAGACTGTGCCGTCGCTGTCCAAGGTATCGACGTTCTGCATCGCTGACTACTTCTCAGTCTCCTAGACGGTGTGCCCTTTCAGATGAGCCGAAGACTGTTCTATTGATTAGACAATTAATAGCATATTTTGACCACAATCTGGAAAACAAAATCAACGGGATAAGCCAACAATGCTCTGCCTTGCGTCAAATTGATACGGACTCCTTGCTGAAGCGTTTCACCTTGTAGCAAGGTAGGATATTTGTCACAGTGAGTTTGCGCAACCCTGAAAGCAGCACTATACTGTCTAGACTTCTATGTGTGATTATTGCATGTTGGTGATGATAAATTCGTGTGTTCTTATTTTGGTGTAGACTTGTTAGGTCATTAAAATCCTGTGTAACGTGTCTTGGAGACGTGGCGGGTGGGTGTTGTACAATGATCTAGTGAAGCTGTCGATCATATGATGTGTGACAGATGTTGGGCTGTAGGTCACAGCTATAGTAAGTCCGCCTCTGCTGAAACAACAGCCTGATACACCCACTATTGCAACAATTGTGGGGGGCTTTTTCACTTTCAAATGCGTTTGACACACCATGCATGAATGACCACCACAACCACTCAAAGCCTATCTAAAGGAGCTACCCGTGCCTGACGTAGAATGTTGTCACGTGTGCCCTTCAGTTTTCAGAGTCATTCCAATGAATGTCATTAATAAGTTAAGGGGGTATTTCATTTCTGTAGGGAGACAAACAATGTGGTCGGTAAGTGAGCTGGCACTACCTGTCATTGGCCCTCTGTACTTGAGAGGAACTCTGGTTATACACCAATATCATGTGCCCTATCTGTTGACATTGTGTCATGCTGTGTGATGCGCTGTGTGGGGTTGGTGTTCCATCTCATGCAGAGACACTGTGTCTGAAGCCAACCTCTTTGCCACAGAGGGCATAGTATGTGCATGTATCTGGTATCAGATATGTTAAAGAGACTCTATACTTATTCTTTCCGCCATAAGTGAGGCAGAGGCATATGGCATGATCCATTCGTTTTAGGCAACTGACACCCCCAAGCCCGCCCCCGCCCCCCTTCCTCCCCAACACAGGTGAAAGAAGAGATTCACGGAGGTATAGGGGCAGAGTAGGATGGAAGCGGGGGGTTGGGGGAGTGAAAGTCGTTGCTAAGCAACAGGAAATTAGACCAGGATTGGGGTAGAAAGTTGGTCCCCATTGCCTGCCAACAGTATGGCTCAGTATAATGACATCAGCAATGATGTCAGGGGCACATCCTGACATCACTGCCCCCCCCCCCGCACAAAACACACACACACACATAACCCCCTTTGGCCCCATGCCAGTCCCTGTCCCTCGTCCCAGTTGGCCACAGGAGTCAGTGATGGATGCAGACAGTCTGCTACCAAGGGGAGGACAAGGGAAGGACAAACAAACACAGGTCACTCATCTCATTCTGCGTTAGCATCCTTTAACACACTCTGCAGACTGCACATTCCTGTCTCTATCTCACGGTCTGTCTCCCCTTCAGTATGTTCCGTTCCCCTTTGTACCAATGATTTATTTTTTTTACCTTACTATTCAGGTTGGTGGATCAAATGCAGCAGAAACAAAGCAGCACAGATCCAGCTAGACCCTCTGGGCAACATGGGCACAATACATTTCCAGCACCAGGTCGACCCCTGCGCCCAACAACCCAGGTAACCCCTACTATGAGCCCCACAGGGGGGCCTGGGAAACTCCCAAGACTGGTCCCAGCGCAGGCCGCAGGTGTCCCAGCTGACATGCCAGAGCAGGTGAGGCCTGGGTCCAGCCCTGCACCTCCAGTCAACATCAGCCGGCCCAGACCCTCTGCACTGGGGACAAAACCTGCAGTGACACCCTCCAGACTCACAGAGGGCAACACCAAGTACAAAGCTTCCATTCCAGTCCGCATTCCAGGACCTCACAGTCCCATCTCACTGTCTCAGTCCCCCACAGAGTCCCCCCAGAAACGCCGCAGCCCTCAGAGTCCTTACAGTCCTCAGCCTGACACCACTCAGCCTTACCTTGTCCCTCAGCCTAACCTGTCTAAGGCCAGCCTCACCCCGCCGTCCAGCCTCAGCCCTAAGCTGAGCCCCAGCCCACAGCCACAGAGTAGCACCTCACCTGGGGCCGCTGTGGAGAACCAACGACAGACAGACAAGGCAGGAGGAGAAACGGATGACTTCAGGTGAGACAAACATAATGATGATGATGTTGGGTACTGTGTTGATGGCATGCCTACTGAATGTGAGGTTTGTTAAGGGTTTATGCTCACTGAACACGCCTAATAACCAGTTGAGCTGTTGTCTCCATGGAGACTGTTCTCTCCTTCCCTCTCTGGCATAGTAAACGAGCTGAGCAGAACCCAGCATCAGTGATCACAGCCATTTGAAATAAGAAGTAGGTTGACGTCAAACGTCCATAAATATCACTAAGAGCCGTCTGAACCTGACAGAATGGACGCAGGCAATTTTCTCAGAGGCAGCTTTCTCTCAATGTTCCATTCCCTTTGCTTTAAGTGCAGCTAATAGACGACCAAGCTTAAGATCAGATTGCTCAAATAGACACAATGTTTGTAGTCTCAATTTCCCTGAGGATCCTGTCTTATGTAATGTGCCATTCTCCCTTCTGTTTCCCTCTAAAAGGGTGTACATAGTCACATGGAACGTGGGGTCTGCTGTTCCACCCGATGACATCACCTCTCTGTTTGGGCCAAATGCTGGTGATGGGAGCATAGACATGTTTATCATTGGGTGAGAGTTCCCTTGGTGCCAGAGAGATAGCCTTGGCTCCATAATCTCTCTACTCCCATTTCAATCTCTTCTCTACTACCAAACTCAACTTAATCTATCTATCCAATCGTTTTCACTCACTGAGTAATGAGTTTTTCCTTCTCCCCCCCCCCCCCCCCTCAGACTACAGGAAATGAACTCTATGATAAACAAGAGGCTTAAGGATGCTCTCTTCACAGACCAGTGGAGTGAGCTCTGCATGGACACTCTGAGTCGCTTTGGATATGTGCTGGTCAGTAAGGAGTTGACTGTCTAGTTCTATCTCAACACATGCCAAACATGAATGGATACATTAGCTCATGGCATAGCTTTTACTGGAAATAAAAAAACACCACAACCACAGTGGATGCTCTCTCTCTCTCTCTCTCTCTCTCTCTCTCTCTCTCTCTCTCTCTCTCTCTCTCTCTGTAGGTGACGTCCCAGCGTATGCAGGGGGTACTGCTGCTGGTGTTCTCGAAGTTCTGCCACCTTCCATTCCTGAGGGGCGTGCAGACAGAGAAGACGCGCACAGGCCTTGGGGGCTACTGGGTGAGTGTCACCCCAGGAAAACACTGTGCTAAAATATGGGAGGCTATGGATACATTCTAGTTCACTAGTTCACAATTAGCTTTTACACATGACTACACTCATTCAGATATGTCAAAAAGCCAGGTAGAGAGAGAGTGAGCAGGAAAGAGAGAGTGTGTGTGTGTGTGTGTGTGTGTGTGTGTGTGTGTGTGTGTGTGTGTGTGTGTATGTGTGTATGTGTGTGTGTGTGAGCGAGCGAGCGAAAGTGTCGTATGGACCACCTCAAAATCCTCCTGAAGCAGTGTGACATCCAACTATCCACACTGGAGAGCCTGGCTGCTGACCGCCACACCTGGCAGGAGGCGGCCACAGAGACGATAATGCAGCAGCATGCACAGAGACACCAACATGCGCTCGTGTCTGTGTGTGTGTTTGTGTGCGTGCTTGTCTGTGTGTTTATGACCTTCCTGTGTGTGTGTGTGTGTGTGTGTGTGTGTGTGTGTGTGTGTGTGTGTGTGTGTGTGTGTGTGTGTTGATGTCAGCATCGCTACAGGCTGCTGGTGCAGTCTCCTTCTCTCTGAGGTCAGTGCAGCAGGACTGTCTGGTTGTCTGGATCTCTGAAACACGGAGCCTGTCCTCTAGTCCTGAACGCAGTCCCGCTTACTGTTCGGCAGTCTTGGCACATAGCACACGAGCATCCCTTTCACGCTATTCTCTCTCTCTCTCTCCCGCCCCCCCTTAGGGTAATAAAGGGGGTGTCAGTGCAAGGATGACGATGTTTGGCCACCCTGTGTGTTTCTTGAACTGTCACCTTCCGGCTCACATGCGGAACCTGGAGCAGCGCATGGAGGACTTTGAGAGCATCCTGCAGCAGCAGCAGTTTGAGGGCGGAACCGCCACAGGCGTGCTGGACCATGAGTGGGTCACTGGAAGGGGGGGAGGGGTGGGAGGTGGATGTATACATTGGATGATTGGACATCTGATTGTTAGTTATTGGCTCTTGGATTGTTCTTTTGAATGTGTTCTTTTTCCCCCTAGTGTGGTGTTCTGGTTTGGGGATCTTAATTTCCGCATCGAGGACTACGACATTCACGTGGTGAAGAGTGCTATCGACAGCAATAAGCTTCCCTTGCTGTGGGAGAGAGACCAGGTAAGATAGCTGTAGAATCTCATCATTTGCCAAAAACAAGTCCCAAGTGGAATTTTCTGGAAGCCTCCACGAACAGTGGTTGTTGGTTAGTCACTAATGAGAACCAACAGGGGGCGCTATAGCACCACAAAAATGAACACATGCCTGAGATGAGATACTCACTGTGGCTCAAGTCAAACAGCTAATAATGTATGATTAATGTCAATGTGTATCTCTCTTTGTCCTTCTCTTTCTCTCTTCATTCGCATATTCCTCTTCTACAGCTCAACATGGCCAAAAACAGTGAGTCCATCTTAGAGGGCTTCATGGAAGGCCTGCTCAAATTTCCCCCCACATATAAGTTTGACGTGGGGACACATACATATGACACCAGGTATATGTTGCTGTGTGGAGGAATGAATGATGTTTGTGTGTGTGCGTGTGTGTGTGTGTGTCAGTGGAGGCTGGAACTGTTGGCATTGTAGGTATTGTAATGCATGGAACCGTATAAGGAATGTGACCTGAATGTGACCTGACACGTGTTTGATACCGTACCTCATTCCATTCCATGCATTACAATGAGCCCGTCCTCTGATTTCTACCACAACTAGCCTCCCCTGGTGTTTCTGTGTGTGTGTGTGTGTGTGTGTATGTGTGTGTGTGTGTGTGTGTGTGTGTGTGTGTGTGTGTGTGTGTGTACATATATGTGTGCATGTGTGATGCTCTCTCTTGGAGGCATTTCTGATATGACTCTCCCACTACCCTCTGTCACTCTAGTGGTAAGAAGCGGAAGCCTGCATGGACCGACCGAATCCTGTGGCGACTTCGTCGTACTGGTTCCCCAGTTCCTACCCATAATGCTGCTCTGCAGCGTGGCCTAACCTCGTGGCTCGGTGGGGCAACCAGGGTGACGCAGCACACCTACCGCAGTCACATGGGCTACACAATCAGCGACCACAAGCCTGTCTCCGCCCTCTTCTCATTGCATGTGAGTCCCTACGTGACCCCTAAAGTCTTACCTCAGAAATAACACAAGAAACATCACATTAACTATTATATTCTCCTTGGAAATCTCTCTCTCTCTATTTGTCCTTGCTTACAGTATCTATCTCTCTGTCTCTCCATTTACTTGTATCGCTTGCTCTTTCTTGCAGTTCCCTTTCAAGGTTGACTTTCCCCTGGTAACGTTGGAGGCTGAGAAGGAGTGGACTACAGTTTCTGATGCTATAGTCAAATTCACAGTGGCGTCAACCTTCCAGCGCAGCTCCTGGGACTGGGTGGCAATATATAAGGTCAGAGTCCAACTTTAATAACAGTGAGATTTCAGGGTTTTCTCCTTAACAGTAATTAGGTTTTCAGATTTGCTCAATGAGGTTTATGGGTAATACACTATGAATGTCCCTACGTCATAAACTGCAGAATGTAAACATAACAGAGACTTTACTGGCCAGTTAATGAATGGTTTGGCAGTTAAATATTTACAGTCATTGATTGTATTCACCAGCAAATTAACAACCGCTTTGATTCGCTGCTAGCAATCTTAAACCGTTTACAGTACATAGAACCATTTCCCGGTACTTGTGCACACGATGAAATCTGGACTCTGTCTCCGTCCATTCGTATGTTCGTGTGTCATACGTGAGTATGACATAACTGGGACAATTTTGACAAAACTTGGGTGAATGAGATCTGGCATTTACAAAATTACACTGGGAATTCTGTAGTAACAACTGAAATTCCAAACTTTGAATAAGCATCTCCTGTCCTGTTTGAGCTATAGTCAGGAAATTTGGTACATATTTGCACCAATTCACACAAGGCTTCATCATTGGTGGGGGACAACATGTTTACTGTAGACTTGTTTACCTGTATACCGGTGCTGTTGTCTGTGTAACCTGAGCTGAAACTGGGCATACCGCCAAATGTTGTACCTGTTGCAGACCTAGTCATGGTACCAGTAAATTCCCAGTAAGGGGTATGTGTAAATGGGGCAGAGGTAAATGCAGGTATTATCATTTGCAGTGAATTCCACTGTACGTTCTGCAGTTCATGACGAATGGACTTTCATAGCGTATTACTACCCAATGTCAGTGTTCTATGGTCACTCAATTCTATGATTTGTCTACACAGGTTGGATTCAAACACCACAAGGATTATGTAGCCTATGTGTGGGCCAAGGGAGAGCATTTGACACAGGTAGGCCAGAAAAACAGACATAACCATACACAACCTACACAACCATATCTTTCAATTGTCTCTTTATTGCTCTTTACCCTCTCCTTCTCTCACCAACTCTCTCTCTTTCTATCCTCAGGTGACATTTACAGAGGAGGATTTGCCCCGGGATGCAGGGGAATATATTTTGGGTTTCTACAGCAACAACATGAACAGCATTGTCGGAGTGACTTTGCCCTTCCAGGTCATGACCCCTCCTGATGTTTTCCCACCTGTTGTTCAATGAACAGAGAAGCAGCACCTTGCCACACCCAGTTTGCTGAATATTCTTTCCTTTTATCCCTTTCTCTCCATCCCGCCGTGTCTCACTCCCCTCTTCTTGAACCCTCCATCTCCTATAGATCCAGCTCCCTGTACCCAGCCCAACAGTGTGCCGCTCGGACAGTTCTGAGGCCAGTTCGGAGGACGACAGCACGTTGGTCCTGCTGGCTCCTTGCTCCCGCAGCCCCAGTCCCGGAACCGGCAAACAGCACCGGAACCGCCACCGCCGCAGCCGTAGCCCCGCCATGCCCGCTCTCTCCGCCACCCCACTGCCCTCCCTACAGGGACTTAGCCTGTGCCCTCGGCCCCGAGAGGGTCACCCCTGTAGCCGCTCTCCCTGCAGCGCTGCTAAGAAAGAGCGCCTCGTCTCCCCCGACACCCTGCCGTCGCCCTCCATCAGCCCCCTCAGCCCCCGCAGCCCTGGGTCCCCCGGGGGTGGGGTCAGCGCCCCGGAGGCCCTGATCGCTGCTATCCTGGGTGAACACAGGCCAGCTCAGGGCAACCACACAGTGGGCAGGCCGGCAGGCAAGGCTGAGGAGACAAGTTTATGAGGGGCCCTGACAAACAGTCTCTGTCCTCACCAATCTGCACAGACATTGAAATAGAAAGTTGAAATGAGGACATTAAAGCTCATTGGATGAGAGGATCAATTATGGTCCATTATTTGGATGCTGATGTGACCTCACACTGTCACTGTGCTCATAGAAGCAGTGTATTGTATGACTTGTACTGTAGTTTGCAACATTCCATAATGGTAGTCCACCTGTTGTCTGTTTCTGAATCTACTTATCAAGTGACTCCATCCCATACACTGTGTGTACTTTGGAGTCAGAACCTGTCTAAATCTCTGACATTCAAGACTAAATCTTACCCCAACAAGTGCTTTTACAGACTCATATCTATATTATGTATGTATAAATATTAGAGTAAATGTAAAACCAAAGCAAGAGAAAATCTGCAATGTACAGTACTGTTATTATTGTAAGAAAATGATCGATGTAAATATGATCTACCTATCTGGACCGGGACCACTTTGTGGTATGATATAGCACCCCTAATGTCGTAATATTATAGTAGCTCACTAAGTGGTTTGTTTCTGTATCTTCCAGTGGAGGGAGAAATCAGAGGAGGGGCTCATTTTAATGCTTGGAATGGAATAAGGAAATTCTGTTCCATGCATTACAATGAGCCCATCCTCCGATTTCTCCCTCCACAGACTCCAATGGTATCTCCTCATGTTCCCCATGTGCATATGTGTAGTATGTTTGAGAGACATATGTTGGTTTTGTCTAATTTTCATAGATTAAAGAGTTTAGGTATAAAAATCATTATAAAATGGTTGTTTTGGAGGAGGGGAGGGTTATTTTGTTTATGGAAATATTGGTAATGTGAGGGTGTATGAGGAAAATAAAAATGTCAAACCTGACAAATAGTTCAAAGAGTTTTTGTGACTCAGAAATTCAGGCAGGACACTTGAGTCACTTTAAAGTAATTATTCTGATTACCAAAGAGGGGGTACCCTACAAGCTGTGTGCATGCTAACGGTGCAGGCGACGGACAGCTGGTTCTCACATATGCAAAACGAGGTACACAAGGTGCAACAAGGTTTAAAAGAGACGAGTTATGCAACATTCCACCATGGAATGCTTTGGTGGCGCTCAAGGCTGGCGCCACCAAAATCCGTCTACAATGCCAGTGGTTGGTCGACTTTGGACTTGTTGGTCGCCTTGTTGATCGTCCCAGCCTTCATCCGCACGGTCGCTCTATATTTACCTACCTACGGGAGGGTTGAGAAATGATGGGCTGCCTGCCTTATTTCATTGTATTTTATGTTGTTAAACTTCAGGCGGGGAGCTATACAGAGCGGAGCCATCCAGTTACGCCAAACCTAATGTATTAACATTTTCATTAAACAATGTTAAACCGACCTAAGTGTCCTGACTGAAGTAGTGTACACTGAACACATACATGTTACTATATTATACTATAATAATATACTACTATATTATATTACTGTCTGCTTCTGTTAAGCTTCTTATTGTTCACACTGTTAAACTGTGTTTGGTGTATTACTGGTGATACATTACTTACAAATATTTTTATTTATCAGGTCTTTCACCCACTTGTTTGTATCATGAAGATTTAGGAGTAATAAGTATCAAATAGCATCCAGTCTCATTCCTGGGAGTAGAACATTGTGTACATCTCACATCTCTCTCTCTTTCCCATTCTGTGTGTGTGTGTGTGTGTGTGTGTGTGTGTGTGTGTGTGTGTGTGTGTGTGTGTGTGTGTGTGTGTGTGTGTGAATTGAGCGTAAATCTCAAGTCTTAGATTGCCAGAGGAAATGTAGAACGAGTTACAGACGAATTACTCCTTCAAGCGTTGTGGCCACCTACGAGAGCATCTCACTAGACTCTTTTAATGTCATATTAGTCGGGAATCAATTATACAAATAACCAGTTAATAAGAGATCTCTCCTCACATGCTGTATGTCAAGGGTAACTCTCCTAATTATGAGATAAGATTCTAATTGCCGAAATCACAATGCCTCACACGCTGGAAACCTTAACCATATTGTGCGTCGAGCATTGAGTCGTGCAAACACAAACTAATTGATCATAAAGATATATCTAGGCATAACCGGGCCAAAATCATTCAAAGCGAAGTGCTAGCAGATTATCCTAGCATACAGATTCAACTGTTGCATTCTCGGACAAATGAGAGAAGCATAATCATCAATTGAGAAGATGTATTTAGACAGGAGATATATGAGAACTATTCAGCTTAGTTCAAGTCATATAAAAAAATGTGAACATAACATATAAAACATACCGTCGTAGTCGAAGGTTCTAGGAATGTAATCGATTATCTAGAAAGATTGTCTAGTAAGACTATACGTGCTAACTCACGTACGAGATCGGATAAGCAGTCTCCTCGAAGTAAGATTCTGAAAACAATTTATACCATCCCAAGACCAAATGGGATTTCTACCAAGAACATCAAAGGACCTTTTATCAAAAGGGGGATACTCTATAATAACAGATTCTACATTTGGTGTGTAGTGATCACGTGGGTGTGTGTGTCTGTGTGTTTGTGTCTTTGGGGTGAGAGTGTGAGGAAGAAAAGGGTCTTTAGAAGAGGAGGCTTTAAAACAAGGGCTAAAGAAAAGAAGCTTATACTGTTGGAAAGCCCTGAATATGCTGAGTGCTGCTCACAAACACACACACGCACACACGCACACACACACACACACACACACACACACACACACACACACACACACACACACGCACGCACACGCGCACACACACACACACACACACACACACACACACACACAGTAGGCTGCACATTGGAATAGCATAGAGTACAAATGAATATTGACAGTTGTTGCTACCATGGTAGTCATGGTGTCTCAGAACAGATGTAATGCACTGCCAGGAGCATGCACACAGCTTGTAGGGTACCCCCTCTTTGGTAATCAGAATAATTACTTTAAAGATTAGCAGGAGGGTCTGAGACTTAAAGCTCTCTGTAGACAAAGCAACAAGAGGCCTCACAGGGTTTATGTGCAGTAGATAGCAGAGACAGCAGCAAAAATGTGTCCAGGGACTTTCACACACAGAGAGTCTAAGAGGGCACATGACCATAACTTGGGTTGGGGGGTGGTATTGAATGGTACACAGACATAATTTAATCCGCAGTTGCCTACATTACAAAACACAGTGTTAACACAGCACAATGGTGATCCTGTTGTACATGGGCTTAAGGGTAAGGGTTAGGGTTAAGGCTAGGGTTTAGGTTAGGTTAGGAAGGAATCCTACTTTTCGGTACTTTCCCTTTTGGTGGGGTACAGAAAAACAGTTGATGCATTGTCCGTCATTTCAGCTCTCCAGAGTCTTCCTGAAGTATGCCATGGTAGTGGTGGGGTGGAGTTAGGGTTAGGGTTTGGCCATTTTGTTTACATTATGTTTACATTCTGCAGTTTATGCCCAGTGCACACCACCGCGTAGGTGCCCACTACTAGATGTCATTAATCAACTAGTGGCAAAGTAGTAAAACGGAATCCACCCCTGTGCTTTAACTACGCTATGGTTACGCCCAGCCACTGCCATTGGCTGAATAGACAGGACACGGGGGCGCGCTTGAGTGACAACGAGGAGGATAAATATCATCACCACCACCGGCTTGGTTTGTGAACACTGTACCGGGCAAAGAAAACAGGACCAAGAAGCCGTCCCTTGATGCAATTGTTCTTTTTTCTTGGGCATTATACTTCTTAGAACAGAACAACAACTTTCTAATCCACAGCACCGTTGACTTTAACATTCATTAAAATGAACGGGCAATTGAACGGTTTCCACAACTCGCTCATTGACGAAGACTGCTTTCTGTTCACCTCTGAGTCTGTTGGGGAAGGGCACCCCGGTGAGTTTGCTATGTATTCGCCGATAGTATTCAGATGTTTGATTCTGCTAACCTGCGAATTAAGTAGCTAGTTGGTTCTTGTTTAGCAAGCTGTCTTTATTATAGTATCACAAGGTCATTGCGTAGAAACCGTAGAGAAAATGCTTGCAACCGGACCATACTATTACTCATGTGTCTGTGATTGTTTTGTGCCACACACTACTAAACTTGTCAGCAGGCGTTGCCGCAGGGAGTTACTTACCGTGTTATACATTTGCTGGTATTACAGCTGGCTAGTCAACACTGGCCAGAGACCAACAACATTTTGGTCGTTTTCTCGCCTTGTATTATGACCGGTGAACACGCGCCAGGCCACGCGTGGTGCCTGCGCCACGGCACGGAGTTTGCTAATGCTAGCTAATCCAGAAAGTAGGCCACTAAATCACTCATCTGAATGGTCGAGATTCCACATTTGGTGTGTGGTGATCACGTGAAATAAAAGGCCGTACGGAGTGGTTTGTGTATACATTCGTATTTGTTATTTATTCCCACATTTGGCTGCAGCTGAACAATTTTCCGGTGTTGCATCAGTGAACGGCGAGCTCGTGCACGTGATACATGTGATGGCGCTCCTCCAGACTCTGTGCGCGGGCCGAGTAGGTTCTGTTGTTATCCGGTCACCGGGTTAATCAACTACGCTGGCCACAAGCTGTTGGTGAACGTATTGAGTATTAAAAGTAGCTCACAATCATGACCTATTGTGTTGGTTTGCTGTAGGTATTCCAAGTTGATTATGGCAGGTAATATACCACTCTGGATGACGGTATAGCTGTTTGTTTAGTTTAGGTTGCTGTCACCAAGAGTTGAGCTGACTTGTGTGGGAAACTTATTCTCAGCGTAAAACTGGAGGCCCGTGACGGGTGTAGCAAAGGAGCGTGGGTGTACCCCCAACAGGCAAACTAGTCTTGGTCTAGCCAAGTGGCCCTGCAACAGCCCACAATTGCAGGTTTAAGAGCAATGCTCGCTCCCTCCACATATGGGGGAGGGGGCGACTCCATTGCAGCTGATTATCTAGGCTTACCTCTGTCCTATATATAGGTCTTCTCCAGGGGCTGCCGTTCAGCTGTGGGCATGCTCTCAGCTTGTTCATGCACCTGTTGGCACAGTCAGGCCACAACCAGACCAACACTCGGCCAAGGATGCAGGGCATATAACAATATAGTTAGTTATGCTGCCATAGGTCCTAATTGTCTTATTTCTTTAGTTGATAAAGATCCAACATCCATTCAATTGAAGTCAATATTATGCTAGTGTTTTACAGTAGTGGTATGCTTAAGACTTACATTCTCAAAGACACTGCTCCAGAGTGTGTTAGTGTATGTATAAGGTGTCTCTTTAGTGCAGGTCTGTAACTATGACTGGTCACCCCACTCCGTGAGGCATGAGCGAATGTACTGCAGTTAGGAATGTGGCCACTCGAGAACCTTGCAGCTGCTGTCACTTCTATACTTGCCTAGTGTCACTAAGTCATTTAAATGGAGTGTCTGACGGCGCACCAATCGAAAGGTGCTAATGGGAGGTGAATTTCACCAGTGACACGCAGGTTTTTACAGATGAATAGAGGAGTGCTTTAAACTAGAGTTTTTCAAAATAGATA
This sequence comes from Argentina silus, assembly GCF_951799395.1. Classification (NCBI taxonomy): domain Eukaryota; kingdom Metazoa; phylum Chordata; class Actinopteri; order Argentiniformes; family Argentinidae; genus Argentina; species Argentina silus. The sequence goes on from NC_139659.1 coordinate 10,709,348, forward strand.
ATTGAATGCACACTGTTCATCTGCGAATGCTGGCATCAAACTTCATCAGCTAACTACATGTTTGCGTTTTGTGCAATGCGGGCACATCAGTTAGTAAACAATAGCATGGGCGGAGGAGGAGGGCCATCACGTGCAAATTCAGGTGGAGCATACAGCAAAACATTTTGAGTGGTGTGAACATGCTTACATCTGCCGACAGCACTTTTTACATCCTGCGCCCCCCCAGAATGTAAATCTATAGTTAGTTCCTGCCAAAGGCTGCTGACTTGTGTAACTACTTTGGGCAATAATAAGTGTTTGCTCCTGGGGACGATGGGTCTGGAGAGTGTGGAGTGATTGTTATGAAGTTTCACTACAATAACACTCGCTTGTCTTGTTTGGCAGATAAGATTTGTGACCAGATCAGTGATGCTGTGCTCGATGCTCATCTCAAGCAGGACCCTGATGCCAAAGTGGCATGTGGTAAGGATCAAGTTCCACTTTTCCTCACTTTCTGGTGTGTTTAAAATGCCTAGTTTCTGGATGGTTGCCCTCGCCTTGCACACCTACTGTTAAACTCTTGCTTTTCAAGTCTTGTTTATTTGTCATTACATTGTATACAAGGCAACGAAATGCATAAGGAAGAGCAGCTCTACAACATCAGTCATCACTAAAAAGTAACAAGGATAATAGATCAAATAGAAACAGTAACAATAATAAAACAGTAAAAATAATAAATGCAGAGGTCTGTCAGTTCAACAGTCTAATAGCCTACGGGTAGAAGGTATTACGAAACCTCTTGGTCCGGGACTGGATGCTTCTGTACTGTTTGCCAGATTGAAGCAGAGAGCCAAGCATCTTTCCAATAGAAGTCATCCAGACCTCTTCAAGGAGTTCGAATCATGACAGGTCAGCGAATAGGTCTGATGGCTAAGGATATGAAAATAAGAATTTCCATGTTCTGTTATTTAATAGGACATTCTTTCACTTTGTCTGATGTTGTTTTTTTGGTTGCCGTGGTATTGTTTAAGAATGAAAATCGTGACGCATAAGCTGGTATCGAAGTCAAAATGCTCCCCGTAACAGTACAGGGAGCTTATGGCCCGTGATGGACTGGGCCATTTTCACCGTTCTCTGCAGGGCTTTACAGTCGTGTGCAGCTGCCATGCCAGGTGATGATGCAGCCAGACAGGACGCTCTCAATGGTGCACCTCTGAAAGTTTGTGAGGATCTAGGGGGACATGCCGAATTTTCTCAGCCGCCTGAGGAAAAGATTCAAGATTCAAAGTGTTTATTATCATATGCACAGTAGAAAACACGTTTCCCTGTACAATGAAATTCTTGCTTTGCTGTCTGCAGAATGCCAACCAATGAAAATGTACAATACTAAAAAATATACAATATATACTAAACAAAATGTACAAGATAACAAAATTTAAGGCAGCATGTGATAATAAAAAAGCAACAATAATAATAATAAAACTGTGCAAATGTAAACAGTGCAATTATGCATGTGCAAACTGAAAATGACAGTCGGGTTCAGTTATATGAGGTAGTCAATGATTATACAGGTGCTGACATACAGAGTCAGAGTGGAGGAGGTGGCGCACCCAACCATCACCACCAGGATCCAGTTGCATAGGGAAGTGTTGAGACCTTGGTCCTTGAGCTTGGAGGGGACTATGGTGTTCAATGCTGAGCTATAGTCAATAAAGTATTCTCGCATAGGTGCCCTTCTTGTCCAGGTGAGAGCAGTGTTTAGGGAGAGGACAATGGCGTCATCAATGGATCTGTTGGGACGAAATGCAATTGGAGGGGATCTAGTGTTGCAGGTAGAGAGGAATTTATATGGGATTTAACTAACCTCTTGAAGCACTTCATTATGACTGACGTGAGAACCACAGGGCGATAGTCATTAAGACATGTAGCCTTGGTCTTCTTTGGAACCGGAATGATGGTGGTCAAGTTGAAGCAGGTGGAGATTACTCATCCGGAACACCTAATGTCCTCATTTCATTCCCCACTCACTTTTTTTTCCACTGGTCCTCTTCCTCTCCCTGTTTCCACCCTTCCTCATTGTAAAGATCACTCTGTCCCATGTCTCCCTCTTACACACGGGTCTCTCTGTCTCCCTCTTTTCAGAGACTGTGGCTAAGACTGGGATGATCCTGCTGGCCGGGGAGGTCACCTCTAGGGCCTCCGTCGACTACCAGAAGGTCGTCAGGGACACCATCAAGCACATTGGCTATGACGACTCCTCCAAAGGTATCTTGGTGACGCAGCATGTTTTGTTCACTTTCAGTAAACAAGTTGTTACAACTGTCAAAGTGGAATCGCATGATTAGCTGAGGCTTTACTGCATTCCTTTCCTCTCCCACAGGATTTGACTACAAAACCTGCAATGTGTTGGTAGCTCTGGAGCAGCAGTCCCCTGACATCGCTCAGGGTGTTCATCTGGACCGCAAAGAGGAGGACGTGGGGGCTGGTGACCAGGTCAGAGACCTCCTCAGTATTTTTTTCTTCTCTTTTTTTTTTTTTGTGTACAACGATGTTTGTGTGGCGTTGTCTTTAAATTGGGATATGGCGCTTGATTGTGTTTATTGGTTTGTCTGTCACAGGGTCTGATGTTTGGTTATGCTACCGATGAGACTGAGGAGAGCATGCCCCTCACCATCGTCCTCGCCCACAAGCTCAATGCCAAGATGGCTGAACTGCGCCGCAATGGAACCCTGCCTTGGCTCAGACCAGATTCCAAAACACAGGTCGGGTTCAGCATTGCAGCCTTTGGCCATACACACTTGCACTGCTACATTCACATACCACACAATTAGATATTGTTGATTCTGATTCAAACGAACGACATGCCCAGCGTCAGTGTGCTTGAGATTTCATACCTCTTCCATTCTCCAGGTGACAGTTCAGTACAGGCAGGATCGTGGTGCCATGCTCCCGATGAGAGTGCACACCATCGTGGTGTCTGTGCAGCATGACGAGTTCATCTGCCTGGATGAGATGCGTGACTCTCTGAAGGAGAAGGTGGTGAAAGCTGTGGTGCCCAGCGTTTACCTGGATGATGACACCATCTACCACCTGCAGCCCAGTGGCCGCTTCGTCATCGGAGGACCCCAGGTTAGAGCGCAGCCCCAAAGGTCCCCACCACCTCAAGAGATTCCCTCAGGGCTTTTTTACATACTCTGTAAACGTCCTTAAAGGAGAATTATATGTAAAATTTGCATTTGTTAATTCATTTATAACAGTTTGTCAACATGCACTCCTATCCCCTTAAGCTAGACACTCAGACAGCAGCGAATTAGGGCAGCCTAATCATTTTTTTAATGAATGAACATGCATGTCCCCCAGGACCCAAGTTTAGGAATGATGCCGTCAACCACTTCTGTGATCATGAAGGTTTTTGGCTCTTTCTGGAAAAACATGACCATCGAAATTGTATCAGAGAGGTGTAAGATAATGTTATAGACCAATATTTCCAAGGCTGTCCTTGCTTCTTGGCTTACTCCCCCTCTCTCCCTCACAGGGTGACGCTGGCCTGACTGGGCGAAAGATCATTGTGGACACCTATGGAGGGTGGGGTGCCCATGGTGGAGGGGCATTCTCTGGGAAGGACTACACTAAGGTGGACCGCTCTGCTGCCTATGCGGCCCGCTGGGTGGCCAAGTCCCTGGTGAAGGCTGAGCTTTGTAAGCGCGTACTGGTCCAGGTGAGGAAGCAGTCATCTCCTTTTTACTTTTCAAAATAAAGCAACAGATAGCATAATACAGGGTGCCCGGTTCCTTAAAATCTTAATTGTCTTAACTTAATTTCCCTAAATGTTAGGCCTTATGTCTTAAGTTGTCTTAAATACAGTTTTCAAATTGGGAGATGGCTACGTTTTGTTTGCAGAGAGGTGCAGCGATACGTTAGTTATTTGGAGTGCAGTCAATTAGCAAAGTTGCTAACTAAAAGGATATTGACTGTACAAGAGAGCCATTGGGCATAAGGAGTTTCAGTTTCATTCAGATATTATTTACAAATACTTTTTTCACCAGGTAACATGACTAGCTATCCATTAGTTTACAAGTTCTATCTTTGTCACAAGCTGTTATAGAATATACCATGGCAGGTTCATTGACATTTGTGAGGAAAGGGAATGTACCACTATCCTAAAGTTCGTCTTGGGGAGTGGGAGGTCTGGAATAAACTATTATTGGAAATAGCAGGGATTGGCAACAGTGTGCAAGAGTTATTTGAGCAGTATATTTTCACATTGCATTCGTGTACGTTTTTGTGAATGAAATGTAACTAATATAATTAAGTGGATGATCAGACTGGGCCACAACATGTCACATTGAACAGCAAATCACTGTGTTGTGCACTGAAATTCCCATTTGGCATAGCCTAGAACAAGTAACTGTGCACATAAATTAAGTAAATGTTGCTCTATTTATCAATGGAAATCATTTCAGGAAATTATTCACACATGGATTAATACCTTTAGTGTATTGCCTAGTCTTAATAAAACAGCTAATGAATCAGCAATAAGAGCATCTTTTTGGCACTGTTTCTGAATCCTGTGCTTTTTTGTATATAAAAAAAGGTGTGTTTTTCCTTTCACTACAGAGAAAATGTATTTATGGGAGACAAATTTATATTGGTGAATTTTGTTTTGAATAAATTGGTATCAGACCCAAAAATCCAGTATTGGTTGGGCTCTACTTTTTTGCCTTTTATTTTTGTTGCAATTTTTGGTATTACATTTAATTCCAAATGGCATTAAAAAGTCATTCACTTCCTGAAACCTGCAGATACCCTGGAATAATAATTACCAAGCATTTGTTTACCACATATGTTAATGGTATCGGAGCATGTGATTTGTTTTTTCATGTTTGTTGATAAGAAATGACTGTGCCCCCCAGGTCGCCTATGCCATTGGAGTTGCACACCCCCTTTCCATCTCCATCTTTCATTATGGAACTTCCCAGAAGAGCGAGAGGGAGCTGCTGGACATTGTGAAGAAGAACTTTGACCTCCGTCCTGGTGTTATTGTCAGGTATAGTGTGGGGCCATGTGGCAACATCTGGCAACAACGTTTGAAATGCTGTGATGAGGGTCTGTCTGCATATAGCTCGCTCATTCATTGAATCAACTTGTGATGGAATAATGTAGGTTATGTCATTTGTTGGAACCCATTTCGAGACCCTGGTTGTGCTCTTGTGTGTTTCAGGGAGCTTGACCTGAAAAAGCCCATCTACCAGCGGACCGCTGCTTATGGCCACTTTGGACGGGAGGCCTTCCCCTGGGAGGTCCCCAAAAAGCTGAAATACTAAACCTCCATCCCTCCCACCCGGGGCTGTAGGTGTACTACAGATAAACCTACCAGCCCTGGGAAGGGACAGAAATCCCCAATTCCCTCCCACCTCATCTCCAGACACCTGTGCCCTTGCTTCCATCCATCTGCGAATGCTTGCACAATCCTTAATTATTTTTTCTTTGTCTTTCTTTCTGTCTTTCACTCCCCCCAGTTCTGTGGTTGTGGTTGAGACCTCCGCAGAACTGTTCTTTCTCTTGTGCTCTCTCTCCCCCTTTCCAAACGCCCCCACCCAATGTTTCTCTGTTTTGAGAAATACGTGATGGCACAATTGGGGTTGAAGATTGTTTTGAGTCGCCATGCTTGATGGGATGTAAACCTAGTCCCTTTAAACCATTTTGATTGAGAGTTGAAATATTTGACTAACAAAAACTGAATGGTTTAATAGAATGACACAACTGAATTACCTTAACCACATCCCTGCAGACTATGTTTTCTGACGTGTTACAGAGAAGTCAGAAGCTGCTAATGGTTTCTTGTGGTTCTGCAGGGCTGTAAATCTCCTCTATTACATCCTTTGTCAAATGAAGATTCCATGTGAAGGTTCCAAGTGTTGCTCAGTTTGTCCTGCTTTGATAGACCAAGGTAAAGACAAGGCACTCCCTCTTCTCAGGCAGTGACTGAGGGTGTGGCTACAGAGAAACCCGGCTTCAGTCACTCCTGAGCAGGGGATGTCTTTACCCAACTTAAACCCAATACTTGAAAACAAACTGAAATATTTCATTTTGGCTGCCTTCAGGGACCTGATTTATATAGGTACTTATAAGCATGGTAGGGCAACTTGAAGATAGATAGCGCCACCCTGTGGTTTCTGGAGTGTTATACAGAAAAACTTTGGGTTCTGCCACAGGGTTGCGCTATAAACATGCTGTAAGCATTCTCCTGCATTATTTATGTTTGAGTGACAAGATTTGCTGAGATGACTGACCTCCCAGGAGTTCTTTTTAAATAATTATTTTACTCCTCTTATAGGCCCATAGATGGAAGCAAAAGTCTGGCTGGTGTTGTACAGAGAAACCGGCCTAGTTTACATGCTCTCTCGTGGGCCTGGGAGGATTATTGTTCCTTTTATTTTCTCTACGTTGTTTTAAATCAGTGGTGGGTCTGTCAGTCTGGTTACTGAAAGTGTAAAAGTGCCTTTTCTAATGTCGTCGTCGTCGTCCCCCCCCCATTCCCTGCCTACACCTGCTTCCATCCCTATTCCCTCACCGCAGTTAAACAGTATGTGCCCCCACTTCATACTCGTACACCCCTGTCCAAAAGTTCAATTTCTGAAGGACTTGAAATGCTGTCCCACATGTGAAGTATTTGAATTAAAAGTCTACCCTGCGATGATGTTGTTGATGTTATTGAGGCCTCTTGCAATTGAGATTGAGATCTGTGTTTTTAGTGCTTAACTAGAAGTTCTTGTGATGTAATATTTTGTGTGAAAGCTTTCCAAATGGTAACATCTTATGAGCTGAAGTCCATGTGAGAGGGCATGAAGTGATCATTTTTTTCTTCAGATGTTTGATCTTCCATGTAGCTGTGACCTGTCTCTGGCTTTATACTGGGCAGTTTTTCTTGCTCCTACAGTCTTATCAGTCATTATTTACTGTTACCATGGTGACGAGGGGCGTGTACCTCTGACCCCACCAGTAAGCAGAAATACTTCAATTTTCAGACAGTGAATTTCACAAATCTCTTTGGGACAGGATATCCTCCTTTTTGAATTTTTTTCTGTTCAGATAATTAAGAAGAGAACAGTACGTATTAGATGATGAGAAGATAAGCCTCTGTCACACTGCATAGACAGCCATCAGTAGATACAGGCACTTGTATTTCAGCGCTAGGAAAGTCACCATCATGTCAGTTGATGACAGCTGAAATTCTGAATGACGATACATCAGCTGTTCAACTGACTGATGGGAACTACTGGTGACCTTTGAGCGCCTCTATTTCCTAATAGCTTTTTGTGCAGTGATGGACACATAGCTGCTGTGATATACTGCTCCCAGGGAACATGATAGCTGCTCACTAACATCCAACTGTCCCATGAGTTATTGGTTTGACACTGCTGGATCATAACTGCTTCGGTCCATTTACAGAGTAACAAATAAACTGGGAAACTGAGAAATGCATAGAACAAACATGTTTTAAATTTTGTAATTAGAACAAACATGTTGAGAAGCAGAGTATGTTCCATCACAGGCTACATCCACATGTCTACCAAGCCACTGTCTCCTTGAGGATTTCACATTTACAAAAAAAAAAAAAATCACAATGGTTTATTTTGTTTATATGCATAGAATATACTTGGTTGATTATTAAGCTTTTTATCACAAACAATTGGGATAATATCTGTCAGTAAGATGCGTGAAAAAATATCTCCATGCTTGTGATTTTGTATGCAGATCGAAACATTACATTAAATGCAACCATACTGTACACAGCTTACAAGGTAAAAGAAAATTCACTTTTCATATTGAACTTTAGTCTTGAATCGTTGGTTTTCTTCATCCCCCCATTAGCTCGGTATTATACCACTACCTCTATAAGCCACAGTGCTGCTAGTTTCAGGGTATGCCTTATCATACTTTCTTTTGAATGTATCCCACAGGAATGCATTGGTTTGCTCTGTAAAGTTCATAATGTGTCAGTTATGTGCCACATATAAAAGCACACAAGAGTAGTAGCACAATATCAAGTCTGGCAGAATAATCAGTGAAATGTCATGTATGCAAGAAGAATGATCAGATAGAGATATTGACATTCACATTGTTGAATGCCGGGGGGTTATCCATGGTAGAACACGCCTCTGTCTCAAAGGCTCAGACTGTGAAAAGAGAGAATGGTTGCACAACATATATATTTAATAACCCAGCGTTCAGAGTAAGACAGACAGACAGTGATCTAATAGCTAAGCCTCCCCCTCCCATCTACCCAGACACACAACTCAATTATACAGGATGCTCTGAAGTCTACTCACCAAGTTGTAAGCAGGTTGCCAGGCAAAGGGTAATTTACTTCCAAGCGAATTTCTGGCAGAATGACACAGTCTGTATACAAGACAAATTGGACGTAAGCAATGAGTTCCATACCTTTTAATCATCTGATGAAATTGAAGCACTATTCCATATTGATGTGTTCATTGGCCTTACCCCACATTCTAGGGCAGTCTTGAGGTCTCTGCACCTGTAGCTGCTGCCGAGAGTGCAGGGGTCCCCACCTGGTGCTCCTGCATCTCTCTCTCTCCCACACAAGCCCACTGTCTGAGAATCCAGTAACTAAAGTTACTCTCAGAGACCAGTGACAGGACATGATCACACACACCCCATATATAAAGAAAATAAGAGAACCTGCTGATTCTATTGGACGTTGTGTGGTTTGACTATGTATTTGAGAGAGTCGTAAGCATTCACGTACCCCACACACATCAAGGGCAGGCTCTTGTTTACCCAGGAGCTCCCTGAGCTGGTGCCCGTAGCGCTGGGTGAAGCTTTCACACTGAAATGAGAGGAATAAGGGATTAGATTAGGCCCACAGCCCCCTGGGGAGGATAAGGCTGTAGGGGAGGCGGGGACCCAGGAGGATGCTGACCTTGTAGAGGGCGTTAGGGTGGAGTTTGCAGACAGAGCCCAGGAAGGAGGAGGTCTGGAGCTCTGTGGTGTTGGAGCCCAGTTGGAGACGAGTCAGAACCGCCAGGGTCAGGCAGGAATCACAGTCAGAGATAGGAGCTTTCACTGCCAGAGAGAGAGAAAGAGAGGGTTGGGGGGGGGAGAAGTCAGATAGGTAGGAGATAGAGAGTGGAGGGGATGAGGTGGTTATTACACTGATTATTATTATTATTATTATTATTATTATTAATAATAATAATAATAATAATAATAATAATAATAATAATATTACCTAAAAGAGGGGGGGAATTATGTCAGATTTGGACTGATTCCTTATTGGACAAGAAGGTTCCCTCCCTGGCACAGTGTGGGTTGGTGTATGGTAACTCACTCAGGACAGGCGTCTCCTCCCGGCCCTCACAGATGTGCATGACGGTGCAGATGGCCTGAGGAGTGGCGTAGCCCAGGAGCATGTCCAGTAGCAGCTTCCCGTACTTCTCTATCAGGCCCTCACACTGGTCTCTGACAGAAGAGGGCAAAATGCTACACACATGCCCCAGCACATGAACTATGGTGTCCTGCGAGGTTAGGGAGATACAGGAGGAAAGACAAAGAGTGTGTGAGAGTGAGTGTGAGTGTGTGTGTGTGTGTGTATGTGTGTGTGTGTGTGTGTGTGTGTGTGTGTGTGTGTGTGTGTGTGTGTGTGTGTGTGCGTGTGCGCGTGTGTGAGTGCATGCATGTGTGTGTGTGTGTGTGCTTGTGTCTGTGCGTGCCTGTATGTGTTTGTCTTACCTCAGTCCTCTCTTTGGGCAGCAGGCTCTCCAGAGTCTTGATAAGATAAATGCAAAAGGTACAGTGTGGCGTGGCCTGCACCTGGGAGACAGACAGAAACGGTAGGGGGAGCGAGGGAGGACAAAAGAGATAGTCATACAAAGTAGAAGTCTGAGGAAAAGTAGAGTCATCTCTTTTATTCACTGTCTCACCTCTGGAATGGTCATGGCTGCCTTCAGACCCTCTTGTATGTAACTAATCAGTAGTCTCTGCTGCTTGCTGTCAGACTGGGAGCCACACAGTCCCAACATATGACAGACCTGACCAGGTTTCTGTGGTAGAGGAGAAAGATTCAATGGAGACTTCTACTGTATGTTGACAATGATTGACTCAATAATTCATCTGTTCATGTTTCTTCAATGGCCTATCATTTACTGTGATCTACACCCAAGAGTACAAACAACATGTTTTCTTCCAAACCTCCAACTTTAATCAATGACTTAGTGATCTATGTGGAGAAACACATCAAACAGCGAGTGAACCCCCGCGACCCCACCGACACTTACGACGACACTGGTCAAGAAGGTCATGACTAGAGGGAAGTATTTCTCGATTTGATCATGGCAGAGTTTGGGAATGTCAGGGCCAGGAAGCTGATCACACAGTTTCTCCAGAGTGCTCTTCATCTTGTTCTGGAGAGGAAGAAGATGTGGCGGAGTGGAGGGCGTTAGTTGAAATAATTTTAGGGATGCATTGACATCATTTATCATTTATCATTTATCATCATTTAATTTTATTGTTCTATTTTGTAATTTTGTAAATGTGTAAATTTGTTATTGCTATTTTGTTAATATTTTGCAATGTTTTTGTCAATATTTGCTATTGTTTTTTATGTCCCATGCACCAACCTCACCAAGTTAATTTCCTGTATGTGCAAATATACTTGGCCAAATAAAAGAATTATTGATTCTGATTCTGATCTGATTCTGATTCAAGTGCGTATTTGTTCTGACGCATACAATACAATTTCACCATTTTGCCTTCTCACTAGTTTGGTGTAGATGTGCTACTGTACAGATCAAATCAAATCAAATCAAATTTAATTTGTCACGTACATCGCATACAGCCATAATTGATATCGTGAAATGCTTTGGAATCTGGCTCCTCGATCAACAACAATCAACAAATCAACAATACAATAGAATCTAATAATAATAAACAGTTAAAGACGTAGTGCTACTACCGGGTTGGAGACATCCAGATTAAAACACATGTTACCTTCAGAGGAAAGGGGAACTTAGAGGTCAGAAATACAGTATGAACAACCTCTGAAGTTTCTCTTCACCTTTTACACAAGATAGAAAATGGGAAGTGGATAGATGTAGAACTCAAGGTTGTCAACAGGCAGCGGTGAGGGTGACTAAAAACAGATTAACCTTTTCAGGAACCAACATTTTTTATTCATTAAATAATCAGTGAGTTGAAGGACTCCAGACTGGAACTCAACCCTACTGTACACACAGGTGTTCAATCAAATTAGTGCATGGTCATAGGTGTTCACGTCCTGGGTGCGTGTGCCTTTGGAATGTATGGTTCTGGGGTGCATGTTGGAATGATGTGCTCACCTGTAGGTCTGTGTTGGAGAGCAGGTCAACAAGGAGTTCAAATATTTGTGTACAGTCCTGGCAGCAATCCCCAGTCTGGACAGAAGAAGCAAGGAAAGGATATGAATGCAGTGCTGTGGTGTAGAAAGTGTAAGTCAGTGAATGTATATGATCGTCTTCCCGTCAGAAAAAGGAAGAAATACATTTGCATGCAGTTGTATTTAGTGCTAGCACAAGGAAAGCAGAAGTTACATTTTTGATAGAAATACAGTATGTGGTTTGTATGGCTATGGGGATTAGAGATGTAGAGCTTCCTCATTCTGTGTTTAAAATAGTGATCTTGAAACTCATCTGTGCTCTCAGGTGTCAACTTCTGAAATAAACATTTTGGTGACACCTTGTAAATATTCTACACAGGTTTTGAGTAAAAAAACATTTCTTCCAAGGATTTCCATCATTAATTTTTAAGAAAATAATAAATAAAAACACTTTATGAAGATTCATATAGAGCAAGTGGACGCTGGTGGAGGGAGACATCGAACAACATGCTCATTCTAATGCATGGAATGCCTAAAATGCTATGGACCATGGACCATGCGACGGACCTTGACATTGGTATGGCTACTGGACATGAATAAATTGATATTATGTGGGGGTTGTTTGGAGGGAGGTCAATGTTTGAGAAGAACAATTAGCACTTACTGCCCTCATGTTGTCCCAAGTGTTTGCCATACCCTCCACATCGACACCTCTCGCCAGAGCTGTAGAAAGATGGAAAGATGAATACTCAGATGATGTTTTCTGTTATCAAAATACTTTTCCATTGAAAACTTGCTTCCATTTATGGTTCTAATGTTGTATCGAAACATGCTCAATTACATGGAAAATGTGGGTGTATATCAATAATACAATATTTATGTTGACTTGAAAAACCCACCATATTATATTTATAAAGGCAATTGTGTTCAAAGCAAAATCAATAGCCTTTTCTCATATTTTTCACACAAATAAAATCTTACATCAAAATGGTTCATGAAAAATTTGTCATAACCCAAAATGTTATGACAATGTCTTACCTGAGCTCTGGTAAGCAATGAAGACAATGAATGCAAGCTTGAAAAAAGCCATCATGAGCCAATGTGTCAGAGACTTTACTTAGAGGATGAATACCCGGCTCTCTAGGTAAGGCTTAATGTGCAGACAAGTCGCACAACGTATTTTTGACAGTGGCCACCAAGAAAGCCCTAGCCAATCAGAGCTTGACAGAAAACCACAGGCCAAGTGTTAAAAGCTATTTCTGTTTAATTCAGTTTTCAGGAACCGAGTTATTTAAAAAAAAATAGAGATCTATACTCACTAGTAAATGTTGAACTGGATGCTTGACATTTTCGTGCATGGTTAATCATTTGTTATAGATGTCTCCTGAGAGCATCTTTGTAGTTATTTTAGGGTACAGTATATGACAATTGTGTGAACCTCTCACTGAGCATCCTATCATATCCAATCAATGTAATGAGAAATGTACACGTTGTTTGAGCTTTTATGCCTTATAACATTTGTAATTGACACTGCCAATAAACGTGTGACGTGAGAAGGTTTAAGAGCTATTTCAGTCCATCTAACAGCAGTATGTTATCATACTGTTCAGTGATACAGTGTGATTGTTAATAATCCCTGGGTAGCTATTTGTTTCATCGTGAGGGTGAAGAGGTGAACAAGAGAAGAACTGGACGGAATAGGGATAAATAACTGTACATTTATTCCCTATAGTTGGTCACATGACCTACTGACACAAGTTAACGTTTCGTTATATCTGACTCAAAAAGATATAATATGATTAATGATGATTGATAATGATTTGTTCACCCCTGCGTGACAGACATACCTGAGTCTAGGCTACAGACCAGAATCACAATATGCTTTTGCCGTGCGAGAGTTGCAAGAAATCGTGAAGTTTACCATGCTCTATGATGCAATACCTTAGCCCGATGATTATCAGTTACCAACTATTAGTGTACAGTAGTAGATGCAATACCATAAGTCTGGTGACTATCAACACCAACAAATAACATTCAATTGAATGATTGTGAAAACCTGGTCAGAACTATGCTGTGCCGTTGGGCGCAGCAGAACCGTTGGGCAGAAAATACAAATAAATACATTTTATACATATAATTATATATCTTTTCATGTCCTCCAATTAGGGGAGGGTTGGGGCAGGGGGTAAAAGGGACAAGAAATGACGCGAGCAATGTTATCGGAAAGGCATGGCATTTACAAACAGTGTTATCAACAGGCGAGGCGCGATATGGTCAGGACGTCCACCATGCATGTTCAACTGTAAATAGGTGCTCCGGGCTGAAAGCATTCACAATAGAAGACCAAATAGCACTGTCATTGTATCAGCCACATTTTAACCTCGTTGAGATTCGTCCGGAAAGCCTGGGGAAACTACAAAGGGGTGGAAACCCTTTGGAAATTAGTGACGCTTCGCGACACGTCAAACCAATCAAATACCTTGCTTAGGCAGCGCTCCAAAACAATCGGAATTGTTTTTTTTCCTTCAGGTTATCTTCCATTTTCTTCAATGTTGCAAACTAGCAGAAGCAACAACTATCTGCAAAGTTTGGTACCCAAACACACCCAATCACGTCATGTCTCCTGTCTCCAAAATACTCTACAAGGGTGTTGTCCTGTGAGGGCCAAGTATTGCCCTCTGCAGATCTGCTCCCTCTGGTGATCAATCTAGGTATTACACCAGGAAAACTAGTGGTCAATTATAGTTCCAGTCACTAGTCATAAACAATTGATATGCAGTCATGAATGTCCAATGGTATTGATGATATCTAGGCTTTCAGCCACTAACTATTTAGTTTACCTGTTCATTGTAACATTTTTTTATTGTGGTCTTATTGAAGGCAAAGGGAGTTTGAAGGGTATACAATATTATGTGTGTTGGCTAGTTTACAATATGTCTCAAATGATGTCTAATATTCTGATATTCATGAACGTCTTGATTCATATTTTCTATAAACATACATTGTCTGTTATCCTCCAGAGATAGCAGAATATGATACTATTAATGGTATCACGTTCAGGGACTTTTCACTGGGATTCACCAGTCCTTTTGCACCAACAATGACATATTGAAAACTAACAATAGCATGTGAAAAAAACCAATAGCATTTGAAAACAAAACACTCATTCAACATAGACCTGTACCACTCCTACAACAAACGTAGGCCAACCATAATTTCTGCGGAATGACGTTGGTCCAGAACAAAGCCAAAGGAATTCCTTCCAGTCATACTGTGTCTGTACCTGTATCTTTATGAACAGTGTGGCCTTGACCCTCAGTGTAGCTCTTAATGAATTGTGGATAGGACTATAAAGCAATTGTGTATCAGTAAGCAGTGTGATGTGTCTTGTTCAGTTTTACAACCAATAGTAATAATAATAGTAATATGGCTTGATCTCAACTGTACTTATTTCCAAGATCCATTTGAGTTTGTGTTGAATTTATAAAATGAGGGACACTTCCTCAATTAATGCATACAGTATACTGCTTTTCCTTATTGTGTGGGGGAAAATCCTAAAATTAAGTATCGGTATGCTGTGAGCAACAATGGACAGTAATTTAATATAAATAAAAGAAAGAGGGGACATAAAAGTAGGCATGGTCAAGAAAAAATACCAATATGTTATGTAATAGAATTTTATGTTGACTACGAGTAATCACTGATTAATCTATTTCCAGTGTTTTATTGTAGCAACCAACCCGTTTAAGATGGAGGGATCATCCCAGGGGCTATCAAACTATAGTAGTTTGCAGGACACCCTTAGATGATGCCTCATAGACAACATTGTGGCAATTTTTTGCTGTGTCAAGGTGTTCGCCAATGATAAACCAAGTCTTGCTAAATTCTCCGAGTCAACTTGCAACGCATGTTAGCGGCTAAATTGCGGTAACTTCCTCCAAATAGAAGTTTCAGCTGCTTTAGTATAACCCACTGCCCTGGTATGTATCCCACTTGCAACGAAGATAAGGGCATGAGATAAGTTAAACCGAGTATTTCGCAGTGTTTGCTCAATTTTAAAATATGTAGCTCCTATCGGCCCGTTCGTACACCTTGAATTCCCAAGTCTAATTTGTTTCACAAGTTAGCGGGACATACCCCTCAGCCATTACCAGAAAGTGGTACTTTGCAAATGAGATTAAACCTTCATCATTGCTGCACAGGTGCATCCAATTACACCTGAGTTAGACCCTGACATATTTTCGTTGCAAGTGGGTTTAGTCTTAAACTATCCAGGCAACACTGCCGTGGTAATAAACCAATTAATTTTCGAACCCTAACCCTAACACACGTTCATTGCAAGTGGCCCCATTTCAGTTGTTCTTTTTGTGGCGAACTACTAGTCCTGACTGGTGAAACACTTTCTGAATGTTTTAATGTATTTTCATCATTTTCATCATTTATATCTTTGTTTGTGGATGTGTAAATAAAACGTCTTAAGATATCAAATCCAACGATGGCACACATGATGACTCAGTAAAGGGAATCTGCTTTATTTCATTTACATGGTTTATTTCAAATAAAAGAGACAAAAACCCACAAGCAGCTTGTCCCCATCAGCCCCCCCCCCCACCTGGGACTTTTCTTTTCCTTTTCCTCATTGCGCAAATCACATTACACGGAATGATATACTTTATAGTCATATACAAGGAAATTCTTGGTGCAAATGCATTCCACCCTCCTTAAGATCCATGAATATGAACATTATCAATAAAGTGTCACCCTGACTGATACAAGAATAAATAATGGACATTTTCTAATAAACTCATTTGATCTGTGTGACTTTTTATCTCAAGTTATGATAAGAGAAATTCACCTTGGTCTTTTTTCAGCTCAGTAACTTCCCCCTGGGTGTTGTTTTCCCAAGCTCAACAGTATCAGTGTGGTAACAATGTATTGCAAGGGCATGACAACATACATGCAACAGCAGAAAGACAAATTTCAACAGAGACTATAGCTAGTGCACAAGGTCTATTCTGCATGTACTACAACTGTGCATGTATTGAACTATAACCAATATTGACAGAGGTTTCAAATGAACAGTATCATATAATTCAGCTTGTATACCACAAAGACCACCATACAATTAACAAAACCCCAAAAAGTGTTCCAAAGTAATGATTAACTGTATCAAACAAGGCCTAACTGTCAGGAGAAGGAAGAAGGAACTGCTATTTTTGATTTGTGATGTTTGTAACAGGTATCACATGCCTGAAAGCTGTACAATTTCCTGAATAATCATAATATTACAATAATGTGTGTCAATATTGAGGGGATCTCAATACACAGACCAACAATTCCTCTATACCTGCATAAAAATTATGTAGTTACTCTAGTAGCAACAACATTGTATTAACATGTTACTCAGTGCATTAGTAATGACTATGTATAGCACAGTAATGGAGTGCATGTTATACAATGGTGTTACCAGAGTAATTACTCTCTACAACTGTCAGCCTTGCACATCTTGCACATGTAAAGTGTTATAGAAACAGCTGACCACTCTGACTCAATGACAATGACAAGAAAGTGTAAACCTTTGCCATGCCAAATGCCATGCCAAAAATAAAAAATAAACTGCAAATTAACAAATATTTTCCCAGCTGCGCAAATGACAAAAAGGACATGGGCGCGGCCAGTTATTACATCAGAGATAATAAATAAATAATCATCACGATAAGGCAATATAGTTTAGCAATATACTACAACTGGGCATGTATTAAACTATAACCAATATCAATTTATGTTTCAAATGAACAGTAAAAAAGTGAAACAAAAAAAAGTAAAAAATAATCAATGATTAATTGTAGGGAGAAGGAAGAAGGAACTACTGTAGTTACTGTCACACACCCAACCAGAGAAAACAAGTGGGGGCGAGGCCTTGCATTGACTATAAATTAGCACCTACTGTGAGAGAATACAGTACATTTTCATCCTAGCAGTCCTGAAAGACACAGGTAAGAAGACTCTTTATTCTGTTTTGCAGTCTTGTTTCAGTATTCTCTAGTAAGCAAAACAATATATATGTTTTATCCATATTCTGACATTCAAATTAATTTATGAATTAAAATGTTATAAATATTATGCATTGGTACAGATGGTGCTGTGAGAAAAGTTGTGTGTCGATATTTATAGGAATTTCAATTTGATCACAAACATTTAATTGTTGTTCCTGTGGAGGGAAACAGCTTAGACCCAAGATAAACACATTCTTCATGCATAACATAACGTATGCCCTCTGATCCCCTCTCTGTTTGTTTTTCAGAGATGAACTTATGTCTGTCACTCCTCCTGGCTACGGGGTTGCACCTGACGCTCAGCCTCCCAGCCCCAACAGGTGAGGGAAACTACACAACCGTGCTTGTGAGAGTTAGGACAAAATGTGGTACATGTGCTTGTCAAAAAAATGTTTTACAATGCCTTTTGCTAGTAAACGTTGTTACTTTGACTGGTTATGACGCAATTGTAACATTTGTAAAAGCTCCTCTGACTCGTGCAATACAGAATCACAAGGAAAAGACCCAAGTGAAATATTTTGTCATGCACTTTTCTTTCACACTGTTACAGTGAGTGACTGAGATAACGTATTGTCTTGTGTGGTTTTTGGGTGGGAGACTCCAAATACATTTTTTTTTACAAGACAAGAATAGCAAGTTTATCAAGCTCATTCACTCAAATTACACATCTAGGACACTTGGAAATAGGATATACGTATGTTAACGTGTTGCTTATGTTGGTCTGTAGGGGAAAGTTTGGGCAGTTCTTTCATTAAAAGTGCAGTGGAAGAGGCCAAGAGAATCGTAGATGAAGCCTACAAGTATTCCCGAGAAAAGTGAGTGAAAAAAAAGAAAAATACATTTTCCTTCTTCTAGCATTGTGCCTGCCTATGGCCCCTGGTCCGAGCATTGATTACTTTATCTTATGATGACTGATGGATAGATGATTCAAATTTAAACAAATGTATTTGTTGTAAGTCGCTTTGGATAAAGGTGTCTGCTAAATGCCATAAATGTAAATGTAAATGTAAACTTGACAGTTGACAACAGCTATGACCCCTCTAGTCCTTTTTCCTTCTCTTCACTATTTCATTAACATTGTTGAAGGACTCCTCGGGGTGGTCAATAATTAAACAATCTCATACGATTTGCTGAGTATATATGATGTTTATGGATCAAACAGGCCCGGAAAAACTTTTGACAAGATCTTTTCCCTGTGCATTACTTTTTGTAGTTAGATTTACGTCAGAATGTGCCAGAATTGGTTCTCCTTATCAAATTCATCATATTTACCACCTTGGTGTAAGATTTCAATTGACCAGTTCATCCATATTTGGCCATACTTCCTGGTGACGACCTCACATTCATAAAACAACACATAAAAAGCAACAACTTGGTTCTATCGGGGAGTGCAAGATTAATTATTTCCATGATAAGAGACAAAGATCAATTTTCCAAGCAAACTATGGTCCATTACTGCGGCTATTGTGACCTATTACAAATCATTATTAGCGTGTGGCCTATTGCTCAGAATCACCACGACCGCGCTTCTATGTCCAGGCCTTTATTTCTAATTCAATGGCTGCGAGGGCACCAAACTTTTAAGATGACCTATGACCTCTGTAGCCCGACCCTTCAATGTTCATACTTCAAACCTAATACTACCGTGCAAACCAGTTAATCTGTGAAATCCTTTTTTATTATCGTTCCTTTGGTATTCAACAGCAGAAGCTTGTTTCGCTCCATAACTGTGCGTGTGTTTCCTCATGCCTCAGGAGCATGGCCAGAGTGCGTAGGCAGGACGCTAAGCCCTCAGACATCCTGCGTCTCTTGAAACAGCCTGCCAGGGACACACGCAATGCCGTGCGAGCTGCAGACTACTTGGAGAACACCCTGAGACTTATACATGACAAAGTCCACCGTATTCACAAACGCTCGCTCAACGCAACAGGTCAGACACACACACACACACACACACGCACAGACACACACACACACACACACACATAGACACACATGCACACACAGACTGACTCACAGTGTAGACTAGTGTATGCTATTTTACAGTATGTTGGAGCCTAAGTAGCTAACAACTGTTTAATTCCAAACTTCAGATCCAGACTGCATCACTGCTGTTGAGCACCATTTATTCAATGCAATTCACACACAGTTCAGTCTCATTTACTCTACATATTCACCCTATAAATACTGTATAGACACACACTCATATTTGGGACACATTCTTGGATGTCCTGCTGATCCCCCTTTTTGTTTGTTTCTCAGACCTGCTCACTAAAGAGGAGATTGAGACCATCGTCAGGGTAACCGGCTGTGAGGCTCGAACCCGGCTTCCATCGTGCGTCACCACACCTAACCTTAACAAGTTTCGCACGATCACCAGCGTCTGCAACAACCTGTAAGAGCAATCGGCTACACAACAATAACACCATTGTTTACCTAATTATCACCCACTGCATGGTAATTAAAAGCCATTATATTGGTTAACATCTGCAGGTTTGACAGTATAACAGCCATTTTGAGAGCCTTGAGCAGAGTGACTGTTAGGTGTAAAACATAAAGAGAAGTACAGTGCAATGTTTCTGAGGTCTGGCAATGGAGAACAGAGGCCGCAGGCAATGTGAACATTTCCTGAATTTCTCAAGTGAAGTTGCTAAATGTTTATTGGTTTGTATTTTATGCTTGTTTTAAGGAAGGACCCTCTTCGTGGAGCCTCAAACACGCCCTTCGTTCGCTGGCTGGCTGCTAAGTATGACGATGGGGTCTCTGAGCCCATAGGCTGGGACAGAACAAGGACTTTCAACAACTTCGTGCTCCCACTGGTATATGATGACCATAAATACAGTTGGAATGACTGCAGTTCTGTCACCGCAAGTCATATAAAGTTTGATATGAAAAAGTAACATCGTACCATCCCTCTCCCTCTGTCCACCTCCCCTCCCCTCCCCCTGTGTCCAGGTAAGACAAGTCTCTAACCGTATCTTGCGCGCGACAGATGCGGGCGTGGTCAACGATACAGAGTTCTCCCACTTTGTGACCCTCTTTGGCCAGTGGAACGACCATGACCTGACCTTCACGCCCTTCTCCCCCAGCATCCGCTCCTTCAGCAACGGCCTGGACTGTGATGAGAGCTGCGAGCGCTCCGAGCCCTGCTTCCCCATCCCGGTCAGTCACCCCCCCCGCCCCTCCCCTCAACTCCCCCCCTCACACCTCAACTCTTCTCCTCACACCCCAACACCCCTCCTCACACCCCAACTCCCCTCCTCACACCCCAACACCCCCCCTTACACCCCAACACCCCAACTCCCCTCCTCACACCCCAACTCCCCCCCTTACACTCCGACACCCCCCCTCACACCCCAACTCCCCTCCTCACACCCCAACTCCCCTCCTCACACCCCAACTCCAACACTTACAGCTAGAGAGAGGCCCCTCCTGTAAACATCAAGCACTTTCTCAGTCCATGGATATGGCTGTTAACCTCTAAACCCCTCTCTGTCTTATTCCGCCACAACCAGATTCCTCGCGGGGATCCACGCTTTCCCAGTGGGCCAGACGAATGCATCCCGGTCTTCAGATCAGCGCCTGTCTGCGGTACAGGAAACTCCGCTTTCCTGTTTGGAGGTGAGCCCAACCGGAGGGAGCAGATCAACGCTCTGACGGCCTTCCTGGACCTGAGCCAGGTGTACGGCTCTGAAGACAAGCTGGCACTCGAACTCCGGAACCTCACTGACGACGGAGGTCTGATGCGCGTCAACAAGATGTTCAGGGACAACGGGCGTGAGCTGCTGCCCTTCACCAGCGCGACGAAGCCCAACATGTGTGCTACGCGCCAGAGGGTCACAAACGACACCAATGCCAAGGAGGTTCCATGCTTCATCGCAGGTTAGCCTCAACTGTCTGTCTGTCTGAGAAGTAAACGGAGCAAGAGAGTGATTTGTTGACCTAATTTTTCATGTTTAACAGGTGACTGAATGCAGACTGGCTTTGCATTGGTTGTGCCAGTCACTGGTTGGCCTCATCTCTACGTCTCTGTCCTCTAGGTGATACCCGTGTGGATGAGAATATAGCCCTGACGTCTATTCATACACTGTTCTTGCGAGAGCACAACCGCTTGGCCCGTGCTCTGCGCCAACTCAACCCACAATGGGACAGTGAGACACTCTACCAGGAGGCCCGCAAGATCATGGGCGCCTACACCCAGGTACCACAAACACACACTCACACTCACTCACACACTTACTTTCATCTCTCACACACCCTTTCCTGCTCCCCCTCTAAATCTACATTTTGACACTCTCGTATTGATGCTTGATACCTTCCCCATCAATGATGTACACACCTACATATAGTCTACTCTCCCCCCCCCTAGGTGTTTGTGTTCCGGGACTATCTACCACACATTGTGGGTGATGTCGCAATCAGACAACAGCTAGGAAAATACCCTGGTTACAATAAGAATATCGATCCCAGCATTGCCAACGTGTTTGCTACGGCAGCGTATCGCTTCGCCCACCTGGCCATCCAGCCTCGCCTGTTCCGCCTGGATGAAAACTGCAGGGAAAACAGAAGGTTTCCCAGCGTCCCCCTCTTTAAGGCCTTCTTCACCCCCTGGAGAATCATATTTGAGGGTGAGTGGTGGGTCATTGGGATGCCTTGTGAAGTATCTGCCAGGTGGGGTAATGTTTTTTTCCCATAAGGATAAACATTTTCTCTCTCTCTCTCTCTCTCTCTCTCTCCCTCTCTCTCTCTCTCTCTCTCTCTCTCTCTCTCTCTCTCTCTCTCTCTCTCTCTTTACTCTCTCTTTCCCCCTCCCTCTGTCCTCTCTTTCTCCTCCTCTCTGTCCCCCCCCCCTCCAGGTGGTATTGACCCTCTGATCCGGGGTCTGATTCGCCGGCCAGCCAAGCTGAACACTCAGGACAACATGTTGGTGACGGCCCTGAGAGACAGACTCTTTGAGTTTGTCATGGAAATGGCACTAGACCTGGGCTCCCTCAACATGCAGCGTGGACGTGACCATGGCATTCCTGGTACACAGCTCCCTTATCCCATACTCGGCCTAAAACCATCAAACATACAAGACAGTCTGTGCATACATGGCTGATACCTGACACATCCTTCTACCCATCTACACACCTGCCTGTTTGAAACAACTCTGACATCTAAACCCTTGAACAATGCCTAAGTTCCATCATTCTCATTTCTTTCTCTGTACTTCATTTCTATTCACCTCACTCAGACTTCTGTTTCCACCCTAGGCTACAACGCGTGGCGCAAGTTCTGTGGGCTCTCAGAGGTTAGGAACCAGAATCAGCTGGCGCAGGTTCTGAACAACCCAACCCTGGCCAGAAACCTGCTGCAGCTCTACGGCACGGCGGACAACATTGACGTGTGGCTAGGGGGCGTGGCTGAGCCCTTCGTAAGGGGGGGCCGCGTGGGGCCTCTCTTCTCTTGTCTCATTGCCACCCAATTCCAAAGGATCCGCCTGGGAGACAGGTACGGGTGCGTGCATGCGTGCATGCGTGCGTGCGTGCGTGTGTGTGTGCATGTGTGCTTATCTATGTGATTGTCAGTTTGTGTATGTATGTGAATCTCATGTTTTTACTTTGATATCTCTACTCCCCAGACTGTGGTATGAGAACCCAGGTGTCTTTACACCCCAACAGATGGCTGCCCTAAAAACTGCCTCTCTGAACCGGATCATCTGTGACAACACTGGCCTCACCAGTGTTCCGCGTGACCCCTTTAGCATCACCTCTTCTGGGACTATGCTCATCAACTGCTCCAGTGTCCAGAAATTAGACCTCAGAGCCTGGAGAGAGACAACCACCTCAAAGTGTGGTGAGTGGCCACTGGAAGAGGCACCTCTCTCTATGAGAATGCCTACACACACACACACACACACACACAGACACACACACACACACACACACACACACACACACACACACACACAGACACACACACACAAACACACACACACACACACACACACACACACACACACACTATCATATCCTCAATCTCACTGGGAAATTCTGCGTTTACAATTACATCAAGTAATATAACAAGTTATATGAACTATGGAATTGGTACCATGCCTTTGAAATTAATAACAGGTATGTCTTGCATCAGAGAAATCTCAATGAAACAAATAGGGTAATAACTTTTATGAGATAAATGAATGTATGTGTGCTTCTACCATTGCATAATATGTGGCTTCTGATCTTACAGGCTCGGGTGAGGCCTGCGGTGATGGCAACGAGGATGATGATGGCAAATCATTGAAAAATGAGGTCAGATATATTTTTTATGACATAAGTGCCTGCACAATTGCACAAAAACACAAACTTACAAAATCACACAGTTTGTCCAATACCACGGTGGTCAAATCAAGCTAGTGCCTCAATTTTCTGGGTGGAATGGCTCTTTGCTACCATCTCAGTTTTGATACATTTCATTGTTCCTTTATTTCTTTTGTCCATTTGATGAATAAACCCCATTCTAAAAACCGATCCAATAGTGTAAGGGTTGATGTTAAACTGTCCTTCTCCTCTAAACATTCAGATAGTGGACCAATTCCAAGACCTGTCAGACCCCAGAGACCCCCTGGACAATGAGGTAATCAGTGAACATTGAATATCAGTTAATGATTCTATCTTTATTTGCGTAGTGCTTCACAAAGTGTGAACTCTAAGGCTGAACCCCCTAAAAAGTACAATGACAAGCAAAAATTCCCTCGGTGGGAGGAAACCTTGAGAGGAACCACACATCCTTTTCTGGTTGGCGGGGTAGAAGGTCTTGGCCAATACTTTACACTACTACTAGCATGGTGTAGTAGTCGTAAATACTAGTCTTAAACCAGTTCTACATTGAGTGAGTATTTAACCCATTACATCATCCACTTCTCCTGTGTTCCTCCTCTTCAGGTCCTGCAGGGCCCTGTGGTTTGAGAGGCCCACCAGGACAGCAAGGACCCAGCAGCAATGCCAGACAGCAGCTCTCCGCTTTCTCTGTCCAGCTGGGCAACTTTAAACCCTCCCTAAACAACAAAGTCATAGTTTTCCGACTTGCCTCATATTTGCTGAACAGAGGTTTGTAGTGCAGTCTCATCTGAAAATTGGTGATGCAAATTGTGTTTTTTACTTCAAACTCTTGAGGCAATTAATTTCTCTGTTGTCCGGGAATTTACCAGTATTACCAGTATGTGGAATTGTCATTTATCAGACATTTATTGATTCTTTTGATTTAAAATTCTGTGCACCTCCTGAATTTGTTTTAAATGTTTTGTACTGCACATAGGCCTATTGTACACCTTATTCACAAGTGCTTTTTATGTCTTGTTTTGCACATCGCTGCACATATAAATGTGTTATATTGCATTATGCATTGCATTAAAAAAAAAAGCTTAAAAATGTGTTTGTTTATTACACATCACCCTTGTGAAAGAGGTCTTTCAATCTCTAAAATGTATTTAAAAATAAAGCAATGGCTCTCATCTATTCTACGAGGGTTTGGGATTGTGAGGTTAATACAGCACACATAACTGCCTTGAGATGTCTCT
This sequence comes from Argentina silus, assembly GCF_951799395.1. NCBI lineage: Eukaryota > Metazoa > Chordata > Actinopteri > Argentiniformes > Argentinidae > Argentina > Argentina silus. Next base: position 10,734,318 of record NC_139659.1, read on the forward strand.
ATCCAAGAGCAAGCAGCATATGCATCACTGAATAGTTGAAATTGGACCGATTGTTGTTGGAAAACCACAGACTTATTGGAAAACAGACCCAAAGTAAAAAGCAACCTTAAAGCCTCAAGTAATTACATTTTGGGAATGTTGGTGAAGAGCATAAATTAATTATTGTTCATCAATATCAATCATCTTTATATAACCCTAAACAATTATGTTGAGGTAGCTATTAATTGAAAATAAATCTGACATATGGCTCATATGTGGCTTAAGGTTTGGTGTAGTTCAGTAGGGGTTTATTTTCCTTTTTTTCACGGTGTGCCAAGTTCCTTTCCCATGTCAGTCCAGTCGGTGGCGATAATGCACCATTAAATTGGAAGAAGAAGAAGAAGAAACGATCACATACATCAAACGCATGCGCGGTTGGTGTGTTTTGTTTCTGCTGTAGCTTAGCTTACATGTGCCGGTAGTGCAGGAAGCGAAGTTCAACAAGCAACGAACCAATGCTTGATTATTCCTCTCAGTTTGTCTCATTGTTGGGCTAAAAAAACAATGAAAGGGAAGAGCAAAGCGAAAGAAAAGAGCCTATCTGGCCGGACTGGCCTTGTATTCCCAATCGGCAAAATTCACAGACTTTTGCGGGCAGGGAACTATGCTGAGCAGATTGGGTGTAGGGCGTCCGTGTTTTTGGCTGGGGTGCTGGAGTACTTGGTCAGTGAGATCCTCAAACTAGCTGGAGACACCGCCAGGGATGCAGAGTCGCAGCATATCAGCCTTTATCACCTGCCAGGGCTGCATGGTCGTAAAACCTCTACGAGACTCTGTAGTCAACTGTCTGACTCCCATGGAGTTGACGGCGTTTCGGCTCTCCAGACATGAAGTGCCTGATCCTTATGTAAAAAGTTTTTTATTGACCAGACTTTGATTGGGACTTTTCTGAGTATTGCAGAAGTGACATCACCGGAGGTTTTAAATACTCGTTTTTTTGTGATGATATGATATTATAGTGAACAGCATCGCTGTTTGCAAATGTCTGGTTAAGGGGGACGCCCACGTGAACCTTTTGCACAAACGAGCCAACATGTTATGGGCTCGAAACTTGAAATAGCCTGTGATATGTGACATGATTTAATCATGTATGTGTAGTCTATCGTTTGCCAGACATTGTTGGCCATCTCACTTACTATTTAGAGTGTTCCTCTTTGGCCATCAATTCCTTCATAATGTATTTCGATTGCATTTTGTATAAGTTATTGAGTCACCTCAGTGATGTGAAGGGTATTATGTATCAGCGCCTGAACTGAAGGATGATCCTCTTTTCATCTGCTGTCTCAATATTTCTCGAAGGCACTTGAATTGAATTCATTGCTTGAAGGACAATCGTGTGCACATGTTACACATACTAGCTGTTCAGTACCACTTGACTTGATTGAGGGGTAAGAGGGATGTGTTGCAGCTTGTAACAATTAAAGACACAGTTTGGTTGACTTTCGGTGTCTTTAATGTTGTTCTAGGCCTGATTTCTCTCAGGATAAAGTGGACGGAATTACTTGAATGTCCCACTTACTGCAGGTTATAGTGAAACACTTCCGCATAAATGTAATCTGTCCTATGCACAGACGGGACACCCAGGCAACACTACCCTGTCTCGCAGGGACAGTGTATGACATTTGTTGAACTGTCTGCTCACACTAAATCTAGTATTTATGCTGACAATGATATTAATCGCCTGCCTGCAACTTCTGTGTATGAGGGCATTATGCCTAAATGCATCCACAAGGAACTAAGTCCACATCTCCCACTACAGCCTGTTTGTATTATGAGTTGTTAGCTGCAATTAACCGTACCTCCAACAGATGGCGCCAGTGATGTTCCTATTCACTTTGGTCTTGTGTCATATGTCTGCATTAGGTTGACAATGCACATCGGCGCACAATGTGTCACTTATGAAACGGTAACCACTTGAAATGAATTCAACTGTTTGCTTTTAACAACGTTCATAGTTATTGTCCAATCTGTATTATTCCCACAAGACATTGTCACATCTCTTTCAGTTAAGCTATGTCCCCTAACATTTGTCAGTCCCTGAAGCCTTTATTGAATCTTCATTTCTACAAGTATTTTTTTTTTCTTTCTTTTTTTTTTTTTTCTGGTGATTTTCTGGGGAAAGCAGATAAAGGAATGCGTCACACCACATGATCATTACAATATGTGTTTGGATTGTGTAAAGTTCAAACATTCGAAAGTCCAAGGTTCATTTGATTCAACTTCACAGGTTGCCTCCTCCCATGCATTTGAAATGCCAGGATGTGAGAGGTTGTTGTGTCAGGGTCCTAGTGAAGTGGGAGTAGAACTAGCTAAAGTGGTTGTGGAGCAGCAGTTCAGTGTAAGGGTCTCTGGAGTGCGGCCTGAGTGAGGGGCTCCTCCTTCTGGTCACTGTGTTTAGTGCTATGCTTGCAGCCGGCCTACACGTGCAGAGTGCCACGTAGCCTGTGTGTGTGTGTGTGTGTGTGCGTGCGCGCGCACCCCAACTCAAGCTCCACTCTTTACTTTCTTCCAGACTGAGTAATGGAAACCTGGTGTTTATGAAAGAAAGAAAATCCATTAGTAGTCAAATAGTCTAGGTTTGTGATGGTTTTGTGTGCAGTGTAGAACTGGTGGCCTGATTTTAAATGCTTTTTGGGGGCTGATATGTTGGAAATTGTAATTATGAGATGTGATTGTAAAGAATGTAGAACTGATCTGATAAGAGACTGGTTTAGGATGGTTTAAAAGGTTGAGAAGGTGTTTTGTACAGCAAAAATAAATGAGTGATTAGGGATGGAGAGGGTGATTGTGTAGGCCTACTAGTGTTTGGGTGGTATGAGAGGGATAGGAGGCATAAGATATGACCACCAACAGTCTCAGATGGGAGCATGTTGTGTAGAGTTTATCATAAAGATTATTTTGATGTGAGTAGGTACATATTTTTCAAGTGTCTAAGTTATGTCCATGGAAATATTCTCTGAATATTTAGTTTTGATGAGTATTTATAGTGCAGAGGAAACACTTTCTGCCAAATATCCTAACAAAGATGGCGCTGATGTACCAGTGCACCTAATGTATTTGTCATGAGAGATTAAAGATGACCATTGACTCCAAATCCTTCCTCAGTTCCTTCTGCTGATTGAAGTTTCTTGGTGTTTTTGTAAAAAAAAAAAAAAACTCGTGGAAGGATTTGAATAACTCAATATAGCCCAATAGGCTGCTCCAGAGTCAGAAGGAGAGAATTCCAGCAACGTGGACAAAGGAACTGGGTTAAATGCTTGCAGATGTGGCTCCACTGTATGGGAAACACTGCATTGCACTCCCCTTGCTGGACAGAATAGATTATGCATGAAGAAAATTTCAGTGAATTACGAGCACAAAACAACAGTGACCCTGTACAGCTGTTTCTGCCTGTCTGCTGTTCCATGGATCTACGTGGAACCAGCCCACAGATATTTGCACTTTCACCGATCGGTATGCAAAGTTGTGTAACTTTGATGCAATCAAACATGTTATAACACAATCAACATGGTTTTGAGATAATTATTTTCTCCTATACTGGAAAGATGGTTCCGCTGTACATGAAATTAGAACTTTTCAGTACATGTTTTAACAGATGGATGGTCAACCACATTCATGAGAGTACTCCAACTCCAGAGAGAAACCAGCAAACTTATGAATAATAGCAGTCATGGCTTTCAGAGCTGGTTTTGTTTGTGCATTTAAGTTAACAATGTACTTTCTGATGCACATAAAAAGACAGGGTAAAGTAGTAGGGCTGAAGCTAGAGTTCTGGTTGGAGTTAGGGTTAGAGCTGGAGCTAGAGTAAGGGCTGAAGCTAGGGCTCGGGCTGGAGCTAGGTTCAGGTTGGAGTAAAGATTAGGGTTGGAGCTAGGGCTGAAGCTATGGTTATGGTTAGGGCTGGAGTTAGGGTAGGGGACTTAACATGTGATCCTGCCAGATAGGAATTGCTAATTGTATTTTAAAGGTTATTTTAAAGGTTATTTTGTGATTGAAGTGTGTGACTAGACCAGGAGCCCATGGTTACTCAAACCCACCGGATCAAATGCAATATCTGCCATCTCTCAGTCTCAGACACTTCCAAGAGATTTAGTGGGAGGACACATTTTTCGGGGATCAACGAATGCTTCTTGGCTCTGATTCGCCTTTGGAGCTTACACAATCGGAGATGTGAAGTCATGTGACTCGGGTATGAAACGTGCAAAATAAGCTGTTCTACAATACTAATACTGGCTCCCTGACCCTTTTTATGTTTGGTATATGCAGGTGATCATTACTTTGTCTGATTTGATAAACACAATATGGTCATTCATTATTATTTAAGATGCAGTTTTGTGGTTTGCTGCCATCTGCCTCCTAGTGTGAGGTTATGATATAGATTGAATATGATTTAATCAATTGTTACTTGATTGTTAATTGTTACTCTGATTACAATGATCCGTCTATCAGGTGTTTGTGGCAACTGCTGTCAGAGTGAAATAGATTAAATATGGTTTGAGCCTGCTTTTGAACTTGAAACATATCCCATGACATCCTCGAGGTGTCTTTCAACCAGTAATTAATACAAAATATGTTGTAGGCTAAGTATTAGTAGTAAGGTACGTTTTTTTTTTTTATTTGTCTTATGTTTATTATGCTTGTTATAATGTTACATTTTCAGTAGTCCAACAGCTGAACCACCTTTCTATAGAAAGACTATGCATTCAAATTGTGTTTGTGCGCTGATGATTGTAAGGTTGTGGGCTTACCAGGACTTACCAGACGGCTAGACAGAGGAAAATGAAAACCATTGATTACGTTTTCGTAACTATAAATTATGTCCCTAGTGTTAACAACAGGGCGGTGTTTTCATGAGAGTACTGCAAGAGAAGGGTAAAGGTTCAAATTTGTCAGAGGCTTGGGGTCAGTGTGGTCAAACGGCCAGCAGATGCAACAATGAAAGACTCCATAATGTCAGAAAACACATATTTAACTGGAAGATAAGAGAAGCACGAGATAATTGCAAGAGAAGTGCAACACCTTGCCAAAAAAAAGGCGAAAGGAAAGAGAAGTTTGGAAAGGGATCTGGAAAAAAATGTTATATTTGTTTTATGGGAGTTGACGTCCCAGAAATTACATGTTGTAAACCCATCATACAATTGTGTTTACGTTTCTGAGCTCCTCCTGTGAGAAAGTTGGTGTGTGGAAACCATTCTGGCACAGTGTGTGGCACTTTGGTTTGAGTTCATCCAACAGCCGGATTGGATTCCTGTTGATCTGGCTAACAAACTTGTTATATGTTATCGCAAATATCAAACAACATCAATCTAGTTTCGGTGGAATTTAAAACACATAACTGGCCTATCTCTTTTGGGTGGGGTAATTACAGCAAGTTATGTCAGTGCTGTGATGTGCTATAGTACTGTGGTTTCATGAAATATCACAGATCCAACCGTATAAGTCAGAGCCAATCATCTGTCCACTCAACTTTTGGAGTGATGCCACTGATCATACACAGGCATACAGTGCTTTTTAATATAAAAATATTAAATATTAAATTATATATATAATTGTACATACATTGAAAGTCTACTGTTTGTTAATATTCTTAATAGATTTAATGTCAAGGCAGAAAAAAACACAGTGCAAGAAAAACACAAACGGTGTTCAACACTCCGCATTCCCATTAATAGTCCGGCTAGACCTCACGTATCCAATTGTTGAGCACCAATACCATTCATGGCTTGTAGGCCTATAACAACGGAATCAGAAACTTCAAATTCAACTCCTCCTCCTCCCCACACGAGCGCATCTGCAAGCCCAGAACAGAATGATGTGAGGGTTACGCAGAGAGCATAGCCGCCTTACAAATGCAAGTTTTTCATCATCCATATTTTTGGTTGTTGAAAGTGTTTAAAAATTATTTGGAGCACGAAATACTAATTATCTTAGCGGGGAATCAATTAGTTTAATTCATCTTATTATGGGGGCATGTACATTTGGCACGCTTATTTACGCGTGTGCGCACGTCTGTTTATTTGTTTGCACTCTACAAACGGTCAATTCTCAGCGGCATCCAGAGACAAGGCCAGGAAGTCAAGGAGCAGGTACTTTAAGGCAGACAATACAATGGGCTCACAATGGCAAAGTCTTTAGCCTTCTAAGTCATGGCTCGGAATATCAGCCACCGAGGCAGAGAGGTGCCAATAAAGAGCAAGCGCAAGCAAGACCTATTACCATCATTAGCGATGGAGACACGACCGGAGCAGCAAACAAAGCCTCCGATTCCTCGAGACAGGCTCCATTACAAAGTTCTACCCAGACAGTCTCCGGCGCAGGAGCGCGCACAGACGGCTCGCGCTGGCTGCCATCTCAAGTTCGAGGGCGCACGAGGGGACAGGGGCACCAGCATCAGGGTGTCCTTCCAAGTGGCCTCGCAGAAACGAAGGCAAATGCCACGAAGAATGAGACCCACGATAAACCTTCTGTCAGTCCCTCCCAGCCAAGACGGGAGGACATGATGGTTGGCGATGATCCTTATGATCCATACAAGTCCACTGATCCAGATAATCCTTACTACAATTACTATGACCGTTATGAGAGACCGAGGGCTAGACAGAGACCTGGATATGGCACAAGGTACCATCAGCACGGTAAGAATGTGTCATGCGGATTTAAACAGCAAAGAGTCACAATTTGAAATGTGTTACTGTGTCAGAATGATTTACTGTCGCTCAAGGATGCTTGGCTTTAAAAATATATGGTTTGGAATGTACTCCTACATTGTTTTGTGCTTTACCTTGATAAACAGTAGCACTTTATTTGGTTTTAGATGGTTTATAGATGTGCAACTAACACTCAACAAACTATTTAACTAATTGTCCACTATCCCTTACCAGACACTCAAACTATCAACAATGTTAGTGGACTGTCTGAACTGGGACTGTAATTTGCCTCTTTAGGTCTGCCTGATCTTGTGCCAGACCCATACTACATTCAAGCCTCTGCATATGTCCAGAGAGTTCCTATGTACAATCTCAGATGTGCATCTGAAGAGAACTGCTTGGCAAGGTACTAACTAACCCTATCAATCATTTGGGACTTGGAGGGGTGGTTTTTGTCAAACTTCAATATGTCAGAATATGTGAGTCATAAATTCAAAGTGTTTGTGGTTCTGGGTTGTTCAGTGGTACAGACAGATGCATTTGTGAATAAATAGGATCCTGCCACCAATTGAAAGGGTGGAGTGGTAGAATTCTGCAAACAGTTTAACCATCCAGCAGTTTACAAGGAAAAAACATTACCAGACTGTTAAACTCATTAGCAAAACTAAACCCAACAACCATCCTCCACAAAATGATTACTCCTCCTTCTGCCGAACCTTGCCTAGAAATCTACGATTATTTTGCTCTCTCGACAAGGAGGTATTTGACATGCTGACAACATTTGTTGATGGACATTTGCACTTTTCCCAGTGTACCAATACAGCCAATGTATGGTGACTGTTATTTTGTTTGGACAGTTCGGCCTACAGCCAGAGTATGAGAGACTATGACACCCGCATGCTGCTGAGGTTCCCACAGCGGGTGAAGAACCAGGGGACCTCTGACTTTCTGCCCAGCAGACCACGCTACTCATGGGAATGGCACAGTTGTCACCAGTGAGTCTCTCTGGCTGTCTGTCCATGTACCAGACTAAACCTAACCCTCTCTCTGGCTGTCTGTCTTTCTAGCCTCAGTCTGCCTTTCTGGCCTCAGTCTGCTTGTTCCAACCCATTACACATTATACATTATACACGGTTATTATAAACTCTCTCTCTCTCCTATCTGTTCTATTCTTTCTTCCTTCCTGACTTATTTTCTTGCCAAATGTATTGATGTTATTTTCTTTCTCACTGATGTAATGGTCTCATCAGTCTGATTTATTTGGAAAAACATATAATGGAAAAATAAGGTAATATCTTACTCCACCTCATAATATCTCCTGCATATGAGGAATGTGGTGCTGGATATGCAGCCAGAACTTTCAGAGAGAAAAGTCGGTGACCTTACCTTAATGAACAGTGGCCAGTTTAAAAGTGGCCAATTGTCTTGATTCCACAGAAGTCTGCATGTTGCACTACCTCAGTCCATAGTTATGCCCTGTGTAAGTGACATACTGTATCAACACCAAGTATGGAGTACATTTGGCAGAGTTCCAATGAACATATTGACATACATCCTGTAGTTTGTTTTTGTAGTTTAAGTCAACTGGTTTGAGTAAGCTGACTCTTTTGGTCTCATTGACTGACCTTAGCTACAACTGAGACTATTCTAGATTAACTATGGATCGCGTTCAATGTAGTTCATAATGGAATAGAGTTACACAGTCTGTGCGTGTCGGTGCGTGTGTATGGGGATTCTACTGAACCCAAGCCACAGGCATGCAAGCCAAACCTAGAAACCAAAAGGGTCTGTCTAAGTGCCTCAAAATATTGTTGTTGATCAACTAGGGGTTCTGTGGCTGAATGAGGTAAAACTGTGATTCACTTCGATAGATTATATTTGTACAAACTATACATTCACCATCCAGGCCTAAAACAAGAGTTTTAAAAAATATAGACATTGTCGCAAAGACCCTGTGATCCCATCTCTTTAAGTAGATTTTCCACAGTGTATGTTTGATTGAATACCAGCTCAAATCATTACAATGAATCAGTGCTGTAAACACTGATCAAACTACTGAACTATCTTGTTGCTGTTGTTCAGGCATTTCCACAGCATGGATGAGTTCAGCCACTATGAACTGCTGGAGTCCGACTCTCAAAGGAGTGTGGCAGAGGGACACAAGGCCAGCTTCTGTCTGGAGGACACCTCCTGTGACTACGGCTACTACAGACGCTTCGCCTGCACCTCACACACCCAGGTTACCAAGACAACACTTGACAACAGTCGACCATGTAGACCAACAGCAAGAATGTCTGTCCATTGATATTTTGTTCTACTCTATCGCAGTCTACACTATCACAATCTCTGTATAGCTGTTCAATTCAAAGATCTGTTAGCCCTGTGCAAGACCTCCAACACTGATATACATAATCTGTGTCTGTAATGGCCTGTTATTTGCTGCTTGCTGTGGTTTTATGTTGTTGTTGTCATGTTTATAGGGGCTGAGCCCAGGATGTTATGATACCTATAACGCAGACATTGACTGCCAGTGGATCGATATTACAGATGTGAAACCTGGAAACTACGTCCTCAAGGTTTGTTACCAAAACAGATAGCACAAATTATAGTTTATGTGTGCCCAAGGTATTCTCATATCATCTCTCGTTATTATTCTGAAATGCTATAGGATATTCATTTTTGCTATTTTTGTCTTATAGATCAGTGTAAACCCCAACTATCATGTCCCAGAGTCTGACTACAGCAACAATATTGTGCGCTGTGATGTTCGCTACACTGGCAACTACGCTTATGTGTCAGGATGTCACATTTCACAGTGAGTGTTGACTCATCAGTTCAATGTACATACTGTAGTATTACATGATAATCTATACACTTATGATTCCTACATAATGTTATGTACATGTTACTACTTATTTGATTTCAACATCATATTCACTGTAGTGTGTCAGCAATTCAGCCCTACTGCAACCCATTGGGAGCAACTGTTAATAACACATATTATAGGCTACAAAAGATGATGCTGTATGATTGGTGGTTTGACTAAATACATGTTTTTTCATTTACTTCTCAGCTATTAAGAGAGGACTGTCATTCTCCAAACCACTGAGGAGCAGATCTGTGAAAATATCACGACTACCTAAGTGATCTATGCAAGTTCAAAGATAACTGAAACTAGTTATGAATGGTTCTACTAACTGTCAAGATGACTTAGTCATTTTCCAGGCAAACATAAAGTCACATGCAGAGATTCAAACTATTCCTAAGTGATACATGTTTTTGTAAAGCTATATAAGTGCAGAGGAGGTAACAAAATATTGATTGATCCGTTTAGAATTTATAGATATAGACCTATTGCTCTGTTTTAAATTTGTGACTATGTGAAGTTAAGCTCACATATTAGAAATTGCCTATTAACAAATTGACATATCTAGTAGGCTACAGAGACTAATCAACACTAGAATCAACACAGAATCCATCTTCAGTTTGCTTGAAAGAATAAAGAAGAAAAAAAATGTAGCAGTTTATAAATTGAGATTTTTTTCCACAATTGCCTTTTTATTACGTGTCTGATGTCATAGCCTACAGTATATCACTTAGTCACCCTTTCTTGCTCTCATTATCATCATTATTATTTACATTTGCTTTAATTTCTTGACATTTGATTTAAAATCTTGTTGTTTATAACTCTTGTTGTTTTTAAACTCAAAAGTTTAATAGTGCCTTATTATATGAACCATAGAGGGGTTGAGAATAAGTTGAGATAAATCAGAGTGAAAATCAGGTAAAGTACAGCCCATATGCTACTGCACAATAATGCTCCCATCTAATTAAGGAAATATTCAAACTGAACAGACCTTCAACATCATGTTGAAAAGTACATTTGTTTTGTGATTAAGTGCTTGTAAGTTGATTTTGCCCTATAACTGTTGATTGATATTTATGTCATGAAGCTCATATTACTGCAATACTTATTTGATATAGTCCAGGAAATCTACTTGAATAAATGTTCACACAGCTGACATGTGGTGTGATACACTAGTGTGTTTGATTAGTTGATTGAATGATCTCAGGGTGTGATCTCATTGGGTGTGATAGGCAAATACGTTAAGCTCTACTCCGCCGCTGTAGGTGGCAGCAATGAGACTATTGTCAATGTCAGTGTAATGTTTATACATTAAAAGCAAGAAGTATCTCATGTCACTTGTCTGTAAACCTCGCTTATGTGGTTGGAAGTTATTTACACTCAGGTTTTTATGCAGATCTAATTCGTTTAGCTAAAATGCATCCCGTCAGGATTTCCATTCCATCGTTCCGTTCAGAGGACAATTCGGTGGACTCGAAAGGATACACGGTAAGACCGTTCGAATGCCCTCTGCACCACTACTCCAAAACCAGTAAGCGAAAAGATACTGTTATCATAGTCACACCGAATAACGTTTTTATATATATGATTTTATTGAAAGTAGCTAGAGACCTAAATGAGGTGAAATGTCAACTAGTTGTGTTTATTTGACTTGTCGATCAGCGGGAGGATTTGTCCCAGCTTCCATTCAAGGAATGTTGACTGTCAAATCCTTTCACAGGATGTGAAACCTGGAGTTCAAAAGCAATGTGCCTCCTCGACATTCTTATTTATGATCTAGAGCACTCTAATGAAAACAGCGTTGTTTGCTTTGATTTAATTTACCAATTGATGAAATTTCTGATTGATTCATTTTCATTTCACGTGCTCATTGAAATTATGTTGCCTGCGTTCATCTTACTCTAAAGTTATGTACCTGCACAGTAAATTCTGCATGCAGAAGACTCTGGACAGACAGTTGCAGAGGGCCTCAATCCTCTAAATTGAAATACACTACCATTGACTGCATCATCTGTGAAGTGTTGGAATAGGCCTACAAATAAGAAAAGGTATTTTATGTCTCCAGGTTTTCAAAATTGAAGTGCTGATGAACGGCAGACAACACACTGTGGAGAAGCGCTACAGTGAATTCCATGCCCTACATAAAATGGTGAGATTGTGTGCCGCCCTTTATTTAATTTTCCCTAGGCATGACAGTTAACAACATAACCACAAACGGATTCCACTACTTCTTTAGAAACACATACACATAGTCACACACACAGTCACCATAGTCAAGATAAAGATGGGGCTAGGGTGTTTCCCTTCCAACAAACCTAATCTACAGAGTATCCTGTAAGCATGCTCCATTTTGCTTCCTGCCGTCTTTCAGATGAAGAAGAGCATAAAACCGCCTGAGATCCCTTCTAAGCATGTGAGGAACTGGGTTCCTAAGGTTCTAGAACAGAGGAGACATGGTCTGGAGCTGTACCTACAGGTAACAAGCGTACCCCCGACATGGTCACAATAATCACTGATCACAGTACAGAGCCGAACAAAGATGGGCTGTGCTGGCCTGGTTACACATCCACAATAGTTGCTCTAGCAGTGATGGAAAGAACAATGAAAAACAGGCATTTATGAGCCAGCAAAGCACGGTTCGGGTACAGTAGCCCCTGTAGTTAGACCCATACTGTACACCAGACATGGAAAGGGCAATAATAATTTCCTGTTATTCCACTTTTCTTTTCTTTTGTTGTATCAATTCAACCTTTTCAAATGGTTACTGTGATTTTTACTTCTCCCTCTCCCTCTTGCATTTCATTGTGTCCATTTTATGACAGACTATAATCATGGAGAACGATGTTCTTCCAAAGATATTCCTGGATTTCCTCAACATCCGCCATTTTCCCTCACTGCCAAAAACAGAAAGTTGCGGGTGAGATTTATACCATGTGTGCTCTATAAAGAGCGAGGATACCAGTATACCATTATTCCCTTGTGCATGGAACTTCTCAATGACATTCAAATTTAAGTGGCATTGGCATTGCATGAGCTGAATGACATTTTAATTCATTGTGTGGTAAGATATTTCTGTGATTATAAACCTTCTCTCTTCTTTCTCCTGCTAAGGTCATTTGAAACGGAATCTGAGGAATCAAGGTTTGTTTCTTTAGATTTTATGATGGTGTATAAGTTCATAGTTTGAAATGTCAAAATCCAAAGTGTTGCAAAAATAACTCTGGACTGCTTGTTATTCTGCACTACCTGAACTTTATCTAGTTTGGGATACGTTCCTCTCCACTTTATTTGGTCCAACAATCTGTGCTATGATGTCCTACCCACCACTGTCATTTGCATTGGACTGTTTTCACTATGACTATAACACCTTGATTAAGAGTTGCTCCGATTGTCAGAACATGTTGACAGGCTGGTGACTGTGATGCTTCACCTACTGATCTCTCTCTCCTTGATGGGTTCTCTCTAGTAAACTGACCCATCAGCCAGCGTTGCTGTTCTTGAGAGACCCCTACCTGCTCCCATCCACCCATGGTAATATATCTTAGATATCCTCAGATTCATCTTCCCCATGAAAATTATGTTGTTTCAGTTTAGTTGCATGGGGTGAAGTGAGTGCTTTGTGTATTAACCATATGATGTAAATACATCAATATTGAGGGGTAAAATTAATGAATTTTATCAACTCATTTGTTCAACAAAATCTTATTAATTAGCATTTTTTCCTCCACTAGATTCATTTGCAAATGTTGTCATTGAGGGTGTGATACATGGAATATTCTACCCAGACCTTCAACCAAGGTAGAATGACCTATTCAGCTTTGAGGACTCCTGAAGACTCGTGAAAACAAAGGGATGATTCAGAAATGTACAGTTTGTGAGACAGTCTCAATTTTGTAACTATTAATCTGATTAATTATTGTGTGTGGATAGATGTGGAGCTGTGTGTGGATTTTCATGGTGATGATTTTGTAGTTGATTTTGTGTTTGATCAGTGTTCACATATGTTGAGATGAATGTCTCACACGTCAGGAAGGTAGAGGAGGCCGAGTGAGCCTCAAAGAAAATGCATTAACACTATCAATAATGTTATGACACATTTTTATTTACAGATGTATGCATAGAGTCAGCCTTATGGGCCAACAGGCTGCATGTATCTAATTACACTAATTTCTTGGGAGTACAACCAAGGTGAAACCTCTAACACAATTCACTGATCTGTTGGTGAAATAACATTTCCAGATCAAACACTTAACTCTAATATTAGCTGTGAAACAATTGAAGGACAACTGGTCTAACAAATCAAACTAGTCAAAGCTGAAATATAAAAAAGGGAAACTGATCTTTTACTGACTCTGTGTGTATAATGACTTGTCTGATGTTTATCTGCCTTATCTACATGTTGATGGGATCTCTACTTGTGAAGCAGAGCAATGTGGTTCATTGTTGCTGTCCTCTGTTTTAAATGCGGGGGGGGGGGGTAATTAACACACTAGTCACAGGTTTGACCTCACTTAAATGACTAAAGCACTACAGATGTAAACCTCTAGGGATGCTTTCCCAGGCACAGATTAAGCCTAATCCTAGACTAAAAAGCATCTTCAATGGAGATTTCATTTGAAAGTGTGATTTAGTCCAGCACTAGCTTTAATTTGTGTCCAGGAACCCCCCACCACAGTAGATACTTTTTTCAATGTAGGGCTTAGTTGGTCAAATGTTTCTTTGCACTTGTCATTGGACAAGAATGGATAGGTACAGTAATACTTATGATCGTCCATAAGGTATGACCATGGTCTGGCCTTTCTATCCACTCTGCCGACACTTCTGTCCAGTGTGGTCTCTGAGATGAGATTGGACAGACACTACCGCACTTCAAGTGAAGGAAGGAAAGTTTAGTTACTTGAGCCACCGTGAACATAACTGTCCACCTCAGCTGAGATCAAATGATGCTCTTGTGTTATTAATGAATCAAGTGATTGTTTTGTATATTTACCTTATGTATATAGCTTGTGTAGCCTTTTCTGTACGTCCTGTACAGCACTGTATGTATCATGTGCCATGACACCCTACCACAAATGACACAGTAGAGTTGTACTGTAGCACTTTAAGCAGGGCACAGTAATAGGTAAAATATGATTATGATTGACAGCAATAAAACATGACATTTCCCAATGTCTCCTTAATTGATTTCTCAGATAATGACTGAAACTTGCAGAGATGTATATATGAACTATATTTTATAGGGGTTATTCATAAAACCCTTGGTTAGATGTCTTGTAAAGAGTCTTAAATAACCCCCCACCATATCTGCTCAGAATAAGAGAACAACAGAATTCACTGAAAAGATGACTTTTCAAGTTTAATGATTGCTGAAAAGGCTGTATTTCACTCTCACTTTATTAGAAAAGTACCAACTGTGCATTTCCATTTACAAATGGTCACCAGGTGGGTGCTTGATTGGCTACCAATGGTTTGATAAAACAATCTGTCATAATTTGCTCTGACAGTGTAAGGCTTAAAGGCTTGCATTGTAAGTTCTGCTTTGATATTTCTCATAAGTGGAGATACCATCTCTGAAAAAAATTACCTTTTGAAATGTGTGTACTTCTTTTTAAAGCAAAGAAATACATTTGCAAAGGTGCATATTGGATTCATTTGAATCATCTAAAAATTACAGCTAAAACACTTTGGATAATACACAAACAGGACAAAAAACTTATTTCACAAAAACCTCTTTCACAACATAGGAATGTCATCAAAACGCTCATCAGTGTTGGTTGTAGTAACAGTCTAGCAACATTCTCACTCTCATCAGTCCAACATATTAATTTATAGATTAATCCATATCCATACACACACACACACTTGCATACTCAAACACTAACAACCCTCCTAGAGCTCCCCATGGCCAACTTCATCTGTGAGTTGTTGGGTAGTCTCTGCCTCTGGTTCTTTCATGTTGGCGTAGGCCACCTCCCTGGTCAGCTGATCCAGAGGTGGGAGGCCCACAGCCAGGTTACGCATAGCGATGGAAGTCATCAGGAATCTACAAGACAGAGATCATGCAACACTCACAGACATGCTTACTCTCACGGCTGGTTATGTTATTTAGTCCAGGACTAGGCTTAATCTGTGTCAAGGAAAACAGCCCTCAAAGTTTCAATGTGTACTGTACAACA
This sequence comes from Argentina silus, assembly GCF_951799395.1. NCBI lineage: Eukaryota > Metazoa > Chordata > Actinopteri > Argentiniformes > Argentinidae > Argentina > Argentina silus. The sequence continues at coordinate 10,750,043 of NC_139659.1, forward strand.
ACATTAACCCACATTGCAGCTGGATATTAGCATAAAATGGAAAAATCTAATGTTTTTTTTCATTGATTTTGGTTGTCACACTCACCCCCGCCGCAACATGTAGTACTTTTTCACAGCAAACCGATCCAGCTTCTCCAACACGTTGGCTTCCCTACGCTTCTTCACTTCCTTCATACGTTGCTGCCGCCGCAGGAACAGCCGGACGACAGGGTCTATAATGTCGACCTCTGACCCCTCGTCATCGACACCAGTGATGAGTGGCTGAAGCTCTGGGGGGAGGGGCTCTGTTTCTGTGGGATGAGATACTGTGTTGGTGTCCGTGTATATAAGGTAATGTATAGGGTTGCCCTTTGTTTTACAGCAGAAATACAGGTATTTACCTAGTAGCTGCACAATAACATAGCAATTAAACAATAATAACCTTACTGTACTTGTTTGTTTCTCTGGGATACATCATAACAAGAACCATTTGATACCAGGTTGTATTAAATTATGAATTTGTATTGTACTGAATTATTTTAAGAAATTGTTACCACCTTATTTCCTAGAATCAAGGTAAATACCAGTGGTGGAACCAGTACCATAAAATAAAGAACTACCATTCCATAAGCACTTCCTCTTTGTGTGTTAGTGTTTATCAAGTGTTACACGGCTCGAGGCCTGACCTGTTCCGTTGCGAACCCGCTCCTGCAGTTCGAACAGTTTGGTGAAGTTCTCCTGTAGTGCTGCCTCTGTGGTGTTGACGTAGATGTACATGTAGCAGGATGGTCCATCGGACACCGTATACACCTTATGGTAGGCCCCAGCAGGAAGCTACTCACACACACAAAGATACACATGGATGACAGATACTCTACATGCAGCCACATCATTGTAACTGGAATGTGTGAACCTCATGTTTAGCAGTGAATTCCTGCACAAGATCATGACTAGACTAGAGCTGTCATCTGTGTGAAGGGTGTGATTACTGGCTGGTTGCAGCTGCTGCAAAAGGTGAGTGATCATACCTTCATCTGCTCCCCAGGTTGTAAGGTGTAGTTCTTCTTTTCCTCCACAATCTCAACATTCAGCTGGCCCTGCAGAACCTGAACACTGGTGTTTCCCAAGTCTTCACTGACAAAGTTCTCTAGATGGAGACCTGCAGGAGACATGCCCTCAGTCAGTCAAAATGAATCAACCAGGGGAGGCTGGTGGAGGGTAGAAATCGGAGGACAGGCTCATTGTTATGCATCGATTGGAATGAGGAATGATACCAAATACGTGTTTGACACCATTCTTCATTTCATTCCATTCCATGCATAACAATGAGCCTGTCCTCTGATTTCTACCTCCAATAGAATCAACACATCCATGGGCCAGTGTGAGGAATCAGTAGGTGCACTTGATTTAGTTTTCATGGCACAATGGATAGGCAGATTAATTTTAGGACCAATGGAATGGCATTATTGGAATCTTAAATCAAGTACATTGAAAGATCACCCTCAATGAATCGCCCTCAATGAAAGACATTGAAGCAAAGGGAATGACTTTGAACCTGGGAAGTCAGCGATGAAGACTATCTCCGTCTGGTTGTCCAAGGTTCCCTCGATCTCCTGGAACTTTGTCCTCCAGGGAGAGAGGTCCACCAGCAATGGCATGAGCCAGGGATTCGGGCGGAAAGGTGACCAATCTGCCTTCACAATGTCCACACGGGGATCAAAGATCCTAGCAAAGGAGAACACCAACACCAAACAGTGTGTATTCATCTTTTTGTTGGATAGAGGTGAAATACATGATTATTAGCAGTCATGAAAAGGCCACATACCTTTGCTGGAAGCGGTCATTGATGGACACCCAGATGTCAAAGTAGATCTCGGGTTCAGAGATGTTGTAGTGTGGCAGGTGGCGGTTCAGACAGGTAGCATACTGCTTCAGCATGTCTCCATGGTCCTTCCAGCGCCGGCTCTGAGTGAACACCTAGAGTACATGCACGCCATACAATACTGTCAAATGAACTAGCTGAATAAATACGATATAATGCTCATACTGTCTTTATTACTATGGTGCCCATTGTGCATAAATGCCTCAGTTTGTGTGCTAATTACATTCAGTTCAACGAGACACTATCATGACAGAAAATGTCATTATCGTTAAATTGTGACAAATAACTATTGTATGCTGTCCATTATTCTATTGACTTAAGTTTCATTACCCTGCATTGTCACGTTCCTCATGTCTCCGATGTGGCACTCCCTGCTAAACATCCCCCATGTGTTTCCTAACACTTCCACCCACTATGAGTCTGAATTTGTATTTGTTCAGTGACTCACCCCAGGGTTGAGATATCCGACCTCTCCTGTTTTGCCATCTCTGTAGGTGATCTTGACATGCTGGTGGCTGCGGGAGTGGACCATCATGTCCCAGGAGTAGCCATACAGGCCATTGGTCCAGTTGTTGTAGCCCTAGGAAACATTTAATGCAGCAAAATATATGTATTTTGACATCATAATATTGACATTGGCATGTAGAATATCTAAAATGACAGCATACGGCTTTTAATTTGACATCAACCTCAAAACTGGCCTTTATTCAAATCTAAGTCCAGCAGGATTTATGGACCAGTATTTCCTACTGTTAAGTCATCTTCCTCCCTCCACTGAAGCCCTATCCGTTCTGCTGAAACAGCTTATCTGAGCTACTGTTTGCTGCAGGCTGATAGCTATGTTGACACTGATTGAGCAATTATCTGTCTGGTAATCGGCGGGGTTGGAAAATAACTTTTGGCTGACAGCAGTGCAAAGACCTTCTAAAGCAGAAAAGGAAAGGAAATGGAAGGACATGCTGAGGGGATGTATCCTAATTCAGTGTATGAAAAGACAACAGATCTGCAACTATCATCATTGACTTCCAACGCAGCCGTACCTGTGTGATGAAGTGGGAGTAGGGCAGGAACAACTGTTCGGTCACGTACAGAATGGTGAAGAGAGCCGCCAGCTTGTGTTTTAACTTGGGTTTAGAGACCTTGGTGATCAAAGGGGTGTCCTGTGGTGCTGTGGCTGTGCTCTTGGCCTCGGGGTAAACACAGGAAGTGCTGGGTTGTGGGGGAGGAGACGTGAAAGGGAGAACGACCCTGAAGAATCCAGGGAAATGGGCAAAAAAGCGTCTGGGCCAGTCGGGGTAGCAGAAGAGAGGACTCGTGGCCAACATGGTGTAGGCAAACATTCCTGGACAATGGTAGCATGTGCGATCAATAGGTGGTTATCGATTAACATAAACAGTGTATCATTACAAACAAATAGGCTTTGAAAATGCTCTCTGGTAGAGCAAGGGGCCACAGGGTTCTGCTTGTATTATACTGCCCTCAGAACAGAACTGACATTAGTTGTTATGCTTACTAACAGCCCTCAATGATCAACCCCCTCAGTGCAGATAGACATGCAGGCTAAGATAATAATGTTTGCATTTGATCTTCTCTCTGTGTGGTTAATCAACAGGTTCTCACCAATGCTGAAGAGTTGAGAGTTCATGGAGTGGAAGTAGCTGACAAAGATGATGCCTGCAGGACGTGTGGCATCAAAAAACAGCAGGTAGCCGGCAGACAGATCCAGACAGAGACCACCTCCATGGACAACCAGCACATTCACCATATCTACAGGCAAAATCATCCTGCAGAACACAAACAGAAGGTTATATACAGTCACACGGGACATTTTGCTAAGAGTCATATAAAAGAAAAGTAAGAATGAGCATGGCCCTCACATTATCACTGCTCTGTTGAACTTACTTGAAAGGGTCAAAAAGCCAGTGGTTAGCCAAGTAGGACATAGAGTATCCCTCCACCCAGTCTGCATCCAGTTTCTTGATTCCAGCAATGAAGTATACAATGAAGATCTGCCAAGGACAATAGATAGACTTTGTCATGATAATACTTGACATACAGAACAGTTCTGTCTCTCTGATAGAGTTAGCAGATGTATGACAAAGTAGCATAGAAAACACTGTTTATTAGGGCTAAACACTTGGTACAGTAGACATTTTGCAGAGACTGACCTGAATCCTGAGAAGGGTGTAGTTCCAAAGTGGCACATGGGCATTTCTTTTCTTGGGATTCCGTAATCCATCTATTGACCTGCAAATAGTTCCGTACATGAAAGCATGCATACATTTAGTCCCACAGACACAGAGACAGACACACAGACACACACACACACACAGACACACACACACCCTGCCACTCACCAGTATCTGTTGGCATCCATGAGTGTGAGCTGGAAGCCAATGAGGCCATAGAGGTAAGAGTGATTGTTCCACGCCGTCTTGTCCAGGAAGAAGATGTACCAGTAGGTGGATATGAACATGAGGCAGCAGAGACGGTAGAAACAGCCCAGCATGATGCCCACAGCACCTGTGCAAATTTAAAAGACCCACAGGAATTCAACTATAGGGACAGCGGACACCATCATACACACTCACACACAAAATTCGGAATTCGCTCCATCAGATCTTAACCTACCAAAAAACATCACCACATAGACCAGGTACATCCAATCAAGCGGCATTGGTGTCAGGAAGTTGAAGAGGGGAAAGCGGCAGACGGGAGCCCCATCCAGGTATTTGTAGTCCAGGTGGCTGAGTCCCCGCTCCTGGGTGATATCCACCGCCATCAGCATACCTGACAGGCAGAGACAGGCGGACGGCAAACAGAGAGGGTGAGCACATAGAGAGGGGTGGCAGGCACAACATCGCCATTTGATTTAGCGTTCCACCTTTTAACACTCATGTCTAAACATTCTAACCAAGGGCATCTGAGCTTTAGGTGAATGTTTGACAGGTGACAGCTCACCAAACAGGAAGCGGAAGATTCCCAGTGACGCAGGGTCAGTCGGACGGTTTAGCAGGCACACCAGGCAATGCCAAGAGGACAGGTCCTCCTTCTCAAACCCAAAGAGACGTTTCATTCTGCTCTCCGCTGGCTTTTCTGCTGCAAGCGCTTCCTCCTGGTCTGGGATCCCTTCCCCTTCATCACAGCTCCCAGCTGGTTCTCCCTGTCCTGAGGACTCGTCAACATAAGGCGCACCTGGAAGAGTGGGGAAAATAATGCCTGCTTACTCACACCTTTAGTTTACTGCTCATAGGAATAAGATATTTATCCATGTTGCTAAATAAGCCACAAATAGCCTACTGCACTGGAGTTAATTTTCTGTTGCATGTTGATCTGCTGCACTTCAATTACTATGATGGAGCATTTGCATATCAAAATCAATGTATCATCCAGAGGTCTACGTGAGCTACAATGTAACACTTCCCTTAAAGCAGAGCTGGCCATATCCACACTGGTTACAAAACATCAACAATACATACACATACTAGCCTACTGTAGCCTACCTGAGTCGCACGCCCCTGCCTCCATGCTTCAGTAATGCAACAGATCACTAGATGTCAACCTTATAACAGAGGTCCCCTTTCCCCTAACTCCAGTGGAGTTATTCCAGACACGTAAACAGTTGGATACGTGTCACGATCCTCGGACTAGCTAAACAGAAGGACGGCTGTCTGGAAAATCAGGATGGAAGCAAAACTGGTGCTATGCGCCCATTGGATTGTTTTTTTCCTGAGCCACACCTCCAGGATCATGAGCTCTGCCCCCAGTGGTCGGGAATCAGATTTCTCTTTCACCTGAAATCATTATGGCATCGTTTATTCATCACAATGCATTTCTTAAAAGTACACAGACGGTAATGTGGACACAGTTCATTATTTGCTTGCTCCCCGGGAACTGGCATACATCACAATATTTCTACATAACTACCTATCTTTGAGAGTCTGCAAATCACCGCTAGATCGTTAGGTGGCGGTAATGAGCATAGTTGTGGAACACACATAGTAGAAGAAGAACCTGCATCATTGTTGTTCTAGCTAGCGACCCTGAAAACTGTTCAAAGAGGTAGGAGTGCCACTGCTGAATGTTTAGGCTTATTTGTTGGATATTCTGTAAAATATGCATGATACTTTACTTGTCAGTTTAGGAGAATAGCATTTTTAGCTCAAGGATAGGCAAGTATCCTGCTGGTTTAACGAGTCGGCTAGCCGGCTAGGAACTAAGACTGATTTGTTTACGTCTGATAAACTGTCACACCTGGAGACCGAGTCTGAGAGCACTAGCTATTTGACATAGGTATCCAGCACCTGGATTTGCTGTGTGTAGCTATATATCAACAGGTAAGTTTCGGTCATAGCTAGTTAGAATCAGTACCTATGTAGTAGGTTTCAAGTCATCACAACATGTTCAGCCAGCAGCTGCTGTAATTTATTATTAGAGTCAAGAAGGCTGTGAATGTGTAAGCGTAACAAGCTAGGAAGCATGTTGATGCATTGACCAATATGTGAATGGTTTGTAGAGCGACAGGGCGGATGATCATAATCCTCTGAAATTGTCCCACAGTAAACAAATGTCCTCCTTTTGATTCCTGTACACCAGAGCTCACTATCATAACATGAATACTTATTGCAATACTTCTAGCTTTGTATGTTGATAGTTGTGATGACCCTGTGACCCTGTGTTTTGTTCAGGGGAGAAATGGGCACCCTGGGCAGCCGGTTCCAGGCCACCTCCCAGGGACAAGAGGAGGTTTTATTCTATTATTCTAGTCACTTTATTTTGTTGTTGTTGTTGTTGTTTGTGATGTGAGCTGTTGTAACACCTTAAATTCCCCTCGGGGATCAATAAAGTATCTATCTATCTATCTATCTATCTATCTATCTAGGTAGTGGAGGGTGTATGCAGCACCAGCAACAAGCATGGGTGTGAATGCAAAAAGAGGAAACGGAGCGCACACTGCGACTGTGACAGTGAGCCTGAGGAGGAGGATGCCCTGCTGGACACACCTCGCAGGTGAGAACACACACATACATACACACACATGCGCACACACACACACACACACACACATGCACACATAGTAGCAACAGTGTTTTTTGCAATTTGTATCATTTTGATCCTGATATGTTCTTACCTTCTGGTCTGGAATCTCGCACACACATACATTATGCAGACCAATAAGATACACATACTGTACACCAATTACTGTAGGTGAGAGACTGTAGCAGTTAGTTTTATTGTGTCTTTTTCTAAATCCTTGCTTTTGCCTGCCCTCTGCTTATTTGTTTTGGAACTATTACAGGAAGAAATTAAAGAGCACCTCGAAGTACATCTATCAGACCTTGTTCCTGAACGGAGAGAACAGTGACATTCGCATCTGTGCCTTGGGGCAGGAGTGGAACCTGCACAAAGTCTACCTGTGCCAGGTAAGTACACACACAGACACACACACTATCTCTCCAATGCCTGTTACTCACTCCACTCCATCCGTTTTGTCTCTGTCTGTCTCTCTCCTCCCCCCTTTCTTGTGTAGTCGGGGTATTTCTCTAGCATGTTCAGTGGCTCCTGGAAGGAGTCAAACATGATGGTCATTGAGTTGGAGATTCCAGATCAGAATATTGACACAGAAGGTAAGAACATATCAGGATCAAAATAATACAAATTGCAAAAGACACTGTTGCTACTATACAAGTTGATCTATGTTTCCTGTGTGTGTGTGTGTGTGTGTGTGTGTGTGTGTGTTTAGCTCTGCAGGTAGTGTTTGGGTCTCTGTACCGGGACGATGTTCTGATCAAGCCCAGCAGGGTCGTCAGTGTCCTAGCAGCCGCTTGTATGCTCCAGCTGGTCAGTAGCTTAACCACCAAAATCAATACAACCACCCACTTATGCCTCAAACGTTACATAATGGTAAAGCTAGTCATTAACAACAACATTTGTTCGATGATGATGTGAGTAAGACTGGAATGCACTCAGTGGAATGTAATGTACTGTATGAGAACAGATGATCAGAAACTGTGTGTGTGTGTGTGTGTGTGTGTGTGTGTGTGTGTGTGTGTGTGTGTGTGTGTGTGTGTGTGTGTGTGTGTGTGTGTGTGTGTTGTAGGATGGGCTGATCCAGCAGTGCGGTGAGACCATGAAGGAAAATGTCAGTGTGAAGACTGTGTGTGGCTACTACTCCTCTGCCAGTATCTACGGCCTGGACTCTGTCATGAAAAGGTCAGCAGCACCATCACACAGATATTTAATGGTACCGATAGAAACAAAATCATATTTTTCTCACTCCACATACTTGTCTGTCTCTCTGTCTCTCTGTCTCTCTCCTGCAGGTGCCTTGAATGGCTTCTCAATAACCTTATGACCCACCAGAATGTTGACCTTATGAAGGAGCTTGGGTGTGTATCTTCAATGTTTCCTGCCACAGAGCTTATACATCATACAGTCCAAGTCCTTCTGTAGTAGCTGAGTGTTGTGGAGTCAGTGTGATCAGTGTGTCTCTGTGCTCCGCCTGTCTGTAGAGTGGAAGTGATGGAACAGCTGATCCAGTCATCTGACCTGTTCGTCATGCAGGTGGAGATGGATGTCTACACTGCCCTGAAAAAGGTACTCCTTCCCTGCAGCCATTTGAGATATCAACACTGCTTGGAAAGCAGTGTATGTCTCTCTTCATCCCCTCACATGTATTAAACACTCATTTCTGTAATTCTCTCTCTCTCTCTCCATAGTGGATGTTTCTGCAGCTCAATCCATCCTGGGACGGTCCCATCAAGCAGCTGCTGGCTGATGCTGACGCCTGGCTTTGCAAACGTAGGACTGGTAAGTTCTCCTCTAGGTACACACCTATCTAAACACCACGTTTCAGTACACACACACACACACACAAACACACACACACACACAGACACTAACTAACCATTGCTATTACTGTATGTGCAGAGTTGGGAGAGGAGGAACCCTTCCTAAAAACAGAGGGAGGTGAACCCTTTGCTCCTGTCTTCAAACATGTGCGTCTTCAGTACATTATCAATGACCTCGCTTCCGCACGCATCTTAGAGAGAGACAACATCCTCGCGCCCGGTAAGATGTACAGTATTTCCGTTGTCTGTGGAAGTGTCCAATGGTCAATCTTGAACAGCATCGCTTAATATTAAAAAACAACAATTGTTTGAGTCAAATGATATTTAGTGTTTAATCAAAGTGATAGTATTAATTTATATATTTGCTGTGTGACACTCCTCTTATCCCAGATTGGCTCACCTCAGTGTACAAGAACCAGTGGTTCGCCATGCTACGGACAGAGCACGATAATGACAATGGGTGAGGCCCTGAGCTCCCAACCTTTAACACCAGTCACATAGGGACCGACGGCTATGAATGCTTTATGGCCCTTGATTGAGAAGCGTCTATAAAATGCAATAAATGCTGCCTTATATCAAATTTATAAATCTTTGCTTTCCTAATGAGTGTCATTTGTGTGTTTGTGTCCGTAGTCCGCAGGAAGCCAACAAGGAGGAGTTTGAGTTGAGCAGCATGAGGTGTGGCAGGAAACTTACCAAAGATGGAGATGTGAGTCAGACCATCAGTCTCTCCCGAGGCATGAGAACATGGGTTTTGATCGGCTTATCTCTTTCTTATGTATGTAATGTGAATGTGTCTTCTCCCAGTACTGTTGGCGGTGGACAGGCTTCAACTTTGGCTTTGACCTGCTGGTGACCTACACAAACCGCTTTATCGTCTTCAAAAGAAATACGCTCAGCCAGCCATGTGGGGGTGCTGTGAGTCTGCAGGCTCGGAGGCATCTGGCCTACAGGTCAGTGTTACTCCCAGCGGAGGGTAGCTGAGCTGTGCTCAATTCATCGCGGAGAACCATTGAATTTAGAATTGATTCATGTGTGGGAAATGTAATGATATTCTATTGTTATCATTGAAATAAGCTTTACCTGTGCTCTTCTAGGTATGACTACCCTATCACTCAATTCATTCACCATATGTCCCTCTCTGTCCAGGTTACGCCTGGCCTCATTTGATACCAGTGGAAAGCTGGTTTGCAGCCGATCCACAGGTTACCAGCTTCTCACCCTGGAGAAAGACCAGGTCAGGGAGTGAAGTGTTTCAACCACACATAATCTATACTTTGCCACCCAAGTTTAGTTACAATATTGTACGATGCCTTGTGATCTGAAGTGATATGTATATTTCTGTGGCTTCAGCAACTGACATTCAGTGCTCCCCTGTTCCTCTCTGTCACTCTTTTTTTTTCCACTCTCTCTCCCTCTTTCTTTTCACTCTCTCTCCCTCTCAGGAGTATGTGGTCATGAACCTGGACAGCCGGCTCCTGTCCTTCCCCCTCTATGTGTGCTGTAACTTCCTGTACACATCGCCTCAGTTGGACCGCCGCCCTGACGCCCCGGAACCAGAGAGCAGCACGCGCAGCGTATCTTGATGCCCGTTTCACAACTCTGACCTAAACTAGAGCCCTCTACCATTCCCATTGTAATACAACCGTGTCCACAACAGCTTCCTCAAGTCTATGGTCCCTCGCTAATACAACTGAGCCCCAAGTTGTCCCCTACAGCTGCCCCTCATTGACCAACCCTGACATCTGACATCTGCATGCTCTTCAGCCCAGTCTAGTTCAGCCCAGTCTAATTTTTTTCTAAATATTTATCATTCTGCAGCTTCCTTTTTCTATAACACTTTCATTTCCTTTTAAATTAACATTTTATTTCATTCATTTGAGATGCCTTTTTTTGTACTATTTATTTTTTACTTTTTGAATGAAAAAAAATAAATCTACAAAGACTTCTAACTGCCAATGAAGTGTCCACATCAGTGGGTAATGGTGCTATCAGAAGTGTGTGATCATGGTCATCACTTATTTCCCAAAACTCACAGGGAAGTTATCGCTATTTTGTATATTCATTATTGTCTTAATGCCTCTGTTTAATGACTTAAAGAATATGTTGGCCGCTATAGTCCGTCTAAAAGTTTGAGAAGGAGGCAATGGTATATTAAGTCGCAATAAAATTTTAATTTCAACTGACAAGATTAAAAAACAAAAAGTATTTTTAGTTTTTGTTTAATTTTCACTTTGGTTACAGTTCCAGTCTCAATTTCAGATCTGTAACATATGTTACATGATGAAGTCATAAAATGTGTCGGGTAATGATATTCATTTTGGACCAATGTGACCATAGGTAGTGTCATTACCTGAATGTTGTTACTGTTATTTATGGGATCTGAACGAAAATCACAGGTTACTGCTTGTTATCTTTACCAGTACAGTCTTTGCAATTATTCATGATGTTCAGTGACTTGTGCTGGAGTATCGTCACTGAAATGCTGTTTTGTTTTTTTACCATTATGGTCTGTTCATACATTTGTACATTATACAGAGATTATTTGACTATGTTGAACATGCATATCGTTGCTATTAAACAGTGTTTCAAAAGCTGTGTGGTGGTGCAACAATCATTTCGCTTTCACAACTAACTAGTTCCAACTGCTCTTAACCATTTTTATGTGTTGTCAAATGACACAGCGGTTTGCAGATAGCGATCCAAAATGCAAATTGTTTTACCATCTGCTTTAATTTCCATATAAAAACAGATACAAAGATGGTGGGACAGACAACCACGACACATGGTTCTTACACAACAAAAAGCACACATGGTTTGACATGGGAACTAGAGTTGAAAAGTTGTAAAAGTTCAGACCACAGCTTATGAAGGCAGAGTAAAGATTCAATTCAACAGCATTGCTATGAGGCAGAATAACTATATAATTAAAACAGTTCAGCTAGCAGGACATGCTGTAATAACGTATCCTCATACAATTCAGTGACAAATCAACCAGGGACGGACTGGGACCACAAAAAACTGATCAACACAACAATGACCTGGTCACCACTACAATGGCACAGATTTGCAGAGTAGGCCTGTCTCCTCACAGCATGCTTCAATCCGTCACTGAACAAAACACGTTCACACAGAAGCCAAAATGATCATCATTAGTAGACGCCATTGTATGTATAGTCAGAATACGATACATACATGCCAGTCAGTTTGCCATTGGTCTGTAGTCTCTCCTGAGGTATCTGCCCCTCACCTTTTCTTTCCTTATGATTTACTTTTTAAGTCATTTTTTTCTCCCCCAAAACTGTGGTAAAGAGTCAAAGCTGTGTGATATAACCACCCCATTCCCTAACTGAGGTATTGAATCTGTCAATCTCGTTTGGTCTCTCTCCTCACTGTGGTGTACGGTGAGTCTGCTGTTTAGTCTACCTCACTGTCATCAACCTCCAAGCTGACGTAAGTCAACTATGAACCCCTTGCTCGCTGTAGAGAGGAGTCCAGGCTGTGTGTCAGCTGTAGCTGAAGGCTCTCCTCACTGTGGTATAGAGTCCAGGTTCTCTTTGAGTTTGCGTGTCATGCTAGGGATCAGGTTGACATGGTCGTCCACACAGCTGCCCACACAGCTCTCCATCAGGGCTCGCACAGCTGGCTCCTTGGCTCCAGAGTCAAACAGGTCCTTAGCCTTGTCATTACAGTGCATGGTGCACCTAGTCAGCCGATCCTGGGTAAAGGCACAATTTGTCAATGTTACAAACTTCTGCAATACTAGGTGCTTGTTTGTGACAGTCCAAAATGGTGAGAAATGCTGATAAAGATGAGCAGCCCTAAAATGTAACACTTTATTAGTAGAATCATCATTAAGGGATTTGAGAACATTTGAGTTTATTGATACCTCAAAACACAATCTGAACACACACCTGAAATTTCTCTAATTCATTGGTCACCAGTCCTTGAGCCTGTGCCAGAGGGGTGTGACAGCGCTCGATACAATGGTGCACCTGAGACATCGAGTCCGTGGAGCGATCACAGCACTCAGCACTGCACTTGAACATGCGACCCTGGTTACACATGCACAGAAGAGGTCACTTGACAAGTTGCCACCAGATATTGTTGTTGTTCAGATGATAGACTGTGCAAACATTGGAAAGATCTGTGGCTTGCAATGAATGAGTGATTTCTAAAATAAGTATGTCCATAACGAATATGTACAACTACACTCCAGTTGCAGGTACATGTACACTTACTTGCATCTTGCGAATGTGGTCCCGTTCTAAACTCTGCACCATTTCTTCGATCGAAGTCTGCACACGAGATTGATGCGCTTCAGCCATCTCGAAGGTTGATCTCACTCTCAGCAGCACAGATATTCAAGCAAAGAATTGCTTGAATGCAACAATATTTGTTTTGACTAAAGTGTACTATATGCACTATATCCACTAGAATTACATACAATGTGTTATTGCTAGATTCAAAACCTTCTTGTATTACTGAATCAAAGTAAGGTCACCTCGACGAAAAGCATGCTTCATGGTAATAACGTCAGCTACGTCATTTCCTGGCCTTGTTCCGTGTTGGCTACGTCTGTCAAAATTCCGGTTCCGGTCGTTTTCACGGTTGCAGCGCGAAGTCTGCCCCGAAAACACTTTGAACTTTACTCAGCGACTCTTGTATTCCTTTCTCACAGACTCCCTTCGACTAACCTACTAGGTAGCTGTCCAAGTAAGTGAAACATGTACCTAGTTTTAAAGGTAGTGATAAACTCGTTGTAAAACTTTCTTCTGAACTCCTGAATTCTTCAACTCAACTTACTTTTGAAACGGTGAGCACTACCACTGCACAGCACGGGTTGATATTAGTAATATAAAATATGCTATGACCGATTTATGGATACCTGACTACGTTTAATGTGTTGGTCAATCCCATTTTTTGGCATAGTAATTGAGTGACATTACTACACAGTAGGCTACACTTTTGGTACAGTTCCTGCTCAATGGGTCATGGGTAAATTTTTCAGTTGTGACTAGCCTGCTTGATTATGTGAAGAATCATACCAAAGTGACATGTTGATGAATGAACTGAATGTGTCATATCTTTTTCTTCTCGTCATTGAATGATTGTCTTCACAGATGTCCAAGCCTGTAACGAATTGAATGCCAATGATGATTCTGAGAAACCTGTCAATCAGGACACTCCTGTTCTTGGGGCTATGTCAAGCTGGACGGCGGAGTCTAGCCTCCGCTCCAGAACTCAGAGATCCACCCAAAAAGATAGGTAAACCCACCATAGTCCTCATTCCACTGCATGTGTCAATGGCATTATCTAGTCAGTGGTGTGTGGCTACATGTTGACGTGGCATCAAATGCACAGCTTAGGCAGGACTAATGCATCAATTTTTAAAGGTTATTTTTTGAGTGGGTCAGTCCCACTCTGTTATATTTTTCATTGAATAGAGATAGTGAAGAAAGACAGGAAAGTAAGGAGGAGAGGGTATGTCAGTAGGGCATGGGCCGGATTCTAACCCATGCCGACATGGGCACATGTGTGCACTGTAGGCCATGGTGCTAGACCATTGGACCACCCCAGGACACATGCATCAGCTTTTTAGAGAGATGTGCATGAACCAACATTGATTATTCTATAAGATATGTCATCTCTTGGATTTCAGGTGACATTTAGCTTTGTTTTCTCATTTTCAGCTGTGGTTGGAGCCGGCATCGGTGGGACAGCAACTGCTTACTTCCTGAGACAGGAATTTGGAGCAGGGGTGAAGATTGATGTGTTTGAGCCGGGCACCATTGGGGGGCGGCTGGCCACAGAGAAGATCGGAGAGTACGACTATGAAACGGGAGGTGCAGTGATCCATCCCCTGAACCTGCACATGAAGCACTTCATTGACAAATTAGGTGAGACACATCAAATCAAAATCAAATCACATTTTATTTGTCAAGTACATCTCATACAGTCGTAATTGACAGTGAAATGCTTTGGGATGCTGCTCCTCACTCAACGACAACAGTTCAGCAACAATCAACAAGTTAACACTAAGAGTAATACAAAAAAGTGACAATAGTACTTGTGCAAATAATATGCAATAATATTATGGAATTCTATTCCATAATAGCTTTTTCTCAGATACTGTCATACACAGGCATACACTAATTTGCTTATATAGCATGAACAGAGTGATTTAGTTGAGACCAACACATTAGATATAACTAAATACATCACCTCTCTCCATTCCCCATGTTTCTCCCAGGTCTTTCTCAGAGGCGAGACCTCCCTTCCAAGATGGCCATCTTTGATGGGAAGGAGCTCACCTTTGAAGAGAGTGACTGGTTTTTTGTGAACTTCCTGCGCTTACTCTGGCGATACGGGTTCAACTTCCTTCGCATGCAGATGTGGGTGGAAAGTGTTCTGGACAAGTTCATGAGGTGAGTCTATACTTTAATCAAATAAGTTCAAACTTACACAGCCTTTTAGTATGAAAGATGAATATCATTGCAGAGAGAATACTGTTCACTTTCCTTATTTATTGGGAGGGGGTTTTTGTGTTTATTTTTCGTTTTTTTTCTAGGATTTACCAGTACCAGCAGTTTGGCTACTCCTTCTCCAGTGTGGAAAAGCTCCTTCATGCTATGGGTGGTGACGGTTTCCTGACACTCGCCAATCAGACACTGGAGGAGGCCATGTTGGGGGAGGGGTTTTCCCAGAGCTTCCTCAATGACATTGTAGCACCTGTCACTCGTGTAAACTATGGTCAAAGTGTTCGTATCAATGGCTTTGTTGGTGAGTTTGTGGGTAATGAGGCGGACAATCGTTTTGTTTCCGTAGATCGTCAGTCCTGTTTATTTGCAGCGCATCGACATTCAGCTGTGTGTGTCTGAAACAGTAGTTTAGATCTATTTTCTCCTTTCTAGGGGCAGTGTCTCTAGCAGGGGCAGACCCAGGCTTGTGGGCAGTGGATGGGGGTAACAGAAGGGTGTGCTCAGGGCTCTTGTACAACAGCAAGGCTGAGCTTATCCCAGCCAGAGTCACTGCCATCTCTGTCAAGCTGCGGCCATCCAAGTCAGGTACATTATGAACGCATACTGTAGATAATTGTGACATGAATCTTCAGAATAGCCTACTACACACCCTTCTCTCTCCTCTTTCTCTGGTTAGGTAACACACTCAGTTTTTATGAGGTGAACTACGTCGGGGAGTCTGGTTCCGCACACTCCCTGTATGACATTGTGATTGTGGCCACACCTCTCCACCAGGGCAAGTCTGACATCACCTTTGCGGGCTTCTCCCCGCCCATCCCCTCTCATTACCCTGGGCGCTACCACCAGACTGTGACCACTATGGTCCATGGCCTCCTGAACGTGTCCTACCTGGGGACCTCGGAGAAGCCCACGCACTTCAGAGTGTCAGACGTACTCACCACTGACAGCAAGGGCTCCGTCATCAATAGCCTGAGCTCCATCGACCCGGTGCACATCCCACCAGGTTACACGCGGCCCCCGGCCAGCGAGAGCAAAGTGTGGAAGGTGTTCTCCCCCCAGCCTCTGTCCCAGGAGCAGCTCCAGCACATGTTCCTGTCCCGGGACTTTGTCTCTGAGACACGGTGGCTGGCGTACCCCTCGTATAACCCACCCCACCGCAGGACCCCGCCGTTCATCCTGCATGAGCGCATGTACTACCTGAATGCTGTGGAGTGGGCGGCCAGCGCCATGGAGATGAGCGCCATCTCAGCCAGGAACCTGGCGCTGCTGGCACACCACCGCTGGCACAGCCAGGGGGGCAAGATTGACCAGGAAGACCTGCATACCCGCCTGAGGGGAGAACTGTGAGGGGGGCGGAGGGAGGGAGGGATAGCGGGTTAAAAAGAGGAAATGAGGAGTATGAGCAATAATACTAGTCGTAGATATTCCACACTGAAACACTCCTGTCTGGTGAATTCTAATCTAGGGTGGGTTGTACTCATGATTATCATCTTAACACTAAAGATAAACCCACTATTTTTTTTTTATAGAAAAAGTCAACTTGCATAATACATCACCAGCAACATTAGATCTTTTAAAGTCTTTGAGAAAATGTGGAACAAGGTGATATTGTACTGTGCTAGAATATAATGATCACTGTGACACCAGCATGGTAAACTATGCTGTACTGCAGGGTAAAAGTACAACTCTTGTTTAGTGGATGTACTGTACGGGTCTTGAACAAACTACAAAACCTTGGTTTGTAATAGATTAGAGCTCAGTGTTCATAGCGTTGTAATCTAGATGGCGCTACACCTAACTTTCTGTCGTTAGAAATGAGCACCAAATATATTTGGATAATGCACCTTGTGACTGATGTCCTCAGATATACTGTCTGTATACTGGATCCATTTCCACGTGTCCCTGCTGTATTGCAGGGTTTCTACCTCTGGGGTAGTTTTTGTTTGTCTAAAAAAATGAAGTATATCTTCAATGACTAATTGATAGTTGCAATGAAAGGATGGTATTTGATTGACAAATTGGCCAACTGATAATCAAGTGATTATCAATCATTGAACAAACCCATTAGGTCCTGTGCTTTTAACACTTTTTTTATTTATTAAAATTCGAAATATAATGTTAGCCATTAGGGACTACCTATTCGCACTGATCCTTTGATGTCATTTGAAAATGTTTTGTGGTCTTTCTTACCACATTTTAAAACTGCTATAGTGCCTTTAAAATGACTAAGCAATACGTCTTTATTTCTACTAATAGAAAATATTTTGTGTGTCTTTGTTGTCTGAGATGAGAAAGTCTTCCACTGGGACCAAACTTGGATTTATGATTAGAACACAAAGTACATTGTTTATAAGTATCCTTCAGGCGGATTTGAACAAAGACAAGATCATCTTCTAGCCTGGGAGATAAATGTGTATTCCCTCTCTCACCTGTCTAGAACTGCTGTGATAACATAGTTGAATCAGCCTTTCTAATGCACATTTAGATGTTTTAGGGTTTCTATAAGGTTTTCAAGAGTTTGTTAATTATGTGGTAGATGTACTGTACAACCATATAGATGGTGCACTTTAATTGAGAGAATATTGTTGAATTAACACCAAAGTCACTAATGTTAGATTACTAGAGAAAGGTTAGTTTGAGCCTTGAGAACTGTTTTGACATTTAATAATGACAGCATTTGTAAAACTGGTATTTGGAATCAGCATTTGTAACTGGGATGTCTTTTGCCTCTTTTGACATGGTTTTCAGGAAATAATGTAAAACCTTCAATCATGTTGTCATCCATGAATGGGAGACTTTTTGAAATGTATGTTTACAATCTTAATAAAATGGGTGACAAAAATGGCAATTGTGATTTCCTCAGGCTACTATTTTGTACTGTTGAGAATGGTGCTACTTAATATGGTACTTAGTATATATATATATATATATATATATATATATATTGCAGACACATTGTGTGCACATTGTTTGCATATATGCAAATAGCCATACCTGTGTCCTTCTTTTCAACAAACCAGACATTTGCCTACAGTGCAGATAAGAACATTTAACCTCTGCCACAGGTCAAGTTGTAAGATGACACAGATGTATCAACGGTATTTCAAGAGATGACCAAGAAGTTCAGGACTCATACACACATTCACAGTTACAAAACAAAATGGGAGCGAAACTGAACGTTGTGTACCAAAAATGACATCAGATCATTGTGCACAGTGGATGAATTGTCTCCTAGACTGTTGTCTCCTAGACAACAGTCTGCCCCCCACATTAGAACACAGTGTCAAAGATGCAAAGTAAAACAACCATTTTTATCCCAGAGAGGAAATGAACATTGCTTTTGACAACACTGGCAGACCGTCCCTCGTCCCCCCCAGACCCCTCCTTTCCAAACACACACCAGCACCCCAAATAAAGGGCCATCTGACAGAGGAACCGACAATGGGTGGCATTCACGCCCAGTATAATGACACGTCTGTGTTGTGCCCGGGATGTGCCACCCAGCTGCCCTCAGGTAGGGAGAGACAATGGTACCACAGCCGCCTGTCCATGCAAAGCATGTGATGACAGTGAATGTATAAGAAGCCACTCGGTGACAAAAACACAACACACAGTTTGGACTGACACCTAGCACCTTCTAAAGCCAGCCAGGGAGCCAAGATGAGAGTCCAAGTGCCCATATTTCTCTTTCTCGCTGCGGCAGGATTTCATACTGGTAAGATAATTGAATGACATGACATTACATATTAATTTTTGTAATTTCAACAATTTTAAGAGCCATTGTTTGCTTTATACTTCTCCAAGACTGCTGGTGGACTGTACCGTAGTGAGCATAGTGAGTTCGATGCTGTTTTGTAGATGGAGATTTTATTTTATTTTAAGGGTTGACACAGGTTGCAATATTGTTTTGATTAGTATCCTCATGGGAATTGGTGAAGTACATTTCGTACATAAAGCTTTTGACTGTTTTTATTTGTGCTTTTATTAGTTATGTGTTGAAGCTATACATTGGTTGCCGTTTGTTGCTTCATATCAGTCATACAGAAGAGAGAAATCAAACTGGGATGTTGCATCCTAATGCAGATCCAATTTTGCAAGATCAATATAAAAATGCATCAGGTAATAATAATACCTGTATTACTGTAGTAATAATAATACCTGTATTACTGTAGTAATAATAATACCTGTATTACTGTAGGCAACCTACTTTATCACTCAACAAGAGGAAAATAGTTTGACTTGGTCTACTGAAACAGTCTGACTAATAAATGTCCATGGTTTTTGTAATTATTATGAATATAATAATGAAATAAGTGTGGATTAATCTGACATAATTAATTACTTGTGACATCCTCAGCTCTCACCGCATCCCTGGAATCTGCAGAGAAAGAAGACACATTTGCTGAGGAAGGTAAGAAAGGTCATTCATGATGATGATGATGATGATGATGATGATGATGATGATGATGATGTGGTGGTGGTGGTGGTGGTGGTTTGCATCACTGACAACTCGTGCTACTTAATTCTAAAACTCTCTCACCCTCTTTCCAGTGGGGGAGCTTAGCGCACTGCAAAAGAGAGGTAAGATAACCACAATAATCTCTTTAAAACTATTATCTTTCATCATACTTTCAATTTAAAATGCAAAACATCATATAGCAGTATCAGCGTTCATAGTCCTTTTATAACACTACAGATACAATGGTAGTTTACACTGGAATGTCTCTCAGCCTTTTGCTCCATGAACAGTACTTTGCATATTATTTACTTCCTCATTTGACTGAACGTATCTCCCCCTGCCTGCAGTAGTTATCTTCCCTACAGTAGTACGACTGCTCATTGCACTCATGTTTGCATTAAGCAAAAACATTCTCCGCCCTCTCCTCTCTGTTCTCAGATCAGATGGAGTTTGAAGCAGCTCAAATGAATGGTAAGGGTGGAATGCAGTGACCACAGGCCAAAGGCTCAGGGCCATGATCTTTTAAGGGCCTGAATGGTCTCTATGTCCAAACAGGTATTGAGTTGGTTCAGTGGTGTTCTTCTCCCAGGTAGAATGACAAATTGACATTAACTGAAATAAATTGACATTAACTGAAATAAATTGACATAATGCAACATAATGCAACATTAACGATATGTACATTTCCGTCCATCTACAGAGGATCAGGACAGGGAAGATGTCCGCTACTTGGGTAAGAGAATCATTACAAGTTATTAAAAATGATGTTGTTATAATTTGATTTATTAGGTTCATCAGGGTTGTCATTATGGACATTTTTCATCTTTTAATTGTTCTTTTATAGAGGCTGTTCAAGATGAACATACAGATGGTAAGAAGTCTGCAATAATACATTCATTAATTTGACTATTTATATTGATATAAATAAAAATGTGAGCTACTTATATTATTGCACTCATATCCACATACAATATTACTCATATAAAATAAACTTAACAGAGAAAGAAAATGCAGCTGTCGAAGAAGAAGAAGATGACACTGGTAAGGGAATATTGCATGCCATGTATGACAAAACACAGAAAAAACATTGGTTACTGACTGCACATGTGATGTTTACATCTTTACAATGTAAGATTATTTAATGTGTTCATGTTATTTTCCAGTAGAGGGAGACATAAACGTGGAGGCAGACCATGAGGGTAGGGAACGGTTGAACATGTTTCAAATACACACCTCTAGATGGCATTCAAGTGTTTTTAGACACATGGATTGTGTCTTCATAGCAGTCAATGTACTGCATTAATGGTTATTAAGTTCATTATGATCAAAATTATATATATATATATATATAGATTCATTCAGCAACATATGTCATATTCTCCTATTCCAACAGAATCAGAATCAGATTCAGAATCTGAGTCTCATGAGGACATAAGTGAGTACAATGGCTCTCCAAATGTGTTTATTCTCCCTATTCAGAAACTTAAAGTATAGAAAGAAACATTGTATCCTATGTCATTCCTATGTCAAAATTTACATTTTAATTTCCTAACTTGTTTCCTAATTTTTCATAGGTATGAGGCAAAAGCGTGGTAAGCATTCCTTCCAATGTGTTGGAGAGTCTCACACAGGCAGTGTTGCATAACCAGTTAAAAACACCAAATGACACATGATATGTAATAAATTGTGTTATTGTGAAGAGTTAGATTTATGCTCATAATTGTTTTTGGTGCAATACCACACAATTGAAAATAAAAACACCACACGAAATTATCACACAACGCACATTAAACAACGCCCATTATTCACTCACTCCAAGATTGTGTTTTCAATAATCTTAATAATTCTGTTCCTTTTTAGAGCATCATGAGGCTGAGGACATGGGCAATTTAGGTATGATACATGATACATACAAGTCTTGTACCTTTTGATTACAGTAAAACACTAGTAGAAAGATTTCATAATGTTGTCGTCGTCCCCACCTTTTTCTTTTCACAGATGAGCTCATTGAGGACTTAGCCACAGATGAAGGTGATCATTCCTAGAATGTCTTCCCTATTACATAACATAATAGGGAAGAAGACTTTGTCCTAGACCACGAGTCACTGTTTGTCACTAGCAAAGTGTGTGTGTGTGTGTGTGTGTGTGTGTGTGTGTGTGTGTGTGTGTGTGTGTGTGTGTGTGTGCGTGTGTGTCTGTCTGTGTGTCTGTCTGTGTGTGGCTTGTTTAGGTGATTTATCCGTCATAAGTCTGTCCAGTGAAACATGAATATACTTTTACAACACAGTAAACACAAATAACTTCCCTTTCTACAGTTGTATAACAGCTGTTGGTTAGGTAACTAACTTCATCCAGAAAGTAAACAACATATTTTATGACACTCAAGCTATTTGTGCATTGTAAAAAGCAATCATGACTGAGAACATGAACACCACTTGTGTAATTGTTGTACAGTTAACAATCTACATTACGGAAAATTGCTTATTTTATGAACTATGCCAGTCACTGTAAAAAAACAAGTGAATGTTATGTCTGTTGTCAAACACATTTCTTTTCAGGTCAAATGTTCTTTATGGGTTTATGAGCAAAAACATCCCATAATGCATCTTAACATAAGATAATAGCCAGAAGACTTTGTCCTAGACCACAAGACACTCTTTGTGTCACTACCGAAGAGAAACTATTTGATTCTCTGTCATCAACTCCCAGGTTTTACAGCATGGCTTCCAGTTCACAGGCAACATATGATTGTTTGTGTGAATGTTGGACCCTCTAGTATTTGAGTGTATCTAGGACAGAAATCCAGGGCACTCAAAGACGCCTCTCCCCAGGTGCTCATTGTGCTTGATTTATACTGTATCATCTGCTCATGCTATTTTTGGACTCCAAGATGCACTGTTCCTTTCCTACCCAGCTAGGAAAGTCAAGAGAAGGTATATTTTGGACAAACTCAATCGAACCAAGGTTGCTAGTATTCAAGGTCATGTGCAGTCTTTCTTTAGCCTCTGTGCACTGATTACTCAGAATCAATTCATATAAGGGTATGGAAAAAAAGCAATTTAATGTGGCACATCACAACTATGCGATCCAATTTATGGGGTTCACCTATGCAAGAGGATGCACTTTGCTTGCTACTCTATGGGCAAAAGGCCCTTAGGTTCTAAATCAGTGGTAGACCTATACACACCCTCTACGCACAAGAGTGAGTCAGCTCACATGTTGGAGGCCAAGAGGTGAGAGGTGATACTGCCTTGGGAGCCTTAGGAGAGTAGTCATGCATCCATGTGTGTGTGAGATGAACCCTAAAAGGATGCATTGTCTTTTCCTGCGTCACAGCTGTGGTGGAGTGAGTCTGTGAGGGCATCGTTTGAGAGGGAGGCGGAGCATGCAGACATATCCACCTACCATTACAGGACCTGAGGAACATTGTGTAGCGGAACAGTTTACTGTCAATAAAGAGGAAATATTTCACCAGTCTACATCACAGCTGTGTGACTGTAATTTATGGTTGGTTATGGTTATTACAAGTGCTGTGATTTATGTATTGTGTCCCTTTCCTATCATCATACACCATAGGTAAACATAGAAAAGAAGACAATGAAAACAGAGGGGTAGGTTTCGATTTTTATTTTATTTTTTATTTATTTTTTTCTCTCTCCCAGTCCAGTCTCAGTGGACATGGGAGTGTATGCTGTCTGTGCAGAACAACAAACCAGTCTTTTCTTTGGTACCTAAAAAAAAGGAATTAAGGCAACTACAGCATCTATAGGTCTAATTGCGTTTAGTACTGCAGCTCAATAGCCACTATTGGATGGGATCCTAGCGGCGGTCTAGGCCCCCCCTCATTCCAACAACAGCGCATCTAGGGCAAGGTCCACACCACACAACCCAGGTCCAAAACAACTCCAGGTTTAGGGTTCTACTCTGCCTCACACCAATTTCATCAACCGGATACCAGAACTCATATCACTGAGGTTAGCAAGAGCAACCCAACAGCGTATGCAAGACAGTATACATTCCACAGAGCAAAAATACAGGGAAGTAGCTGTTAGAATTTTGCAAGTTGGAATTGCAAAACAAATAAACTAAAGGCTTGAGCAGAACTAACGCATTACACCGCCTAGTTTGATGCAATCAAGTTTTACAGGAAATTTAAGGTCTGGTTTCATTTGAGATTTTCCCAGCATTAACCAACATTCGACCAATAATTTTGTTCAGATCTACCTCAGTGTGTTCAGGTAGAGGTCTGTAAGCATAGAGAATGTAGACTCAGAAGAGATACAGTACTGATGAAAGGTAGACGGTGTCGTCCTCAACGTTTTATAATGATCCCTTTAAAACCATTTGACTTTAACCACGAGGACACGGCTTACTGAGGATTACTGGGGAGGTTTTCGCCCGTTGTAGCCAAGCAAACCTCCCATTAAAATAATAATGATTGGTTCTTCTCATTCATGTAAGCCCTATTTAGTAAGGTGAGAGGCTAGGGGCTGGTTTCACAGACAAGGCTTAAGCCTAGTCCTACACTAAAAAGCATCCTCACTGGCAATTTGCCATTGAAAATGTGACTTAGTCCAGGACTAGGCGTAAGCCTTGCCTGGGAAACCGGTCGTAGGTATCCTAGAGACACCAACTCTGCACTCATAACAAAAGCATATGGCAGAAAGAATCAGAGAGGGTCAAATCCACACCCAGGTGTAGCTTATTCATGTTGAGCCTGTCCCGCTACAGAACGTAGTTAGTTAAACTAGAGAACATGTGATAAAAAGTCATTTTAATTCTGTAGTAGATTAAGAAAAAGAAAAAAATCTCAAAGGGATCATTTTAACATGTTGAGAAAGCTGAGGCCTGATCAGCCCAGAGAGGGCTTGCAGCCAACTCCAATATGCTTGTTTTTTTTCTTCCATTTTTGATATGCTTCTCTTCAGTCCAAAGGTTCTGTTTATTGGCAACGCCATAAACTGAGTTTTATCATGAAAAGGCAGGGGCACTAATCCTCCTCCTAAATTCACGGGGAATACAAGGTGATCAGATCCAACACACAATTCTTAAATGATTAGTGACAAGAGACACGCAAACACTCACATCCTCGACAATGGCATTTAAAGTCGGAAAACCACACCAATAACCTCGCTTTGCACCTACAAAATACTGTTTTCTCTAGGTTACTTTCAGCATGTGTTATCTATGACTGGAGAAATACATCTGTCAATATATGCTAATACTGCATTGTAGTTGTTCTTTTGTCATCCTAACTTGTAAAATAAGATTAAAAAACATGAACATGGTTGTATGTACATAATTACAATAAAAAAATGGAAGTAGTGGAGTATCAGAAAAAAGAACTCATTTGGTTGATGTTTTTTTGATTAGATATTTACAGAATCATGAGCATTGAAAAAGCAAAAAAAAAAAAAAAAAAAAAAAATACAGCAAAGTCAGAAAAAACAGTGACAAAGAACACAAATGTTCCCATTGGAAGTGATCTGGCGCAGAAACAGAACAAACACAACCATTAATTAAGGTTGAGAATGACACAGCCAAGAACCACAGGCCCATATCACAAGTCCTTTTTTTCTTTTTTTTTTCCTCATTATAAAAAACACATCTCTTCTTTTTTATGCATTTTTTTTTCCTTCGGGTATGTTGCCTAGGGGCGAACGGTTTACGTCTCCGCCCTCCACCCTGCCTCCCCTCTTCTCCCTTCTCTTCTGGTGTGAGCTGGCACGTTCTCTCTCCTCCCCTGCGTTGGGGTGCCAGCCAGGGCTCACAGGATGACATAGGTGAAGATAGCCATGATACCAGCGCTGATCAGGCCAGAGATGGGCACCGTCACGAACCACGCCATGAAGATGTTACGGAACAGACGCCAGTCCACAGCCTTCTTGGAGCGCAGCCAGCCAACCGCTACCACGGAACCCACCTGGCAACCAACACACACACGCGATTAACTGTCTCACTTGTCATTATCCTCCACCTGAGAGTCATGACAGAGCATGACCCATTAAGAGGGCATGGCCAACTCTGCTCTGAGGAAATTCATCAATACAGTTGTGAAGCAAAGTGTTAAAAGGTAAAAACACAGAACTTTCCAGAATGTTTGTTGTGAACATAGGGATTTTCAGTTCTTCAAATGAAAAGTAGAAGTTCCAACTTGTTCTACTTTTCAAGTATAAAATCGGACATCCTCCTGTTTACTGCACCGTTCTTTTCCCATTACGCAGCCCCCCTCCCCTCCCCTCCATGTCTCCAGAGTCTAGACCACAGAGCCTGCCTAGCTTACCTTGCAGTGGGTGGTAGAGACAGGCAGGCCAATGTTGGAGGCAACCACAACGGTCAAGGCTGAGGCGAGTTCAATGCTGAAACCACTGCAGGGGAAAATAAAAATCAGACTTGTTGAGTCACTGTGTGGTCCTGTGTGGTTGTGTGTGTGTCCATCTAGGGATATTGTGTAGTCTGGTCTCATTTTTGAGATCTGTAATGTCTGGGGAGGATGTGGTTCTCTTTAGTCAAACAGCGCTTGAATGCAGAAAAGTAATAAACTAAGGAGAAGCAGTACTGGGATAGTCTGGTACCTTGAGGGGGTGATGGGGGTGAGGTCCTTGCCCATGGTTTGGATCACTCTGCGACCCCAAACCCAGAGCCCAGCGCAGATGCCCACTCCTCCGTACAGCAGCAGCCAGATGGGTGTGGGGGTGTTGGAGGTCACTGAGCCACTCTGGTACACCAACCACAGAGCTACTAAGGGGCCAATCGCATTACTGCAAGAGGAGGAAGAGATGGGGTTAACTTCAATAAGAATTCAACCCAACTAGTCACAAATACCAGATCAACCACTGTTGACAGACAACCAACCCTCTTTAGAAAGCATGCAAATGACCGATGCTAACTGACCTCTACGAAGGGACATACCTGACGTCATTGCCTCCGTGAGCAAAGGAGCCGAAGCAGGCAGTGAGAATTTGGAGGAACTGGAAGAGTGAGGAGACCTCAGGACGGTCGCGGTCCAACCTGTCATCCTCCAGGGAGCTGTGGCTGCTGCCTGCATCCTCCTCCACCATCTCCAGGGTCACCTCGCCCTCCCCCAGGCCCTCGGGAGCCCCGTGCTCGGCCACGGCGTTGCAGTAGCTGGTGTAGCTGTCCATGCGGACGCGCTTCCTCTCCTGACTCCCCGCGCCCGAGGCCTTGTCGCTGTCCTCGCTGGCGCGGAACTCGCCCTCCTTGTGCCGGTACTCACCGTGCATGCCGATGATGGCCATGGTGTAGGAGGTGTAGCTGTTGTTGCGGTGGATGGGCCGGTCGCCTGCCTCTCCCATGCAGTCGCCCACCTTGGCCAGATGGAGCTTGTGCAGCAGGTCCTTGTAGAGGCCAGAGTCCTTGTGCACCGTGTGGTACTGGCTATAACCGTTGCTGGGGACATGGGCCGGCCCATTGCTGAACTGGACCTGACTGTTGAACTGGACTTGATTGTTGATCTGGACCTGTTTGGCGACTGAAGAACAAAAAAAAAGACAAGAAGGTTTCGTTGTCAGGGAATGACACAATTCAGGGAAAGTTCTGTTCTTGCTGTGTGTGTAGGAGGAAGGCTGACCAACATCATTCATGGAATATTTGACGCCCTTTCCTCACGATTCCCAACCCGCCAACCGAGGCAGACTAAACTCCCCATGACTCACACTTACCACTGCCGTTGCCGTTCTCACAGTCCTTGGCGTCCTTGTTGTCGACATCATCAGAATCTCCAATGTCAAAGGTCACCCTGCGCTCCTCAGGGGGAGGTTGGGGCTGAGAGTGTGTGTCCTCTTCGGCAGGGGAGGCAGGGGAAGGAGGTGTAGAAGGCTCCTCGGGAACAGGCTTCAGGATTGGACAGTGAGCCTCTCTCAACTCCCTCTTCTCCATCAGGGGGCTCTCAGAGGGGCTGGAAGACTTCATATCTCCTGGAAGGAGAGAGGGAGAAAGAAGGTGGGTTAGACTACCTGGGTCGTGTCGACTGTATAGCGAGGTAACATGAGTAAGCACATATGGTTCTTATAAAACCACAGCACTGGGGCGTAACAAGAATTGCATTCCCGGACCATACGAAAGTATGTCCAATTCACTGAGAGCAAGTCAAAGTGTTCACAAGAGCGAATAAATGGATTATGACCTCATGACAGCATATTGGCACTGTACTGGCGGTTAATCCTTTACATGCATCCGTCACATGTAGACAGTCAAAGTCTGAATGTGAACAGGTCTAACCACATCTTTGTGTGGCGTCAAACCAGTTGATACTCAATGCAAACAAACATTCTGCCGCGTGATAATACTAAGGACAGTTTGGTCTTCCAGCCAGTTGACATGATTGCATCATCAAAACTGGTTCAGACAGGAGGGGTCGGTGTGCTAGCTGCTAGCAGTGTATTTTCAGCTGGAGCCACGTCAACTGTCGGCATTGCTTGAGTCACCCACAGCTTTGACACCATGATGCAGTGCCAACTCAATGTCAACCTTAAGTCAGCCCAAGACTATTTTAGTCAAGGAGGTAAAGGCCAATTAGTGGATCACTATGACCCAAATAGGTTGCCTGTGTCTGCCAGTCTAGGTCAGCCACAAACAGACCGTGTCAGTCCAGATTGACCTCAACAACCTGGTATTTACCTTCCTAAAAGAGACACAGTCAGGTGCTTCTGTCAAAGTCAAGAAATTGTTCATTATTGAAGTGATCTACGGGCTTAATAAATGGGCTTAGTTTTAATCCTGTAGCACCATGTGATAGGGCACAGTTCTGGAGTTTAATAGGTAGTCCCAAAAACTCAAACAAGCCAAAAGAAAAACGATGACAATTACTTTTCTCAGCACAATGTTGTGGCGCTTAGATTTATTGACACTTAAATCTGACTCATATTCAACAACCAAGACTTTTTTGGTAAGCTTAAAGAGTGAAGGGGTAGTTAGGCCAAATAAAACACTTCCACATCAAGCAGATGCTTTCATGTTTAACAGCCTCATTTAAATCCTTATTCCGTCTGATGGATTAGATTAAACCCTTGGCTCGAGACGTTTGGAGCCACACATACATTATTACTAAAATCCCTCAAACACTTGGCACTTTGCTCAGTGGCTCATTTAAGGGACCAACTATCTAGCAGTGACCCATGAAACTGCTTTTCCAGGTATTACCATAGCATCTCAGGCTACATCTTAACAGTCCCTCCTAAAGACCTCTTCACCCCCACTACAAGTTTCTCTCCTGTTGTTGAATTAAAAAAAATAAAATAATAATCCTTCTTCTAGCATTGTGACTGCCTATGGCCCCTGGTCTGAGCATTGATTACTTTATCTTATGATGACTGATGGATAGATGATTCACTTACTTAAACAAATTTATTTGTTGTAAGTCGCTTTGGATAAAGGCATCTGCTAAATGCCATAAATGTAAATCTCTAACTAGGGGAAAGAGCACCTCTGAAAATAATATGGGCGAAAGATGAATTAGCATATTATAGAACTGCCCTAATTGGCACATGGTACACGAGGACAGAGGAAAAAACAAAAAAAAACAAGATACTTACGTTCAATTTTCTTCTTGAGGCGCGGGCAGACAACGAACCAGACCAGCAGTGCGGTCAGCACAGCGCAGCCCAGGGAGACGAGCAGCGTGCCCCACCATGGGATTTTATCAAAGCCCAGCACTGGAGGAGCCACAGGGTTCCGCAGAGAGACACGTGGGAAATAGGAGGAAAGGGAGTTTTGAAAACAAGGCAGCAGGCGCTACCTTTCTACAGGTATACAGTATAGAGGACAACAAGCACTGAGAGAGTGGATATTCCATCTGGGGCTTTATCCATAGTCGCCATTGAATTACAGCTGGGAAATAGTCTCAATTTAAACAATGTTAATTCACATATACAAAGTAAAAATTGTTTTAGGTTTATCATGATACAGAAATATTGTAATCATCATAACTAGGCTATACATTTTCTACTGGAACATGAATGAGACTGGCAAATAATCAAATAAAAGGGTAAATTGCCCAAATAATTTGAATGCTACTTAAATGAATCTCTACCTTAACATTTTCCATGGAAATATGGCGATCATGAGTACATCTTCCCTGTCAACACTAGCTACAGAGATGAGGAACTACAAACAAGTGGCAAATGTCCTTGTCAAATATGGTGGGCATGTGTGACTGTGCCCCCGTAGATGAAGTTATGCAACGCCTTTAGGGTGAGAGGAGTGTGTGAATGACCAGGGATGTTGCAGTGCCCCCCCCCCCCCCCCCTCGTGTGTCCACCATCTGCACAAGGACAGGCAGTGCCTTAAAAAGTTAGGTGAGCAGGCTGAAAAAAAAAAAGAAAGAGAAAAAAAAAAAAGAAGGTGCCTTCACTTTTACTTGAGTGTCCGCTGTAGCATGAAGGGCACCCGCTTGCCAAGACTGCGGTACCAATGTGTGTGTGTCACCGCAGTGTTGTGTGCTGGCAGGGATAAGGGACCATTACAGATTGTATCCTTGGGGAAGAACCACCACAGACATGCAGTGGGGAAGATCAGCATGTCAGCAATGTGGTCAGGGAATTGTTTTTAATAAAAAAGAAGAAGAAAAAAAAAAAAAGAAATTCTCACTAAGACTGCGGTGACCTTGGCCACACAATAAAAAGAAGCCCTACTATAGGCTGGGATGTGAAAAACAAACAAAAAGGAAATGAAGGCTAGGGCTCAAGAGATAACGATGTCTCGGCTGTGGAGCTTGCTGAAGGGCAGAGTCCACAGTGCTCCCTCCCGGGTACAGACTCACCCGCACATGCGGCTGCAGGAGACTGCACATCAGCGATGTGTATTTAGTTACGCAACACACATCCACCCCCTCCAGGAAGGGAGAGGCAAGGCAGACAAGTGGAGGAGAGAAGTGGAGACAGGAAAGGGGCCGTTCAAGTTTTTTTTTTTTTTCCTTAGGACAGCTGGGCCTTCTTTCAATAGAATAACAAAGTGGCAGTGGGACATCCCAAAACAGGTGCGACCAGACACCAGATGGGCGGGGACAGGATAGGAATTGGGTGTCAAATTAGGAGTGGGCAAAAATAAGCTACCCCTGAAAAGGAGAGATAATGGGGTCTGTGTATTCAGGATGTGCTGAGGGATATGTATATGTAGACAGTAAGTGTTGATAACCTCATAGGGGGGGGGGGGGGGGGTCACATCTCTAGAGACAATGAGGGGCAAAAAAAAGAAAAAAGCTAGCGATGGGCTAGGCGTGTTATAAACACACCCACACAAAAGGGGCGAGTCTACACCACAGCACGCAGTGGGATGAATGAGAGAGTGCTCAGGAAGTGGAATTTAACCACGGCTGCGTTCCAAACCCCTCCCTGTAACCTCTGTATCCCGTGGCCTATATTACACAATAACATAGTTTGTTGTTTTTTTCCTGACTGCAGTTCAGCACCATTCCTCATGGCAGTGACAGTTAAATGACGGTTTATGACTCATTATTGGTCGAGAAGGGTTTGTTGTTTTGGCCAATTATCTCCTTTATTGTCCATGCGTCACTGTTACCACCAGTAGTTAAAAAGGTATAAACTGTATATGAACTTCTGACTAAACTGAATTTCCCCCAATTCAAGCCACTACAAAATCCTTATCTTTTATAAATGCTTATCCTTTCCTGACAAGACACCTTACACGACTAGACCTTGCCTACCAATCAAAACATCCAGCATGTTCTACTCTGTAGTCTTACACAACCTAATTACATACTGTGTAGAGATACAGTATAAATTCAATGCCCAATAAGCCATTTCATATCTACTCTGACACGACGTTGGCCTCCGCTTACTGCATCTCAAAGTGACAGTGCATGCGTCGACAATGTACCGTCAGATTTTGAATGTCATATCGCTGGCATGTTGTGTAGATTCATGGGTCAGTCTAATAACCAGTTAATCTCTGCTGTGTGATCAGTCGTTTCCATTTCCCTGATTGTTTGGTGTCCCCTAAGCAACCAATGCCACCCGCTGTTTGTTTTTCAAAGGGGAACCCAAGCAGAAAATGTGCATTCTAGCTAAAGCGTACTGAAACACACCGATGAGGGAGGGTGAGGGTGTTATTCTCAGAACCGATGGTAGTCTGAAAGGCATAAAGGCACATGGGGATAGGAAAGGTCATGAGACAGACCAGTTTTTTCTTTTTACAAATAAAGAAAACTATTCTCAATGTGCTGTTGGTCTCAACGTGCTGTAGCTCCAGGGGACGAGTATTTGCTTGGTCGGTTACACAAATCAAATGTGGACTAAATGTTGTCATGGGAGCTGGTGACACAGCCCTTTTCTCTGTTGGTAAAGCCTTTCTCTGGTCCTTTCTTCCATAGTACAGTTTCTGAATGACCAAACTGAGCTTTTTTTGGGGGGGGGGGGGGGGTTGGGGTTGGGTGATTTACAAGCTGTTGAACTTCCAAATGTTGGTGGGTCTCATGTGTAAATGATCCACTTTGACCTCTGAATTCCCACATTCATTTTTCACCCGTGCTGACTTGATCTCTGGCTGGAGCGTATACTGGTACAGGAATGTTCTGCCAGATGCCTGTGTGCTTTCACACCACCACGTTTAAGTAAAGCCAGAGAAACAGGGAGTTCTAAAACTGAGGACCAAATGTACAGTCCTTGACTCCGCCTCCCACTGCACCCAAGGCAGTTAATGGGACTGCATTACCAGATCAGTCACCACTAAAAAACACTGTTATGCAACTCGCCAAATTCAGGCAGCTATAAGACCAAGACTCTACCTTTCATCTTCACTATCCATTTAGAGTCCTGTATCTACCAGAGCCCCATCCATCTCAGAACAAAAGACTCCCTCATGAGAGGAGACAGCTGATACCTGTTCTGAAATAGTATAACCCACTTAGATATCTTGCACCTAGATGAACTGTACCAAAAGAGGAAAATGGGGGGAAGGGGCTGAAGTCCTCCTGCCTTGCTTAAAATGTGCCATCCAGCCACTTATGACATCAGGAAGTAATTCCTTAAGTGTGGCCAGAGATCAGGATTATCCTTGTATTAAGCTGGCTCTATTACGGCCAGAAGCAAAGGTCTAAAATAGTGTGCCTGACTGTGTGTGGCGATCTCAATGTGCATTGGTACAGTATACGTCAATATCTTGTTCCCGCTCTAAATCACTCCCTGATCTCTGCTCAGTTTTCCGTGGGTGGGAACAGCCGATAGCTTTTGAAATGGCAGCAGGAGTGAGATCTCTTCATCGAGGCACCCGACAGTAAGAGGTCCCCCATGTACAGCACCCTCACATCTAGGTGAGAGTCACACAACTGTACGGTCTATGATTGACTACGCAGAGCCTCTGCTGTGAGCACATGTGCGCTCTCCTCTCTCTCTCTCTCTCTCTCTCTCTCTCTGTGTGTGTGTGTGTGTGTGTTCTGGTGTGCGTGTACGCACATCAGTGCATATCTGGTCATACTCTGGCCTGTAGCCTTCATTTAATGGCCCAGGCCAGTTGACTTCTTGAATTGTTCGGCCCTGCAGGTAGAAGAAAACAAAGGAGCAAAAGTAGCTCATTTAATAGGGTTTCAAAACTAAGAAGAACAACAAAGTACTTTTGAGCATGACATTTTTTTTTAACATATGCAGTGCTTACAATGCAACTAGTGACACTGTGACAAATTATGGCCATTGCAGTTAACACTCCCTCTTTACTTCATTTTTTCCTCCTCCGTGTGGGAAAGGGGGCAGACATTGACGTCAAGAATAAAGAGAAATCTTATTTCCATGTCCCTGTTGTGCTCCTCTCTGCAATTTCATTCCGGTTATGACCCACATAGAACCACACTCGAGAAAGCCCCAAACACATCAGGTTAAAATAACAGGCCTTGTCTGAGGAACAGTAAACACAGTCTGGTTCAGTCTGGAATAAGTGTGGGCATCCGGCTGGCTGAGGGAGCAGTTTATTTTAAGCCGTGGCTGCAAGCAGGCATGCAAGGTGGAGGGAACAGGTCAATGATACTCACTTGGAGCTCCAGTGTACATGATGGAGAACAGGTTGATCCCCATGGTGATGGCATAGAAGACCGGCAGGGCCTTCAGTCCGTTAGGCACTGGGTCTTTCTACCAAGGACAAATACAAAAGCAGAGCAGTCAGAAACACCTTGCCCACACTGTGATACATAGTCACCCCATTGTACTGTCAAGCTTATGTTTGATGGCAGAATAGGGGGTGTGACAGTAAATTTGATCTGACATTATGGCTGTGATTACACTAATGATTGGTTACCTCTTCCAAGGGAACAGAGTGGCTTTATCCTTTGTTTTATAATGACCTTGTTTTGATGTCTGGGATGTAATTTATGATCGGGAACATACTCAAAAGTTTTTTCTTTTGTTTTCTTTCTTTTTCTCTCTCTTTTTTTTTTTTTTTTTTTACAAGTCTAAAAGGATGTCTTTGATAGGAGTCAGCTTACCTTGTGCAAGATGAACATGCGTACAAAGTAGAAGACGACACCTGACATGATGCCAGACAGAAGAGGAGAGAGGAACCAGGAGGCGACTGTGGAGATAAAAACAATTAGCATGGCACAGTAGCAGCTATTTCCATTATAGCTCTGTTCCAGAGCAACACACCAAGTGCTTGCGCCAGAGAAATGGGAAACCAAGGGATTCATTGAGTAATTACTTCCTGTTTGCCACTTTCCCATTAACATTGTCCTGCATAGCAGCTGTATCAGGAAGCAATTGCTTGTCAAGTCTCTCCATTTGAACTTGTAGTGCTGGCACACACTGGCTCGCTCGGAGGCATGACAATGTAAAACACGGCTCTGGAACATGACCATTTGCATTACTTGTACAAACATTTCAAACCAAAAATAAACGCCATAGGAACAATAGCTGTTCATCCAATTCGGACAATGGGGGATCTCTCCCAAGTAAGCTTTGGTCAATAGAAGCTGCTGACTCACCGATTCGGAGGAGCTCCAGCCACCTCACCCCTTGACTACCTCTGGCAACAAGAGAGAAGCCAATGGTAGCCCCCACAATGCAGTGAGTTCCAGAGATGGGCAGCTTGAGAAAGGAGGCGAACAGCTGCCACACCGCAGAACCTAAAGGCAGAATCATTCATTCGTTAGGGTAAAATGTCATGCGGACATCTTTAACTCCCCAAAAACAGACAAAGTTATGTTTTAGAAAGCAATACCAAAGAAATACCCAATTTTCAATAAATGCACATTGACCCTAGAACAGTCCCAAAACAAAATCAAAACCACTCACCAAACATGGCACTGACAGACCCAGCCATGAGCACATGTTCGGAGCCGTTGTACATGCTCACGTCGATGATGCCAGTGCGGATAGTCTCGCTAACCTTGGCCCCAAGGAGCACGGAGCCCACTGTCTCAAACACAGTGGCGAGGATGCAGGCCTGCCGCAAGGTGACCACTCCAGAGCCAACTGCCGTACCAAAGGAGTTGGCAACGTCATTGGCTCCCACGGAGAAGGCAAGGATGAAGGCAATGACAAAGCCAAGGATCAGCAGCCACATGTACTCTGTTAGCGGGCCCTGGGTGGCAAGGCCTATGGTGGTTACCACCATTGTTACGGTGGCTACAGTTGCTGAAACCATTGTGCGTGATTTGTTTTTCTCTAGTAATGGATGATTTGCGTCACAATCTTTAAGGGAAAGTATCAAAATAGATTTGTAACTTTCAAAGCAGCTAAATTAAATAAGAGGTATCAATGTTAAACAATAACTTATCTTCTTCAGACCCTTACCCAATAGGGTTTTTAGGGTTAACTGTGTGCAAATATGCTATGTTCCTGATTGAACAGCAATAGTTATGGTAAAGAAAAGTATAGAATGTGGGCGTATTGCTATCCTGTAATTGTACTCGTTTTGTAGTTTCTTTGGCTCTGAGCTATCAGGCAGACTGAACAGACACCCATTGTGCAACAGTTACTCGAGGTGAATGGCAGTACATCCTGGAGAGAGAGAGAGAGAGAGAGACACACACAGACAGACACCTTTGTTACATAACCGTTTCTAATCTAAAACAAACTCAATTGTTTCCTCCCATGCTTGAGGAACACATTAATCCAGATAAAACATTAAATCGGCAAACATTTGTTCAAAACCGCCAGGACAACAAATGATGGATTCAGAGACTGGAGAGAGGGTCAGCTGATGGCCAATTTATTGTTGTTAGTTACAGGCTTGGGAGCAACGAAAGTGAAAATCCATAGTCAACATGACTCCGCACGCATTGCATGCTGGCAAATGACAAAGCAGCAATTATGGCTGTTACATTTGTAGAAAAAGAATCCCTCCAATCCACTCTCTCTACTAGTCCTTTATCATAAAAAAAAAGTGGAAGTAGCAGTACATTTCCGTAAGTCTCCAGACAACGCCCATCGAATAACTTGCTCTGTCGATGGCATCATAATTAATCGCCTACACACAGTTCAGATGGTATTTAGTTCATTTTGAATTAATGTGTAGCTCGATATGTCGGCGAGCAAACTTCACTGCATGTCACGTTGTGTAAATGTGGACCCCACTGGTCCGCCTGAAAAGATTAGCCAATGAAGGAGGCCATTTTGGGGGGATGTCGCATCATGAAGCTAGCACTCGAGACATCAAAGCTAGAGAGATTTAGATAACAGGTCATCATAGTAAGCATATACGACCATATTTTACAACATTGTCACTGTTGGCAGTGATGCCTGACATGAACTGACAATGTTTACCGAGCAAGCTAGAGCCGGCCCCATCTAATAGAGCTAGTAGAGATATGAGCACGTGTCGTCATTCATTCAATGACAATGATGCCTCCCACCGTGGCATCTAGCTACGGAGTTCACAGAGGCAACTTCCTCAACACCAAGAAATCAAATCAAGCAAGCTAATCACAATTAAATATACGTAACAACCGTATAGTCGAATAAAACATGTTGTTCCTAGATGAACACGGACAATTTCATAACACAAGAGACATAATATTCTGGGAGTGGGCGCGAGTCATGTTTACGTAATCGCTAGAAACATTTGATAATTATTCAACTAGTAGGCTAACATTATAATATCACTAAGTAGACTTTGGAATTAACGTATTCTTAGTTTATTCTACCAAATGTAGTAAGCTAGTTAGATGGTAACCTAACGCTTGAAAGCTGACAGGGTTCGACTAATCCCTGGAACGAAAACGTTGCATGACATGTTCTATGCAGGGCTGTGTGTAGGTATGGTATTAGATGTGAATAACTTTCAGAAATGTATGTACCGATCAGAAACCGCCAGTAGAAAAATAATTTAGGAACGGTAAACAATAATAAAAAAAGACCCCAATCGCTCGATTCCATTCCAGGAACTACACAGACCCCACAACTGACAGTGCGAATGCCGGAAAAAAAAACGGCTCAAATTTTACTAGCACTTGAAACAAAACAACATGACAATGAAACAAACTAACTAACACAATTAAAATGAAAGTATCAACAATATTTCATAACTTACCACACGTCGTAATGTTGACAATGAAGAGCGACTACTAGCAGAATTTTAGCCCGCGCACGACACAGCGCGGGATCAGGAAACAGCTCGCTTAGCTCGCTTGAAAATATATTTTAGCAACAAAAATAAATCAACGAGTAGTCTTGATGTTCCGTCTAGTGATATGTTTTATCTCGAGGTAACAAGTCGGACAATCTGCTATCAGAATGTTCAGAAATATCTAGTTTGAATGGATCACGACCTGTGACGGCACTTGCGTAAAATTTGCCGGTAGGAGGATGCTGCTCGTCTTTATGAGAATCGGTACTCTCAGTACTCAGTAGATGGGTGGTGCTTTGGCCATCAGCGTCATACCCCGCCCCCACACAATATGCACATACAATGTACCGTCATGATTCATTGATGACAAATCTGCTACTTTATTGCACTTTCGTGGCACAAAAGAACACTTCACAGCCATAGCTAGGTCCTATATTCCTCATATGATGCATGTCACACATTGTAAAGAACAAAAGATACACCTGACATGTGCAGTAAACGAGCCAACTCAACTAAACTCAGCTAAAAAAAACAAAAAAACCGTATATTGTATTTTTAGGGTAAGGGTTAGGTCAGTTACTACAACAATACAACGAATGACGAAAGTTCAGTCAGTCACATCAAATACGATGACATAAGAGTCGGACAGTGAGACGGGATAACACATTATGGGGCAAAACATTGATCGTGTTTGAGAGTATCAATTTTGAGCAGTTTCTGAACAGCGCCATTCAATACCTGTTGCACGAGGGGTTGTGTGTATGTCTGACTTGGTAAAACATTTCGCCTGCTTGAGATGTACGAGAGCCCCACAGTCACTTCTCACCGATTGCTTCTCACACACTGCATGGAGCAGCAAGTGTCTTCAGGGGCACTTTTCATGACCAATCAGAAATGTTTTCTTGACAAGTGTGCTTGAATCAGGAAAAGCCCTATATGCAGCAATGTGTAGAGTGTGGTATGATCATTATGGTATTTCAGGGATCTATTGATTGCACATATGTTCAGTTGATGGCTGTGTTATGTGGTGATTATTCAAGGATAATTCATAGGAGGTTTATTGAGGATGTCTATAGGTGTCATGTTGTCACTGCCATGTTTTCAGAATTGCACTCCATTGTCCAATTTTAGACTGCACAGATACACTGCCTCTGCCTTTTCTCGCCTAGCCTCGCCTGGATTCTAGTCGGGTTACATTTTGAAGTCAAACAAGCTCGCTCTCTGCCAGTACTGCTGGGCTTCTGCTGTAACAGCGCTTTGGTTGTTGAACGCCATCTGGCGGACTTAAAATCATATCGGCAAATATGTCGTTTTCGTGCTCAAAATGGTCTCATTTTGTTTTTACTATTTTAAAGTGCATGCATGTTTTTTATTTATTTAAAAAAAAAAAAAGGTTAATTATGTTCTTTTGAATTCAGCCATATATTCATAATGATTTATAGCTAACTTATAAAATAGGCGAGGCGCTTGCATAGTCTACTTTTCACCTTTCTTGTGGTCCTTTCAAAGCAGAACATCTCAACCCATCTTTGTCTCAACTTAACTTGCTTGTGCACGAGCAGCTAACCTGGGGATAGACAAGAAGCAGCGCCTATGAAAATTGCACTGTAATAACCAGTGACCAATGAGAAATGTGTTTTTCAATCAAGGAGGGACTCCCGACTGGGCGTGAGGTGTGCGGGCTGCCTGTCAGGTCAACTAGCTACAATGAGTGCGTCCAAAAACCTAAGGCACGGGGTTAAAAGTACGATGTAAGTGCTGAGCTAGTGAACTAATAATTGAGCCAAGGGAATATATTCGAATTTATAGGGATACAGTACTGCACATAGATCGCAAATTGTCATGATTGTTGTCGCCCTAGCATTGTCTGTCTGTTGGTAACACTCAGGTAGCTGCTCAATGTTGGTTGGATCTCGTGCTCTTACGCTGCGATTTGGGTAAGCTAGTTTAGCTAATGTCAAACAAGTTTGATTATGAACCATGAACGTTCATAGTTTGTTGTGTCTGTAGAACTATATGCATTACAGTTACATTATATCAATTACAATTTAGCTAATTGTGTGGACTAAGTGCGCTCTATATTGTTGTTGGCTAGCTTATACTAGTAGGGAATGAGACGGATTTGTATGCACATGATGCATCATGACTGTTATTAGTTAATTAGTTTGTTATATTTTCCCAATGGCAGCGTTAGCCATCTACTTTATGACATTGCAAACCCCCTGTTAAATATCAAAACTGCGCTTGACTCAAACTCAAAGCAACTTGCTACCCAGTGCCATCATTTCTACCACGCGCTGTTCTTCAGATTTTCAGCAGTTGCTCAACCAGTAAAGTCAGATTACGACCACCAGTTAAGTTACATATAGCGCGTGAAGCGTGAGATCTTCTTGCTCCATTGGTGGCTAGATATATATCATTCAAGTATAGCGATTGAACTTGCTCTCGCATAACCAGCAGCATGTTTCAGTCTATGCAACGGCGTCAGATCTGTGAGATCAGTGTGCGTGCTGTAAGGTTTCAAAGCAACCGTACAGTCTCGAGAGAAGGTATTGGCAAGGACAATGGCAAATCTGGAACCACCGGATGGATGGGCCGACGTATGGGCCTGTTGTTGTCATGGCTCCAGCGATCAGGGGTGGGCACGAGTGAAACGGTTGGGTCTGGCAAGAAGAAGCAAGGGTTGCTGTCGATCTTAGCCAACCATTGTAGTTTTGTGACCGGACAGAGGCTCAGACGCGCTTATCAGATTGGAGAGCTTTACTCAAACCTGTACTCCGAGCGAACCAGGTGGACAATAGTGGGAAGCATATGGCGCCGACTCCAGAGCAAGCAGGCCCCATCGGGGAAGC
The DNA here is from genome assembly GCF_951799395.1 of Argentina silus. NCBI lineage: Eukaryota > Metazoa > Chordata > Actinopteri > Argentiniformes > Argentinidae > Argentina > Argentina silus. The sequence continues at coordinate 10,790,077 of NC_139659.1, forward strand.
TGGTGGCGGCTCTGGCCGGTGTCTTTATGTGGGAGGATGCGAAGATACGAGATGAAGAACTGCGCAGGTATATGATGGTGCTAGCAATAATGTATGAGGCTCCTGAAAAACACATTTATGTTTTTAATGATGTGCCACATTACACACACTGTGATTCGTCCTTGTTTACATATTATGCAGGTTTGCAATGTGACCTTGCTCAGTAAGGTGTTTAATATGATTTAGTATGAGGCTTGTGCTAAGGTCTGTATGCCTGCTTCCTTTCCTAGGTGTGGACTTGAGCTGCAGTCATTAGAGGTCGTGAAGAATATCAATGCTTCCTCAGAGAAGATGGTGGGGCAGGTGGAGGAAGGCTGGGAGGTTGTTATGGAGAAGAAGAACTTCAGAGTGTGGAGGCGGCCCATCCCAGGCAGTCACTTGTGTGAATACAGAGGTCAGTCAGTCTGCATTCCTACATTCTAAGCCATGCATACACAGGTAGAACTATACTCTTACTGTGTTATGCAGTACTTTCTCCATGAGGACATCCGGCTTCTCTAGACATCTTGATGTTATGCTTTTACGCTCTTTCACCTCATACTGTTATTGATCAAAATCTACGTCATCATTAATACCTTCTTTCTCTTCACCTTTTTACAGTTCTTGGCTCTTACAACGATGTTACCCCAAGACAGTTCTTCAATGTTCAGGTAATAAGCGAGCTTCCTGTGTAAAACAACTGGACTTGGTGTGATAGTAAACCCAAGTTAAAGTGATTAAAGTAATTGAGGACACAAGTGATATAAAACTTGTGTCCTCAATTAATGGGATGTCAGATTCTGTTCTACTCAATTGTTGTGTGCAAGCACCTTTCATCTCTAAGTGATTTGTGTGCTAGTGTGTGTGTATTTAGCATTAGACATGTTTCATGTACTGAGGCCACCTTTGCATACGAGTGTTGGCTTATCTCTTGTTTCAGCATGTTCACTCAACTGACCTTGCTAAAGCCTCAAGGTTTGCGTTGGAAGTATGTAGCCCTACAGCATGTGTACTGTCTGTCATGCGTGTGGTATATTTAGCTTCAGCTTCTCTTGTCTCACACTCTGCCCTTTGCCCCAGTTGGACACGGAGTACAGAAAGAAGTGGGATGCTTTGGTTATCAAGCTTGAGGTGGTGGACAGGGATGTCAACACTGGCTCTGAAGTCGTACACTGGGCTACACATTTCCCTGTAAGTTTCTACCCTCTGCCAATACAGATTAGAAATGCAGAAATTGTACATATCATTGTGCAAAATGCATATCATTGTGTGTAGTAGAATTTGAATGTGGGGAACTCTGGCTCTCTATTAGTGATCTCTCTCTCTCTGATATTAAAAGATCAATTCTAAATTTTTGTGAGTGCAGCATATGCTTGCAGTGCTCAAATGGTTCAATTTGATTTCTGAATATATGGGTTTTAACAAGTCATTGAGGCCCTGACCTAGTTATATTCTGTTAAGACAAATGGTTGTTTCCCTGAATGGTTTGTGGCAGCAATTAATCACTCCTATACTTCCTGTTATACTGTATTTAACATGTGGTTCTTGGTGAGTGGTTTGATATGTTGGTTTGTCTTTTCACAGTATCCTTTGTACTCAAGGGACTATGTTTACGTGCGTCGCTATGATGTTGACATGGAGAATAACCTGATGGTCTTGGTCTCCAGGTGAGTGTCCAGTAGTCTTAAAGCCTTTTCTGAATCAGGGCGTAAGAGTATAGCCGTTTTTATTTCCAGGGGTTATTGGAAATGATTAACCATCTCTTTTCCTCTTTTCTCCTCCCTCCCCATTCCGTTTTTTCCTTCGGTGTCATTTAGAGCGGTTCAGCATCCCGGAGTCCCAGAAACTCAGGACTTTGTCAGAGTCCAATCATACCAGTCTAAGATGGTCATCCGCCCCCACAAGTCCTTTGATGAAGTGAGTGGAGGATATCATTTGTCTTCGTCAACACAGAGCAGGCTTTTCCTATCTGTTGGTTTGTGTGCAACCATTGCGTGGTGAACAGTACTTAACCTTGTCATGTTGTCCTGCTTTACAGAATGGATTTGATTACCTGCTGACCTACAGTGACGACCCTCAGACGGTCTTTCCCCGGTACTGTGTGAGCTGGATGGTGTCCAGCGGTGAGTTCTCTTCCTCATATTTCACTTCACTATTTTTTTCGATCTCTGTGATTGATTGTGTGTAAAAGCACCTTTCAAAGGACTTGGGCTACATTTTTATTAATTCATAGTGCATTTACATGCCCATATATGGAATCATATACATTTTATAGAATTTTATTTTGGATCGCACAATAGGTCAGGGATAGTTCTTTAGCCTGAGGTAGCTGGGCTGCAGAGCTAGTTATTGTCTGTCTGCTGGTTCAACATGACCAACATCGGCATTGTGGTTCAGGCTTTGTTTGCTGCCTATAATTCTGTGACCATTGAACATATGACTAGTTTTATGTGGTTGTATGTCTATATATTATCTCCTGGTCACCAAGCTTTTCTCCCCTCCTTCATAGGCATGCCTGATTTCCTGGAGAAGCTGCATTCTGCAGCACTGAGGGCCAGGAACCTAGAAGTAGGCATCTACGACTACGTAGGGGTCATAAAGCCCAAAGACAGCAAACACCAGCCCAGCACAGACCGCCTTGGAGGGGACAACACGCGCACCGGGGGCCCTGGGCAGATCTACGCCTGAGGAATTGTGTCTTTTCAGACAGGGGCTCAACAAGAGCATTTGAGCCCTCTGGAGAAAAGACTCCCATTTTGCTGCCGGGAAGTTGCCATTGGTGGTGCCCGCCTTGCCACTACTTGTGTGCTAGCCAGCCGACCTCCTGAGGGTAAACATGTCCCTCATGCCTCCTTTTGCAAATAGAAACTGCACCAATGAACACCGAAGACTGAGCCAAATGCTTCCCCTATTGTAGATGCTGTTGCCAAAGCATTGTTTCTCTCCATCCACCATTTCTTTGTGTCCCTTGTCTGTCCACATCAGCACTGCAATATCTGTCTGTGAAGGCTTATATTGAAATAGTTCATAATAAATAAATAATATCTATGAATTAAGAGTTCTGCAAAACAACATGCAGTGATATCAGGAACTTTATTAACAGGATTTGGAGCTGGATGCCTGGCATATTGACCTCCACAGATGAGTGAAAGGGCTTCTGTGGTCTCTAATTCACATTTTGGTGATGGAATGCTTTTTTTGCTCTCTGCAGAGCTGAGGTTTCTTACTCTGTCTGTCACGCCTTGTCGTTGTGAGTGTTTTAAGCTGCCAGGTCACTTCAAACAGCCTTCAGAAGATGACCACTCCTCCTGTCCACAGGGGACATTGTGTCTTAGGGCAACTGCAGAATCCTCAGCAACTATGGTACAAAATGCTCTTTTTTTTTCATTTTTTTTTCAGTTTCCCCTCCACTTGTTGATGTTCAAATGCCCTTACCAGAAAAGCTATCAGCATGTGTCCTTGTGCCACCTCATAAGATAACAACTATCTGCATTTCAAGGGAGTGGGTGATATGACTGATTAAACTGTGTTTCTTACTCTGGTACAACATCAGGATCATTTATGGAACACGTTATTAACAGATTGCACTATAGTTTGTACTACAGAAGACGTAGAAGTTAGTGTTTGCTAAATTGTTACTGTACATTCACAGTAAGATGTACCTAACTAGTAGTGCAAGACTTTTGCTATTACTGATACAATTTGGAAGGCACAGATTTTCTAACATGTACCCTTTACATCCATTTGTGTATATATTTCAAATATCTTATGATGGCATTTTCTGGTTTTGTTTTTGAGTCTTGAGTGTTGATAGGTAAGAATACCACGTGCTCTGTGGGAAATATATAAACAATGAGAAAGCTCTATGTTTACAGCCCAACAATCTGGCACAAACAACGTCACACCTATTTGTGTATGCAAAACAAAAAGTGTTATTACTTATATTGGTTAAATCAGACATTCTTCTTTGAAAGTTGTCTTTAAAAGGCTATGAAAACAGATTTTTGGTCGTAATGATCCACTAATAGAAATGTTTAAATTCCTCTTAAGTTGCATAGCAAAGATTGCATTTAAATTGGTTCAACTATGAGTAATTTTTTTGTAGTTCATTGGGTCCCGCATGTATTATGTAACTTACTCCTATGAAGTCCAATTTGTGTATAATCCTTGTGTGTTTCTTGCTCTGTAAGTACTTATTCTATCATCAGTATATTACTGTTTGTAAGTGTAAAAGAAATACAGAATGCCTCTAGTTGTTCTTGACCTCCGTCTCGATGGTCAGTAGATATGCTATGAGATATGTGGAAAGCATATGATTTTTGGCTTCTGTATTGGAATAATTGTTTGCAATGTTTGAGAATGTTCAGCTTGCGAATGTTACACATTCTGGTGTGCTTTCACTTATTCTTCAAGGCACCTGAGTCATCTGCAGTACCCCACAGTGGTGTGTCCAATAGCTCTTTTTTCAACAAGCAGTCTCACAAATGTTTCCAATGCTGAATTCTTCAGAAACTGTGTGAAAATATCAATAGAAAATGTATTATTTAGTGCAACCAAGGAAGATGTCGGTTGTACAGTAATTGGTGGTTTAATGTGGAAATGTTGAAATGAAGCAACTAATCAAACACAATAAACCAATTTTAAATAAAGTCGGTGTTGTTTTGCTTATTTTGTCGATGCTTTATTAAAATTTTAACTGTGACAGGTGCTTTATGAGAGACAATATTCTTATTCTCCCAGGTGGCTGAGACAGGTATGACCAGGGCATCATCAATATGTAAATGTGACATAACACCACCCACAGTGAATGTGCAGTGTGTTCAGATGAAGTATAGCCTGACCCATTATAGAACACAGTCTGTTATTCCAACACTACCACTCAATCACGTCCTTAGCAAGGTCATATTCCCCAGACTAAAAAGATCTGGGCTGTGTTCCAGTTCATAGGGATAATCCTGATTCCTGATGAGTAGAACTTTTTGGGGATGCACAGACAACAGAGTCAACAATTTTTTTGATTTTCCCGCAATCCTCACTCTACTCTACCAATGACTGTTGAGAAGACTTGATCCATTTCCTGTATGGTGTACACCTGTTGTGGTTCCCTACGGTTACACCCAAGTTGCATGTCACTTCGAATTCTCCCGAGTCCCACAAAACATCAAGGGTGAGTTCCAATCGTGGAGTTATTCCCTGAGCATGCCACTGCACTGGGTATTCAGCCATTTTAAGGGAGATTCCAATCCATAGGGAATTAAGATGTTGAGTTTAGTGGGTGAATTAAGATCCTGTCGGAGAAGGATCATGGTTAATTCGATTTTAGAGGGAAAACACATTTCCTCATTGTGACCATATGACAAGACACGGTTCAGAAAATGTGTTTTAGTTATGCTGGATAAGCTGTCATCCTCTAAGCAAACCCAGTTAGTATATACCTTAAAACAATAGCCATTTTATGATACATCCCTTAATCATAAGAAACATGGTTTGGGCACATTTGTATGACCTTTAAATATTAGATAATATTGACATTAGAAGCTGGCTATGTACTGTATATTTTGAAGAATATTGGGGAAACTATTTCTATCATCCATTTATGAAGCAAAGCGTTAGTTCAATCAGGGCACTCTAGTTCAACGTCGCAGCTGTCCATGAGGAGACAGGACAGCTGGTTCACACGTATGCAAAAACACCATCACATGTTCAAGGGACACGTATACGTTTCCTCCATAGCATCCAACAGTTATGACCCACCACCCCCAGCCTCCACCCACTTGGTTGCTCTGTATGTAGCCTGCCGGGGGGGGGGGGGGGGGGGGGGGGGTTGACAAGTCATGTGCTCCCTGCCATATTGTATACTTGTATGTTGTGGTTGTTTTACTCCAGGCAGGGAGCTCTACAGAGCGGAGCCATCCAATTATGCCAAGCTTAAATGTATTACCATTTTCATGCAAGAAATATTTATGGACTGACTGAAACATTAGATAATACAGCTCTTTGATTCTGCCAAGATTGTATCAAATTTCTCCAACACCACAAAATTGGATAGAAAGACAGCTGAATAAATGTGAAAGCATGCCCACTATACTGTATTTATGTATGTTGGACTGCAGGTTAATGTATACTGTACAATGTACATTTGTGCCAAATGTGATACAGTACATGCATGTCTCAGCAATATGACTCTCAGAGGCTAAGTGTCCACCGTCTTAATTGAGTACTCTGATATTGTAACATTTGACCTCTATTGGTTGAAATTAAGTGCGAGCACTTACAGTAATTGATTGTGTCTACAAATCAGCCACATTGCAGCCAGCCAGCCTGCAGAAAACCACAAAACTGCTTCATCCACAACAATTAGACAAAACCCATAACCCCCCCCTAGAGTCCCATAAGTCTTCATCTCCTTTTGTTCCATCCAACCCCCCTCCATTCAACACACTGACATATTGATATAGGTAATTCACTCTCTCTTTTTAGAATAATTTATTGGGAAACAATATCAATGAAAATGAGAATATGTTCTCAGTCAACTTACCTGGTAAAATAAGGGTTAAAAAGAACAAATACAAAATCACACTGGTCACACATATTGGAAGTGAACCCCCCTCCACCCCAGAATTATTCCTGTCATCCCCTTCCTTCGAATCTGAATAACAAGGAGTCATGGTCAAAATGTGCTAAGATATGTCCTTAGGAAAATCATGCATAAGCATAACATTGTGGGCTTTGGACAGTGACCTTTGATCTCTCACTTCAGCTCCACCACTTCTACATTAACAAAATTGATATTTAGACAAATTTGACATACCTCTTTTCACTGAATATCAATTTCAATTCCAAGTATAGCCTGCACTTATATGGGTTCTAAACATGCTAATAAGATGGGGTCCCTAGTCCAATTTAGAGATTACACTGGAGTGACATTCGAAGACAGGAGAGGAGTGCTCACAAGCCTCCAAAGTACTTGGCAGAACCATGGACAGGAAAAGCACTGCATGGTTAGATCAAGCACAATGGTGTCCTGGGCAAAAACACACAGCGGGGGTGATGTTCAAGACATGATACAGCATCCTAAATCTGGTCGGTTTAGGTCTAGATGGTGGTGTGGTGAATCTCAAATATCTACCTATATGAAAAGAACCCTAAAAAAGTACATTTGGATCACTTTTAAAAGGCATGCTGAAAGGCTATGCTGGTCTGCTCATCATGGATGGCTATGGTCATCAGTTGTAGAATCTGGAAAGAAACTTTTAGCAGCTGGCATAAGCTATTTCTTGACGCTTTGGTCCTCGAATAAGTCAATTTTCAATCCAGGACACCTCCACGGCTCCACGGCATTGATAGCCCAGTAGGAGATATGTTGGTGGTCCATTGGCATAAGGGAGGAGCTGCAGACCTGGACTGTGGAAGTGACACCGCCTTACACACTGTTGAGGCGGGGGGGGGAAGTGTTTGCGATACAGTGCGGCTAGGGACATCTGCAAAATTAAAAAAAAAAGATTAGTCATAGGTCACACTCTCACTGCGGGGAAAAGCGGGCTCCGCCCTTCCTGCGCACAAACTGCGACAAACCCCGCCCTCCCGTCCTTCACACCCAAACCAACCAGCCACCTTTGTACAAAATTTACTCACCAAACATTAAACATTTCCTAAAAACCCCAACATGAATAACTATAAGCAAAAAGGAAGGGGTTGTTAGTGAAATCACATTGTCCAATGTGTTTTTACAGACAATCAATGGAAATGAAGTTTGGATGGAATGATGGTCATCTTGTTAGACAACATCAATATCTCCTAAAGAGGACAAGCTCTTTGGTCCTGTATCTAATAGGCAAAGAACATTCAATGTTCAAGGGCAAAGATTGGCTTGGGATGGTAGACGCAATCATATCACTATGGTCCATCTGCAGATATTTGCCATCTTATCAGACCAAAGACACAACCGACTCTGACATTGTGGTGTTATCGGTCGCTGAACACAAAGTCAGGATCCAGACAGAGACTGGACCTGTGAGGACAGCCCCATCAGTGGGTTTGACAATCTTGTTACCTCCATTCTTTTCCATATCCCCGGGGATATCTTATTGAAATGGGAAGGATGGAGTGGTGATAATCAACTTAGAGCTCTAGCAACTAAACCACTTTGTGTGATGAAATGAGACAATTATGCATACATAGGAGAGTGATCAAGAACTAGAAGGGTGACCAAGAAGAGAGTGAGAAATGAGATTGGTAATGCATTCGTTTTGTAGACAACTAGTGGGAAAATGGAACATGGAAGGTTGATGTGTTCAGAGAAAATGGAGAGAGTTTTGTCGTTGTGGGAGATGTTTCAGATGACAAAGTATGCTTGGTGGGATGGTATGTTTTTCACGAATGGACGCATGATTTCATTCATGCTGTCTTACCTTACTTCCGTAGATTTTTGTTGATTTCTCAATGGTTTAATTTACATTTTTCTAGGTGCCCTAAACTAAGGGTCTTTCACTTAACTGATAGTTATATTCATCTTAACTGTAAACCCTATCAATCTATCAGATAAAGTATAATTTCTCACCCTCCATCCACTGGACTTTCATGAAAAATCTGTCCTCTTCCACTCAAGGCACGATGATAAAACTAAAATCTAAAACAATTGTTAACTCAGGGATACCATGGACCAAGGGTCATACAAACTGTCTGAAGAAAATATCAAGACGATAAAGCAAACATGAAATTTAAAACACTCAGAATTGTTGTCATACATCACCCAAAATGTCACTGAAGCACTCCAACTGGTGTCTCTGGAAAGTCTCACCCTTCAAGTGTGTCTATCCATGCATAGACCCACTCTCTCCATCTCTTGGTCCCAGAGCCGATGGTGAGACGCCCAACTTGGTAAGGTAGAGGTGAGGGTGGTGAGGGAGAGCGGGTGCTCAGAGGTGGGTGTCTCTAGTCTTCCGGCTGGCTCAACTGGAGACAGACTGTCCTGACTGCATCTCCTCCAACACCCCCCAAGGCCCTACCCCCTGCCCCTCCTTCAAGTTAGGAGGGGTTGGTGATTTTCTCTTGGGATAGGTGGACTGGCGTGAAGGACTTGGGCACGGTGGGATTGGATGTTGGATGGGGAGTTTGGGGGGGGGTCTGGTTCCGCATTTCATAAATATTAATACAGAGTCCTCCCTCTCCGAAGGGGCAGATTCTTTAATTTCGTTAGAGGGGGAAGTGCTTTATTCACTTAATGGCTTTTATTAGTGCCCGGTCTTCAACTCTTTCATTAGCTAAAGTGCTGCTATAATTTACAGGGGGAGGGGGGGTGGGGGGGGGTGGGGGGATGGTGTCCGAGGACCGTTGCTCCTGCCGCTGCTGGCCAACAGTGCTCTAAACCTTTGCAGCTTTTCACTGAAAGAATAGGCTTTCTCTCTAAAAAAAGACTGCAGCCTATCTCTAACATCCCAATACGCTCTCTAGATAAAGTCCTTTTCGTACCATTAAGAGGTTTGTTATGGAAAGTGTTGAGGGCAAATGCCAGGTGTCCCTTTATGTGCCAGATTTGTCCTTCATTGAAACATCAGTGAAATTGAGAAGGGTACTCTTACAAGTACGCCCATTACGCATTGTGTTAATGACGATTTGGCTAGATCTGTAATCACAATGTCAAATCCCCTAGAAGAAAAATGAGAACAATTATTTTTTCATTATTGTAAATGGAGTAAACTTCAGCATTTCTGTGATTTCAGAAATGCTACAGCACAATGGACAAATCACTGCCTTTCCTATGTCTAACAAGACAGAATAAAACAATTAAACACATTCTCATATGAACAAATTATTCATTTTTATGCCTTTTTTCATTTTGTGAGGTCTAAAAAGCAATGGTAAAGTATACAATGGCATATTGCTATATTCTAAAATGTGCCTAAATCATGTTGTAAAAAGCAGTTTGAAAAATGTTGGTCAGATGATACTTTGTCAGATGCGTTCTTTAAGGAGAAATCTCCTCTGATTGAAATATAACATTTTCTGTGATCCCTTAATAATTTACCAGAAGAATGTCCTGGGCATCATTCACAGCTAAAATAGCGTGTCTTCTCTGCAACTGCTAACATGTGGCTATTGTATGGATACAAAATGGCTGATCCATTTGATCCAGCTGGTTGCAACACATTGGCACATAATGCGTACAAACCATAGTGCTTCAAGATCTGATGAAATGCTATTCACTGCTGTCAGTTATGGGTAGTTCTGAACAGCTGGGGTAGAATGTCCCCAGACTGTGTCTGAGTGAATGAACTGATTAACCTGAGTGACCGTCCATGCTGGAGAAAGGGGGGTGGGGTGGCAGCCTGAGTGAATGCCTGTATCATCAATGTCATATAAATCAGAATGGTGGACAGGCCTTTCAAATAAAGCCTTTGCATTTGGCACAGTGAGACAGACTTTGAATAACCAATGTCTCATCCCAGGGTATTTCTGCACATCTTGGGGAGAAGGAGCAGGGCGCACATCCATGTAACCGCTTCCAGGGACATGATTTGATGGTGTATTATTTCATATGACCCCACTCTCACCAGACAGCTATTGATATAGCATTACATTAAATGGTCTTTTTTTAAACAAAAATGTGTGTTATCAAGCTATATCCTTCACTATTCAAATAAAATAATCCAACAAAATGAATTTGAATGTAATTAATGCGATACAATGCATGTTACAATAAAATGGAAATAGAAATAGCACATTAGTAGAAGCTCTAGCACAATAAAACCACACAATGAAGAAAATAAAAACAGAATAAAAAAAAACATACAAGTAAAAAGGTGACAGAGGCAGCTAGTCATTTTTATATGAGGTTTTTATTGATTTTAATTTATTTTTCGATAGATGATGTGAGACCTTGCATTGGATAAGGGAGGGAGTTTTAATGCAACTTTGACATTCATATTTTTTCATTTTCAAATTCCAACATAAAATTGAGAACCACAAGACATAGATGCTCTCGCGGATAGGCTTTTTACATTTTTTTAGATGAGCAGTAGAGTATTCCATTTGATGAACGGGCCATGCGATGAATTAGTCCTTTTTACTTCTTCACCAGCTGGATAACATCCTCGTCGTCCATGACATGGTCTTTACCCACCTTCTGGGGATTGTGTTTCACCGAGGATCCCCACACTAGCGCACTGCAAGGAGGAGGGGGAATGTTAGAGAGCAGCATCTGCAGCAATGTGTCATTTGTGTGGGTGTGTGTGGGTGTGTGTGTGTGTGGGTGTGTGTGTGCACTTACCATCCTAGGGTAAATCAATTGGAAATATTGCACCGTGTACATACAGATCTTAAATCCATATATCAAGCAGGGTTGGTGGATAATTCGAATTTTAATTCACTTAATACAAGAATTAAACATAGCCTATTGTTTTCCTATAGGTTTTTTCAAATGATGAATTTTAATTGTAATCCCAACCCTGATATCAAAGCTTGAGAGAACCAAAACAGGACAAATCAATCATAAAAGCACAATCGCTGAGCTGTTTAAGTAGTTCGATTGATTGATTACAAGTCCGTCCTTGAAAATCCATGTGAGGAGCAACATATTAGCAGAAAGAGCCATTAGAGTATGATATCGAACTTACTATTTGAACTCTTTCATGAGGTTTTTGTGAATCTTTAGGCAGAAGTCCTCTACAGAAGTATACTGATCAGGAAGCACGACTGGCGATGTGTAATCTGGTAGCTGGCCTTTAGGTTTGGTGTATCTGGAGAGGGGGGGAACACATTCAAATCAGTCAATATGGGATAAATACACACTTAGGCCTATCTATATATATAACAATTGTGTGTGTAATATGGATTCCACTTTGTTCAAAGTCTCATAAACCCTCTGCAGGCTTCCTAGAAGGAATACTTGAACTCCTTCAGCCCTCTCTAGGGACAGTTGGCTCTAGTACCACTTACATGCGCACTAGCTGTAGGTAGTCCCACATCTTTTCCAGCAGGTCATCAAAGTTCCAGCGGTGGTGGGCTGAGATGGGCACGCAGTGGGGCACCTTGTAGATGATCTCCAGCTCCTCGATGGAGATCTGGTCGATTTTGTTGAGCACATAAATGACGGGAATGTACACCCTGGCAGTGGCGGAGGGGAAACAAACAGTTACGTTCGTGGTCTGTAGGGGGAGATGTAGCTCAGATGGAATGGGCAAAGATTCGAGAGCGAGGAGAGGTAACCCAGCCACTTACCGGTTTCCCTCCACCACATCGATGAGGTCATCAGCGGTGGAGTCGCTGCGCAGGGTGATGTCAGCATTGTGGATCTTATACTCAGCCAGGATGCTCTTCACTGCGTCAGCATCCAGCTCACTCTGTGCACACTAAAGACAGAGAGAACAAGACAGAATATTAACACGTGACAGTTGTTGAGCAATGGGGAGGGCCAAGACTACTACTACTTATAACCAACCTCCACAGATAGACAGAGAGAGAGAGAGAGAGAGAGAGAGAGAGAGAGAGAGAGAGAGAGAAAGAGAGAAACAAAATGGAGGTGTATCTGTTGTATGGGAATGACATACCGTGGCGGTGAAGTTGATACCTCCTTTGTCCTTCTTCTTGAAGCCGATGTTGGGCGGCTGCTTGTTGAGGCGGATGCCGAAGCCCTCCAGCTCGTGCTCGATCAGCTTCTTATGGCCGAGGGGCTTCAGCACATCCAGGACTATTAGGATCAGGTTGCAGGTTCGGGCCACTGAAGGGAGGGAGGGAGGGAGAGAGAGAGAGTGAAACCACAGGCATATACAGACAGGCGGGAGGATATCAGACCACCACACCACTGACACATTTACAGCTCTGCATGGAGATAGTGGCCACATCACCTGACACTAAACCTCTGCCTTAACGCGGGGCTTTGTGTACGAGTGTGACATTGCAAAACCTGGGAGCGTGTGTCTGTATTCTAAACGATGGTTTGCGTGTACACGAGAGAGCATTTGAACGTTACGATGCTTCCCTGTCGGTACTCACCTGCTATAACCTGCCGCCCTCGACCCTTGCCATCCTTGGCCCCCTCAATGATTCCTGGGAGATCCAGGAGCTGGAAACACAACGGCAGAATAAGCATCCCAACAGATGACATTGAAGAAATAATGACACAGCTAAAATCACAAGTGGCGACTCAATTCCCTGTTCTCACTTATTACGGATCATTCAGGTGCAGTGTGGGGTGCCTCGTCGTACCTGAATTTTGGCACCCTTGTAGCGAATCACTCCTGGAACTGTGGTGAGGGTGGTGAACTCATACGCGGCCACCTCAGAGTACACACCTGCCAGGTTACTGAGCAAAGTAGACTTGCCCACCGAGGGGAACCCCACAAACCCGATACGGGCGTCACCTGTTTTTGCCACATCAAAACCTAAAAATAAAGCAAAGACAAACATGTCAATTACAATATGAACTTCTACTGCTCAACATGTCACAACAATTCCCACTGTCACTGTCCCAGTCCCACTGAGTTGATGTCAGAGTGTTGTTGCTACTGGTTCTTAATCAGGCTACTCAATCGCAGCATTACTTAGTGCAAGGCTGTTTGTCTGAATCAAAACATGCTGAGGAACAAAGTACATCAGTCAAGTCTCACCTTCCCCCGGGCCTCCTCCCCCGCCGCCCTTTGGTGTGATGAGTTCTCTCCTCAATTTAGCCAGACGTGCTTTTAGCAGCCCCAAGTGGTTGGATGTGGCCTTGTTCTTCTGTGTCCGAGCCATCTGTCAAACAGAGAGATAGATGCTTTCAGTTCATTCATCTTTTACACAACACCGATCAAGTCTGACATGAAGCGTCAACCATCCATCTTTAAAGGGGCAATCTGGGATTCGAAAAATAACAAAGCGGTCACCCCGTCTTTTTTTTGTTAAACGGGGATAGTCCTGGATGCAAGGACTGACCATCCATGAGATTAAAAAGAAAGTTTTAACCATTTTATGGAGCTATACAGCTATACAGTTTGTTTACAATTACAAAAAATAGAGTAAAACAAGCTTAATTAATTTGAAAGTAAAAAGAAATATGTACCAATCACAGATTTCGCCTTTACAGCAGGTGCAAGTGATAAGATACATGACACACCATCTTAAAAGACCCTATTAAACATCAATACCAGAATGACTGTCTACACAACGTCCTACTATTCCATTTTTTTTGTTAAACTTGAGAAAGTTTGGACGATAATCATAACCTTCTTACAATTCAATATACTATATTACACAGATCCTCAAAGCATAGATGAATAATGACAACTTGGCTATCATCAGTCATATCTACTCTATGCAGATGATTGACTCCTATGAGGATTTTGTGGAACTGACAACTCAGCATTCACCAATAACTACACCAGCTACCTATGGCCGTAAGAGTAGGGGTCTGACTTTTAGGAGACACCAATGTGCACAGACCTAGCATGTAGCTATGTCCATGATATGATTTACACTAGTACAAGACGAATTGGAATATGCTATTAGCTACTGTGTTAAAACCTATACCTACACCTACTAGCCAGCTAAAGCCAATAACTCGTACCGGTTTAGAGTCGGCCTCTCATCGACAACATGTTATGTTACAAGTTGTTATTAAAACAGAAAGTTGTAACTCAAGTGAAACTACACACTAACTTGCTAGCAAAATGACATGGCCTGGGTAGCTTAACTATACAGCTACCTAGCTACCGGTAGTTAGCTTGCTATCTGCCACACAGCAATTTAAGCGCTAGTGCCAAGCTAAAACGTGACAGATTACTAGCTAGCTAACATTCATGTAGCGTTAACTTACCTCGGACTCAATTTCTGCTATTTTGGCGAGTAAACTCATTTTGTAGGTGGTCCTTGGATATTATCCCTTAGAACGATGAAACTATATTGATTGTAAAGTTGTTAAGTTGTTCAAAATGTACCCAGCAAGCACACAAGGCTAACGCTAACACTCATGCTTCGAGCTGAACCTGTGGCTGAGGTTTGTCGGTTCTCGCGAGAGACAGTGGCTTGGTAACTTCCGAGACTTTGGCGCCCTCTACTGGAATTAAGTTGTTTGCTGACATGATGTGCATATTTGTTGCAGAAATTCTGCATAGGCTGCTTATGTTGCTCAAATCCAACATTCTAAATTACCTGGAGTTTTGGGGGATTTAAATAGAATCAATGGGATGTGTTGTTCAGAGAGAAGCTTTATAACAGCTCTTTGTATTTGACACACACACACACACACACACACACACACACACACACACACACACACACACACACACACACACACACACACACACACACACACACACTTTGCCCAATTGGTAAGCACAAGCATCTGATAAATATTTTCATTTTATTGTTTTATATTTCGTTCGCATACAGTACATAATCTCTCAAAAAATTGTCTATGTTGCTGAAATTTCTGGATTGACTGCCAATGTTTTAAGATCTGAAACCAAAATAGTACATCCAACACTGTAGTTGGATTTGAGCTTTTGGTTGGTTGGGCAAGGTCATTGCAGCAAGTTAAATAGATGAGTGACCACCAGGTGAATGGTACACTTGTCTAACATCTGAGATCCTTGAAGAGGGTGCATATTGCCAAAATGTGCATAAAAGGTGTAGGTTTACCTTTCCCTTTACGGCTGTTGCTGTTGTAGCCAAGCTATTGCTGTTTAAAACAAAAATGCAAAGCTTTATTGACAATAAAAACATATCATCTTGCCCAAATTAGAGCTTTTCACACAACACATTCTTTAGCTTGGCCCAGGGATAAGAAAATGCTGTGTAAAAATCAATTTAGAATATTTCCACATCAATATGTGAAAGATTCCTTTTTGCAGTTTTACATTCGACTTCTCAACCTGATAACAGCCACACATTTAGTGTGGTAAATTATCAGGCCCCGTCCTCCAAACAAGATTGCTATATACATTCTTCCTCAACCAGCAATGTTTATTGTACTATAATTGTCTATGATGCTGGAAGAGATAAGTCAAACTTGTTCTGGAGGACACAATTATTTTAGAAACTAGAGAGGCCAGATCATGGTGGGGTTTATGGGAAACATAGTCTCTTAGCCCAGGTCCTGTAGGTATATACTGAATGATATGCTAAATATGCTGAATCTTGTCTCAACCAATTCCATGTAATATCTACAGTGTCCCCCCTTTAGCATTTGCTTGTAAGACTTGTGTGAAAGACATAAGTTGTAGGAGGTGTGCTTGTCCTCATGAAAATATAAAAATATGCATTTTCATTTAAAAGCTATTGTTCCTGTGAGTTATTGGTTCGCATCCACCTATTGTTGCTCAGTTGAGGCAATGACCAGCATAAATAGCATAGGCCTCCAGGACATGGGTTAAGTCACATTGAGTAAAGAGCAGTGTGTTTGTGATCATTGAAAATCACTGTTTCTGTTGCTTTGTAGTTTGAGGTCTCTTTGTGGTAAACAGCACTAGGGCATTGACTTGAGGCATCCGCACTAACCCAAACCCAATTAATTGAGCATTGACTATAAACCCATGCCCAAACATCTAAAATAGTTCTTCTTTTAAGGAGCAACACAAATGTATATCATACGTTAGTCAGCATTGAAGTGCATTGATTAAAAAGTAAGTGCAAGTACAGATTCAGATGCATTCATTTTGATAACAGGATTAAATTGTTTGCAATGTGGCCCCAAAAATAGTCATTCTACAGGGGCACTCTGCAAAAGAAAAACACTATAGTTGATGCTGTTTCTAACCTAAAAGATATATGCTTTTTTCCATGTATTTCAAGCTCTATGGTAACACTGAGTGTCAGTGTGTAGGAGCATTCGTGCTGCCATCTGTCTTCTGTTCAGTCATGTCCATCATATATAACACTTTTTCCTCAATAAAAAGTATTATTGTAATGCTTGCTGGTTAACATGTCCCACAGTTGCTCAGCTTGCTTTGACGAACACAGCATCTGAGTCAAGCCAGCAGCAGCACAAAGTCAGTGAGAAGCACTATTTTAGTGCAATATTTTCACACCAGGTAACCTTGCTGTCCTAAAACTGGCTACTTCTGCATAGAGACGGAGTATAGTTCTTACCACAGCCCCATTGAAAGGCCTAATAGTTTTTACTGAGGAAAGCATCACTTTCTATGGTCAGGTCACCAGAGCAAGGATAACAACATCTTTTGAGGTAATAAAAAACAAACAAACAGCATGGAGTTATCCTTTAAAATGCATTGTCCCGGTCCCTTGGATTCTGTCATCAGAATTTGGATAATACTTATTGAAACCATAAGGCTTTACAATAAATGCAACTTGGCCATATGATGGCAAAAGTCTTCTGCGGAGGTTCTCCCCTCGGACTCTAACTGCTCTCAGAGGAGGTGGGCGGCGCCGTGGAAGAAGACCTCCGTCGGGACACTGACTGCGAGCGCTCGGGGCTGTGTTTGTCGTACGGCTGGAGCTGCACCTCAAGGAAGTCTCTGTGCTGCTGGCTGATGACCTGGCTGATGAGGCCAGGGAGGGCCTGCAGGTTCCCCAGCAGAGTCTCCAGCTTGGTTTCCAGGAGTGCGATCCTTTTCTCCATGTCCTCTCCTCTCTCATTCAGGTCTGAGATCAGGTCATACATGATGTTCTGAGTCTGGAGGCGGGGGGAGAGACGATGTCAGAGTCAGAGATGGAGGGAGACAGAGACAGCTGAGGGCGATGATGTGTAGAGGTAATGTAATACTGATGATGTGTAGAGGTAATGTAATAGTGATGATGTGTAGAGGTAATGTAATAGTGATGATGTGTAGAGGTAATGTAATAGTTCTCCCTTTTGAGAAATGAAGTTGTCTGATAGAAACTGACAGAAGCATGAAATTGCTATGAATAAAATAAAATAAAAAAATAAAAATTATTCTAAGTAACTATCTTATTTGACAAATGTGCGTGTATACTGTAGTCATTCTACAGGCTATAATTCTGCCCTGCTGGATCCTCCAAAAAAAACTCACAGTCTGTAGAAAATCCCAGACAAAAGTTCTGTATGTGAGAGTGTGGGGAAGGGAAGAGAGATCGATGGGGAGGACGGTCTTGAAGTGCCCTCCAATATTAAAAAAATATGGAATATTTACTCTGACAAAATGAGGCTGTTAGATCTGCCCAGCTGATCAACAATTACATTAAATATAACAGCTCAGAGCTGTTTATGCAGATTGGCCAGACATTTCATCATGACAACAAACACTGAACGATGCAGAAGATCAGCATAATCAAACCAAAGAAAATACTAATTAATAACATGGAAAAATAGGTGCTAATTGTGTTGTATACACACTTATTAACTTTTGCTCTTTAAAGTAAATAGTTTTTCCCTTGAGACATGACATGTTATCAAACACTGTGAGACATCCACTTGGGAGTAGGGTGGGGAGTGAGTGGGTTGCTGCTGTGTGCTATGGTATTATTCAGCTGTAGAGTAATCACTGGCAGCCTGGAGGCAATGCTATCCATCACTTACGTACCTTGTCTTATTCGCATTTGTGGCAGGAATAATGGGCTTGGTTGCTTGTTTGAATCACAGTGATCCACTGAGGGCCAAAACAACACTGACAGCTATTTAAACTACAACTGGGGCAGATGGCGTTTCACTGTGTTGCATCACTAACATCAACACTCATAGATACCTGTGATGTTTCAAACAATGTTACAGAGGGATGGTTTTCTGAGGATGAACAATGAATTCAGAATGTACAGTATATGTTAAGTACCTTTATTATACTGGGTATCTTGATAGTGCATGAAATGAGGAATCAAATGTATAGTGGAAAGACACACAGATGAGTTTACCTCATCAGTTAATCATGAAATGATGAAACAGGAATGCCTGTATGCTGATGACATAACACACTGTGGAAGAGCTGCCGGCCAGAACTCAGTGGGGAGTTATTAGTGAACAAGTATAGTGAACGGAGGCACAGAAATGCTTGGGTAAGCATAAATGCCTGTACTGAATATTGTGAGTCTGAATATTGATACTACTACTACTGTCACCAAAACCACAAGCACAAGCAAGAAAGAATGGTGGAGAATTCCATTGTGATTGTATTTCCCAGTATAATATTCTACATTATATTGCCTTACATTATAGTGCATTGCTTGCAAACATATCAAAAGGCTTACTGTATTTCATTTATGCTAGGTTGAGTGAGTGCATGCTTTGTGTTGCACCTAAAAATATATGTTAAATACCACAATTGTAGAGAAACACTGATATCAGAGGGATTTCATATAGCTTTGCAGAGGCTATGTAGCTGCCAAGATATTTTAAGCCCCATTATACAGCTCTATCTATCCACTGGGACCATGTACTGGGATGATTAATGCTATACTGCCCTCTGATGGCGAGAGGCACTTGTGACAATGATTGAAGATGGGTATGAGTCATCTTCCCTAATGTCACACCCTCTCTGTTTCACAGCACAGGGTGGTTGGGTGATATTAACTAGTCTTTCATGACATCGTGGCCTCTGACTGATTTGACCTTGATTTGATCTCTCTCTCTCTCTCTCTCTCTCTCTCTCTCTCTCTCTCTCTCTCTCTCTCTTTCCCTGTCTCCACTTCTGGCTGAATCATCACATCACAGCGTGTCTCCCTTCCTAGGTTACTTTGTTTCTGCTGCGTCAGGTTGGCGTAGAGCCTGGTCTTTCCCTAAGGTTTCTCTATTTCTTTTTAGTGCATCACAAGATAACCATGAACAAAAACGATCTGCTTAAACAAAGCAATGTGTCCCTACTCATCCAGGGTATGTTCATCTTCATACAGTACATCTTTACCCAAATACTGAAGAGATAGATACTTTGTAAAGGCAAATAAAATATAGTTTGACTTACCTATCAGGGTAGGAAACATGATCTCACATACTAATATGCTACTGCTATGACTGAATCATATTTCCCACCAATTTTGAGACTTCACCCAGTTCAAGGAGTGGAAATATAATGTTGTTTCTTGTTTTGTTTCCGTGTTTACTAAGCAATAACCTCATTTGTGAGAGACCTATCCTATGACATGACATTGGTAAGAGATGTAGTTCAGAAACTGCAACATAGAGAGAACAGGTTGGGATAAATTGGATCACACAAAAACATTCCATGATAGTGGGACAGCCATGTCCTGTACACAGTACACAGCTGGCCCTATTAAAACGCCTGTCTGTTTATTTGACACCTGTAGACTTTGTTTATATGTGAAAAGGTGTTACTGGTTCACCTAATTAGCTCACATCACATGCATACAATTCAATAATTCAAAGCAAAACAAGTAGCCTAGATCAATAATACAATAAAGACCAAAAATAAACAGAATATGTGACAATTGTCAGCCTAGCTTACCTTAGCAAGGTCCACTAGTGAGTTTGCTTGGTCATTCAGCTTGCGTTGCTCCATTTTAACACTTCTCAATCTGAACACAAGACCATTCAAAACCCCATACAAGTAGCTGATCAGTAAAAATAGGCTTGACAAATCTGTGCACACACAAGGCATACACATGAAGAGCACTCCTAGGACATGCACAGGATGTGTGTAGAGAATGCAGGGATTGCAGGGATCAGTTTGATTGGTTGAGCTGCATGCAAGTAGAGACCACAGAGGGGAGGAAGCTGCCAGCAAAGAGAATGAGCCCATCACTAAATCCTCTGGCCTGAACCGGACAATAACAATATTCTGCATACTGGAGAAGGGTTCAACTGGCTGGATTTGGATCTTACAGAATTCTAAGGTATAAGCAGTTGTATAAATATTCATACAAACTGTTAAATTGCTGCTTAATATTTCATCCTAAGACAAGGGAGAGGTTGCCCTGTTTGACTAGTGAATTATTGAATCTTTCAAAAGGCCACAGATATTTCAAACATGTTTCTATTTAAATTCTCAAGATGCAAAAACACTTTAAGTTACTCAGTGAAAGTAAATGGCCGCACAAACGTGGATAGCAATTAATTTGTCAAAAAAGTGGCCGAAAACATAAATGCAGTAGAATTATCATAAAATAAAAAGATGATTACAGTTTACCAGCACAATATACATGTACAACTGGTTTAGCATATCTGTGTGAGAGTACGCCTAATAAAAGAGAATATACTGCAAGTTTTTTCATATCAAATCTCATTCATGATGATTGTGTTACTGACATTTATATGCTTCATAGTGGAAATCTTATCCAGTAGGCATAAAGCCTCCACCAGACCAGTTGAAAACACAAAAATTCACTTCAAGACACTTGAAGAGCCTGAGTGAAATTAGTCACTTTCGTTCATCCATACAGCTTGCTTTAATAATTCACATCTCCTGTTTAGTTAAGCTACTAAAGCAAGGCTTTTTCATCCACACTCTCTGGGGGGGGACAGTGTCTCTGGCCAAAACAGCAACTGTACAGGACTTTGGACCACGCTTGAGTTCTCGACATACTGTATCCTGGTGCTGTTTTACTGCAATCACCCATGCATACTAAATAATTGTGGAACCAATACACAGAGCTGGAAGAAGGACATAGCCCTGTTTTTCTGTCTGATAAAACCCAATGCTCTCAGACTAATTGAAGCAACTGATTCGATGGGCGTTCAGTTAACGGCTCTAATTGGACTGTGTGAATTTGATGGCACACAGTACTGGAGATCCACGGGGAGAATATTAGGCTCCTTTAGGGACTCTCTGCTGATTGGCCCAGATCCATCCATTCTCATGCAATGGAGCACCATTGTTAGGCATTCCGTACACAGGCAGAGATATGAAGGTAAGATGATAGGTTAGATCAACAGGGGGCGCCACTTGAGCCACTCAAGGACGCTACAGGCAAAGGAGGATGCCTATTACAGCGACACAGAAGCTGAGTGTTTCAGAAAGAGGCAGATTCTAAAACAAGTAGCCAAAATCATTGCAACAAAAAAAAAAGTGCACTTTTATTGTTCAAATAATCTGGCAAGATGAAAGGAAACAGAAGGTAATTTGGAGATGGTAAAATATATTAGAGAATCATCATATATCTTTGCAGTGGAGATGTAAGACCTGTCAGAATTCTGCATTTCACGGTTGGATGACCAATAGCTGTCAAATGGTGTTGATGAACAGGGAAGGCGGAGGTCCGAATCTGAACATAACCTGCCCCCATCATACTCAATATTCTCTGTCCCTCTGTGATTCAGTGTTCAGAGTCCTAGTTTTCAATAGGGTGCCTGTGTGCTTTGCTATTCATCAGGGGAAAAACAGCTACGCTAAGCTTTTCAATGCCCCTTTCAATCCGTTAAGGCAATCTGAATAGTGCTGCACCATAGATTTTTTCAGGCTGCTCTCTTTGTCATGACCCCAGTTTACCTCGCTGTGGGAGGAATGATGCTAATTTTTCTTTCGCCTAATGGACAGTGAACAGGGCCCTCTGCGGTCTGTCTCTGCCTTCCACTGGCTGTCCTGAACTACTGGGATTTGTGCTGAGCACCAGCATGAGCCTTGCGCTGTGTCAGTTATAGCGCAGTGTCTCGGGCCAAAATCACGAAGGGGGCTCCGAGAGCTTTGCTCTGACCTTCCCCTCTGAGGTTGTGTCCCTGTTTCACACTTACTCTTTGACTGAGCCACTGAGCCAACAGCCAGGCACGTGCAGCCTGTCCTGCTTCCTTCCTTCCTTCCTTCCTTCCTTCCTTCCTTCCTACACATCCCTCCTTCGCAGCAGGGGATTGTGAAACTCTGCTGCTAAGGGTAATGTCATTCTACGGAGGACAATCAGTATGCTTTCCAAAACAAAACAAAAATCCTCTCATCTCCATAAACATATTGTGAGACATCTGATTGCATACATGCACCATGCTAGTTGTAGTCAAATGCATAACGCCATCGTCTCCCTAAAATCTGTCAATTCTGCTGGCAACCTGTGATGGAAATACATACTTAACCACTGTCCGTGTCGCTACGAGTCATCCAAGAGAGAAATGGAGGAAATGCGGTTGCAAATGTAGTTACAGGCGCAACAATGGTTCCATAAGCCGAAAGATGACCCCCTGGCCCTGGTTGAGGTGAAGAAGACTGATAGGAGTTGTAAACCTGACCTGACAGATACATGATATACTGTGGTTGTAGCAGGCCTCTCTCTGCTCAGGAGCACTAGTGGTCATCCTTCGGTTCATGAAAGCACAGTTCATTGGAGTTTAATCAGTGGCTTTCTGATTAAAGATCAAATTTTCATCACATTCATGCAACAATGGAAAAAGAAAAACACCCTCCGTCACCGATAATTGAAATTCATGTAAGGAAGAACGGAAACGTTTACTATGTGTGTGGCCTCTCACTAATGAGGTGGTGAAGGTGCTTGCATTGTTCGTTAAGTTGGCCATTGTGTAATGCTCTGAAAGACATAAAGTAGTGCTGAATTGATTGTGTTGTCTTGCTTTCACAAAAGATGCCATGCTGGGTGGCAGCAGTACTGCATTACATTCATCATGCTGATCATGGAATATTCTAAATGAGAAATCCTGAAAACTGTCTATAAGTGATTCCATGTAAGATTGTTGATATATGTTATATATGATGGTATTATGAATTTCACTTATCAAATGAGGAAGTGTAATTTTTAGTCACATCATTGAGTTAAAAGACAAGCTCTCATTTGCATGCACACAACATGTCTGTAAGCTACATGTGAGGCGAAGACTTACTTTC
The DNA here is from genome assembly GCF_951799395.1 of Argentina silus. NCBI lineage: Eukaryota > Metazoa > Chordata > Actinopteri > Argentiniformes > Argentinidae > Argentina > Argentina silus. Next base: position 10,813,755 of record NC_139659.1, read on the forward strand.
GAGCTCTATTGCATTGTGTCGACACAAACAGGAACAAAAGGAAACATAAAATAGACAAATGAATTATTACAACATCAGAGAAACGTGTCCAGATGGCAGGATCAGTCTCCTCAGGCCCCGGTACTGCAACCCTCATCCCACGCCTGCCTCTCTGAATAACAGCAAGAGCACTTTAAAAACTATCTGAATATTAATATCAAATCGTTAACATGGTCATTATCATCAGCAGCAGGGCCCCACCTCTTAGCTCCGCCCCTTAGGGCCTCACCTCAAGCCACCATGAATAGCAACGTAATCACCTGGTGAACTTTGTCAAATTCCAAAATTCTGGTTATAGCCTTGCTACACTCTCAAATTCTTATCCTAATCCCGCCCCACAGACTGGCCTATCTTTTCAGGCATGCAGTAAGACGGGCCAACCTTCCTCAGAAAACCAATGACCAGATAGCTGTGACTGACACGTCCTCTAACATTTACCTGGGTTTTGTCCAGAGCTGGGCAAAAGCCTCACTTGACCTGTTCTTACCTGTTCACCCCCCAGACCCGTCTCTGACACAATCTTTGGCAGTGAAGGATTACTCGAAAATTTTACGCCCTCTCAGCTGATCCAGCTCAGACCAGAGGAAGTAATATTTTCAGCTGATGTTTACAACTGCCTCAGGACAGGTCACTGACCCCTGACTGACCCCTCTTCAATCCTCTACTTGAGGAACAGGCTCGCTCCAGGGCAAACCCTCTCTGCGACCACTGACCAAAAACACACTATTCATCACAGCCCACACCCGGAGTTGAACCCTGTGGCTGGGGCCACGGGCATCACTTAACACACACCAGGGTTTTTTCTACAAACAGATCCACGCCCTCGTCATATGGCATACTGAGTCTATAAGAGGGGAAATGGACATGATCACCATGCCGTGTATTTGTCCTTGGCTGCAGAGAGAACTGCAAGGGTCATTTTACAATTTAATCGGGTTCTTTATAGATTGTGCCAAAGCTCCGAGGGTTTTCCATTATTAGCTTGTCCTAGAGACGGGAAGGTTGACATGGAATGCTGTCATTAACACAAATAGCCTGAATACAGCAATAAAGTACCCAATAACCCTGACAGAGTAACTATGACCAATGCCTATAAAACAACACTATTTTGGATGGGGGTTGCAGCAGCAGCCAATACTCTCTATCTAGGATCCCTTTAAAAATATAAAAGTAATCTAAACCCCTAATGTCTATATGACAAAAAAGGCACGTTCAATAGAATCATGAGCAAATTAAAGTTGCACATAGGAGAACATCACACAGACCCGTTAACAGACATAAACACATAAAAATACATAAAACATAAAATAACAAACAGTGAAAATTTCCCTTGAGCATGTGTATATAATCAATCTGATCATGTTACTGGGGAAACCAAACTTGATCTCAAAAACATGAAAAGAGTTTGTATGATTGTCGGTTGCTTGAAAGAAAAGGAAGTAACTGGGGTGCTTGAAAGAAGGCTCTGCTACACCAAGTGAGGAGAACACTAAAATCAATACAGTTTTAGAGACAGAGAGCACTTGAGACTTCCCTAGAGACTACCTAAGAGACTACCTGACAGGGAACTGTTTGATCCTCTAGTTGAGAAGGAAAAACACAGATGTGTAGGTCCTAAGGTCAGTCTGACATCTGACTCAAACTTCAGGTACACAAGGACTCTAAGAGTCATCTTGACATGCCATAGAACTGGCAGTTCCTTACAACATGGTGATGCAAGCAAAAGAGAGAGAGCGAGAGCGAGAGAGAGAGAGAGAGAGAGAGAGAGAGAGAGAGAGAGCGAGAGAGCGAGAGAGAGAGAGCGAGCGAGAGCGAGTGAGAGCGAGAGAGGTTTTCTGTAACTGCTGAGAGGACAGGAGTGTGAAAATACTCCCCAACAGTTTTTCATGAATAGTTTAGAATGTGGTAAAAAAGGATAGGCCCACCCCAATACATCTGTCATGGTTTGCAGTTGCTTTGACAATGTCTGTTATTCAATACTGTATGTTATTAAATTACACAACCAGTAATTTTTAGCAGATAAATCATCAAGACCTGGGAAAGATCTCTGAGTCATATTGATGATTCTCATTAGAGGTTAGTTTCATAAATGAGTCTGCTGTTGCGAAATGCAAGTTGTTCTTGATGATTGATATTCCATCTTTTTCCCATCTTAAATGGCATTGATTGAAAATAATTGGTTGCATTAATTTAACATACAGAAGTGAGCAGGTATGTAGTAGCAGTATTTTCAGACATTACATGGTAAAAATGTATAATTACTTGTTTGTATCTTTGAGACAGAATACAAGCCACAAGGCACCATATTACCAGGTAGTTACCAATTGTGTTGACTTATTCGAAATAAGCACCAGACTATTACCACACAATTGCCAAAATACCAATGTGTTGTAAAATAAAGTGCTACCGCTTTGTGACACATTATTTGCTCTCAACCCACTAACAGCACGATATTACAACATATCATTTAACAGTTACTGTAGCTTCCTAACTTACATTAATCTTTCTATCAAACGATACCTTTAATGTGAGTGACTTTGGTGAATAGTGCAGAGAAAAGTCCCTACAGTAAGAAGACAATAAAAAACAGAAGAAGCCATTTCCACTGGCATTTAGATATACCACGATAGAGGTTGCGGAGTGCTTCCACTTGTGTTTACACAATCGTCAAAGAGGGCCCTGCAGACTCATTTTACAAATCAATAATTGTAGCTGCCAATATATTGAAAACAAAAATTAGGGACAAAAGAAAGATCAAGTCAAAATTGTTGTGCTGTTCATAAAACATTTCGCTACAGGTGTCAAACAATTCAGATTTCAGGTTTGTATTTCTCTCCCATCTCTCATTTGGGAGAAACGTTCTGTGAAACTATCAGGATGATATCAGGATGACATCATTCGTATTGTTCACCAAGCTGGTTTAGCAGGGATGGTACCTACTGATGAATGGCTTGGAGGAATTTCCTCTGGTGCTTCCTGACTCTGGCATGGTCCATCTTCCTCACCAGTTTGGTGTTCTTGTAGATGAGCCACGTCTCCCTGAGTACATTCGCAGCTGTGTTTTTAACCTGAAACACAAGAACAGGGTTAGAAGTAATGTTTCCTAAAAGATACACAACAAAGTTCAATTGCTAATTGCTTACCTCAAATGTTTTGCTTGAGTGTTGACTGTTTGGTTATCATATACCAATGATATAATATCAATGTATTTCCTAATGAAACCACAAGATCCTTAGTTTTAGGCTTACAAACTTTGGCAAAATAATCATATGCTCATAGGCTTTGGGAGGTGTGGCCCTTTTTTGACCAATGATATTATCTATGGGGATTATTTCTGACTACCGTATTTAGGGGACCCTTTTCAACCATCCTTGGCATTCCTGAATTGCAAACCACAATAAGGAAATGGAATAACCGAGGCTATAAAACATGTTTTAATCTAAAACCCTATGTGAGTAAAGAGTATTCACGTACTCTTTTTGTCAGCTGGGTGTCCATCATAAAATTATGAACATGTTTTTCAGCTTTGGTTAATTCCAGTTTCTTTGCAACCACAGCTACCACCAAGGCAGTGCAGCCAGCACCCTGGGAAATAACACAAACAAACAGGCATGGTTATAGACGTTGCTTTTTTCCTGAGCTTTTCTTTCACTGGAATAATGATAGCAAATAATAGCAAATAATACCATCAACAAAAACAAAAGGGTCTTTCAAAGTTTCTCACATCAATATCCTCTGAATATGAAATTGTCTGGACTGCCACAAGACAGATTCATAAAAGAAGTCTTGACAGGTCAAAAGATATTCAGAGGAAGAGATTGAAAGATATGACCTCATAAAAAGCTCTGCTAGAAAACGTAGTATAATGATAATTTAATATAATTTCTGAAATGTTGCTCACCATAATACCAGTCAGGAGACAGACTCCTTTCCCACAGTAAGTGTTGGGGACCATGTCCCCATATCCAATGGTTAGAAAAGTGATTGAGATCAACCACATGGCTCCTAGAAAGTTGCTAGTTATGTCCAGGTTGTCATGGTATCTGGAATAGAAAGGTAAAGCATCAGTTTGCCAAATGTATTATACATCCATCCCATGTCTTATTCTTGTAGACATACAGTATTTCTTCTCTTATCTGACACAAACTCCAAATGAGCAGTTCAGGTTAGATCAGCAGATCAAAATTCTGGTTCTAAAAAATGGCTATAATGTTGAATCATCTGGCAAGAGATTAAAAACAAGCTATGTTTACCCTGCCCTTGACATTGCCAAGCAGGGGCTCCGCATTAAAAGCAAAACTGAAAAAATACATGTTGTTGGGGATTAGGCCACTACTGTACACCTGGATGCTGCCCACACGCACAATGAGGTAACAACTGCTTGCCCAGCAAACCATTCAAGCCTTATTTATGTTTCATGCAGTGCAGTGCAACATAGCATGAGAAGGGCAGCTCTGAGCACCTCTCACACGCTCGCACGGTCCAGGCGGCGATGATCCACAGCGAGATGGTGAAGACCAGCAGCACGGTGCCGGGGCAGATGGTCATGAGGGTCTTCATGACGAAGCGTGTGTTGAAGTTGATCTTGTTGAGGGCGCCGATGCTGCGGGATGAGGCGTCGGTGAAGAGTTTGCTGTGGAGGAGCATGACCCGGGCGATGAGGTACAGCCGCAGGAACATGGGGATGGAGAGGATGATGTCAACGTCTGCGTCCGTCTTGGACGGCGCGTAGGAGAAGGCCAGGCGTGCTGTCCAGGTGAAGGTGTAGTTCCCTGGGATGGGGTGGATGGCACACACCAGGATCTCCAGGCAGATGAAGAAGATGCGCTCGTAGGTCATGGCTATCCTCCAGTCGTCTGCTGCATTGTCCACCATAAATAACTGAAACGGTGATGGAGACAATAAGACAGATGGAGGTTAATAAATACAAATAGCAGCCTTGCATTTTAATCATGCTGACAGGAGAGAATACACTGGGAAACACTTTAACCCATTACTACACTCCAATTGCCGATACACCAGTGTCACTTGCCAATGGCATTTACTGTGCTATATCTGCGTTAAGATACTACTTTTCAGAATGGATGACTGTTGTTCAGTGATTCCGTTTACTAAATGATTTAAAGGCAACAGACTCATCACAAAATCTGGAGCCGAATTCTTTGGGATCTTGCATATGGTGAGCATTTTCATCTTCAAAGCAATTATACTAATGAGAACATCTGCCACCTCCCACATTAGCATATAGGTCTCTAACTGCCTGGGCACACAGACCAGAAGGTAGGGCCTTACACTGGGGGGGTTCTAGGTGGACCTTTTCACTGCCCCTAATCAATCTCTTGTACCTACCTCCTCTTCGTCTACCACCTCGTTCTCACTACCACCTCCACGACCCCTGCCTCTTTTTATCCTCTTATGTCACCTCATCTCTCTCACTTCAATCTAGAGTTATCCACCATTCCCAGGATTGATTGCTCAGTGTTCCCATCCTGAACTAATGCCTCAGCCCACTACTTCAAGAGCCACCCCTCAGTGTCATTCCACTGGCTATGTGCTTATGATCTACCAGATAGACCGCCTCTATCTCCACAAATGGCCTCCCCTTCCTCCTCTCACCCTTATAAATATTCCATTGCATCACGGAATGAATGCAATCGAGCCACGTTAGCTTTCCTCCACAGTTGTCAAATCATTCCCCTCTCTGACACGCAATGCCGATAGTCCTCCATGGCAGCTCGCTCCCCAGGCACTCAATCACCTCAAGGTCCTCCAATTGTATACGGGCCGTCAATACTGGTGGTAAATATTTCACGAAATGTCGCTGTCAGCACATTTCCAGAGAGCTTTCTGGTAGGCTAAATCCACCGTGGCCATTGAATATAAGGGGGGAAAACTGCAAATTACTGAATCTGTCCCATGATCCTCTTTGGTTAAATTAAATCAAACTGTGCCTAGAGACACCTGCTCCTCTAGTGTGAGGGTTAAGATTATGCAAATGTATTTTTGGCCTCTCTTTTGACAACTTATGCCTGGTTATGTTTGTGTACGATGCAGTATGTGCTTCCAGTGGCTGCTGTCTATCCCACATACTGTAGTACTGGTTGGAACCACTGAAGAAGAATAAAAGAACAATGAAATATTCAGGATCAATCAATCTAAAACAAGGGGGAAGGAAGTCCCATATATATATCTGAATAATTAAAAGTTCTATGTTTCTGACTGATATGGTAACACATTTGGCTGAAAATGTGATGTATTAAAATACATCACATTTTCAGCCAAATGTGTTACTATATCAGTCAAAAAAATAGAACTTTTAATTATTCAGATATCTCCACGAGCACAAAAACTTTTGTATTTTCAACGTCCAAAGAAAGCTCAAGGACATCCTGAAAATAACAAACGTACACCTCCTGGAAATTGCGCTAGTGCCACCCACGCCACAGACACACACACGTCACAGACACACACACGCACGCTGCACATTCTGAAGCCCTTCATTCCCACAGACACACACACGCACGCTGCACATTCTGCAGCCCTTCATTCCCACAGACACACACACGCACGCTGCACATTCTACAGCCCTTCATTCCCACAGACACACACACGCATGCTGCACATTCTACAGCCCTTCATTCCCACAGACACACACACGCACGCTGCACATTCTACAGCCCTTCATTCCCACAGACACACACACGCACGCTGCACATTCTACAGCCCTTCATTCCCACAGACACACACACACACACACACACACACACACACACACACACACACACACACACACACACACATGCTGCACATTCTACAGCCCTTCATTCCCACAGACACACACACACTGCACATTCTACAGCCCTTCATTCCCACAGACACACACACACGCTACACATTCTACAGACCTTCATTCCCACAGACACACTGACAGTACAGCCACCCACACCACATTGCCACACAAAGGATATTCCATCTAGAACATCAAGGCACATTCATTAAAGCTAGCCCACAAGTCAAACATGCCCACCAACACAAGATGTTGGAAACATTCCTTTGAGATTCAGGTCCATGATGACATGATTGCATCTCCTGCAATTCCTGCAGATTTGTCAGGTGCACTTTCAAGCTGTGAATCTCCCGTTCTACCACATACCAAAGGTGTTCTATTGGATTCAGATCCGGTGACTGGGAAGGCCACTGAAGAACATTGAACTTATTGTCATGTTCATGAAACCAGTTTGAGACGACTTTTGCTTTGTGACATGGTGCATTATCATGCTGGAAGTAGCCATTAGAAGATGGGTAAATTGTGGCTATGAAGGGATGCACATGGTCAGCAACAATACTCAAATAGGCGGTGGCATTCAAGTGACGATTGATTGGTGTTAATGGGCCCAAAGTGTGCCAAGAAAACATTCCCCACACCATTACACCACCTCCACCATGAGAAGGTATACAGGTGTTGCTAATAAAGTGCTCGGTGAGTGTATGTGTTGATTACAAATTCTTAATTTTAAGTTTCCTAATAGTAAGCATTAAATCACTTCAGCAATCAATCACTTGCCTTTTCACTTCAGTCAGAATCTTCATTGTCTGAAGCAAATAATGTAATAGCATTCTCTCATGAGGCAAAGGAAAAGGTAAAGGCAAGGGGAGGTCAGGGGATCTTATCTTTTTGATGCCCTCAGGGGACCTCAGCCTTCTGCTCCTCCATTGCCTTTCTTTGGGACGTCATTCTTTTGATATATATATATATATATATATCATATATCATATATATATATATATATATATAAACTATAAACATCCATCACTGCTTACATACAGGACAGCATTGTAATACAAACAGATACAAACAGACAATAGAATCTAAGATGAGCGACCTACATCTAATTAGTTGTCTACAGCTACTGTGGTTCCACTATACAACACACAGCCCACACAGCAGCTGCAGCCCATTCATTCATCAAAACACTACACTGAGAGTTTTCCCCCACAAAGAAAGATCATCTTAGAACTAAAGAGCTTGTTGCTCACATCAAATATAAAGTAACATGTTCTGTAGTAGCCCCTTCAAGGCACTGACATCTGTCAGAGATGCTGTAACATTAACCAAGCTCTCTGTTGGTTTAGCCCTGCTTGTTAAGCTTTCCAAGGGAGTGTAACTTAGACATGGAAACACAAGCTGTTACTCTACTATGTGACAGACGGTATCTTACTCACAAAGCTCAGCCTTAAAAAACAGCCAAAACACATTATCTACCCTATTGTCTGCACAGAGCACAAAGCTTCCATTTTACATTTGAGACCACAACCTCCTGTCACAAAGGTACGCGTTTACAAACTTCGTCGCTTGAAAACAATGTTATTAAACATTTACAAGCGTGTTACATAAGGAAAGCCTACTTGGTGGGTAAAAGCAATTATGGTAATGGCTGACCTGAAATACAATACTCAAGAGCTCTTTACCTTTGAGCATCAAATATTCCATGCCAGTGGCAGAACCACTAGTTATGAGGGAGAGAGGGAGGAACTTACAGTACATCTGCAGCAGATAACCTGGAATTATGTATGTAGCATGGCATGAGGGACGGCCATGTCTCTCTTTATAGCACATCACATGCACATGATTGATTTCTTGCCCAATTTACATTTTGCTGGAATCTTAAAAAAAAAGAAAAGCTCAGACTGATCCATGGCCTATTAAATAGGATGCCACAGAGGGCTCAGAGTCCTAGAATAGGAGCTGTTGATGAGCTAAAAATCTCTTTGGTCATTTGGCTCAAATCCTGCAGGACTGAGAGTCATTTTAACCACACACGTGCAGGTACACGCACACACACACACGCACGCACGCACGCACACACGCGCGCGCGCACACACACACGCGCGGCCACACACACACACCCACGCACACACACTGTCAAAAGAATGACGTCCCAAGGAAAGGCAATGGAGGAGCAGAAGGCTGAGGTCCCCTGAGGGCATCAAAAAGATAAGATCCCCTGACCTCCCCTTGCCTTTACCTTTTCCTTTGCCTCATGAGAGAATGCTATTACATTATTTGCTTCAGACAATGAAGATTCTGACTGAAGTGAAAAGGCAAGTGATTGATTGCTGAAGTGATTTAATGCTTACTATTAGGAAACTTAAAATTAAGAATTTGTAATCAACACATACACTCACTGAGCACTTTATTAGCAACACCTGTATACCTTCTCATGGTGGAGGTGGTGTAATGGTGTGGGGAATGTTTTCTTGGCACACTTTGGGCCCGTTAACACCAATCAATCGTCACTTGAATGCCACAGCCTATTTGAGTATTGTTGCTGACCATGTGCATCCCTTCATGGCCACAATTTACCCATCTTCTAATGGCTACTTCCAGCATGATAATGCACCATGTCACAAAGCAAAAGTCATCTCAAACTGGTTTCATGAACATCACAATGAGTTCAGTGTTCTTCAGTGGCCTTCTCAGTCACCGGATCTGAATCCAATAGAACACCTTTGGGATGTGATAGAACGGGTGATTCACAGCTTGAAAGTGCACCTGATAAATCTGCAGGAATTGCGTGATGCAATCATGTCATCATGGACCAGAATCTCAAAGGAATGTTTCCAACATCTTGTGGAATCAATGCCACGAAGAATTGAGGCTGTTTTGAAAGCAAAGGGAGGCCCTACCCAGTATTAGTATAGTGTTCCTAATAAAGTGTTCAGTGAGTGTACATACAACATATGTGATAATCAGTGAATTTAAGAGTCCTATAATCAATGTATACAACCTGTAGTGTGTTGAACAGTAGTTAAAGGTTGTTATGACTCTATGTCGAAACTATAATCAGAAGTAGGGAAGTCTGCTTGTGTCTTGAGTAACAGGAAACAGTCTGTGGAGTCAGCAGGAAACACATTGCGAAGTCAGCAGGACGAGGACCCAAAATACTAGCACAAACATATCGAGAGTCTAAGAACTCGTGATTTGTCTGAGACCTCATGATTTGTAATAGACCTTGTGTTATGTTGTTAGGACCAAATAGGAGACTTGTGGTGGACTGTAATGAACACCAATGGAAAGTGATTTCAATGAACATATGAGTGAGAGTAAGAATCTGAAGGGTGAATACTTGTGTGATGTATGTAACTGGGGGACTAGCTCTCCTAAGTGGAGTGAGAAACCTTCTTCTTGGATAATGTGAAAAGTTAGGATGAAGCATGCATCAAGGCTCTAATAGGTCGCTCTAATAGACAACTCAACAATTCCCTGGAGCGAAAGAATACTCGCACCTAAATATACTGGCAACCATACTGTATCCTGCTACCAGGACACAACGGGTTGCAGCCAAGGGGGCAGCGGGGAAGACACCGGGATGTAGGTGGTCAGAGGCTAGACGAATTGTCTATAGAATTATTCTATAGAATCTTGGGAACGGTAACCCTTCCCGGCTACAGAACTAACCTGTAAGACAGAGGGCTGATCTGGGGCCTTGTACTGGGCTTACTGGGAGACAACACAAAAAAAAAATTCTTGGAGAGAGAGAGAGAGCAGTGTAGATGTGGATACGCATGATGTCCTACAAGCCAAGCCTCTGCAGTGCACAATGATCTTTGGAAACAGAGCAACCAGAGCAACCGATTCACTCTTTAAATACAGCCTCCTGGCACAGTCCACAGGCTGCTCTCAGATGGACTGGTCATCTGATGGACACAAACACTGTTTAATCATTAAGGGAGCATTCCTCTGCTCATCATGAGAAAGTTGCTCTCAGGGTGAGCCTGGTGTCACGGTGGTGACATTTTCTTCCCCAGACGACACAATTAAATGTTTCCCGAGGTCATGCCTTTCCTCATTGTCTCTGGCTATCTCTCTTGGCCATGAATTGTGGTTCTCTGCAGGAGCTCACCCACGTCGGGTGCTGCCTGGGTTGGTTACTGGTTTCAGTATGCTCAATATAAGTAATGGAGTCCAGCTCAATATTTAATCTGTGTAATGTGGAGATGGGAACATATATCTTGTCACTGGGTAAGAAATCGCTCAATCTCATTAGTGAATTAGGTTGAGAGGTTCAGCCCAATTAGAAATTAATGCAATGGTTTATTTATGATATCAAAGTGAGCCACTAAGAGGCCACTTTGCTGAGTAAATCTCAAGTTGTAGGTTACATTTGCTTTTGCATTCAAAATCAAGTCCTACACAATTACATATATTTTCTATATGTAACATTAAATTCCACTCACATAAATGAATACTACAATTAATTAAATTGCCTCTTGAGTGCTGCAGCTGCTTGTAACATGCCCATCATAATGTATCAATAATAAAACATCAATGTTTCAGATCATATATACTGTGATAGTGATAGTAAACATGATCAATTAATTATCATTTGAATTCTCATCCCGTTCGAAGGCAGTATGTCTGCCCTTGAAAGCCTGTTTGTTCAGTGAAAACATTGAGGTCACCAGCCAGCAGTGGTTATCTGACTCCAGTCAGGCGTCTCAGGTAAAGGACAGATTTCACTGTGAGAAATGCAGAGCATCTCCTGCAGTTACACAGTGTCTCTGACACACACACACGCACATGTGCACACGCGTGCAGACGCGCGCGCACACACACACACACACACACACACACACACACACACACACACACGCGCGCACACCACGATACACACCCAGTATGGATGAGGCTGTGACTTCCTTCAGACAGCTGGGAGGCAAGATGGTCTCTCATCAAACACTAAAGCTGTAGCATCTAATTTCTCTCTCTCCAAGATCGGTGAAAGGGCAGCTTGTTAGTGCATTTCAGCACTACAAGATACACTATTCTTTTAAAAACATTGCAAAGTGCATACTCATCTGAAAGCATTGTCTTTTAGTTTTGATTAGAAAATCTCAGCAGAACTGTCCTCATACAGGACGTGCAGAGTAATTGCAATGGCATTTACATGTATGCCTCTTGGCAAAGTAACAGTAATGCAAGGTGAACAGTGTTATTCACTGTCTTCCTGGGACAATGATGAACTCATCAAAATATTAGTGGAGAGGGCAATCGAACATGCTCAGAGCATTTCTCTCTAGCTCCTTTAAATCTTTGTCAATGACAAATCAAAGTCAGAGTAACACCACATCATCTAAGCTTTCAGGTTCCATTCACACAGAACTCTCCACAGTTGCCCTTCTAACACAGCAAACAAAACACAGAAGTCTTCTTCTGATACTTTAGATTGCCAGCTGTCAACAAGACACCATGGGGTCTGTATCATTCATGCCTAGAATACAGTGGGCAGTATTAATTGCAAAAAATACGCACTCAACAAGATTTGTTGTATGTTGACAATCTGTACGCGTGAATATAACAGACAACACAGCTTCTAGTTTGAGGGAGGGATTTGGAGGGATAATGTCTCTGAATCTTGAGACATCTCTGAGAAGATGGAGAGAAATCCTATGTGCTTGATGCACCATGTCACCAATCACTGCCATCTTATGCTGAAGATGTGTCCCTATAGCCTCTTTATGACAGCTACTATAGTGGCCACGAGCTGTCCTTAGGCTGACCTAGGGATATCTCAGTCATTGTGAAGAGGGAAACTAAAGGGAAGCTAAGTAAATGCCTATGCACACTGTCAAAGCGCCCTTAAAAAGTGAGCAAGTCAAGTCTTCTCCATGCAGTTTGGACAAGTGACTCACTGTGGAGAGTGCAGGAGCCTCTCTTCATTTTGAACGATGCATCTTTATTTGACAGGCATCTGTGAGTACATACGGATGTGCATGCATAATCTATTTTACCGAGGCTGGGCTGGAAATAACCCATCTTCAGAGAAGGATAAGGTGCACTCTTGTTGTAGAAATGGGAATACAGTACTACTGCCAATACTACTGTACAACGTAATACTTCTACCTGTATCACTACTTATATAGCTGCAAGCAGCAAGAAAGGTGTAAATACTGCCATCAACCAGGACGACAATGACAAGTAGGGTTCAATAAAGCCACAGACAGCAATAACAGTGGATATGAAGTTTGAGTGAATGTCACTAACCAAGGTGAACAGGGTGAGAATGCCTTTATTGAGTCCTGCTCCAGTATGAATGAGACTGTGGAGGATCTGGAAATCTTATAACCTCAATATGTGTTTCAACCATATACATGTTGCATAAATATATTCATATCGCAATCCATTTGTTTGGGAGTTAAAGTCATAATTCATATGGACAGCCAACAATCTTAGCTTTCTTGGACTGTTTTCATCATTGTAATAGTAAGTCAATCATTCACAATACTGCACTCTCTTTGATGTGTCCACATTTTTTTTTTGAGGACGCAAGAATGGATCTGAATCTGAATGGATGTCTAGTTTGCTAAGAGATGTGAAACAGTTTGTTAAATAAAAGATACACAGAGACCTGAAACGTACACATGTAAGAATGGAAATTATTCCCGCATGCAAGCTTACAATATACACTTGATCATGTAAACAGCTATAGAGAACCATTTGCTGAGGAAATGAAAATGGTTTTGTTATGTATCAAAATATGGTAATGATCTGTATGCATTTCTATCATCTCTTACAAAGAAAGCTTTACAGTAGGCCATTTCAAAGGGAGACACATTTTACTGTTGAGCTATTTCAATGATTGATATCCCTCTGGGACCTGTAACTCCTAAATATAACAGAGAGGCTAATGAATACAGGCCGTTGCAATTCAACAATGTGAAAGATAATGAACTAGCAGTCGATTCAGACATTGTATTCCTCAAGTTAAACAATACTGTAGGACTATTATACGTTGTGAATTTTACTTAGAAATTGAACTCAATTGACAAAAATGGTAGTCATGAAGAAAAGTATTCGATATTTCATATAATTGAGTAACACAAGTAACTTTCATATTAGACTGTCCAGATTTCCCTTGCACATCATTTTATATCGTCATGATGTTTTTTCCATGTGTCTTACAATAGTGTTAGAAAATGCCTGGATGGCTTTTATGTTCTCTAGCGGTAGAATACATTTACATAACAAAAGTGCAATATTGAACTCAATTGTAGTCATGAGGAAAAGTATTCATTATTTAATCTAATTGAGTAACACAAGTAACTTTCATATTAGACTGTCCAGGTTTCCCTTGCACATCATTTGTATAGCCTCATGAGGTTTTGTCTATGTGTCTTACAAGACAGTATTTGAAAAGATCTGGCTTGCCTTTACATTTTCTAGCTGTAAAAGAAAAGCACATTAGAAAGGTACAGTAGTTTAATGACCATGGTCTCCCCCACCAAGGTTCAAGAAAATGCTTGAGGTAGCCAAATATAGCTCTCACTTGCATGGAGCAGCACCAGCTGCATAATAGGTTTCTGACAATAGTGTAATATATGTCCACCTTGCAAAGACCAACTGACGCAAGGTCATAAAATTGAGTTTTGTCCAAGTACTGTTAATAGGGAATGCAGAATGCTTTCTTGAGAAATAAAGTAAGTGGCACTTTCATGGTGAAAAATTTGATTTGCCCATAACAGTAATATGTTGTTACTAAGTCACTTATTATACAAGTATGTAGTTATGTTTAGTCAAACTACAATGAAGTAACGCGTTGTGTTCATGTGTTCATTAAATCCCAATTATTACGGTGTTTTGATGTTTATGTATTATGTTTTTACGAAAATAACAGATACACAAGAACGTAATTTGTGTTAATGAATGGAAATGAAACTATAACATAAACGGACTGAAATACACGGATGTGTTACACTGCATGCGCGTTACTGTAGTTTACAGTATGGGTCAACATGTCATGAAAAGGATTTAATGCCATAATTAGATCATGTCACCCATGAAGGATAAAATGAACTTGATTTGAAAATAATCCAGTTAATTCCCGAGTAATTCCATTCAGTCAAAACAGTTAAGTCGGAGGAGCACATCAATGTCTATGATACAATTATTCATCGCGAAAGAAGAGAACACTTTCAGCAAAGCAGCTTACTGTCACACTACCAGCCTATCGGCAGCAGTAGGCCTATACCTGTTCAAATTAGTGTTATTATCAACAAGTGTAGTAATACTGTTCTAAACAGTATCACCTCTCTAGTGATGTCTAGAATTAAGCACTTTGGAAAAAATAGAATATTACCTGAATCTCCCTTGCGTGGTATATGATAATCAGACCCAGAAGAATGATGGTAGAAAGGCTTATCAGGCATTTAAGAGCTAATGAATACAAAGACTCCTGGATAAGAGAGAAAGAACACAATAGTAATATAACAACACAATGAACACATATCTTGAAACAATCTTCAAATAAGTAGACTTCCAAACGGTAATAACACTCCTCATTAAAACTGATATATTGACTGAATATTGCATTTTCCATAGACAGTATTTTTTACAAATATTATTCATACGAAAAACCCATATTATGGATGTATGGGATAGGCTGCCATGTGTCACATTGTTTGTGAGGCCACCTGGATTCAATGTAACCTATCCTGCCATGTGTTACGGTTGATCGCATACGAACTTCATGTCTTTACAATAGTCTAAATAGACTATGTGTAATGCAAACAATGTGAACATATTATTATAGTTTTGAGGCACTTTAAAAAAAACAACCCAAAAAACTTGTGCTTATTACTTGTCCACTGAACATGCCAGTATATTAATTCCAACCTAGATGTGGACCTGCACGGCACAGGATTGAGTTACGCACCTTTCCATAGGCTCCCCAGGAGAGTTCTGTCTCTATAACCATAACAACGATCCCAAACATCCCAAAGATCAAAGCATAGTCGCTGAGACGCTTCCTTTTCTCAAACAAGGCCCTTCTATGTCCAAGCTTTTGCCCAATGTTCTGATTCTTCTTTTTACCCGATTTACTGCCACTGTTGTGGCTACATCCACCTCCTCCGTCTCCCGATGCATAAGGCATCAGGGTGGTCGAATTGTTCTCCGGCTTAGATACTAAGGTGTCCGACGCATCTGCGGTAGAGATTGGTTGTAAAGGCTGGGACTCAGAATCAAACTCATGCATGTTTCTGCGGGACGAGCTCAAGTTGCTCAGCGGCCGCATTACGCCGCCGTTGTATCTGCAGCTGCTCATGGCTATTTCATTATAGGAGTTACTCTCTTTGTGGCTGCTGCCCGGGCTGCCCCGCTGCCGATTGTGACACTGCTGATGCTGATGATGATGATGTCTGGATGAACTACCATGACTAGAGGGCGTGAACTCACAAACGCTAAACTGACAACCTTGCCTCGAAGACGTTACGGATGGTGTCCTTAAAGTTCTGACAGTGGTCGGTGACGTCCCGCGAAAAACGAGGCTTTTTCTTGCATCGCAGGTACAGTTATTGAAGGTGCAGCATTGGTCGCGCTGCTCAGTGAACCGTTCCTCTCGTCCGCAGTAGTGCTGGTACTTACAGTGCTGGAACTGCTGCTCTTGAAAGAAATCGTTCTGCAACTGCAATGGGGTTTCCATGTCAGTGCTGCTGTTTAAAGCAGCAGTCGGGTAGCACCTCGCACCCGCCGAAGGGCGTTGTGGTAGGTATGGGAGGATACATACGCTGCAAGAATAGACCCATTTCGGCTCCTGTAGAATGAAAGAGATGCCTATGATTGGACAGACAGGACCAAAACAACTGGCTTGACGTCATTAAAAAAGGTTTCAACATCTTTTCGAATATTCATCTAAAGAGAGTCGCATGTCAGTAGACCATATATACATAGTCTACTGATGTAGAACAAGTAGAACAACATAAGAGGAAAATCCAATTGCATTGACAATTAGGGTTTTCTATCCACATCATAAGTCTACTGCCCCTCTAACCCACAGACCAGATTTGCTGTAGGCCTATTTCAATCAGATGCAAACAGCTTACTCATTTAAAATACAGTAGCCTAAATAATTATAAAGTATAACAAATACAAAATAGAGCATTGCAGCATTTGGATGGATATGTTTTAATTTTCGAATACATAATTTGCAAACATTTGCGATTACAGTATTTGCAATTCGTTTGGATAACATGGATTTATAGGCTGTTTGAACATAGTGCAAAATAATATGGCTCTTCATGGGAGATGGGTTATATAGTCTATGTTCCATCTGTACATCGAACAAAACAGCCTGACAAACAGTATTTAGAGCATTTAGAATATAGCTTCAACCTCATACTGTATCTCAGATGTAGACCTATGTTGTGATGAGCCGTTTTGTTCGATTCACAGAGATGCCTTTGCCTTTAATCTCTTTAAAGAAAAAATACTTTGATACCAAATACAACAGATGAAGTGAAATTTAACAGATGAAGTGATTTAAATTGGCAACACCACACTAACTGAGGTGATGAAAATCTAAACTTGAATAACTGATTGGTAGGCCTAGAGGATGTCAACAATGAACCAGTCCAATATTTGAAAAAGACTGGGGGGTTTTCCACTCCCCTTATATTTTCATCGACAACAGCTCAGTTTTAACGACAGATGACTAATGATGTTCATGTTTTGATGCCATGCACACATGATGTGGCATTCTCGATTTGCATTGTGAAGATCAGATTATATAAGATATGACTCTTATCTGGATCCAAGCATACATGTAAAATAAAATGCCTTCTCATCTTTAGCTTTACATGTTTAACAACATAACGATTTTACATTAACGATTTTACGCATTTACATTAAAGTCGTTTCATCAAATAGATAATGATAGTTTTCAAGGTGAGCTTATTCCAGATAATGGTTGAATAGAAGTGTTCTATGTTTTTATTTATAAAAAAAACCCATTGCATATTGTGCATTATTCTATCAATCGACAACCCACAGTGCGTTGCTGACTTGCCGATTGATTCACTGAAGAGGCTGATTTCATTCACAACTGGATCTGTTAGTGTTCATCAATGGTCACAGATCATGTGACTAGCACCCAGACTCAGGGGGGTGAGTCTAAGTGAGTCCAGTCCACGTTTCAAACCTCAGATTGATGTAGACGCTGGTGGCTGTTATTAATGGAGTGGAGGAGTTATGTCACCCGGAGGAAATATAGGCAACTGCTCGAAATTGAGCATCTGGGGAGCCATAAAGCAAAAGGCTGAACCCAATCATCCACATGTCTCGGTGCTGCAGCAGCAACCAATTTGGTTTTTAGCACTGCAATAGAGTAAGCTATGTAGGCTTCATTTCTATACTGTAGATGGTGCCTTTCTTCTAAATCATCCTTCGTCTTCTAAAATTGTAATTTTCTTAATCACTCTTGTCTGTCTGGCTATAGGATATAATGCAAAATTAATAAATAATTAATTCTCCTCAAAATATGCGGAGGGCTTCATCACCTCATCTTCATCATGTTACTACAAGCCTGTGGTCTTCTGTGGCTCAGTTGGTATAGCATGGCGCTAACAACGCTTAGGTTGTGGGTTTGATTCCTGCTGGGACCATATATACTGAAATGTATGCACTCACTGCAATGTAAGTCGCTTTGGATAAAAGCGTCAGCTAAATGGCATATACAAGCCTTGATGTGTATCAGGAGGGAACTGTCCAAGGTGCCGGTTCATTTTTCAATTACCGCCCCTTTAAATGATTTCTTTTGCACAAGATCGCAATGCGCACTCGCCTTTGATAGGCTAGAACACCTACCCTACGTCACCACGTGCGCTAGCTCTCTCGACCGGAAGCAAAGTTGCCGGGCTGTTGTTCTAATTATGGCAGATAAATGCACATTTACGTGATTATATGTAGCAAAGCGTTCTAGACATGTGTGTCTCTAGTCCGTTAAAAAGGAGGCTCGGTGTCGTCAACTTTGTGTCTGCGGGTCAGACGTTGAATTAGCAAGCAAATCGATTCATGTGCGCTGGCTATCTGTGCGCTAATGCTAGCTAAATCCCATTTAGAACATCACATCTGTAGCAAGCAAGCAAGCTAAGCTACCTATTGACTAAATCGGAGATAGTTGAGTTAGGTCTTGGCACAGAGAGTGTTGTGAACCTATAACGCTAACAACGTAGCAAACTTAGTTTGTGATGGTTCCTGCTGTAGATCTTCAGCTGTCTTCACTCACCTCGAGCTGGTGTGTGGCTCTCACGAAAGAGGAGATTAAATTCTTTAATGTAGACACGCTTTGTAGACAGCGTGCTTGCTAGCTGGCTGTTAACTTTTTACTTGGCTTGCATGGACTGAGGAAGCGTCAAAAACAATGAGGAATAGAAAAAGATTGATCAAACATAACGTGGACTCTGTCCCGGAGCAGCAAAAACATGGTAATCTAATGTCCCTTTGCACCTACCCGGAAATCTCTCGCTGTCTGCAATTTTGGAATTTAGTCACACTTATTCAAGGAGATGAATCCATTGATGGATTTAAAGTGTGTGCAACAGTGAATGCCAAAATTCATTAGATGTACTGTGTATACAGTTCGGATCTAAGACAACACCAATTCCCAATCAATGCAATTTTGTATGATAAGAACAAATAAAATGAATGCATCATGCAAATGATCTTTTGCTTGCAGACACTGTCGTTCCGGAGACACCTGAGCCCAAGCGGCCCCCAGGGCCTAGCTCAACGAGGGAGACTGTGGTACTGGACACTGACTCAGACTCAGATGTTGAGATTTCAGGATCCTCCATGATGTCAGAGAAGTGAGCTCTATTTATCTTCATAGTGCTTTCCAAAATGTAAAGGGTGCAAGTAACTGAACTAAATAAAGTATAAATCTGTCCTCACCACTATAGGTTGTACAATAGTTCCCAAGTCTCAACTGTCACATCCACAGTTCACATGGCAAAATCCTTCCTCTAATCTGCGCCGCAAACAGTGAACACACTGATTACATTGGAGCCAATACATTTTTACAAAAAAATAAGTCAGTTGATTAGTACTCAATTATAATGACGCAGTTTAATCCATGGAAAATAATCAGGGCGGGGGTGTCACAGCTGTTTAATGTATGCTCTCCTGCAGAAGAGAAGAAAGGAGTCCAAAAAAGCAGCCAGTGAGAGATGAAGTGATTGTGCTGTCAGATGAGGAGGAGGGAGAGGCAGGAATGTCAGCTGCACTACAGACAAATGGGGGGCCTTTGTTGAAGGTAGGTCTATATCGAACAAGCTGCCTGCCTGCTATAAATCACTAGGGTCACTAAGGAAAAACTCTGACACTAACAGTGGAAATCTTGCGCCATGCAATGTCTTGCAGGGGACCAAAACCATAAGTGAGCTACCCAAAAGGATACCCGATGGTGAAGGTAAGGATTCTTTAATCACCTCCTTTGAAACACTTTGCATGATGATATTTGCAATGGATTAAACTGTATGTGTATTATGTATTATTGTAAACTGTGTGTATGCAGGGCTCCCTTGTAAAAGAGACCTTGGTCTCAATGGGACTCCCTGCTAAAATAAAGGTTGAATATAATCCCAGAATGATGCAATCAATACAAATGAACCCAATTTAATCTGCTGTGTCATGCTTTATGGCCAGCTCTTAGACATTGATATGTGGCACTGGGAGATTAAACCCTATATTTTTCTTAAGCCCGTAAAAGGAGACTAGAGGTGTGTGAGAGCACTCAGGAGAGTGGGGCCTCTAACTCCAGTAAGAAGCCAGCCCTCCACCAAGATTCAGTGGTGAGTTCACCTGTCTTCACTCCTGTCCCTCGCTAGACTCTCTGACACCGCGATCCCTTATTGGTTTACACGAGACATGTGAGTCATCTGTGTTGAGCTGGTGATTTACTGAAGCAATTTGGCTTAAGTGCCTCGCTCAAGGGCACGACGTCAATGTGCCCCACCTGGGGTTTTCAACCTTCAGGTTAGCAGTTTATTTCCCTGACCAGGATGATGTACTGCCACCCAGTCAGTTCATTTCTTAGTTGTCATCTCTAATATAGAGAAAGGCATGCTTTCATAGGGAGGGGTTCACACTCTAATTGGCATGTCAGCCATGGGAATTCACACACAAGTGTGTGTTCTCTATCTTTATCAGACGGATGATTCTGAGGACGAGGGTCCAGAGCCCAGCTGGAAGAGCCAGGAGGACATGGTGAAGAGACTGCTGAAGAAGTTTCCTGGCCTGATCAAGGAGGTGTGACGTCTCCACTGGTTATACAATCCCACTGTGGTTAGAATGCCACAGTGTGTGTTCTATGTCATATTTCACCACCTCACCACAAAACATGTCTGGAATGTTAGCGGTTGTGCCTCAGTATGTCTGGAAGTCACGTGGGTTGCATGGTATAACTATACAAACACAAGGTAAAAGTTTTTTTTTGTCTTCAGCTATAGTTGTTTCTTCCTGCACACAGGAGCTTAGAGAGGTGCTTCTTCAGCATGATTGGCACTTTGAGGACACCTTAGAAGCACTGCGCATGTTTTCAGGACAGGGTGAGTTTTGTTTCAAGGTGGTGTGTGTGTGTGTGTGTGTGTGTGTGTGTGTGTGTGTGTGTGTGTGTGTGTGTGTGTGTGAGTGTGTGAGTGTGTGAGTGTGTGAGTGTGTGAGTGTGTGAGTGTGTGAGAGAGAGAGAGAGAGAGAGAGAGAGAGAGAGAGAGAGAGAGAGAGAGAGAGAGAGAGAGAGAGAGAGAGAGAGAGAGAGAGAGAGAGAGAGAGAGAGAGAGAGAGAGAGAGAGAGAGAGACCGTGACTGAATCAGTTTATGCACAACAACAAAAACGGCCACTATTTTTAAAGCGCTTAAGTCACTTGCTGTTGCAGACCAAAGATTCCTCAGAACAGCGTAGAGTATATCCTGCAGACTGACTCTGTTTCTTCTTTCAGAGGATGGGTCAAGTGAAGGAGACACCCAATCATCTCCTGCCCCCGACCCTTCTCCAGCAGCTAGTTCATCGCCCCAGCCTTCAGCACGACAAGCAGCCCCAGCAGACAACCCCTCCAGCGGGTCCCCATCACTACCTCACCAGCTGGCGAAAGGCACCAGAAATAGGATGACTAAAGGACTGGAGAGAAGGAACAGGCAGAGACGGAGGCCTCGAGAGTCAGGCACCAGCTCTGAGGACGAGGGCAGTGACTTTGAGAAGTCTGATAGGCCTGTGGAGCTGGACTCAGACAGCTCTGCTTCAGATCAGGAGGAGAGGACAATGACGACTGTGAAGGACCAGATCCTGAGGTTCTTCCAAGAGGCGTCGCTGGATGAACTGTCTCTCATCTCCGGCTGCTCTGTGAAGAAGGCCCAGAAGATTGTCGAGCTGCGGCCATTTAAGGAATGGCAGGATTTGGTCAGTCACATGATCTCCCCCAGCACACACACACACACACACACACACACACACTTCTGTGTGATTCTAAATTAATTTGTGTGTGCACATACTCCCAGATGGATGTTTTCCACAGCAGGAACGGCCTCTCCTTAGAACTGGTGCCGGGGTGCCGAGTGCTCCTGAAGGAACGGGAGGTGGTGTGTAGCCTCATGACCGAGTGTGACAGGATCTCCGACAAAATGATGAGGGACGTGACACACGTGGTGGAGAGGAGCGAAAGCTCCATGAAGCAGCCCTCGATCCTCAACAGCAAGTGGGTTTGGCTCATACGTGTACATCAGGTGTCGATACCATTCCTCATTCCATTCCATGCATTACAATGAGCATGTCCTACGATTTCTACCCCCACCAGCCTCCACTGGTGTACATAGGCATTCACATGACTGTATATAGTGTTGTATTTTTTATCAGTGAATGTACTGGGTTATTATGACCTCCAGGCTCCAGTTGAAGCCTTACCAGCTGGTTGGTCTGAATTGGTTGATTCTGCTGCACCAGAACAAGCTGAGTGGAATTCTTGCTGATGAAATGGTGAGTTTATCCTCTGAAGAACACCACTACTTGCAACTGACAAGTCCCCAGTAGTGCATCTCCACTCCTCACCTGACACTCAGTGCTGTATTCAGAGCAGTTCAGTGTTCAGAAGTTTATCTTTGTGTCGTGACTCTTCCCCAGTTTCTGAAGAGGTAGAGTATTTGTAATGCACCCCCTCCCCTCCTGTCTCTCACTGGCAGGGTTTGGGGAAGACCATCCAGGCCATCGCCTTCCTAGCCAGCCTGTACCAGGAGGGCAATGCAGGCCCTCATCTCCTCACTGTGCCCTCCTCCACACTGGGTGAGCCCTGATGGGAGTACAGTGGACCAAGGACACCCAATGATGCTACTCATAGATCTGACTAGATAAAAGAAGAGGGCACAAATGCACACTATTTAGACTTGTTATCGTTATTCTTGTTGTTGTTGTTATGTTATTAACTGACTTTGTTTCTCTGTGGCAGATAACTGGGTCCGGGAGCTGAATCTATGGTGTCCCAGCCTCAAAGTCATGGTGTACTATGGTGGGTGAGAAAGTCTCCTGATGGTGAATAATATGCCATTCTAGCATAGCTATCTTGGCTCCTGCTTTATCCTGGTTTCCTGGTTTATTAGATTTTTTCATAGACTGGAGCCCGTTGATTTAGAGATTACCTCTAAGTGACAGGATTACTCAGTGTAGATTCAGTGTAGATGGTCCTATTTGCATTATATGAAATCATGCCTTTTCCCATCCATATTACTCATGTCTGTATTGCCTGATTGAAGTGGGATGTGTGTGTGTATGTTTAGGGTCTCAACAGGAACGTAGGTACCTTCGCTATGACATTCTGGACAAACGGGTAAACTACAACGTCATCATCTCCACGTGAGTACAAAACCCAAGAATAACTCTTAACTCAGTTCTGGTGCTATTTCGGCTTAAGGCTCTAGCTTAGCGAGACCACTTTTAAAAGACTACACCGAACTGCACTTCAGTCCAGTAGTCTACAGATTAATATCCTACTGTGTCCACAACTGTGCGCCTTTGAGCAAGCCACTTAGCACTAAGTACCCCTGGAAATATCCAGCTGAATTAGTGGAGAACTGGTAAAAACCATGAGCCGTGTAAGTCACCCCAGCTGTGCGTCTGCTAACACTCCAATAATGATAATATATTCAGCGTTTGACTGAACCTGAAAAGGTTCTTGTAAACTGAACCTGTGAGTCATTTATTATTAATGGTAATCAAGCGTTGCCATGCCTCGCAGACTACTTCTGAGGACCTTGTGTATTTGGCATGGCTCCTTTAGTTGGTGTGTCTCTGCTGCCAGGTACACCCTGACCATCGGCAACGACAGCGACCGCAGTCTCTTCCGCAAGCTCAAGCTGGAGTACGCCGTGTTTGACGAGGGACACATGCTGAAGAACATGAACTCACTGCGCTACCGCCACCTCATGGCCATCAATGTCAGTGCAGGGGGGCAACCGGGGGTCTCTTTTCCTCTCCACTTTGATTGGCTGGCTACCTTTGTTGATAACGGGCACTATTGATTAGGACCAACAATGATTTTTAGATAAGTATCTACTCACCTTGTACCTAGTCCTGCCCGAACAATTAATTTCCCTCTCCTGTGTGAACCTCTCTATGTCTCCACACATACACAAACAAACCCACACATTCACCAATCCTCCCTCCTTAAAAAGTGTATTATGACACCCTGTGTGCACTACACAGATCTTTAATCTTCTATTTGATTTGTTCTCAGGCAAAGCATCGTCTGCTCCTGACGGGGACCCCACTGCAGAACAACCTCCTGGAGCTGATGTCTCTGCTCAACTTCATCATGCCCAACATGTTCTCCAGCAGCACCTCGCAGATCTCCAAGATGTTCTCCATGGTAAGGCTAGAACAGAACATTATAGCTTCAATCAAAAGCATTTTGACCGAATGTACTGTACTGTATGTTCACATGTGCTGATACAAGCCCAAATTATATAGAGCTTAACTCACCGACTGCCAAAGAATTATGGAACACTCACCACCTAGAGTGCCAAGTGATTTATGTGATATTTACCCAGCAGCAGTACTTTGACAGGCTACAAAATGAAGCATCGTAATTTATGCTTTTTTGGTGAATAAAGTCACCCTTGGCACTCTAGAATGTTGATAATTTGGGCGACTTTATTCACCCTCGGTACTGAAAGAGTTGAAATAGACTGTGACGGACCTCCTCTCTGACGACAACAACTTTATTTCCCATCAGAAATCTTCGGAGGAGCAGAGCACCTTTGAGTTGGAGAGGATCGCTCATGCCAAACTCATCATGAAACCTTTCATCCTCAGACGCATCAAGACTGAGGTATGGAGCAGCTTGGTGTAAACTCATTACACCTGATATGGTTACTTGGCGTAGTGCAGAGACAGTGACACAAAAACTGTACTTTACTTCATACTCAATAGACGTGTATTTATCATTTTGAAGGAAATGCTCTGTGGTCTGTACACTATTTCTATGTTTTGAGCTTTAGAATGCTGTATTGTTGGTGTGGATTTCTGGAAAGAAGTGACTGTATCTGACCCTCATGTCCCTCTCAGGTGCTGAATCAGCTCCCAGCCAAAGAGGAGAATGTGGAGTATTGTGCCATGAGTGAGAAGCAGCAGCAGCTCTACAATGCCTTGCTTCAGAAAATGAAGGGATCCACCAGCGGAGAGAGTATGTCAGGGCTTTTGGGTTAAAGCAACACAAGTTGAATTTTGAAGCGAAGCAAATACAGATTTTGTGACATGAAAATGGGAGATTCTTTGATGAACTGATTTACTGAATCCATATCTAATTTGCCCGTTTGCTCTCCTCAGAGCGGGAACTGACCAATGTGATGATGCAACTGAGGAAGATGGCCAATCACCCTCTGCTTCACCGGCAATACTACACCAGCACCAAACTGGTGGCTATGAGTCGACTCATGCTCAAGGTCTGACCTGGACCCTGCTGAAGTAATACTCGTCTTGCAAGCATATGAAAATGTTAGGGTTTGTTACTACAACTGTTAAGGACAGCTCAGCTCCCTCTGGTACCACTATGACAGGTATCACTATAGTTACTGCTGGTGTCTTGGTGCTTTCTCTGCTATTACAACATCAACTGCTGTTGATGGCACTGCTGAAAGCAGAAGGCACTGCAAAGCATATTTTATTACAGTAGTTAGCTGGCAAACCCCTGATTCTTCAGACTCAGTTTGGCCTTTGACCTCCCCCCAGGAGCCGACCCACCGTGACGCAGACCCGATGCTGATCCAGGAGGACATGGAGGTCATGTCGGACTTTGAGCTGCACCGGCTCTGTCTGCAGCATCTCTCCATAACGGACTATCAGCTGACCACAGACCTGCTGCTGGACTCAGGAAAACTCACCCTGCTCACCCAGCTACTGGCCTCTCTCAAAAATAAGGCAAGAGAATTGAAGAGGCTCTTGAGTACACACACACACACACACACACACACACACACACATACACGAACGCATAGCAGAGGACACTATTCCTCTTTGTCATCCAACCTATACCCCTATAATTTCCTTCTCCCCCCTAGGGTTCATAAAACTAGTCACCCTTTCACTCCTTGTCCCTCCATCTTTGTCTGATGCTGCGTCTTTCCCTGCTCTCATTTACAATCAATCTCTAGAATCTCTTTCTGTCACTTTTCCCCTCCCCTAATGCAGTCAACCACATCTCTATATTTCTCTCTCTCTCTCTCTCTCTCTCTCTCTCTCTCTACCTCTCCCTCTCTCCCTCCCCCATACCTTCTGGATCCCCTATGTCCTCTACTAAAGTCACCATGTCCCTGTCCTTCTCTCTCTCTTAGGGGGATAGGGTGGTCCTCTTCAGCCAGTTCACCAGGATGCTGGACATTTTGGAGGTGTTCCTGAGACACCATAGTCATCGCTACATACGATTGGATGGCTCTACACCAATGTCTGACAGGTTGGCTTTTGTCTTTTAAAGCAGTGTGTACTCGGTACTCTGTTCAGACCCTTGCAGGGCATTTAGGACAATCCAGTGGCAGAGACTATTTCAACTGGATTTACCGTTCTGTTCCATGAGTGTCTGTAAGAGGAGATGGATCCAAACAAGTACAGCCATCAACTCAGTCATATTTCATTGAGCTGTTAATTCAAGACCTAATAGGATCTGACAGGTCCTTGTCATTTACGAATGGACTAATAGCTTGCACTGAAAGCTGCCATAGTCTGGATTTTTCAAGGACTCACTCAGTATGCTTGTGTAATGCAAAATGGAACAGTTCATCACACATTGAAGTCTGGTTCTGTATTAGTTTGATTTATGAACAGAAATATCCAAAAGTGACAATGTGAATCCTGACAGACACTAATGGATCGATCACCTTTCAACTTGTTCGTTCTCTTTGTAGAATTGTACTTATTGACCAGTTCAACACAGACCTGGACATCTTTGTGTTCTTGCTGTCTACAAAGGCAGGAGGCCTGGGCATTAACCTGACCTCAGCAAACGTGGTCATCCTGCATGACATTGACAGCAACCCCTACAATGACAAGCAGGCGGAGGACCGCTGTCACCGGGTCGGACAGACCAGGTCAGTGGAGGGGGGACGACGACAATGGATGACAGAGAGAGAAGATGCGTGTACACTAGTACCTTGGGGATGATATCTGGGCTTATTTTTTGGCTTGTTGTGTGCTCTCACTGTGTGTGGTGTGTGTGCGTGGACTCACTGTATATGGCCTTTCCCTAAATTCTGCTATCCCCACCCCATGTTTTAGGACGGTGAAGGTAGTCAAGCTGATCAGTAAGGACTCCATCGAGGACAGCATGCTCCTCATTGGTCAGAAGAAACTCAAACTGGAGCAAGACATGACTACCCCTCAGGAGGGTAAGCTATTTTCTCCTACTTCTACCTCACATACTCACATGATGAATCTTTGACAAGCTGCAAGTTTCATTTGACAATTTAAAACGAGGTGTATTTCCTTTTGTCAGGAGATGAGGACTCGATACCAGATGACATGGCCTCTTTGCTGAAAGTGTCACTGGGGCTATGAGATCTCCCTCCATCATCGGGACACCACACGCAACAGGAGTTTGAGGTGTCCTCATCATTTGCACAATGAACACGTATTGATGTAGTAGCTAGGGACGCCATCTTTTCTGTCTGGAATCACATGTGTTCCCCCTCAGCCTCCATATAGTGCCAGACTGTCAAGGTTACCAGAGATGGTGTTCATTCATATACTGTTAACCTGAATTTGTACTGTAAAAAGCCTGATTTCTGAAATGTACATTTTGTGTGTAGCCAATGTAAGAATACTTTCTTAATTGCCTTGTTTTTTTCTTTTTTTTTCTTTAATTGTCACAACAATTTTTCAAATAAAATAGTCTCTCATATTTGAAATTGACACATTTGTGTGGCATGGGTTTTTAATTTATTCTTTCAATTGAATTTGTGCATAAACGTCTTATTGCACAGATGGTGCTGTGACTGAAATGAGCAAACAACAGACTGGGGCCTCTACGGTCTGGCTACGCTGCGCAACTGCATTGTAGCAATGATGTGTCTGAACAGAGCCAAAGATTCGAATCGTGCGCGCGCGGAGAGTTGAAGGAAAAGAAACATTCACACACACACACACACACACAGCTGTTTTCATCTAGCTCTAAGTCTAGCTAGGAAGATACTGTAAGTGAAGTCCATATGATGTGCATATGAACTCGACTCCACCAAGTAACTAATAACGTTGTGTAAGTTACAGGCCATTTTAAAACGTGAACATTTGTCTTTGCATTTCGGGCGAGCCTTACCAGAATCAATTAGAAGTAGCTAGCTACGTTGCTAACGTAGGCTAACGTCTAAACATGTCCACTTGTCTACTCTTTCAGAAATATGAGTCATTGTGAGCTTGAGGATATTACTCGGCACATAAACGACAGGATTTCAGCCATAAGACGGGTATTGGAGCTGCGGACAATTGGTAATGTCATTGCTAATGATGAAGTACTTGATGGAGTGGGGACTCTGAAGTTCACTAGTGTGTTGACGTTTAGTGTGTCAGTGTGAGTGGCTCCTTCAGGCTTCACTGTGCTGCAGAGTGTGAGATTGAACCTCAGTGAGCCTCAAGCCCCCCCTCAAAATGACATGAATGCATTCTTATAAAGATGTAATGAATCATTTCTCTCCTTTATTGTTCAGTGAAAGATGAAGACAAACATCTCATTCTTAGGAAAATTGGTAAAGATGTCCACGCAATAGATGGACTGCTTGACCAGTTTGAGAAATGTGTTGGCCGCCAAAGGGATCAACTGAAATATTTAAAGGTATTGCATGCGTCCCATTTAGATCGTTGGTGGATCTTTTTCACTTGATTGAAGTGAAAAGGTCATCAGATGCACTCATTTGCAATTGCACTTATGTTTATGTGAATTTTGATTTGCTGGAAAGTTCTCCCCATAATACCCTTGTGGATAACTGTGACAATTGCCATTTATTTGTGCCACAGGAACTTGAGGAGTTCTTCCAGGAGGATGTTCAGGATGGGCAACACCTCAGGGATAACATGCCCACACACATGCCTAGGAAGGGACAGCCAGCATTGATGTATGGATTCAGTATTAGGAGTCTGTGTCTGTGCCATGTTGGGAGTTGTCATAGATGGGTGAACCCAATGAGTAGACTGTCTGACATGTTGATTGTTAATTTATTATGTTATATTTTGCCTCCCAGTGGAAGTGGCACTGCCTTGATTCAGAATTCAGAGATACAACCAGCCCAGCACCCCAAGAAGGCCCAGAAGAACCAGATCAGAGAAATGGAATTCATCACCATGCCAGAGTTTGAGACCATCCCTCAGTGAGTACCACTCAGCAGCACTCAAACCATATACTGTATAACAGACTGAGTTTTGTTCTTTTGGGAAAAAGTGAATGTGTTTACAGCATTTACTTTAGAGACAGTTTTGATGGCTTGTGTGTTGTAAGATATCCCCTTTCTCTCTCTCTCTTTCCACACACACACACACACACACACACACACACACTCACACACTCACACTCCTCTCAGGTACATGAAAGGCCGTACAACATATGACCAGCTCAACGCTGTTGTGAAAAACCTAAACCAAGCCATAATGGGAAAGTACAAGATCCTGCACCAGCCAGTGAAGAACCTGAATAACGCCACTCGCAAACTTCATCAGCGCTTTAAGGACGAGGAGACCAAGGATACAAAAGGTATCTTTTTGTGACTACTCTACTGAAGTACCACTCTTGATAATGTAGGCTCCTTGGCTTGTGTATGACACACAGCAGGGTTGATCGTTTATATTGATGCAGTAGTATCGGTTGAATCATTCAGTAAATACTGTGTAGATTGTGGAAGTTGTGGAATAGGAGAACTGACTATAAACCAAAGTTCTTAAAGGTAGACTCTGGGATATGACGCCACTCCTGTGAAAACAGAGCAACTTTCAGAGCAACAATCAAATGCAGTATATTGTAGTGAACGAACACGTTCACTGTTGTTTCACTGCCCTTCACTTTCACTTTCTTTCTTTCCATGTCCCTCGGTTTCTTCTTTTTTGGTTCCACTTCCCCCCCGAAAACTAGCCTAAAGGAAAGCGTGGCCTAACCCTAACCAAAGATATTTGAATTCTATCAGAGACGAGCTCACGACTGCACAACAAAACCTTTGATGCATGGGCTCTGTCGCAACACACTCTGTTCTCTAGTCTGTTGCATCTCCGTCTTTGAAAGTCTCTGGTAGCGTCGCCCCGCTCGTTTTTGATGTCACATCCCAGAGTCCCTTTAAATATGTTACATGATTGAGGCTGGTGTCCACGCAGGCTGGCTGGCTTCTAGTGTCTCAGCACTACTCATTTCCTCCCAGAAAGTGCCTCTAATCCAGACAGTGTTGTTTTAAAAGCACTTTGTCGATGATACACTGATCACAACCTGCATACCAATACAAGCAAACTCATCACCCAATGTCGCTTGTCTTTGGTTTCCCCTACAGGTCAGTTTTTTGTGGTAGAGGCGGACATTGTGGAGTTCACCCAGACGAAGGTGGACAAGCGTTTCCAGGGGATCCTGAACATGCTGCGTCACTGCCAGCGGCTGCGTGAGCTGAGGGGGGGACGTATCACACGTTACATCCTACTGTAAAGGGGCAACATGGGGTAACATGGGGCAAATTGTCACAACTTGATGACCCTGGGTTGTCTTTGCTAGCATGATCAGCAACAACAACAGGACAGCAGGCAAATTGATGGAGGGAGAGGGTTCGCAGAAAGATCTCCTTCTATGGACAGTGGTCGTGGTGTACAAGAACAGCACTTTCACCTGTATACAATTATTTCTGTGGGATTTGTTGGGGGGAAAGCATTTGAACACAGTATGTCATGTAACATGGCTTTTAATTCAGATGTTACTGAATTAGACAATTGAATAATTCAGGTGATGATCAAGTTGACTGTCAGTAACCTATGTATTGTATGTGGGAATAAAGACTAATTTTTTTTAATAAAGGTTGATTGACTGATTATCATATACTATGTCATGGTGTTGCAACAACTTCTGAGTTTTTGGAATCCTTTTCTTGTGCATCAGGCAGCAGAGCAAGTTCATGCTCCGGGTGGAACGGAGTGTTCTGAACAACAAGAGTTTTCCATCAGCTTTTGTAGTATTCTACCACTTTGATCTATCATCCAGTCTGAAGCAGTGTACGAATCATTAACATCTCCATGCCATGTCACACTCAGCTTGATCACTCACCATCACTTGGTGTGATGGAAACATGTTCCAAATGATTGGCCTGATTTGCCTGTTTCCAGACAGTCTAATATGAGTCTTATCTTGTAGAGTTAATGTAAAGCCAAATAGGTGCTGTAAAATATTATCTGCAATCTTGTCATTTTGAGATAGCTGTGAAAGTTAATATTTCAATTTCACAATTGCCAGTTATACATTTACATTCCAGTTTAGTCAGTTTTGTCCTCATTCTAGACATAACAGCAGCAAAAATCGAGCCATGTCCCATGCCATAGCGATTCTGGTAAGTGGATGTATTTAAGTGATTATACTATATTTTAAAATTCTAAATTCTCTGATTTACATTTTTTGACAGATAAATGACTGCAAACAAATTACCAGTGGGACATTCTTGTTTAAAAATGTTATTACTCAAATCATGCTCCCTCTTTTCTATGCAGTTAGAGAGCCCTGTTCTTATTGCAGCCATTTTTATCACTGGGATCGGTGGGACATTCCAGTATGGCTTCCAAATATCTGTCTTGACTTCACCTTCCTCTGTGAGTTGATCCACTTCAAAAGTATTGATGTGGAAAAAAGCAGACCACCATTTGAATGCCAAGAGATTGATGTTGCCCTGCAAAACAAGTCTACATCATTGTGTCAGCTGCTAATGATTCAGGGCTATTTGATTAATCACTACATAGTAAAACAAATCAATCTCCAGTTGGTTAAAAAAAAAAATGTGGGAAGTGAGAGAAGGACTGAAATTGGTAAATTATTGACTGACACACTTTCACTGCTGTGCATGAGGTCATACTCCTGGTGTTTGTAGTTCATTAAGGAGCTGGTGAATACCACATGTGTGCAGCGGTATAGCCTCCCCCTGGAGGAGCGGCAGATCACTCTCATCTGGTCCTTCATAGTCTCTATCTTCTGCATCGGGGGTCTTCTGGGGTCCTTGTGTGCCGGACCACTCACCTCCACATACGGGAGGTAAGGACCAGCATGTCATAGTGGGAAGCATTGCATTGTAGTAGCCTTTGGGTGGGCAAAGGGAGGCCAATTCTGGCCAAGGCTTTTGTACTCTCATTTGAAAGTATGTTGTATGTAAGTAGCACGTTGATATTCTGTCACCACACCACTCTACTGTCTGTCCCTCTCAGAAAGAGATGTCTGCTTTTGAACAACGTTGTGTCTATCACCGGAGCTGTGATGATGCTGCTGAGCAAAATGGCCACGTCTTTTGAGATGATCATGGTTGGACGTTTCCTCTATGGCATCAATGCAGGTGAGCTCAAGACAGTATGGTCTGTCACTCTGGGTATGACACAACAGAAAACAATCTATTCCGATGAATCATAATACTTGAATTGAGTATGCCACTCTAGAGGCATATTCCTATGAAACTGTGTCTGTGATACACAGTGTGTGTCCCCCCCACCCACCCTTTGTGTTGTGTAGGGGTCAGCCTCAGTGTTCACACCATGTACCTGGTGGAATGTGCCCCCAAGAGGCTGCGAGGGATGGTGGGCGTGTCTGTTGCCACTTTTGTTTCCATGGGGAAGTTTTCTGGTCAGCTTCTTGGGCTCAGGTGAGGTACCTGGGTCAGGTGTCAGCAGAGATGGTTTTACACTACGGACAGTCAAACCTTTTAAATATTTATTTTTTTACACTGAAATGCAAGTGTTGTCTGTGGGCCCATGTCTGCTTTTGTTGTGGGTTGTATTTATTGGAGGTGGCCCTCTTTTTAACCTGTTTAACACACTAAACAGGTAAGGACACAGCGTATGTCATTGTCCTTACAGTGAGTTGTTGGGGACAGAGGAGAGGTGGCACTGGTTGTTGGGCTTCAGTGGTGCGACTGCCCTGCTCCAGCTCCTCACCCTGCCCTTCCTCCCTGAGTCGCCCCGTTACCTGCTGCTGGATCGTGGTGACCGCCAGGGCTGTGAGAAAGGTACGCTCTAGGGTGTAGCTGCAGTAGACAATTTACAGATAATAGGGTTTGCGTAAAGAAAGCTACCTTACCGAGGATGTATTGTTGTGTAATGTATTAGAAGAGGTCAGCGACCTCAATACCAGTGTCACTATCGCTTGTAGATGACCTATGCTCCTCACAGAGTAAATATCATATATCACCATCATTGTACTGAAAAATGTATGCACTGCAATGTAAGTCGCTTTGGATAAAAGTGTCAGCTAAATGGCATATATTATTACTATAATACCTGTCTTTCTTGTCTATCCTTCATGTCTTTTGTTTCCCCTCCCCCTGTAGCCATCTGCAGGCTGTGGGGGGGCAGCAGAGACCACAGTGCAGAGGTGGAGGAGATGCTGGTGGAGCATGCTGCCCAGAAGGGGGTCCGCAGCCACACAGTGATGGAGCTGATCCTGGACCGGGCCATGCGCTGGCAGCTCTTCACTGTTCTCGTCACCTTCACAACGCTCCAGCTCTGTGGCATCAACGCTGTGAGTGACGCTCGCTCACATGACCCCTATAAGTCTGATGTGCTGACAGTTGGAATTTTGAATTTTTGAATTTTTTTCAACAGATGGAATTTTTTATGATTGACCTTGTATGATATACACTGAACAAGCCTACAACAGCATGGTTTTGTGTCACTTTCTGTACTCTCTTCATTGTATATGTAATTGTCTGGAGTTTGATTATTTTTGTTAATTTGTTAATCAGTTTTAATTGATGAGGTCTGATGCGAACCACAACCCTCTTTTACCTAGTTCACTGCATCTCTGTGTAAAGAGACTTTGTTTGTCTGCCCTACAGGTTTACCTTTATTCATTTGAAGTGTTTCGTGAGGCAGGGATCCCCGTCCACCAGCTGCGTCAGGTTGCCTTGGGAACGGGTCTATGTGAGATCTGTACCTCTGTGGCGTGTGTGAGTCCTCCTGTATTTCACCACAGCTCTCTGTATAACCCATTATACTGGAGGTCATATGTTCCGGTGCAACAGAGGGGCATTATGAACAACTTCTCAGTGTAATATCCACATAATACTAAGGCTGTCTAGAGATTAATGCATTAAAGGCCACTGTGCAGGCGTCTGTCTTTTGATGTGTCTCCCTGGGGCATTTTATAGGTCTTTGGTTAAGAGGAGGGGCTTGTCGACAGGATTCTAACTATGCTCAGGCTGTCGTCACAATGAAAAGCTTACCTGTGTCTGTTGAGAGTCTGAAAATCCACAGGGCTCAGGATCCCCACCTTTACATGTGTTTAGTCATCATGACACTGCCTGTCATTATGCACTAATAGTGCCCCCCTGTGGCTTGTTAATTGTGTGCACCTGGTGCAGTTGACGGTGAACAGTCTTAACTGTGAAACTCTTCTACCTTCAATGTTGCCCTTCTTCTTTTTCGCGTCATAGGTCATGGTAATCGAGAGCACAGGGAAGAGGCTGCTCCTCTTCAGGGGTTATATATGCATGGCAGCCACTCTGGGTCTCCTGACACTTACTCTCTACTTGCAGGTAAGCCACACCACACCCTATTGCAACACACAGTCGGTTATTGGGTTCATAGTTTGTTAATAACACACGCTTGGAATGCTCTGCAACTTTATAGTTTCATTATGATTCTGGTTTACAGAATCAATAGCTCATAAAAAAACCCACACCCTGTTGTGTTCTTCCTCAGAAACATGTCTCCTGGATGCCGTACTGCAGTATGGTTCTCATCTTTATCTTCATCTTCATCTTCTCCAGTGGACCAGGTGGGTCTTGTCCCTTTGAATGAGAACTACTCAGCCAACCTTCAGTGTGATCAATTACTATTAAACGTTCTTGACAAACCTCACAAGTGATCATTGATTTCATATGTAATGCAATGCAGTGGTCCCATTATCTCTTGAAATTAATCACACCATCTGGACATGTTTGTTCATATATGTACTGTAACTTTACATGTTCTAATCCCTCCCATGTATTTGGCCCCCTAGCTGGAGTGACAGCTCCTCTGCCAGGTGAAATCTTCACTCAACCCTACAAATCAGCAGGGTTCACCATTGCCTGCACCCTCAACTGGATAGGCCTGTTTCTCCTGGGGATGCTCTTCCCTCTCATAGTGGTGAGCAGATCCACCTGTAATGCTACACATGTTGCACCTGTACTCACTTCTACTGAGATATATACTGTTTGTTCAAATCAATCAGACCAACATGTTCTGCATCCTGGAAAAAGCTATAAAAAAATACATTAATTCATTTGCATAGAATCCTGAAATTATAGACGATGCTTTGAATGAGTTTGATTCATGACTGAGTCATAAATGTAGGTTTTACAAATCTTTTTTATTTGGATTGTAATGGCACCACACACACACACACACACACACACACACACACACACACACACACACACACTCAAAGAAAATGTGTCTTTTCATTGCAGGAACATTTAGACTACTTGTGTTTCCTCATCTTCTTAAGCTTCTGTTTCCTCTCCGGAGTCTTTGTGTGGTATAACGTTCCAGAGACCAAGAACCGGACAGTCCTGGAGATCACTGCTGAGTTTAAGAGGATGCACCCCAAACATGAACTCTCAGGAGAGGGTAAACCCAGGCAGCTAGAATCCAGTGAAATACAGATATGCAGGACCACTATACTCTGAAAGCTGATATTGCCTTTTTGCTTCTTCATATTGAAATGTAAATATAGCATAAACATAAGTATTGGTTGGTTTGAAAACGAGTACGAAGCAAAATCATTATTGCTGATGTATTTGGGACCGGCTACAGTGATCCAAATAATGAACTGCCTGTGGCCTCAGCAGTTTGCCATTATAAAAATTACTTGCTTATTGTTATAGTGTGCTTTTCCTGTTTAAAGATTGATTACAACCTAACTGTGTGCATTACATTGACATTGTAAAAACTCCTCTGCAATTAAGATTTGCTCAACACCCAAGCCATTTCCTGTTTGCAGTCGCTTTAATGGTAAATCATTAGTTTTTTACTTTGAAATATTAAAACATGGATCGTGAGTACAGGCTGAGGACATTGTTGAGCCTCTAGGCCCAATGTAAATGTGATTCGTTTGTTTAGTATTTGTCACCAAGCCCAGGTGTCTGACGTTATCCACAAGGTGAACAAACAGAAGGGAGGGTACACCCTGTCATAAAATCAGTACACATAAACAGGACCTATTTCTGCCACATATATTAAAGATTTTTATATCTCATTTCACTTGGCAGTTTTATTGACCTGGACTCATTCCATTAATAACTGCTTCATGCACCCAGAGCCAGGCTCCACGCCTTTGGAACTCTCTTCCTGACAATCTGAGGGCTGTTCAGACCATTATGGCTTTTAAAGCACTATTAGGGCTTTTGACCTAACCGTCCTCCTAGATCTTGATTGCTGCTTTTATGATATGGTTATATATATATATATATATTTGAGGTTGTACTTGTATAATGAAAAGCGCGTTATAAATGTAATACATTATTATTGTTATTATTATTATTATTATTATTACTATTATTGTTATTATTGTTATCAGAATTATGAGGCAACTCCAGTATGTTTACTGTAATCCTATTGTATTGTGGAAAGACATGATATTAAAAACGGTTGTCTTCAATGTCTTAAATAAACATGATACAAAAAAATGATGCCTTAGGCTGTATCTCGAATAAACATGATATTAAAAACTGTTGTCTTAAATGTCTAGCTTTGTTCAGGTCCCAGTTAAGGAGTAGGCTATGCTGCTATACTATCAGAAAACTTGGGGCAAGAGCGTGTTCCCCTCCGCGTCTGTGCGCCTCTGATAACATAATCTCCGTGTTCAAAGCAAGTTTCCAGTTCGTCGTGCGTGTGACCATTTCATAGACAAGAGAGGGATGCGTATGCCCGCACCCACTGAGCTACGACGTTTTAAGAGAGGGGTTGGTTACTGACGACAGCAAGGGGGAAGCCTTTACGCGCAGTATCTGCGTAATTTTGCAACTTTTTAACGCCTCTTCAGTTACTGTTGAGGTGGTGACAACAAGGCTGTGGAACACTGAGATCTGATATGGGTAGCCTTTCTACAGAGGCAGAAACAGCAACTACCATGGAGTCCACTCGGATGTTGAATGATCAGTCTAATATTAAGTTGGACACAGACCCGAACTTTCCGTCGGATTTGCTCTTGGGGAAAAGGGACTATCATCACAAGTGAGTTGAGATATATGGCATATACTGTAGTAATTATCACACACACGGAGGGTATAGAGACAAACAATTTCAAGAAGCCCCAACCTAAGACAGTGCTTAATCAGCAATATTGACTTCATAGATGTGTGCGTGCATCTTATACAGGTGGGTATGCAGTACATTTTAAGGCCATATATACTGTATATATACAGTGCATTCAGAAAGTATTCAGACCCCTTCACTTTTGCCACATTATGTTATGTTACAGCCTTATTTTAAAATTGATTCAATTCATTTTTTTCCTCATCAGTCTACTCACAATACCCCGTAATGACAAAGTGAAAATAGGTTTTTAGAAATGTTTGCTAATTTATAAAAAAAACAAAAACTGAAATATCACATTTACATAAGTATTCAGACCCTTTGCTATGACACTCGAAAGTGAGCTCAGGTGCATCCTGTTTCCATTGATCATCCTTGAGATGCACACACCTGTCTATATAATGTTCCACAGTTGACAGTGCATGTCAGAGCAAAAACCAGGCCATGAGGTCGAAAGAATTGTCCGTAGACCTCCGACACAGGATTGTGTCGAGGCACAGATCTGGGGACGGGTACTGCGGTATTGAAGGTCCCCAAGAACACAGTAGCCTCCATCATTCTTAAATGGAAGACGTTTGGAAGCACCAAGACCTAGAGCGGGGGGGAGAAGGGCCATCGTCAGGGAGGTGACCAAGAACCCAATGATCACTCTGACAGAGCTCCAGAGTTCCTCTGTGGAGATGGGAGAACCTTCCAGAAGGACAACCATCTTTGCAGCACTCCACCAATCAGGCCTTTATGGTAGAGTGGCCAGGCAGAAGCCATTCCTCAGTAAAAAAGCACATGACAGAGGCACCGAAAGAACTCTCAGACCATGAGAAACAAGATTCTCTGGTCTGATGAAACCAAGATTGAACTCTATGGTCTGAATGCCAAGTGTCACATCTGGAGGAAACCAGGCACCACTCATCACCTGGCCAATACCGTCCCTAAGGATCGAGGGAAAGATGAACAAAGCAAAGTACAGAGAGATCCTTGATGAAAACCTGCTCCAGAGCGCTCAGGACCTCAGACTGGGGCGAAGGTTCACCTTCCAATAGGACGACCCTAAACACACAGCCAAGACAATGCAGGAGTGGCTTCGGGACAAGTGTCTAAATGTCCTTGAGTGGCCCAGCCAGAGCCTGGACTTGAACCTGATCGAACATCTCTGGAGAGACCTGAAAATAGCTGTGCAGAGCTCAACCTGACAGAGCTTGAGAGGATCTGCAGTGAAGAATGGGAGACACTCCCTAAATACAGGTGTGCCAAGCTTGTAGCGTCATACCCAAAAAGACTTGAGGCTGTAATTGCTGCCAAAGGTGCTTTAACAAAGTACAGAGTAAAGGGTCTGAATACTTATGTAAATGTGAGTTTTTTATTTTTAATAAATTAGCAAACATTTCAAAAAACCTGTTTTGGCTTTGTCATTATGGGGTATTGTGTGTAGATTGATGAGGGATGGCAGATATAAAACTGGCTCCGATTGGTGGACAAAGTGGAATAGGAATGAAGGTGTGTCAGACCAGGTGTGGCCCTCATAAGTTTTATTTGCCTTACGTATAGAGTATAATAAAACGCTTAATGATTCAGACAAAACATGGCACATATCCGAATCATGTTGATCAGCTATAATTCTAGGTGATCACATCGCATGCCATAGTGTTTTCAACACTTGATGGAGAGATATACTCATTGGGATGACAACAAACTTAGATTTCATATTCAGAGTGTCTTGGTGTATATCACACACACACTTATGAGCACCAATATCTTCCCACACCAGATAAATACTGCTTAATGTTAGGTAGTTACTGTCAGGGTTCAGAGGTTGCTTCTAACCACACTCCCACCATCAGCTGTCTCCTCCCGTTGCTCCCAGGGCAAACCTTTCTTACCTCATGTGAGGCTTCTCTCCAACAACACACTGCCAGAATAGGAGCCATCAGGTGAATTATTAACAGCAACCTTATATGTTTGAACTGGCTGATATTGGCAGGAGCTGGGGACTGGGGACAGGCTGTTGGGGGTGAGGTATAGGCCACTCTGACAGGAGGAAGATGGGCCTCTCTCCCAGGGTGTTAGTGATAGAGGCTCCATATCACATCTCCGTACCAACAGACGATGGTATAGCAATCTGATCCTCAAAAGTTGACCATTATGTCTATACCACTGGTTGTCCATTCATTTTCCTTTGTTCTACAACAGACTAGTTGTCATTACATAGATAACACTGCATTTATGTAAAGCTGCTGGTCAAGACCAGAGACTGCAAAGGGAGAGTGAGGTCTATAGGGACCTGTAGGACCAGACAGCATTCTGATGCGACACCAGGCCCTGCAAAGGAAGATCCCACGCAAAGCATATGTCAAGTAGGGGATCAGTGTCCTCAATGAGAGCATCTCGAAACAAGATACGTTAACTGTGGTCCAAAGAGGGACAGTGCCAAGCCTTGGGCATCAGTGTCAGCGGTACAGCCTCCATCCAAACATGTCTTCACCTCAAACGAACCCCCTCTTGATTGACGTGGCTATCTGAGTGTGTCTTACGTCATTTTGGCCGAATTGATGACAGATGCTAATGAACTGATAAGACTGAGGCTGTAATGACATGATGTACGGACGTAGTACTACAACCAGCAGGACTGACTGATTAAAAAAACATATTCTTTGATGATTGGTCTTCAAGACTGTAGTGGGTAAGGCCTATCCAAATTAGACCTGCCTATTGAGCCCCAGTGAATAAACTGCCATGTCTGTGACATACAGTACTTTTTTTTTATTTATTTTTTTACTATAAATGGCTTTGATAAATAGAATAACTCACATAATTAGCCGGTTAGAGGAAAGTTGAGTTAGTTTGTCAGAATGGCTGAGGTCTAATCTTGAGTCAGATTTAGAGTCACGAATAGCCCAAGCTATTCATCCTTCATTATATTATTCTTACCCTGTTGACAAGATCCAACAAGCCCTATCTTATACCTGCTTCTCCTCAAATAATTGGTCTCCAGATTATCTCCCAAAGGAGGTGCAATGGTCATGTTTTCCTTTGATTGCAGGGTGTTTGTCAATAGAAGCCTGACACTGGAAAACATCAAATGCTATGGTTTTGACATGGACTACACGTTGGCAAGTAAGTTCACACAGTACCACAACAGTATAGTTGACCTTTGCACTGAATGCTCTGATTCTAGTGAAGTCAATGTTGATTTCAGCTGATGACCCACTATATTCTGTCATAATTGGACTGTGAAAAGCGTTGTACAGTAAGCCTATGATATGTCAGCACATGATGTGCAGTGCCAGAAACTACAGAGGCAATGGAAACTGTTGTATTGCCGACTTTTAGAACAAATAAGATAATTATAAAGCATCTAACAACTAAATGTAAACATTCTATCAGTGACAGTAATTGCATTTTCCCTTACTGTTGACCTCTCTCAGGATGTAACTAATGCTTTCTTTGTCTCTGTGTAGTGTACAAGTCTCCTGACTATGAGGCTCTGGGGTTTGAGCTGCTTAGAGACAGGCTTGTGTCTATAGGCTATCCCCATGAGCTGCTGCGCTACATGTACGACCCTACCTTCCCCACTCGGTGAGTTCACTATCTCCCATGCACATCATTTACACACTACGCTACGAGGTAGTAAACTCTCTTACTCACTAAGTAAATGTGCCGTGGCTCCACACTTTATAGGTTTGTAACCAGCACTGACATCACACACGTCACAAGTTTCAAGTTCCAAGTTTATTTGTTACGTCTCATACACGAGTGCAGGGAGTAACATTCTTGGGCTCGGTTCCTTGGCATTGCAGCATACAATATACAAATGATACAAATAATACAAATACGCAGTAGTGCAATGAGGTAAGGACAAAACAATAAGTGACATAGTACAAGATAAGTGAGACAAGACAATAAGTGTAGACTCAGGATGGGACTCTTCACTGCTATGGACTTTTCTTATTAAAATGACCCCATCTCTCAAACTATTCATTTTAAGGTTATTTGTCGCTACAGTATGTGAATTCTATTTTCTGTATCCCCGACCCAGGGGAACACTATGCTGGCGATACATCAGACGTTTTATCGTTTCATCAGTACAAACAAACCTCCCACTGTTATATTTTCCCCAAAGGTCTCGCAACAGCAGAATGACAAGAATGGTCAGAGCAGAGGAGAGATAAGGAGCCTACTACCTGTGATAAGAGATAGCACAAATCTAAAAAAGAAAAAATAATTATCTTCTTGTCCTCTATCCCTGCCACCTCTCGCTGCTCATCTACGTAATCCTATATTCACCCTTCTCTTCTCCTCTATTCACCCCTCTCTCT
This sequence comes from Argentina silus, assembly GCF_951799395.1. Taxonomy (NCBI): domain Eukaryota; kingdom Metazoa; phylum Chordata; class Actinopteri; order Argentiniformes; family Argentinidae; genus Argentina; species Argentina silus. The sequence goes on from NC_139659.1 coordinate 10,855,915, forward strand.
TCTCCACTATTTCACCCCAACCTCTCCTCCTCTCCCCAGTGGCCTGGTGTTTGACACCATGTATGGGAACCTGCTGAAGGTGGACTCCAATGGAAACATCCTGCTCTGCACTCATGGGTTGTCCTTCCTCAAAAAGTAAGTGTATGTGTTAGTGTGTTGAAGATCAATGGTGTACATCTTATTTAGAAACATATGAGGCAGTGTTTTGCATAGGGATGGCTGTGTGTGATTGTGTAACAGGATGTCCTTAGGTCAACACTGAGAGCACATCTGCACAATCACTTTACAATGTCCTCCAGGCAGGGGAACAGGAGAATGTCACACATGCATGCACACACACTTATTCACACACACACACACACACACACACACACACACACACACACACACACACACACACACACACACACACACACACACACACACACACACACACACACACACACACACACACGGTTCACATGCAACTATTTTAAAATGCTCACAGTTCAAATGCCATTTTTTCCCGAAAACCCCCATTTATCAAACTTATTTTCATAACAGGTTCTTGTCCCTCTGCAATTTTTGTTACCCTGTCTTTGTTACATTTTCTTAGAGGAAAATTGAAAACTGTAACTGTGTGTTTCTGCTGTGTGAGAGAGTTTGTGAAAACATGTGTAGCAGAGTTAAGCTGCGTGAAGTATCTATCTGAGGTTTGGTAATAGGTTCAATAAAAATGTCAGAGTTGTTTGAAGATTGTTGTCGCGGGTGCATGGGATGGATGGACAGAGATTAAAAAAGAAGAGTAGGTTATGAGAGGACATGGGGGTGGTCTGTCCTCTTCTAACAGTGCACCTTTGGTCTTGAAAACCAGAGGTGCCTTATCTCGACCTCCACAAGACCCAACTGTGCACATCTGTGTGTGTTTTTCCCTGTACAATATTCAGCACATCTTTAAAAAAAAGTTGTGTGAGAACATCCCTAAATTTATGACGTATTGTGATAACTTAGGGAACATGGACATGGACAGCTTTTTGGAAAACAAATTGGACGCAGAAATAGCAGCACACAACAGAATCCTTGACACTTCTATTGGCTTCTGACAGTGATGTAACCAGCTCACAAATATTAGAACTATATTTATATTCAGCACCTGGTGCCATCGGATTTGGGAGTGAATGCCTGTGTGTTCGTTTGTGTTTATTATTATTATTCTGACAGTTTATTATGTGTTCATATTTTGGTTTATTGACAGTTGCATGTACCATGTGTGCATCTGGTGTTTACATCTTGAGTTAGTGTGTGAAGTTGCAATGATAGACTAGTAATCATGTTTTAGTTGGACACTGTATAGAGGACACTTGAAAGACCTGCCCCTCCTCCATCCATTCATAAATCAGGCTTTAGATGCCTGTGGGATTCCCTACCAGCAGGCTGAGCCAGGGAGAGGCTCCGGTTCCTGTTCAAATCCACTCACTCTCCACTTCATCCCTGCGTCTCTCACTCTCACAGCCAGGCGTAATGTTGCTTCAATGGACAATTTCAATATACAGTATGACTGTGTCTCCAAGTCATGCCCGAACAACAATAGACAACATATGAAAGCACAAATGCCTGTTTAGTATGACTTATCACACGGAAATGCTAACAGCTGTTTGGTGTTACTAATGAGGTCAGCTGAGTTGAGCTTGCAGGACTGTGTTAGTTTGCTCTCAATTTAAGTTTCAGTGTTTAGTGTACATTATTTAAGTACAGCCTGAGTAGGACTGTGACAACTCATTTCTGTATGAAGTTAAGTCTTTTGATGAGCGTATGTTCATGTGCATAGATCCAATAGTCATTGTTTCTGTTTATGTATGATTGATTACAGAGTCTGTATGTCAACTCTGTACTGTATGTGTGTATGAGGTAATGTTAGGGTCGGTGCTAGGTCTAGGGCTGGGGTTAGGAGTAGGACTGAAGCTAGGTTTAGGGTTAGGGCTGGATTTAGGGGTAGGCTGGAGCTAGGCCTAGGCTTAGAGCTGGAGCTAGGGTAGGGTTAGGGCTAGAGTTAGGGCTAGGGATGGAGTTAGGGCTAGGGCTGGAGTTAGGGCTAGGCCTAGGGTTAGGGTTGGAGCTACTGTAGGCTTAGGGTTAGGGTAGCAGACTTAACATCTGAACCTGTCTTACTGTCCCTCTTCATAGGGAAGACATCCAGGAGTACTATCCCAACATGTTCATTCAGAGAGGCAACACTGACCGCTTCTATATCCTCAACACTCTCTTCAACCTCTCAGGTACAGTACATACACTTAACATTCAACTTTACTCAGTGGTAATAGTGTTGCTTTATCTGTTAGTGAACGTACAAGTCTTACACAAGTCTCAAACCTGGCTCTCTATCATACTGCTAAGAACATAGCTCTCTTGCTCATCCTACAGAGACATACCTGTATGCCTGCCTTGTGGAACTCTTCACCAGATGCTCCAGATACACAAAGTAAGTGCATCCTTTCTTCTTTCCCTTAGTCCTCTTGCCCCCCATCCCCCTCTTTTTCTGTTGGGTTGTGAGAGTCATTCAGGCAAACACAGTGCCCTGCGTAAGTAATGGGACAGTGAAGCATTTTCTCTTCTTTTGGCTCTACACTCGAAAGGTTTGGATTTTAAATCAAACAATTACTATGAGGTACTCTCAGCTATGATGATGGTATTTGTGTACATATTGGTTTCACCATTCAGAAATTACAACACTTTTTATGTATAGTCTCCCTATTTTAGGATGGAAGCCAATATGTACACCAATACCATCAAATAAAAGCTGATAATCTCTACTTTAACCTTATAGTAATTGTTCGATTTCAAGTCAGTGTGTAGAGCCAAAAGAAGAAAAAATCCTTCACTGTCCCATGACTTATGCAGGGCACTGTAGATAGACTTATTTCTCTACTGTTTTTTTTTACCTGTCCATTTTTTTCCAGCTGTCAGCAAGGCTACAAACATGGTGACTTGTTCATGTCATTCAGAAGTATGTTCCAGGATGTGCGAGATGCCATGGACTATGTTCATGATACGGTTAGCAAAAGCATATTTTAGCATTGTAACTGCCAATAGCCCCTGGTCCTAGCATAAATTATTTTTTCTTGATGACTGATAGATAGATGATTTACTTACTTAGACAAATGTATTTGTTGTAAGTTGCTTTGGATAAAGGCGTCTGCTAAATGCCATAAATGTACATGTAAATGTAAACGCAAAAGACTGGTTCTATCCTTTCAGTGCTCTCTGTTGACACACTTCATTAGCAGACCTGTGGACATGAATGTTTTCTGATTTGACACACACACACACACACACACACACACACACACACACACACACACACACACACACACATGCACACAAACTGTACACTTGAACCCACTCAAACACATGTTGAAATACTGTACAATTGTGTTATACCATTTGTGTTACAGGGCTGTCTGAAGGACAGAACTCTAAAGAATTTGGAGAAGTATGTAGTCAAAGATGTGAGTATGGTTATACAGTCTATGTTATCAAAATAGCTGAAAACATGATTAATGAAATGACTTAGAGGAAGTGACACTGTCCTTTACTTCCTTCCCTACAGCCTAACCTCCCTGTGCTTCTGAGTAGGATTAAGGAGGTGGCCAAAGTGTTCCTGGCCACCAACAGTGACTACAACTACACTGAGGTGAGCTGCTAAGGTTAATGTTATGCTAACTGCCCATTCTTGTACAGAGCCACACTAACAAAACACAAACACAGGGCTCATTGTAATGCATGGGATGGAATGACAAATGGTATCAAACATGTCTTTGATACCATTCCTCATTCCATCCCATGCATTACAATGAGCCCGTCCTCCAATTTCTGCCTCCACCAGCCTCCTCTGATGTAGACAGAGGTGTGATGCCTATGACACTGCTGATGTTCATACTGATGGTTCATCTTCGTTCTCTTCCACAGGCTATCATGGAATACTTGTTTGATAATCCCCAAGGTTCCAAGGTAAGAGAAGGTTAGGGTTAGGGTTAGGGATAGAGTCTACTAGGTTCAAATGAAGGAAAAAAGCATGGATTAACTGTTGTGAGCTTTTTTGAGTCCAAAATGTGTCGTTGCCAAATCAAATTGTGTTGGCTGAATTTTTCACAACACAATTTTAAGAAAAACTATATATGTCATTCAGGTGTTTTGGGCTTTAACATGATTACTCTCCCTGGCCCTTCACTGTAGTCTGGCAACTCAAAGAGATTGTGGCGCCCCTACTTTGACCTTGTTGTCGTGGATACGAGGAAACCACTGTTCTTTGCAGAGGGTACTGTGCTGAGGCAAGTGGACACGGTAAGGACGACCTTTGACCCCATCATTACAATTGTGTATTGAGAGGATACCATGAAACACCACAGTACATTCACGGTTGGGTCTATCCTACCTTAACACAGAACACAGGGAAGCTACGCATTGGGACATACACCGGAGACCTCCAGCATGGAACTGTCTATTCTGGAGGTGAGAAAATGTTTTTTTTGTACATGAAAAAAGAGAGAAGATGAATACAGTTGAGAGAAAGAGAGAGGTGTGTGTGTGCATGTGTGCAGGTATCCTCTCTTATTTTCTGTCTCTTCCCTGACTCCTCCCCCCAGGCTCCTCAGACATTGTGTGTGACCTGCTGGGTGTGAAGGGGAAGGACATCCTGTATGTGGGGGACCACATCTTTGGGGACATCCTGAAGTCTAAGAAGCGACAGGGCTGGAAGACTTTCCTGGTGGTGCCTGAGCTAGCCAAGGAGCTGGAGGTGTGGACAGAGAAGAGCCGTAAGTAGGACAACCTCCTTGTGACGTGACCATAGCAGCTAGCAGCAATTGAAGCCATGGTTGTGATGAGTTTCTCTCTTGCCCCTCAAGATCTCTTTGAAGAGCTGAAGCGTCTTGATGTCTTTTTGGCTGAGCTTTACAAGTGAGTGTGCTTTTTTTTTCTGCACCCATACTGCTCTTTGTTTTCCATATATACACTTTCGGTGACTCTCTCAGCTATCACATTTGTCAGAGCTGTGCTTGATCTTCTCAGCTTGACTGGTCGGAATTTCTCTGTCCCCTCAGGCACTTGGACAGTGGGAGTCAAGAGCGCCCAGACATCAGTGCCATTCAGACCAGGATGAAGGTGATCACACTTCTCTCTTAGAAATGGTCTAGCACCTTGACACACATCCACCATCCACTTATGTGTGTGTGTGTGTGTGTGTGTGTGTGTGTGCGTGTGTGTGCGTGTGTGTGTGTGTGTGTGTCTGTGTGCCGTGTGTGTGTGTGTGTGTGTGTGTGTGTGTGTGTGTGTACGAGCGTGCATGTGTGTATGCGTGCGTGCATGTGAAGAGGTGTGTGTGTGTGTGTGTGTGTGTGTTTGTGTTTTCTCCAATCATATTCATACTGTATGTTACCATACAATAATTACACTTTAGTCTGGTTTGGATGATGTATTTCCCAACATGCTAACTGTGTTGTTGTGGTGTACTTTATGTCCTATGTGTGGAAGGTGGTGACCTACAGAATGGACATGTCCTATGGGCAGATGGGCAGCCTGTTGCGGAGTGGCTCCAGACAGACTCTGTTTGCCAGCCAGCTCATGCGCTACGCTGACCTATACTCTTCCTCCTGCATCAATCTGCTTTACTACCCCTTCAGTTACCTGTTCAGGGCCCCGCCTGTGCTGGTGAGTCACCCCCCCCCCCCAAAAAAATAAAAAAATAAAAATGCTTGAGAGTAAAATGAGTCTCACCTACTGATATCTCCAATGTTTTTTGTTTAACTTCCCGTAATCCTTTATTAATTTATGATCTTTGTCAGATGCCCCATGAGTCCTCTGTGGATCCTTATCCCGTTGACTTTCCCATGCCAGAGTTTTCTGTAGCTAACCATGTCCACAGGATAGCTGAAGCTAAGGTAGGTCTGTGTTATCAATTCTTTGAGCAATCTCAGATTTACGCACATGCTTTAATTTACTGGATGTCTATCTGTTAGAATAGACATTGTGAATCCTACTTAAAGCCATAAAATGAAGTGAATATTTATGTTATTTATGTTATCTATATCGTCTATGTCCCAGATGAATTAACATCAAACCTATCACCTCTCATTTCAAGGCAACACAGCAGACCTGAGAGACACGTGAGGATGTATCAATACATTTTATCCCTTTGAAAATGACTTTTCCTCTGATGAAGATGGCTGCTTTTACGTGTGTTACAAATGTACGTCCATTCCAATGACAATGTGACTGGCAATTCCATTTTCTTTTTTTACACAGCAAAATCTAAGATGAATTACTTGCACCACCTGCTGGACTAGAATGTAACTAGTATTTAATCTAGAGTTCACTCCTGCAATTACCCCTTCACTACGGTGTAAAAGTGTATTGTGAATGTGTTAATAAAATACAGTACAGTAAAACGTGGATAAAGACTGGTGGTTACTGTATATATGAGGGGATGTTTGTCTTAATCTGTTTTTGTGTGTATTCATCTATTTCATAGCCTGTATTGTAAGCCATAGGCAATAATGCTTTAGTTGTTTAAATGCTGGTATATAATGTTTTCATGTTAACTTATGATTATTTAACAACAAAAAACAACACATTGTGACCATACCTGAAATGTCAATGTTTGGGGTAAATGATTGGCTCATGTAAGTTATGGTCAATGCTAATATAGCTCCTCCGTTATTTTGTGGTGGTTATTACATAGATGGATTATAAAAGAGATGAAACAACGAGTCAGTAAAAGTATTGCTTTATCTTTAAGTCCTCGATGTAATTTCACAAGTAGCATATGTAATTAGTTGTTTGTAATAAAAATGCATCCAAAGATAACAAGTCCAAAACAGTACTTCTCCTTTCTGTTAGTGTTGATACACAATTATAAAGTCATTTCGGCATATTTCAAGTAGGTGTAGTTACGTCCTCTGCCCAGCTGATGGCATCAACTTGCTATTCTGTGCAACACGCTTGCAGGCAGTCCAATGGGTGATGTGGAATTTTCATCACCCGACACTTGGGAGCATGGCCTCATGTCCATCATTCATTCCCCACTCATTTCAACAATAACAGTGATTTAAGACGTTTTTCCATCGAGAGAGCTGTAATTTTGAGAGATGAAGTCAACAACAAAATCGAATGAAACGGATTATCTATTGAAGCCAGGTGAATAATGCAAACGTGTTTTACTAGATGTTTTTTTTTCGTTGCATCTTCCTCTTACAAAACGGCATCTGATTACCCTAATTCGATTTCTACATTAAATATTCTCATAAATAGGGCCGTATTGGTTTGGTATATATATAACCTCATGAGCTAAGCAATTTAACCGTAACACACACCTTTATTTATTAAGTCGGGCCTATATGCAATTTCCTCGTAGATAATCTTCCCCAAATGCAGGTCATAAGCCAATTTATATTAGGAATTTGCCCTGTTCTAATCAATATAATGATTTACAATAATGGTAATGACTTTCCAGATGAAACCAATAGCCGACGACGATACCTTTATGCAATCAAAGAGGTGGCCCCAAGGATGTCGGCCAGGTCACGTTCGGGTGCACGGGCGCGTCACATGGGTGTTAACTTCGCCCACTTTCACTTATTTCGACCTCTCTTTACAATGTTTCATAATTTCAAGTAAAATAATGGAAACAATGATCGCATAAGAGGCTTTATTTGATGGCATTTCTAAACGAGAAAAACATGTTTCTGGAAAATATGGCCCTCATTTATTAGGTAAGATTACATGCATAGATGATTCTTTTTTAAATTAATTAAAACGGTTACCAATTCCTTATTCCTTATGGAGTACAATAAAGACCAATAAAACCTTGAAGCAAATAATACTGTATCTTTATTTACAGTACATGTATACAGTTTAGGACTAGCTAGTCTCATAAACTATAGTATGACACAATAAATCAGACTTTTAAAGACAGAGCAGTGCACTATTAATAGGCTAATTTATCAACTGGATAAAACTATAACTTATTTTAATTCTATAATTTAGCCTACCCTATGTAAACATCCTTCCAACAAATTCACCAACAGGGAACTCTGAACTCTTAAACCACTTTATTTGAAAAACACATAAAACACAGGCATGTGAAAACATTCAACTTATACATACTTAACTTAATATTCAAGAATACATGAGTTTGGGTTTTCCTGTGAAAAGTAGTACACTGTCTCCTACAGCCTTTTGAGTCCTCCTTGACATATAATTAGCTCATTAACTTATATTCTCTGCTGTTAACAGAGTGCAATAGGGCTTGTCTGAACCACACAACGTGGTGCTCAAAGGCACTGACCTGTTGGATTCAGCTGCAGGACACTCAGTGCTCTATCCAGTCAGATATGACTGCAGACGCACCACCGTCCCCCATTCCACACATTCCAGGATTTCCCAGAAAGCATTGCAAGCAAGCCTCAACAAGTCACATTCTTCACTCTGGGGGAATTTCGCACAGTCAAGTGGCTGAGATTTGCTCCGCCTTACAAGCACTGCCTTTCCTTCAATGCACAATCAGATGAATAAATCTATTATCTTGTCCCTTTAACCAATATAGTCACTTTTGTAAATAACTATCTTTATCTTTGGACAGACTCAGAAGAAATAGCTGCAGAAACATCAAATAGACTTGAGTGTCTTTATTTGATATTAAACTATGGCATAAGCCAAAGTGTGTGTACATGGGAACAGAGATTCTAACAAAATAACAAAACAAAATACACAGGTGGAAAATAGGCTACTCCTTACCTCACCTAACATTTTTCTTTTAATTGTTAATAAATTATTCAGTCTCCCACTGAAGGTGAATTTCACAGTACAGTCTATTCTATTCTACCTCTCTATCACTACATATGAATACACAATACATACATGAGAGTTGGATTCAATTCTAATGATTTTAAGACAGAATTGTCTCCTAGCTGGCAATCATCACAACAAAACTCTCTCACTCGGACTGATCCTTTTAAGGGCTCACATATGTGGCACACACAGCACAGGAGCCCTCCATGAGACCCCATCCCAACTCACCCCATCCCCCACCATACATAGAACAGGACCTGCCTCCCCGCATTCCTCCCAAACCTCCCCTCCCCCACTGACCTGCCTGCCACCACAGAGGATGCTCAAAAACATACTCAAGTCAACTCTCCCTTATTTTGGCTTTTTTCACTGTTACTAAACGGTTATTACACCAGGGTACACTGCAGGATACTTTAACTGCCAATAGGCTGTACTACATAAAGCCAGATTAAGTAATTCCTAATGTACATTTTAATACTCATAAAGAGAGATATTTCTAGAAATATCCAAAATCTATAAACAACATACATCTACATAGAAATAGGTATACCCTTTAGTTCTGCTCGTGGCTTGATTTGAACAAGATTGACACATGGTCAGTAAGGATTGTGTGAAAGAGTTTGACATCTGTTTTTTTTCCTTCAAAATTGATCATCTGATCTGGGATTTAACATTAGGGCTAGGTGGAAAACAGATTTTAGCCAACATACTCCAATGTGGATATGGGACTGGGACTAAATGCAGTCCTCTATACCTTTCTATAATTCTGCCTGTCCTAAACTCCCCTCTATGACCCCGTGCCTATAGTTCATAGAGAGTTAATAAGAGGCCAGAACATCTACTATTGATTTATGAATGATTCTGTCAGTGTTTCTAATCCACTAAAATCAAGGGAATTAAAAATCGCCCCTGTCTCTCCCATCATCCCCTTGCCACCAATTCAGAGAGAGCTGAGGCCAAATGCTATGACAATACTATTGCACTGCTAGAATGGATGGTACAGTAGTGCAACATTGTCAAAGCAGCTGACCTCAGCATGTGTCAGCACGTGGACAAGGGGACAGACATTCTCCATTGCCAACAGAACAGAACGTGTAAAAGACCTAAAACACATTTACATAGGAAGCAATGTGTAGCTTTTCTCTCAATAGTTTGGACACTACTGAGATGATGACTTTTAGGCAGCCTTGAAATGGATGGTGGATTCAAACTGAGACGTTAAACAGATACTACATTGGTCTCTTTTATAACAGTTTAAACAATAACAGCTGCAAGAGGCTCATTTGACACTGAACATAAGGATCCATAATATCATCTGAATAGATCATCAAGTCATGCCATTTCATGGGCACAGTACTACAATATCTATGCTCACAGAAAGTAAGAGGCCCACATATCCACCCTTCAGAAACACCATAAAGAGCCTGAATCTTCAAAAAGATGTTATTACGGAGCATGATATTTTAGTGTTGCTCAAGCCTCACACACACCCACCAGCACATGTGTAGGCCCCTCATATTTATTGCCTGTCAGACTCAGAGGGGTGAGAGGTTAAGGCAATAGAGGGAGGTGTGGGTCTCCGTTTCATCAGCCAATGCCCTTTTAATATTGCACTGCTTATCTCAATACCCAGTAGTACAACAGAAAAAGGGCAATGGACAACAACATGGACACCATCAGCCTCTCTGAAGTCAGGGCTTTATACTCCAATCCGCTTGTTCCGCCATGACAGACATGGCTAATCATCTCTGATCTTTACTTCACTCAGGAGTCAAAGATCCTTTCAGAGTTGCAAGACAGTTGTTCTCTCCACATAAAATCATGAGGAGCAATTTAACTATAAAAGCTGGTTATAGTTGTAGTAAAAACTATACTTTTATGCTTAATTGAAACTCACAAAACTTAAACTGAAAACACAAAAAGATCTTCAGTTAACACAATGCAGCCCTGGAAATGCAGCAAAGGGAAATAATCATAGATATGACCTTCTATACAAAATTGTTCACACAGCTTAGCAAAGGTTACCTGCCCACTTATACAATTTACACATGCAAGTCGTGATAGTTGAAAAGGAACAGTTGAAGCACTTCTAATGTCAAACTAGAGAATAATAATTTGCTCTTTAATAATAATAAAACAAACACTTTATATAATATATTTAGCCTACATTCTTTGATAAAAGCTATTGGAACTATACTATGCAAAATATTTGCTCACTCTCAAATGGCAAAAGTGGGGATTTCCCAGATGCAAATACTATTCTTCTCAATTGAAGCAAATGCATTCTGTCTGAGTACAGGCAATATGGGTGACATTTAACTCATTTTCATAGTGGATAGCGTTAATCGAAACGTAATATTTACATTTCTATCTTATCAAATTAATTTGTTAACTTTTCCCAAAAGCTTACCTCAACAATCAGTCCGCCATTACGTTTTGAAGTATCTACTGTGCAACAAAAAATAAACTCAGAGGGTATTTAATATGGTTATACATCGAAAAATAACATTATAGCCAGTTTTTCTTCCGGAAAAACTTTTGAACGCAAGTTGTGGTAGCCTAATTCATCTTGGTCATGCACTACTACAATGTATCAGATTAGTCGCTCAACTAAGCAAGCCCATTTAAGAAACAGACCCAGTCCAATTATTTGGGTTATTATACATTAATAAAACCAAATTATGGCTAGAATGTGTACAAATAATGCACATGTTTTGGTCGCAAAGTAAGGTAATGCACAATTGCAGAATTCTGGTGAAGAATTCTACTCTTCGAGAGAGCACAATTGTGCAGTCCAGGCTCACTGTTTGTCTACAAAATTATCAGTAGCAGGATTGAATTTAATCGCAAACCATTCCTGCCAACTCCTTTACTAGGCAGACGACTTGTTAGATTGAATAGGCCTGTAGCCTCGCAATACATCGTGAATGTTCCCAATTCTCATTAGGATACTTGATACAACAAATGAATATACCAGATGCGTTTTCCTTAGTAGCCTAATAAATGCCGCTTTCTAGGAAATCACACTGCTCAAATCTTGAGGAGAGGGAGATCTTCCTTGCCCAGTCTTTCAAGGAAGATCCTGATATGCATGAGAAATGACGACCCCCTCTTGATGTCCTCTTCCCTTAATTATTTTAAATAAGCCTTTGATCACCCCATCTACCCTTCCAAAACTTCCCAGTTTCGCCCTGAGCTCCCGCCATTTCCGCCCAATGCTACTCACAAACACAGAGGACCCCCCAAATTCATGAATGGTACCTAGCCAAGGGAGGGACAATCCGTTAGGCAAAAAATGAAAAGAAGGAAAAGTTGATCAAAAATACAGAAACCAGGCCCCACTATGAGCCACACTTATTGGTCCGCTACATTTGGAATTCCCCTCGTCATTTCCAACTGCATAAGTATAAATTAATATCAGTCGCGCTTGTTGATAAAATTGCAAATCTTTCATGCACAACCGCACGGCCTCCCAGATCCAGACTCCATCTTTGACTACTTGACATTCAGAGCCTGCCGGAGCAAATTCCTCGTTTGCATGCCTCCTACCGATTGGCCTCTTCTTGCGCTAGTCTTTGCCGTATGATAAGCCATTGGTTAAGTTTCGGGGTGTTCAACATTTCTATCGGTTCCAGGATTGGTTACACGCAAGGGAGCGCCACGGCATACAACGAATGCATGATTAACTATCTTCCATTCACAAATTTCTCATCATTACTTTTCAGTGTGCTGTTACTTTTATCCTGTTTATTCACTGTTGCGTGCCAAATTTGCTATCAATATAGTACGCAATGATTATAACATTATTATCACACGTTTCTAACCATAATGGTTATTAATATGGTTCTGGTTGTGGTTTTGATTGTGCATATCACCATTATTACTAGGCAATACCACAATAAGAGGTCAGACACAAATCTAAAGGCTATAGCTTTTTTTTTAAAACCACATCTAAAAAGCTATAGCCTACATGTTGTTATTTGTCATGAGGACTAGCTATAGAGCAGTGCAGGGACTATATTTTTCATAGACACTAAATTGTACGCTCATCCAACTGCCCAAATTATGATTAAGCTCCTATACTAGACACCTGACTTTCACTAGCTTCCTTTGGCACACCACTGAAACAGGCAAATCATCTAATTATTAGTGCTTCAGAACACTTCAAAGATTTTAGACTGTGAACTTTAAAAAAATGATAAAGAAAGAAGTGTTTAATATCGACTGTATGAATTGTAACATGAAGTGGACATACAGCTGAGTTTGAGCTTTGGGCTCACATTTTGGACTGGACCAGTGGGGGCGGTCCTGAACCCAAAGCTTTGATTGACGCATGGAGGAGAGTAGCGGTCTGTGAAATCTGGCATTCCTGGCCAGGGGAGATGAAATAATGGTATTGTCCAGGGGGAGAGGGCCCACTTTTCAGACCCCCCCTGCCCCCCACCCCCTACCCTACCCCACTCTGAAGGGATCTGATTGTGCAGCCAATCGGCAAAAAATGTTTGATGTAAGGCGGGGCATGATGAATTCAGTGGGGTACAAAGATTTAAAGGAGGGATGCCCTTCTCTCTCTCTTTCTCTTTCTCTCTCTTTCTCTCTTTCTCTCTCTCTCTCTCTCTCTCTCTCTCTCTCTCTCTCTCTCTTCATAGTGCTTAAAGCAGTGACAAAAGTCTCTTCATCAACTCTTCTTAATTTGACAGTGGTTCTGATCATTTCACACAGTGTATTCTATGCAGAAGTCTAAGGGGAACATACATTATAACAAACATGAACATAGCTCTCAATATGGACTTCAAGAATTTGCTAAATATATCACCCACTCACTCACTCACTCACTCACTCACTCAAAGAGCTCAGCATAGCCACATATTCTCTAACTCTGGTAGTTTCATTACAAACTGTAATTTTCAAGGTTTCATTGATCTGAACAATTTAAGGAGCAGCAAGCATACTCTTGACTTTTCATTAGTTGTGTTAGAATGGCAAGTTATTTACATTTCCATTACAAGTTATTCTCTAGACCTCATGTAGTGTATGGATGGGTTCTCTTGTCAAGCCCTGACACAGACCAAGTCTCTAGGATTCAGTTGTGTGTTCAAATGTAAAGATTATGATATGATCAACTGGTGAATCTGAATTTAAAATTCTGAAAACAAGAGAAGCAAGGAGCTAATGAGAAACAATGACCTAATGAGAAAATGCTTGAAATGAAAAGTGTTCGAATTTGATTGATTTTCAGCTGTGATTAACACACAAAACATGTGACCAAACAAAATGTTCAATGGATGACTTTCAATTTAAGCAATTCTATCTGATACTGCTATATCTGATTAATAACCAACCATATCCCTAACCCAGATGTAAACCAGAAGGGGAAATAAAAGTATCAAATGGGATGGTAAATTAGGGGGAACAATTTATGGATGCCTAAGTGGGACTTTTATGGAACATTCTGCATTGAATTTTATTTGAATAACTTCAGTTCTTTGAGAGTGGAATTGTACAGATATGACCATGAGTAGAGATGAGAGAATCAAATGAGCTCAAACTTGGATATATATAGACAAAACTTTAAAAGTTGCAGAATTTCATAAGATAATTATCATAACATAAGACAACATAATTACACACTTCTGAAGTGTCCAGAGAGGCAACCACAACCTTAAAATGGTATAAAAAGTGATTATATGATTATACTATAAACAGCTATTTTATCCTCTGGTGAGTGGCTTTTCCCAGCTCCCCAAGCACGACTTCTCTGGACAAGTTTGTCCAATGAGGGCCTGGCACTGTCCTGGCTTGGAACTATCAAAACCAAACATAGAATTTACAATTTGTAGTGTATTACCTTCAAGAGAAGTTTACTTCTAGATTTACTTTACTTATAAACCATTGACATTTGTTTAATTACTTAATACACAACTTAAATCATTGCAAGCACTTAGGTTGAAGTATATGTTCTTCCGTCTAAATAATTCAAAGTAAACCAACTTAAAAAAAAATGTAGAAAAGATAAATGTATCCAATATTCAAATCAATCTAATTGAAATAATAATCAAATTGTAAAGATAAATGTAACATTGCTTTTTATTTGATTATCATTATTATAATTACCATTACGACTGTGATTGTCTATATTGTCATAATAGGTATTACATTTGAAAACCATGCAGTTTAAGGAAACAAAGAAAATATTAAAACCATTTAGTCTAATTATCTGACTTACACCAAATGAAAGTAAACTGTAGACTACATTTTAATTGAAATAGTCTTACATAAAGACTATTTCAAACACCCATGTCTGATCATATATGCTTAGCACTTTATTGAAATCTAAAAAAAAACTAAATATGAATTAATGTTGATCAGATTCATGTGATTGGAGCTAAATGTTTTTATGTGTTCAACAAGACTTCTTCAAAATATACTTCAAGAAATAATTAAATAATTTAGGCAACTTCAAAAGAATGAAAAGATGTTTGTTCTCTTAGTGGAAATACAAATGCAGTTATTTGAAAAGGAAAATTCTTCCCAAAATAAGAGATGCAAATTACAATATATTCACAGAAAAACATGATAACGAAAAAAGTGTTTCCCAACATCATGTTAGAGAAGAATTCAAAGGTTTTGAGAGGTGAATTATCACAAATGCTCTCTGAAAAATAACCAAAAGGCTTTCATTGTAATATTTTATATGCAGGACGTCAATGTAACTAATTGATATGTTATTGAATTCACTATTTAAACAATGTATACAAGACAATTAAATTTTCTCTCTTAATCAGAAATTCAGACATTGGAAATGCAAACAAACAGTTGTGTAAACATCTTCTTAAGAATGTAGCCATGCTTGTTTAAATACATGCTACTGATCAGTTAACTGTAGACTACATTGCAAATATTTTCAAAGTGTCTGTTTTCAAAGTATTCAAATAGAGTTTGCAAACAACAAGAAGTGGTTTAAAAATGTTTTTAGCTTTATCCCATGTGAACACTTTGATCCGTTGACTATATGCTGAAATACACTCTGACAATTATAGTAATTGATGTATTTGTAAGAGAAGTAAAAAAACAACAACATCAAAACAAATAATTGAACAGCATGCTTTGAAAGTGTTAATTCTTTAAATCTTAATGGGGGGGAAATTATTCATGCCTTGATTCTAAATTGTTGACTGTGAGGTGTCGTGGGGGACTGAGAGAAGCCTTTTAAACATGGGAGTTATTGTTCTCTCTTTCTCCAAACTCCCTTCCTCCTAAAACGTACCTCCCTTCTTCCTCTGCCCTTTAACCTCTCCCAACCCCCATCCCACCATCTCACGTCTCTCTTCAGATTTCCTCTCATCAGGAGTGGGCCAAACAACTGTGATGGATAGTCATTGATAATTTCCCACCCAAAAACGTTAATGGATCTGTTTTTGGGGTGTGTGTATGTGGGAGGTGTGGGGGTAGTGCGTGAGTTCTTCCCCTCATCTTTTTTCACAGAGATGTATACCCCACTTTGAGCAGCCAGCCCCTGTGCACCCTGTCTCTTCCACAGAAGGCTCCCCCCCCCCCCCCCCGCTCCCCTCAATCTATCGACTGCATGCATGACATTCCAGCTGTGTGGGTGGCACTGCCTTTTACAGCATCTCCAACAGTACACAGGGTTTCACATCTCGTATGATTCTATCTTAACACATTGTCACCAGACACTTGGTTGGATTGTATTCAAGGTTCACACCTTAGCCAGTGAAGTTTGATTCGAGGTGTTCATTCAGTGTTGTTAAAAATGCTGAATGTTCATAAAACTCTTGGTGCAATCAACAAAAAGAATTGCTGATGTCCATTCTAAATAATTGTCAATATACAGCACATGTTTTTACCATGAATGCATTTCTGTTATTTTTAAATATTGAAGCCCATCACACTTATCTACCTTTCATACAGTAGCAAAAGATGACCAATGACAGTATCTTCATGTAATGTAATTCTACTAATGGAAATGATGCTCACGTAATCAATATTGATGTTATATGTAACTCTTTCACTGGAATGCTGAAATATGTGGAATAAATATATGTGGATAAAAAGGTATAAACCAATCACTTATCGATTGTTGAGGATCAACATAGAATTTACACACACACACACACACACACACACACACACACACACACACATATATATATATATATATATATATATATATATATATGTAGTTTAAAAAGCACACTCAAAAACTACAGCTCTCCGGCACACAAGATTGTTTTTCTTTCTACCGGGTGACTTTTTGGAGCAGAGTCGAAAGGATGAAAACTCCATTAAACCCCATTAACTGAACTTCAGAGGAATTCCTCACTTTACATGCGGAATGCACTTTGGGTCAAAGGGCAAAGGGCCAGAGGGGAATCCACCCGCGCCCGGGCAAGCAAGCCTTATTTAAACAAGCCCGGAATTCCAGGGTGGAAGAGGGGAGGGAAGGGAGGTGAGGGAGGGAGGAGGGAAGAAACCTCTTTGCTATTAGCATGGGTGTGAACACTTTTTACAGTACCTGAGATTACAGGGGTTAACTCATGTGTTACCCAATGATAAAGATACTTCTTCTGAAATGATGTAAAATTATTACTTTGAATTTGATCAAGTATGATTTAGTTCGTCAATATGTTTTTCTTTTGTTATCATATAAGATTCAGAGTGGGTGTCAAACGCCTTACTTTAAGATTTTGAAATTCATAATTTGGCTAATGTGGGTAATGTTATGGAACATACACAGTAAACGGAGTCATCATGTCATCATGTCTGTCTCCAGTGGTTGGCTAGCTTTTAGGTCTCCCAGTCATCTGCCTGTCTGTCCTGAAGGTAATGAAACATGAAAGGGACTAAAGAGCCCTATATTCCAAAGGTGGGTTGACTTCTAATTTTTTTAGGACCCTCAACTAGCCTAACAGTCTCACAGATGACATGCTACAATCCCCATAGCCCCGGTGGAATCCTGCCCAGCTCAGGGGCACTGAGCTGGAGACTAACCATTGGATGCTCTGGCCAATAAGTGAAGAGGGGTGGACCCTGGAAATTCAACAGCCCCTCTCACTCTCTCTCTCTCTCTCTCTCTGCCTTGACCTCATTGACCCTCCCCCACCCCCAGCGTCCTGGAAGCCCTCTCCCTGCCCCCTACCACCTCTCCGTCTCTCAATCTGTTCTCTCTTCATTGAGCCAGACACCACCTTCCCCTCTTCTCCCATGTATCAATTGGTATAGAATTCCTAGCAATATTTGGTAGCCGAGGTTGCCTTTTAATTCATAAGTGTTTAGTAAATGGGACTGATCATTGATGGAGCTGGGCAGGATGGTGCTGTTTATATTGTGAGGCTCTATTACTTCCACTTTGATATTTATCCCAATACACAATCCCTAGATGAGCTACATAGTTCACGTGACTATGTTTGATAGTTCCAGCTGTTTAGATTACTTATGCAGTAATACATACTGTATTGAACATGTAATTTCAGCCAGGGGACTATAATGATACAGTAGACATGTCTACCTATGATTCAATCTCATATGTGTTGAATCCAACCCCCAAAGGAGTATCAGTCGGTGTCTGTTGGATTTTGGCTTCAATAATCCAAACCACATCAGTTGACAGACAGTTTTTCCCGAATGCCTTCCCAGTTAGATAGCCCAGTGTGAGGGAAACTTTGTGTTTTTGCTTCCCATCTTTGCTCCAGTAGCCTTTTACACGGTTCTCTATATAAATTCCTGACTCAGCATCTTTGGTGCGACACCAGGCAGCCATTTTCCCACAGAGGCTGAACAGGCTCCTCCATGGTACAGGATTCCACCATTCCTTTGAATTTCACTGTGTCGGTGTCTCTGATTGATCAAGCCCAGACATGGAATACAGAGCATCGAACCGCATTTACAATACAGTACAGCATAAAACTCACTAATTGTGTCAATGTTTCTCAGGCCAAATAGCATAAATGATTTGATTTACCTCTTAAAGATAAGCAGCTCAAAACATACCTTCCACTTCACAGACTAAGCAATGTCTTAAAAAGAATGTATATACTGTAGACACGTTCAGTCGGTTTAGCGTGAGAATAATAAGCACTATAATGTACTTTCTTTTTGCAAATAAAGGGTCCCAATATTTAACCTCTTAAACAATGATCTTGTAGGACCATAAACATATTCTGTGTGAAGTACCGTGTACATAAGTGAGTTGTGTTGGATACACATAGGCTATATGCTATGTGGATGAGGGATCTGAGTGCTCAGCAAGCTTCCTCACATTTAGACTTCTACCCTACCTCTAGTACCTGACTGAGGGTATTTTCACACTTGGTCCCTTTCAGTCAGTTTTCGTGAACTAGCGGTTCGCCCACATTTTCAGGGTATTTTCACATATACAGTACCAGTGAAAAGTTTGGACACACCTTGCCAAGAGTGTGCAAAGCTGTCATCAAAGCAAAAGGTGGCTACTTTGAAGAATCTAAAATATAAAACATATTCTGGTTTGTTTAACACTTTTTTGTTTACTACATAATTCCATGTGTGTTCCTTCATAGTTTGGATGTCTTCAATATTAATCTACAATGTAGAAAATAATAAAAATGAAGAAAAACCATTGAATGAGAAAGTGTGTCCAAACTTTTGACTGGTACTGTCGTCATTTTTAAAAGAACTAAACTTTTTAAGTGATCCAAGAGGTGATAATAAAGGACGATAACTCTTTGTATTCACACTGCCCTTCTGATTGAATGACAGCTTCATTAGCTTTCTTGCTGGTCCATTTCAGCAGTGATGGGGTCTCAGTCCACTTTGCTTTCACAGCGCCATCTTTCATTGGAACTCAATGCCAATTAACTGCTTTGCACCTTGGGTAACTGCACATTGAACAGCACCGCAGACCTAATGTAAACTGACCTCAGGTCACCTCCTGAGATGGTCTCAGTTTGGTTCACTTCAGAGGGGTTCAGTTGGAGCATTCATATATGCTTAGCGAACTGCTCTGAGTTCACAAAAATTGGCTGAAAGGGACAAAGTGTGAAAGTTCCCTGAAATGGACCAGCAATAGAATTGAGTCCTCATTCAAACGGAGAGCAGTGTGCATACAAATGTAACTGACAGCATATAAATTTTTTCACTTCACTTGTGAAAATATCCTTAGACTGTGTTGCCACCAAGTGGCACATCATGGAAATACACTTGCATCTCCCATCAATGTATGGGTTCAGAACACTAGGAACATATACCGTCTTTGATATGTTGTTCAACACTTATGAAATTATTTGGTCTCATCATCAACTAATATATCTTATCTATATGATGGATAATGAGATTAGTTTTTGACAAATGAGGTGAAGTAAATATATAAAAATCCCCTCACTTCCTAGTCTACTGCATGTGAGTTCGCATGTAATTAACTAAACTATCAATGTCCTATGTCTTATAAAATATGTGGGTGAGAATGTATTTCTGAAAAGGCCTATTAAAAGAGCTCATTTCAATACCTTCCTGCCCTGAATAACGAATAAAGCACAGGCTTTATTGACCATTTTCCTATTACTAACCCTCACCAATATGACCTTGGGCTTGCAAAGTGTTATTTTGGTAGTGGAAAAAGTTTAAAGATGTTTCGATAGATAGATAGATTTGCTGGGTAGTTGAAAGAAAGTGAGATTCTTATGATGGTAGCGGATGAAGTTACAGATGGTTTGGTTGGTTGGTTGGATGGATGGAATGTTGGATAGATAGATAGATAGATAGGATGAGACAGGGGTACTTCAGTGGAGTGGGTAGAGAGTTTTAAAAGTTTAATGGGTATCAGAGAGCTTTTATCAGGGTTGAGGATGATTTTCTGGGTAGTTGCAAGAAAGTGAGATAGGTTGCTTGATTGAATGGATGGATGAATGAATAGACGAAACAAGATGATGGATAGATGAGAGAGGGGAGGTATGGAAAGATCAAAACAATTAAGAGGTTGATCAGTATGGGTTATACTGAGTGAAGCAGTTGTGAATGGTGTGAAAGGAAGAAAGGATGATGCTAGGTAGTTGAAAGGTTATATAGATATAACCTTTCAGATAGTTGGAGACAGTAGGTTAGATATAGTTTGTTAGAAGGTCATAGATAGATAGATAGGATGAGCCTTGGGTAGTTCAGTGGAGTGGTTGAGAGTGGTAGAGTTGGTTGGGTGTGATGTTCAGTGGGGTAGAACTGGTACCAAGAGAGTGCATTGTTGTGTAATCATTCTAAGAATGTGTTCTGCAGGTCTCCTGTTGTTTTTATTCAAGAGCTGTGAAAGTTCAATAGCAGTTGCAGTAACAATGGGGGTCTCAGAATGGTGGCCCAAATCAACATCCCGCCATTACAAAAAGCGTAAGTATAAAAGGTATGAGTTTGAAAAATATAAATGTAAGCAACTCAAGTTAGACCTCTCTGCATGTTTTAAAGTTGGAATGGTGTGAATAGCTTAAAAGCTGTAGGAGTACCATACCGACAAATCAGAAGAACTGGAATAATAATAATAATAATAATAATAAAGTATGAGAAATAACAATAGTTGGACTTGCTGAAGCAAGCCCACTAATAAGAGACAGACACAGACATGGTACAGTTAGAGTCATGTTTATTTACAGCAGAATCCTGACTGAATGGGGGGGGAAGAAGGGATAGGAGAGGGGAGCAGGGAGCAGGGAGGGGGTTAAAGGAGACAAAATGTTTTAGATTCAGCTCTTCAGGATCCATGTTTCACTACACAGTTCTTAATTTATTTATTCAACTTTTTATACAGAATCCATTCAGCTGTAATGTCAACGCACCAACAGAGCTCCACCCCTCTGCTGGAGGGGAGGATAGGAGGAAAGAAAAGTATAAAATGGAAAAACCTAAATCTACAGCACTAAGAAAAAAAATGGAAAAACAAACAAACAATACAAACAAGGGGATAAAAAGGAAGCGATCTTTCATAAAAAATGAAAACATCTTATTTTTTTTTTCAATTGTTATCACCATGATCGTCATCAGTATTTTTGTTTTTTTGTTTTTTTTTGTTTAAACTTGCCATGTCCATAGAGAGGCAGAGGGACAGGGATGGGGTTGTCGTGGTTACATGATGTCCATGATGCTTGGGCCGTCAGACTGTGGGGCTGTCTGTGTCCCACATTGACAGTGTTCAGGTAACGTCCAGCCCAAGTGAAATTGGGGGCTGACGTGCCTCAAAAATCCATGTGGGTCAGAGCTGTTCAGAGTCCTTGCGACCCATGGCCTTTGTCCATTTGACCTTCCTCTTTGCGACCTTGCTCGCAAACTCAGTGCCTTGGGTTTGGGGCAGCATGAGAGTCTTGGAGCGGCGGTTGCCTTGTTAATGCAGTCTGAGGAATGACACAAACTGTACACTTGACATGCAAGGCCAGAGAACAAACATAAAAATAAAACTGGTAAAAAAAACAAAACAACCCAAGACAGGAAGCCAGCAAACTGTGATCTTCCATGCATGTCTCCCCCTCAAACACACACACACACACACACACACACCACACACACACACACACTTACTTCCAGTATCTTTTAAGCAGTGGATGAAGTGACCATCCAAAATGTCCAAAAAACTGTTGGGTACTAAACCTGACAGACTAAACCTAGCTATGGTTCATATTAACTTCTCAGGGTCCACTGATTATCTTTTATTTAAAAAAAAAAGGTAATGCTATACGATGAGGCTCACACTCTCACACACTCACACACACACACACACACACACACACACAATGGCACATGCCGAGGGTTTTCCCAATGTCCATTCTGTCTCTCAGGGGTGGGTGGGGGTGGGGGGGGGGGGGTGTCCCATCGACACCCAGCGCAGAATTATCAAACCACAATTTCTCATTGTCAATGTTTTTACCAGTCCTTGTTCTAAAATTAAAACATGAAATAACACAACCTCTCATTCCACTCTCTCATACACACACACTCCCTCCCTCTCTCTCATACACATTCACACACACTCTCTCTGTCACACACACAAAATACCCCAAATACATGTGTACACATATATACAAAGAGAGATGTGTCCCCCTGGCAGGGACACATTCACAATTTATAATGCATCATTTCTGTATATGCCAAGAATAAAATCTTTCTAAATAAAATACATGTTTCTGTGAGGGGGGCAGCAAATGAAATGATGGGGAGTTTGTTAGAGGGGGGGTGGGGTGTAGTGGAAAGAGAGGTTACAGGGACATGGGCGGGGAGATGGAGGGCAGAGAGACGGAGGGAGAGACTGAACCGTCCTTCTCCTCTCCTGTGTAAGATGCAGGTCCTGTGCTATGATGTCATTCTCCTGCGTGGGGGAGGCAGCAGCAGCTCCACCTCTTCTCCTCCGCGGTCCGTTTGAAATGCTTCCAGAATAATAACAACAATAATCATAACCTTGATGACGACGCTAAAAAAAAAAAAAAAATCCCCAGTCACGTCCCACAACCATTAGTCCACATAGGGGGAGGCCTGGCCTTTAAGTCCGGCAGAGTCAGTGAGATACAGAGATGAAAGGGCGAAAGGGGTGGGGGGGGTAGTAAGACAGAGAGAGAAAGAGAGAAAGAAAGAAAGAAAGAGATAGAAAGGAGAAGGAAAGAGGCCTGAAAAAATGGAATGGGCCATGGGAAGGGAGTGGAACCAATAAAAGGAGGGATGGAAAAGTAGGAGAGAGAGAGAGAGAGAGAGAGAGGGGAAAGCTAAATATAATAAGGAGGTAGAGGAGGGGGAACACAGAAAGGATGTGAGAAGAGGAAGAGATGGAGGGAAAGAGGAAGCAGAGAGAGAGAGAAAGAGGAAACAGAAAATAAAAAGGAGTTGTGTCTGGCGATGAGGCCCACACACTGGAGTCCGTCTGAGGGCTGAGGGCTGCTCTGAGGATGGGTGGAAAGTATGAACAAGTGATGAGGAGGCGACCATGGCCTCTCTTCAGTGTGCGCTCCCTCTCCCTCTCTCTCTTTCTCAAGGTAGGGGTTCCTGGGCCTCCTCCCGCTGGCTGTGTATCCCAGGGTGCATCATACCTCCAGGAAGCGGGAGCTGGTGGCCTTGGTGTGAAAAGGCTCTGACCACATGCGCCGCAGGTCCCCCTGTACAGGACAGGACACACCAGGGGTTAGAGTCACTAAACGGCTACAATAGCTGTTAGACCAGGGGTTAGACTCCCTTAACCTCAACCACTTCATTCACATCCTGAGCTATTACATCTGGTCACTGGTCCTTGTGTCCTCTTGGCCTTTATTCTGGGTAACCTCTGGGGAGGGGGGGACTGATGCCTCCTTCCCACACTGCACATGATCAGTCTCTCTCCCTCTCAGTGTCCAACGTTCCTGACAAACACACTTCAACTCAACTCACCCGCACCCCCCCTCCCAGCCCTTCCCATCCCATCCCACCTCCTCCCCCCCAGCGTGCATACCTTCAGGTAGGCCATGGTGAGCAGAGGCAGCAGGGTGAAGGGCACTAGGTAGAGCAGGGCCGGCTGTGCCGCGCGGTGGATCCTGGAGGCCACGGTGGCTGTCAGGAGGCCTGGGAAAGAAAGAGAGAGAGAGACAACATCACAATCACTACACAGCACAGTAGAGAAGTCAAAACCTCCAGTAGTAGTATGACAGTGTACCAATTCTTGCTGATACAAACAAGATACCAAAATCCCTCCCAAGAGACTAGTGGATCAGCGCCTGGAGGGCTGAGGTTCTACAAGCTCAGAGTTAACCTAGCCCACATGGGAGCCGGGACATTCTGTCCATCTCTCCTCTCCGGTCTGTCCATCCTTACCCACAAAGTATCCGACGAGGGTGCAGTGGAAGTAGGACACACGCTGCATGCGCCCCGGCATGCTCGGGCCCGTCCCGTCCGTGCTCGCCTGCTTCTTGTAGTTGTCGTAACGCAGCACGAAGCACAGCAGCAGCCCCGGCATCACGATGTCCCCGATCCCTAGCATGGAGAAGTGACTCCCCGTGGAACTGAGGTGGGAAAGAGGGAAGAGAGAGAGAGATCAGAGATAAAAGGATAAAAGAAACAAGGGCAAAGGAGGACAGGAAGAAAATACAGACAAGCAAGACAAGAAGAAGGGCAGGATGCAGGGGGGGAGGGAGAGAAAGCTCAGATTTCATATGAAAGGCAGAGGTTCATCAATAGAGTTCTAGTGTAAGGGAGAGTTCTACTAAGCCTGTGGCGTACCTGGGGAAGACCAGCTTGCCGGGGAGGGACAGGCGGGGGACGTCGCGGCCCATGCCTGGGCCCAGGTGGAGCTTCCGGGACAGCACATCTAAGGGGTTGTCAGCCGGTTGGGTGGCCACCTTCACCATCACGTTACTGTTGAAGATGTAGGCTGAAAAGAACACCTGGAGCAGAGGGGGAGATGGGGGGGTGAGGGGTGTGTGTGAGATATCCACTGAGCCTGGTAGCCATCTCAGACAACTGTCCAGTTTGTTGTGACCATAGTCGTAGAGTGTATCTATCCATCTGTGTCCATCTTTGTGGTTGTTACACAGAGCTTTACACGTGGTTAGAACAGGAGAACATCTGCTAGGCTTCACAGCGAGCAGGGAGAATAACAAGAAAGCTCCACTGTCCTACTAGCACAGAAATGTCACACTCCATCTCGGCTAACTACTGTTCCTGAACCCCGGTCCACCTCAATTAACCCCAGGACTCTGGAATACAGCACGGCGGCTTCACCAGCGGTTTGACATTGTATAAAAAGTTTTGTTTGGTGTCGGGTGACTCATGGCTCTGTGCTTGAGTGGTCGTATTTGGGTCAATCAGTCAGGAGACGGTCAGGATAGGGGGGGGGGGTGTTCTTACCCAGAACACGTCATAGATGAGCAGGCCGGAGAGCAGCAGGCAAGACACCTTCAGACTGGGCAGCCGCACGAAGGCAATCATGGCCACACACAGGCCCATGGCCAGAGCTGAGGAAAGAGAGACATGTATGAACACACAGTATGTGGGCAAAAGTACACACAGCTTGGAGAGAGAGAGAGAGAGAAGGGGAGAGAGACAAAGACACACATACTAAAAAAAAGATTCAGCCCCCTGTGGCAGACAATCTGACATGCACTGCTCCCTCTCACACGCCAAACATAACACAGTGACGCACCATCCATGAGCAGCCAGTGTCCAGTCAGCACCCAGATGAGCACCAGCAAGACAGAGAGGGAGAAGGAGAGGAGCTCAGCCAGAGTGAAGCGCCCACAGCAACCAAATGAAATCCTGTAGGGAGAGACAAGAGGGCTTTATACACTGTGACTGACTCACACACACACACACACACACACACACACACACACACACACACACACACACACACACAGGAGAAAAACTATTTCCACAAGTTGATATGAGGTACAAATGGGGGTCAGTTGCAAAATTTGGTTTGCGTGTTCAAACAAGGGTGTCTAAGTTGAATAACTCAGAATACACCAATTAATTTCAGACTGCTTGGCTCGTCAGAAATAGATGGACATTTTTTTTTTTTTTTTAAATATATTTCGCCACGGGTTATATGGATAATTAATGGACGTTTGATAGCCAAGCCACTCAGACGGCTTGACATGTGAAGCGACGTGCTGCTATGCATTTCTAATATCCTATTGATGAGGCTGCGGATGCAAGCCAATGAATCTGTGAGGTCTCTGGAGTGAATGAAAGGGTTGTTTGCATATGCTGTGGAATCATTATTGGGATTTTGCTATTTCTGGTACACAAGTGACGACAGTCACACACATCGATTCACATGGCATTATGTAGATTCATGACAGAGAGAGAGAGAGAGAGAGAGGGAGGGAGGGAGGGAGGGAGCAAGAGAGAGATAAGATTGAAAGTACAAAGAAGGAAGACAAAGATTAGAGAGAGAGAGAGAGAGAGAAAGCAAGGGAGAGACCGGGAGCAAGCGAGCGCGAGAGAGAGAGCGAGGGAAGAGAGGAAGACAAGCGTTGTAGCGTAATGCACATAGTTTCCTTACTTGTTCTGTGGGGAGCAGGGTCTGGTCACATACTGGCACATTGGCAACAGGAGGAATGCAAATGCAATTGTCGCAAGAACTGTGGAAGAGGTGGAGGAAGAGGAAGAGCAGTGAGGGAGACAGAGTGATAATGATGACAGACTGCTTGTTTCAATCCAGGGGGCTTTAGTCAGTGAAACGCTGGCAGGTCATAATCGTCACTGTAATTAATCTCTCCAATGATCACTGTAAATCCACCAGTGGAAGGATTTTTTCTCCAAAATCCACCAGTGGAAGGATTTTTCGTTTCCTCAAAGTATGATAACCTGGACTTTGAATCACTGAACTGGAGTATCTAATATGATGTTCTAATAAAACAACCAAATTCACCTCTATTTGACTTTAGTTCAAAGATAGGGCAAAAATATTGCTTCACTACATCCCACCTGTGACATTCTGGTGCATGTAGTGTGTGTGTGTGTGTGTGTGTGTGTGTGATGGATACCTGCAGTGCAGATGGTGAAGACCACCTGGACAGAGTCGAAGAAGAAGAACATTACGAGCAGAGACACGGAGGCTCCTATGGGCAGGAACAGGGCCTGTGTGGAGTCTATGGTCTGGATACCTGCAAGAGAGCACAACAACACAACAAGT
This sequence comes from Argentina silus, assembly GCF_951799395.1. Classification (NCBI taxonomy): domain Eukaryota; kingdom Metazoa; phylum Chordata; class Actinopteri; order Argentiniformes; family Argentinidae; genus Argentina; species Argentina silus. The sequence goes on from NC_139659.1 coordinate 10,883,357, forward strand.
GAAAATGCTCAAATGCACATGGAAAGCAAGCACACACACACACACACACACACACACACACACACACACACACACACACTTCTGCAATTGTGTGTGGTGTGTGAACACCAGCAAACACACACACACACACACACACACACACACACACGGAATCCACTGCATCATAACTTGTAAACAAAAGAAAAACACACGCTCTGTATGTCTTATGTCTCACCAAATATGTGAGACTCACTGTTGTTTGTGTTGCCATTGAATGACGGCGTAGGGTTACCATCCTTATCCTTCTCCTGATTCTCACAGTCCATGTTTAATGATCTTCATAGGGAGAGAGGGAGGGAGAGAGAGAGGATGACTCTGTAATACTACTAACCTCTCTCTCACACATACACACGTATACAACTTATTTGATGCAAATTCAACATATGTCCTCACTGTGTGGATGTTAAGAAAACAACAAAGCGTGACAACCCCAGTGACCAGTGTTAGTCTCCCATCTGTGATGTCACAGATGTGGGCACGGCAGGTCACACTCACCTAAAGCTGCCATAGACGATGAGGAGGATGGAGATGAGGAAGGTGGACACCTGGCTGGAGTCGACGAGGGAGTACGCCCTAGAGAGAGAAAGAGAGATAGAGAGAGTTAGTTCAGATGCTCACTCCTTGTTTTCCCCCACCGTCACTGCAATGGATGACACTCTGAAAGGGCACAGACTTGACAAGAGCAACACACCATATTGTAGGCCTGGTCTTCCTGTCTGAACAAACGTTTACATACTCAAAAGATGTCAGACATGAGAGCACTGACCCAGTGTACTAAGACACCACGAGCTACACATAGCGTAGAGTGTTTGATACCATTCCATGCATTACAATGAGCCCGTCCTCTGATTTCTACCTACGCCAGCCTCCACTGCACAGCCTACTACAAAAGAGCATCTAGGGCAGGTTAATATGACAGAAGAGGTGTTTGGGTAATGCCTCCACTGACAACAAAAACAACTTGACATTTATGTCAACTGAATCATTGATATGATATCATTGATTAACATACTATTGAGCTGAGAGACATGATATTGTTTAGAAACCACATTCCTAAATCGGCGTCTCATCAGAGAATAGCTTTCCTTGATGCCCAGCCATTGTTAAGCCTTTCTCAAGAGAAGACATTTCTCAGCACCGGTCATCATCACATGCTCCATACATAGGCCTGAGTTGGCCTGATTGTGTTCGGATCCGGCTGACCACCTAGAGAGGTGGACGAGCTCACATTGTATTCCAATTTCTATCTAGTCTAGACACAAGGCCTGCAGCCTATTAAATACAGTTAGGAGAGAACATAATTCTGACATAATGTGGGGACGGGAGATTGCTAAGAGGCTCATTTTTGAATTATTAATACCAAGTCTGGACGCACACTGTGATTGGATTGTGATCTGATCATCACATTCGGATAACAGTCTGAGTCAAGTGTAGACGAGACCTTAAAGCTCCTTAAGCCTTGACCAGGGGTACCCAAGTATTTCATTTGTGAAGACTGGTAGCAACACAGCAAACCGGTAAATGTCTCAGAGACACTCAATTGGTAAGCTGACAAACAGGAAGGATTATCTGTGACTATCTGTGCTTTTGGTAGGAGAGCTGCTTTTAATCTTTCAGACTAGTCTGGCAGCCAGACGCCTCCTATCCCAAAGATACGCCTCGGTAGGAGAACTTGTACATACTCTCACGAATGTACAGAAACCATACTAACGACGCACATGTTCACAAAACTGTGGGACAAGTCAACACACAGGGAAAACTAAATACTGATCTATTAGTGGGAGAATGGGATGTTGTAGGCTTATTTCTCAGCGGTGGATATGAAGGTGGGGTGAGATGTAGAATTCCCGACTAGGCCTTCTCGGGTATGTGTAAACCCTCCTTTATCACAGGTTGTAATGAATTCTTATTGTTTACATTAAAGGTGAGACCCAGACGCGAGAGTCGCAGACGCGAGACTGATGGTTTCATAAGAGAACTAACAGTGTACTTGTGGTTTTATAGGCTAAGCACAAACAACAAACCTAAGTACAACAAGGAGCTTAGCTTGGATCGAGTGCCATACTAAGTCCATCATATATATCACAGTTAGGCTAAGCCGAGGCCTATTGTTTAAATGATGATGCGATAGCTGCCTCCCTGAGTGTGTGAGAGAGCTAGAGGTTTCCAATGCAGCTTTCACTTATTACCTTTTCTCAAGGATAACTTACATTGAGAATATAGTCTGAAGTATCTAGAAACTAGGGGCACACTCTGGGAAACAGAAACAGCTAACGATGTAGGGGAGTATCTGCTATCCATGTTGTAGGACAGCATCTGCTTATCTTCTTCCACAGAGCATGTAACTGCCTATAGTGTCAAATCAGATGTGTCTTACATAGAATTCCTATATGTACACAGGCACATTTCAGGGGCAAGCACCACGATGGTCTTGGAGAAGTCCCATCTTCAGTTCAAAGATGCAGGTTTGACCTGTGGTCCTGACCTCTAGTCTCTCCTCTCCCTCTCCAGCCAGGGGTGTGGAATGTAGTCTAGAGGTTAAGAAGAACCACCCCCAAATTTAACAGTTTTGCCTGTTCATTACCATGCACCCTGTCGCCTGGAGTAACACAGCACTTAGGTCTGCACTCCAGCTCCCCAAATTACACCCCAAAGTGTTAGGAGGCACACAGACCAGTATAATTGACACTACTTATGAGATGTGGAGCGTGAACTCAGAGGATAAGACATGTCATCACTATCACGGCATGCACTGGGCTATAAGCTAATGGATTGCTCTTTTAACACAAATTCTCTCTCAGACATGCCAAAGTGAAACTCTCCTCACCCTATAGGTGGGCCCAACTGACATCTCCATTTCAAGTCAAAGTGTGAGATAAAACTGGTGGTTAAAATAACTACTGGCCTGGACGATTGAGATCAAAGGGGAAAAGTAAGCTGCAAAATATACCTCAAGTGAGTCCTTTAACAGAATCCTGTTACAGTTTTAACCTCAATTGGACAAACCCTGCCTGCCTCACCAGTTTTTGTTCCCTTTTATGCTGATAGCAAATCAGCCCTGGCAATTATATCAAAGGCTTTTTTTTCTTACGACACCTCTTCTCATTTCAGTGCTTACAGCCCTACCATACAGGAATTCAATTCACAGGTAAATAATGTCACACTTGTTAATTCCGAAGAGAAAAGCGTGAATCTCCAATCCGTCTTCATTCATTGCTTCATTCAGTAATACAGAAATGACAAGAAGCCTAGCAGGAGGGCTATCATGTAGTATTGTAGTTCCCAGTTGAAACAGGACACCGGGACAATGCCAGCTACACCTCGGAAATGTGGCCTGGTCCTGGCAGTCCCATAAAGATGTGTTTCTAATGGCTGCAAACAACTGACTCGCCAGGCTTAATTTTTAGTCAAATGTATCCTTGACTTCACAAGTCTAGCCTATACTTTTACAATGATATAACTGTTACCAAGGTCTCAGAAGTTCCTCATAGTTAGGCAAAGTGTTACACTCCAAAGGCAAAGTAACATTAACATGGACCTTCTGTCTTGGTGGTATATATATCTTTGGTCTATATCCTTTAGCTAAAGATGCGTTAGGATATCCTAACGTTACTCCCTTGGCAAACACCAAGTTCAATGGCAGCCAAATTTGAGATGGAAAAATACATAATGTGATAGTAATACTAAACAGACTGGTATCTTTGAATAATTAACATTCAAATTAACCTAGAATGTGAGAGGTGGATAATTCAAAATGTCCAATCTAAGCCAAGATTCTGCATTGAAATGTAAAAAGATTTTTGCTGCTTTAGATTCAACTCAGATCCAATTAAACACTTTTTGTTTCAAGTGATTGCCATGTCTCCAGTGCTTAGAGACACATAGCCTATGCAAAACAAGTTGAATGTTTTTACTATGGCATCGTCAACATAGCAGACTGATTTTCTCTAGGCTAGGCCTACACTTCATTCAGCTACTAAAATTGATCCATCTGAATTCTTCGCACATAAGGCTCTGTGACATGGATGAGATAAATAAATTGAACATTTAAAAAAACAAATACAATCCTGTATTGTTGAGGCCTGGATGGCAGCCCAAAATGCCATAAGACTTCCTTGTCAGTTGGGAAACAAGTTTTCAATAACAATTCCAAAAGCGTCCTCCACCAAGCCAAAGGCATGCATGCCTGGCCACTGAGGGCTAGACCAGGCGACCAGGAAGACTTGGTTTCACAAACGTTACCATAGCGAGGTGTGGTTGGTTTTGAAAATGAATGTTGCTACTCGTCGAGGCCTCTATGCCAAAAAAATATATAATCTTAGTATGTCCCTACACCTCTTTCAACGGGATAGCCCAGAACTGAGACAGATTTCACATTTCTGATGACAGAGACAAGTAAAATATGGCTGCAGGGTTAGGCTACATCTTCACCAAAAACTGAACATGTTCAATGCAGAGTACGATGTTACGTAAATTACAGCATGTTGTTATAAAGGGTTAGCATAACTATCCATAGGCAGTCGTCATCATCATCAACCATATAGGCTAACAATCCCTGCCTCCTTATGTCAGCTACATAAGGTAACGAGGTAAATGTAAAATAATGAGGTAAATGTAAAATGACGGTGCTATGCTCTTCACTTCAGACATTAGGCCTACACTGACATGTGTTCTTTCCACTCTTCTCAAAATTGATCCCTTGATCACATTCTGGGATAAAGCTTTTACAATGGGGGATCATTCTATGAAAATATCATTATCAAGTCCTGGCTAAGAAAACTCACACTGAAATTCAAGGCAGTCAACTCTTAAGTGCTAAAATCTAATCTAACCTAATCTAAGTGTTATTTTAGGCCACGGGTTTGAATCATTTAACCATTTAATCCATGTGGCTCTACACATCAATTTACATCACTGAAATGCACATTTTAGAAGATAGTGGTATTTTGTTACCTGTGCTTTGATTACCTGGGACACAAGTATTCACTCAATTGTGGGTTTTGGTTTGACAGGGTCACTGCAGATACATTTGAATGCCTGACAGGCGTTATTGTGAGGGGATTGGCCCCTCTATTTTCTAAATATTGGTCAGCAAAATGTGTCTATAGCATGGGCCAAATAAAAAGCTCAAGACACTATTGAAAACAAGTAAAAACACTATTGAAATAGATATTTACATATATACCCAGTATAACTGCAACTGATAGTATAACTGCTGCTGTTGATTTTGCGAAAATAGAAAATAACAGACCTGCAATGTATGAACAAAGAGATATGGCATCACTTCATGATGCAAATACTTGTTTTCAAAACAAAATGCGTGCACCGTAACACATTGACAGTGCCATTATGGTCAACAACAACAAGAATGGGATAATTATTATGATTGGCCATTTCATTCCGTCTACATAGCTAGCTACCAAGATCGTTCATTAGGTCAATCGAGATTACTGGGCCAGTTAGCTAGCTAACTGTCTGTGTAGCTGGCTAGCTGATGGGCTATCTTCTAGCTGCGCACTTACGAACATTAATTGTTAATAGATTAAAGTGGATTTATCGATTACAACGGTAATTCCCCACATATATAACTAAAACACGCTGTATACCAGCAATATGTCAAGATGACAATGATGTTAGCTAAGGTCTGATATTAATATATCTAGCGCATGACAGGTCTTTCCGCTAGCTAAGATGGCTAGCTATGGTCTTTGTTTTGTGCCACTTGCTAAAGAGATGTGGCCAAATATCTACATTTTTAACATTGAAATTAGACGCTGACACGTGGTCAACCTAACCTTAAAACCCAATACTAGTAAACTGTCAGTCGGCAAAAAAAACCATTAGCTGGTTCGCTATATCCACATTCAACCTTACGCAAACCATTCAAGTCAATGCATTGCCACCATCATTGGAAATGGCTAGCTAGCCAGTAACGATTGCTAGCTAGCTAGTAGTAGTAGCTTGGACAAGCTAACAACACGAAATTACCATCTCTTTCACAGCAAAATAGAAAATGATTTATAAAAGGGCAGGCCACTTAATGTGCATCAGAACATGAACCATGACATTCATCGATCAAATCAAGCTGGTAAGCTTGCCAGGTCGCGCAATACAATGCCTATGCGCACTCACCAAGAACCGTAGCCCTGCTCCGCCATGTCGCCGACGACAACAGTCAGTGTGGCGGTGGGTTCGGCGACTGTAGCACAGATTCGGGTCCCTGTAACAAAGCGGTGGGGCCTGGTGGAGAAGATTTCGGCCTTTGCTTCAAGATTAGTCTTTTTAACAGATACTATTTGATAACAACATGGCGATGTATTCCAGCCCTCAGCTAGCAATCACTAGCTGAATAGCTTGTAAATCGAAATGACAATGATGGTTTGCTAGATGGCCAAGACAAAGCACCCCGAGAAAAACTCTTATTTCGTCAGTTTGGCGAGTGTCCTGCCGTCTCACGGCCCCCCAAGCAGGCCCGGTCTCAATTGATGCTACACTCGCTGTAAATCCATATTTAGGGGTGTTTTCTTGAGTCTATATTCAGATATTCCTGAAGTCTGCACCCTCGGTTGTAATGGAAGCCGCGCAGATAGCTTTGTTTTCTATGGCGAGAGACTCACGGGAACGCGCAATATCGCTCTTGCTGGAGAGGTTGGTTTACAAGTAACGTGTGTGCACTGAAGTGCAATGAAAACGCTTTAACTGACTTCTCTCACTAGTTGGCAGTGTTGCAGCCGCGGAGGTGTCACGTGACAAACTTATAATTTTATTTGGCATTTTTAAAGGCATCTATTTCAATTGAAATTACAATTGAGCCCATCAAAACATCCAAACCATGAGTCTACTACATCTAAAACCACCACATCATAAAACATTATTCCAGTCGTGGACTCCCCCCCCTCCCCCCCACACACACAAACACACACATCAATTGATTGCACGGTCAAAGAGAGCGCCCCCGCAGTGATGTGGGCGCATCATGGGCGCATCATCCCTTTTTGCGTCTGTGATGAGCAGCCATAGGCCTTGTATGATTAGCTTCGAAACGTTGACAAATCCAAAAAATAAGACTAAAGACCTGCTATAATTCATGAATAATAATAATAGTAATAATAATAAAGGCATACCCATTGTGATATTGTATGGAATTGTAATATCATATAATGGGCTCTAAAAGGTATAGGCCACAACAGGACACACATATGATGGAAGCTGTCTTTCTAGATGGAAGTGGAGGTAGATGGGGATCAGGGATTCCCAATCCCCAATGAGTATCTTTTTGGGATTACCAAAATCTGCAAGGAGCTGCTGTTCCTAAAGATTATACGCAATCTGTTCCTGCCTACACGACCGCAGATTTAAGGACAAGAGCTGCATCCTTTCACAAGATCACTTCACTTTACCTACCGTTCATTGTGTTTTGTGTATGTGTGTTTATTATAGGTTGGATGTTAATTGTAAAACCCTTCCACAAATGTACCTAATTCAAGGTTTGAATGTGTGTGGCGGAGAGGCAGTTGGAGACAGAATGGAACGAGCATTGGGGAGGGATAGTGGTTGTTGTAGTCCTTGTTTTAGAATTTTAGCTTTTCAGCTGTTTGGGTATCAGCCATCTTATTCACACTCTCTCTCCCCTGTGTCGAGTGCCAATCATGCCAATGCTATCCTGATATGTTAATTTAGCAAGGACAGGGGCATTGATGCAACACATTTGATGAAGGTATGGCTCAGAGGCCTTTGTATCGCATCAGCAATTAAAACATGAGACTACATTATCAATAGCTCAAACACATCGATGAGAAATCCACTGTCAGTCTTCAACCTTTATGTGAAAGAATAAGGGTATCTGTTAAATAAATCATTTTTTTAACTACCAAAATCTAAACATGTTTGTATTCATTGGAGCAATGCTTTCAGTGTTTTTTTTTGTCTTTAGCCAGATCAGATGTTCAAGGAAGTACAAGGTCATGTAAGACTGCTTTACTTGTATGAGCATTATGTGCACCATGGTTTGTAGTTCATAATTATTCTATGAAGCCTCTTATTTCACCCTCATAAACTCGACAGCTTTTCGGGGAGATAATACATTAGGCCTCATTAGGATATCTGTGTGAATGGGCTAGCTTACAGTCAGTGATAACAGGGAGACAATGGACAATGGATTTAGCTACACATTGCCTGTACATAGCCTATGTTTTATGCCTAATTGTGTACATCCAAAATACCATTATTTATCACTATTGATAAGAGTTTTATTACACTCATTACATGTACACCTTCACATTGCATCTCGGACTACACTAACTTCTGTGTGGAGAACACCGTGCCTACTAGGAGGGTGAGGTGTTTTCCCAACAACAAGTTTTGGATTAGAAGTGACCTAAAGGTTTTCCTCAATGACAAGAAGAGAGCCTTCAGGTCTGGTGACAAGGAAGAACTGAAGTGGGTGCAGAGGGAGCTCAAGGAGAAGCTGAAGGAGAGCAGGGACACCTACAGGCGGAAGATGGAGGACAGCCTGCAGGACAACAACACAAGAGAGGTGTGGAGCAGCGTGAGGAATATCACTGGCTACAAGCAGTCTAATGACCCTCAAGTGGCTGGAGATCTGGACAGGGCCAACGAGTTGAACCAGTTCTTCAACAGGTTTGACTCGGGGGCTCTTCACTCCATCCTCCTTCTCCTTCTCCTCCCCCCAGCTCCTCCAGCCCTGCTCAGCTACCGGACCAGCCCCCCTCCCCTCCCCCTGCCCTGTCTGGACCCATTCACACCTCCAACCTACTCCTTTGTCCCATCCAGTACCCTCTCCCTTCCCTCTCCCTCTCCAGCCCCTCTGACTCCATTCACACCTCCCCTCCATTCCCCTCCTCCTCCAGCCCCACCATTTCCTCACTTCACAACTCACCCCCCATCATTCTGCTCCCCGACACCACTGCCACAGCCAACGACCCCCCTACCACCCCCCACTCCAGTGTCTTCATCAGTACGGCTAAGGTGAAGAGAGAGCTGGGCCCTGACGGTGTGAGCCCGAAGGTGCTGAAAGTCTGCACGGACCAGCTGTGTGGAGTACTCCAGTACCTCTTTAACCTAAGCCTCAGTCTGAAAAAGGTCCCATCAATGTGGAAAATATCTTGCCTGGTACCGGTACCAAAGAAAAGGAACCCCAGTGTTCTGAATGATTATACATCATGAAGACCATGGAAAGACTGGTGTTAGCACACATGAGGCCCCTGGTGAAGACATCCTTGGACCCCCTACAGTTTGCCTACCAGGCAGACATTGGTGTGGATGATGCCATCATCTACCTGCTACACCGAGCTCACTAGATAAGGCTGGCAGCACTGTGAGTGTCATGTTCTTTGACTTCTCCAGTGCATTTAACACCACACAGCCCTTACTACTTGCGGATAAACTGCTGAAAGTGCAGATGGACTCCCCCATTGTTTCCTGGATTACGAACTACCTGACCAGCAGGCCACAGTTTGTACGGCTGTAGGGATATGTGTCGGACTGGGTGGTGAGCAGTACTGGCGCCCCCCAGGGGACAGTTCTGGCTCCCTTCCTCTTCACCCTCTATACCTCAGACTTCAGGCACAACACAGATACTTGCCATCTGCAGAAGTTCTCGGACGATTCTGCTATTGTGGGATGTGTCAGTGGAGGCCAGGAGACAGAGTACAAAGGATTGGTGGACAGTTTTGTTGAGTGGTGTGAGCAGAACCCCCTACTCAACATCAGCAAGACAAAGGAGATGGTGGTGGACTTTAGGAGGACTAGGGTCCCCCTGTCTCCTGTTTCCATCCAGGGAGAGGAGGTGGTCCAGAGCTACAAGTACCTGGGGGTGCACCTGGACAATAAACTGGACTGGACTGGCAACACAGATGTCCTGTACAAGAGGGGCCAAAGCCGGCTTTATTTCCTGAGGAGGCTCAGGTCCTTTGGCGTATGCTGAACATATTACCAGTCAGTGTTGGCAAGCGCAGTGCTGTATGCGGTGGTATGCAGGAGGGGCAGCATCAAGGAAGGCTATCTATCTATCTATCTATCTATCTATCTATCTATCTATCTATCTATGTACAGTAGACTGGTAATAAAAGTTAAATAATGTTGTTATTGTTGTTAAGTGTGTATTTACACTCTGCAGTTAAGTGATTAAGACAAGTTGGAAATAGTTATCACAAATCCAGAGGTACATACATGTTGCGTTCTTGTGCTAGTGTAATGTTTAATGATGAGAGGGTTGGAGGAGGCAGAAGTCATGTTTCTGCTCAGGTGTGATGTTTTAAGAATGAAGAAGGTATAGTGCTGACTGGTGCTGTGATGGTTCATGTATGAGAGACAAAGGTGTGATGTGTAAAGGAGAAGAAAAGCACAGATGTTTTTTTTATGGTAAATTTTGTGTTAATTTACAACGGCTTATATATGACAGTGCATTTCTAAATATATTAATAAATATATGGAGTGCATTATCATATTAGGCCACTAGGTGTCGGGCTAGACATTCAAGCAACGGTGGAGCAGCTCTCAAATCGGAGGAGGAGGGGGGGATGTAGTTATATTACCGTAATCCAGATCCACAAGAGGGATTTTCACCTAAAACACCCCTGTTGACCATCCCCCATCAATCGACTTGCATCCTCACCTCCTAAACAACGATAAATACATTGACAATGCCATGAAGCTAGGGGAAGAGGGCGAGGCACAACAATGATAGTATTCTTCATGTGTTACTGTATCTACCTGTTTGTCTGATCCTCTATTCACCTTGTATGCATTAGTGTTTGTCGTAAGGAAGAGAGAGAGATGGAGAGAGAGAGAGAGAGAGAGAGAGAGAGAGAGAGATGCGCCTGCTGTTAGATGTTATCTAGGTCAACAGGGGGAGTGCTCATTCTCTGATGCACGCCTGCGTACCAAATCTGTGATTGAACATTCTGTAACTCAGGCCTACCACCCACTGCCTTTACTCCCATTGTCTCATTCCTGCTCAGATACCCACACCTCACCACCACATCTGCCCTCTCACCAATGACATAGGCTCCCCTACTTTTGTTAAAGAATGATGGCTCTCTTCCATCTTATAAAGACTCTCCCATGCACGCACGCACACATGTACAGAAACACAGGTTTATGATAGGGGACAGGGCTCTAACTGACAGGGAACTAAGGTGATCAAATGGTGTCGCTACATCAATTTAATAATCATAACGAACACTGTCCTCTTTTTTGTCAGAGGAAATGAGCATTGGTTTCAGATAGCAATCGAATTCTGTGATGCTCCTAGCGTAGATAGATAGATAGAGAGAGAGAAAGAGAGAGAGAGAGAAAGAGAGAGAGAGAGAGAGAGGAAGATAGATAGAGAGAGTTGCAGGTCATATCAGATGTTGCACATCCTGTACACAGCTGGGCCACGCTAATGCTCAGTCGCTCTGGCTGATTCAAAGCACCTGATTACATTGCTGAACTGATTAAAATGGGGTCTGAGCACAGTGTCAGTATTGTTGTGGATGGCAGAGAGCTCCAGCCCGCCAGTCATGTGGAGCAACGGGAAACCCTCCGCTGGGTCCCATGTTCTTCTGTCTGCTATGCAATCATTGTACCTGCATTCTTACACCCATGAACCCTGACTCTTGTGAATCCTTCCCCCAAACATAGTCTTTTGCGTCATCAGAAGACATGCTTTACAACCTGCATGTTTTGGTGCGTCACAGGATTGGAAAGATTGAATTTGTACGTGTCGACAACAGGCATGAGTCCTGTACATACTCGGAAAAAAAACATATAGTACATTGTATTTTCCATGTGATTGCCGGTATGACATAAAGATGGCAACATTTTGAACTGTGATTCAGTTTTCCCACTGTGTATTATTGGGGTAATGTGGGATTGATACTTCCATTTTTTTTAACTTTTAAATTAATGAGAATTCCTGAAGAATATAATTTAGAAATCCCTTAGTTCAATTGTCTTACCCCATCAAAACCCCAAAGTATAAGTATAAGCTACTATAATTATAGTATAAACAGCTTATAGCTTCAAAACATGGTTGTAGTTCTGTCTATGAATTTGACAGTAGTTACATTTCTCCAGCCCCTCAGCTGTTTGACAAAAAATATGGTGGGGTGATCGCTTTGCTGTTGTTTGAATCCCAGATTGCCCCTTTAACATTTGAACTTTTCAGACCTGGAACTATAAATGGTTTCCACAGAGAACTATTTTCATGAAACTGAAAGGAAAGTAAAAATGTAAGTTCTATGTGCTTATAAAGTCTCTCTGAGCGGTGCTTGTACAGTCGCATGCCAAACAATCCAAAGGGCTGGCGTGTGGTTGTCAAGGCGGAAGCCGTTTGACACAGCATACTACGCGCTGTGCCGTACACAAAGGCTTTGCTAGATGTCCTTAGCCACCTGACCTTTACAGGAGGCCAGGTTTCCTGTTCGTGTCAAATTTGTGCCACCTTACCCAGCGGGTGTTAGGTGACATCCCTGTCACACAAACAGGTATTATCCCTGGCTGTGCCACACAATACCGAACAACCAGTGACAGGGATGCAACATTGACTCCTCAGGACTCCAACAACAGAAGCAGGCGTGGCCATACGTTTTCTCAGACACAGTATACTACTGTACATCTAAGTCACTCTTCCAAGATGGATCCTCACGTGGAACAGTGCACATTTTACAGAGCGAAATAGAGTTACGAGTTATCATCATCACTGGTGGTGCGGTCCTGCCTGTAGCTAGTGGTGGTGGCAGGCGGGGACTCGGTGTGTCTCCCTCAGGGTGAGCTGGGGGTGTGACTCCTGTTTGGAGCTCCTCAGCTGGGCTCCAGGGTTCTGTGGGATCTGGGTGAGCTGACACTGGTACCGCGCCGGATATGAGAGCCTGATCAAAGCTGCCCCGTTCCGCCTGACCGATTTTCACAGGATTAAGGATTAGGGAGACAGGAAGCTGAGAGAGGCACAGAGACAGTCTGAGAGAGAAAGGGCGAGGCAGAGGTGAGGGAGAAAAAGAGTAAGCGGGACAGAGAGGTCGAGACGGAAGGAGAGAGAAGGAGAGAAAGGGATCGGGAGAGAGGGTCATGAGCCACTGGCAGAGAGAGAGAGAGAGAGAGAGAGAGAGAGAGAGAGAGAAAGAGAGAGACTCAATCACTATTATGAGTCAGTGGTACTTCAAGTACTCATTTGGACTGACATGTGCATCTGTCAGGGCCGCACTGAGGATGGAGTCATGACTAAGAGGTTGTTCAAAAACAGTATTTCAATGGCAGTAAGATTGGTAAATTTGTGTTTAGGTAAGCTTATCAGTTGTAAAATGGTTTCATAGGTTAATATGTACAAAAAGATAAGTTATTAGATATTAGTTATGTGCAGTGTTATCATCATCCGGCAGCTATGCCATTGATCTTGTGTGGTCATTATTTTCTGCTGCCTTTACTTTTTTTTGTACTTGAGCTGGGTGTGGAGATGATACTATCATAAGTCATGGCATATTTTCTGAACTTTATGTTGCATGAATTTTAATTTCCCGGTGATGTACTGTGTCTTGAGAGTGATTTCCTGTGTAAGATCAGATTGGGCTGATGTTTCTGTAAAAAAAGCAGATGTCAGCTTTCGTATTTGCACAGACTTTCTCATTCTCTCTCACTCACTAAGAAGGACACATTGTGAAAACACCAAAGAGGAGTAGTTAACAGCAAATCAGTGGCAGCCATTTTGTCTCAACAGAATCATCATCATAGCCATTGCCCTGAAACCAGGCTAAACTATAGAACTGTCTTTTCTTGGTCTTAAGTTTAAGGTCTTATTCCTTCATTTATTTAAATGTTCTTTACCCTATATTCTCCTTAATATTCCCCAGTAAAAATAACAGGTATTCGTACTTCGTTCGATGCATCATTAACCTGGCCCACTATGTCAGATCAGCTGTTTGTGTAAATGTAGGGCACTTATGTATTCAAATCCCATTAGGTAAAACACAAGATGGTATTCAAGCATGAGTGATCGGGTGCTGTAGTAAGTGAGAGAGTTCTGGTTAAAGTTTCATACAATAGTGGCAATGAATTAGGTCAGGGAGACATTGTTTTCTGATGAGGCAACTTCGCAACTTCAGTGAGAGGCCAGCAACTCTCTGGTTGCCAGCTCACACCCCTTCCTGTCAGCTTTAGGATTCGAACCGGAAACCTGCCGCCTCTCTAACCTCAAGGTTACCACCGCCCCCTTAAAGTAGTCCATACTAGTAGTAGTCCATACAGTAGTCCATACTATAACTTGGAAAGTCCACAGTAAAATAATTAATTTAATCTCAGTGTCAAACTATGGATAAGAGTACCAGTGTGTTCCTCGACCTTTTGGTTTCGCATTTTCCTTTTATGAGGTAGTTACTTCTTTGGGGAATATTAAAGGTTATTTTTTGGAGTGGGGCAGTCCCACTCGCCTATTTTTAAAGTTTTTTATATAGACCACTAGACCACCCCACTCCGTGGTGCTAGACCACTAGACCACCCCACTCCGTGGTGCTAGACCACTGGACCACCCCACTCCGTGGTGCTAGACCACTGGACCACCCCACTCCCTGGTGCTAGACCACTGGACCACCCCACTCCGTGGTGCTAGACCGCTGGACCACCCCGGGCCACTTCTCTGGAGAATTTGGAGGGAAGACGACAGGGGGGGGGGGGCTTCCTTAACCCTTTCTCTCTTTTAAACTCAAAACAGACAGATTACCAGGGGGATTAAAAGGAAGATGAAACTCCTCAATTCCAGTCTTCCCTACAGGTTGAGAGTGTGAAAGACAGACAGGCCATCTGATAAGATCAAGTAATGGTGCTAGCTCATTAATGTTTCATAAATCAGTGCCAACTGAGAGAGGCTGGGGGACAATGGCAGGCTTCCGGTCCCCCTCACACTACCTGGCTGTCAGGGAGGATTAGCAGGGCTGGGTGAGGGGTCGGGGGAGTCAGAGATGTCTACCCCCCACAAGATGTGCTCTTCCACCTTGCATCCAGTATAGTGAATTCATGTATTGAGAACAGGATTGATGTCCTCACAATATTACAGGAGAGGTCCCCACCACCACACCCCCAGCAATCTGATACTGGCCGGGGTGTGTGTGTGTGTGTGTGTGCGCGTGCGTTTGTTTGTGTCTCTGCGTGTAGTGGAGAGTCTTCTTACACACACAGCCTGCATTCTTAATGATAGACATGTAATCTACGTCATGTGGTGGCTTCAGTGCTACAACCTGCCTGTGGATGTTGCCTTGCTGTGGGCATCAAGGCCTGTTTCACACACCCATCATTCATCCTTAAGATAGATAGAAGGTGAGGAGAACACAGGAAGCACCACCCGTTCACACCCCATAGTAGGATATATCATTTGTCAGCATATCCATCTATTCTTGAGCCAATAGCAGCACAGGAAGTGGTCCCTCTGTCACAGAAACAGTTGGCACGGAAACAGCACATTACACCATTATCCAATCCCCCTCCCAGTCCCTTGTCGTCATCCCGCCCCTCCCCTCCCTTCCTCTGCTCTCTTCTCCCCTCCCCACTCTGTCCTTCTCGCTCTATCTTGCATGCTACTTCAGCCATCAATGAAATCACAACCAACCCTGCTGTTGACTTGTCAGCAAGCAAGGTTGTGATACCTTGAGAGACACAAAAAACCTGTCCTTTTCCCTTGCTGCACATGAGGGGCCTCTGACTCTACTTATCTCCATGTCTTAAATGTTATACTTTGCACGGCACGGATTAAACAGATAGCGTTCTTCTTGTTGTCGCTATCCTATCTTCAGTTTAGCTCTGTGCCCTTTTTCCTCTTTCTCTGTTTCTCTCATGATTTAATCCTATCCGTTTCCCCCCCCTCTCTCTATCCCTGCTGACTCCTCCCTCAATTTCTCTCCTGCACTCTCTCTCTCTCTCTCTCTCTCTCTCGCGCTCTCTGACACACTCAAACACACGCACGCATACACACACACACACACACGCCCTCCTCCCCCATCGCTGCAGTGTCTCAACTGCCTTGGAGCAAACAAGAGAGGAAATAGAACACAGACAATAATAAGAGAGAGAGAGAAAGAAGGGGATTGAAAGAAAGAGAGAGAGAGAGAGAGAGAGAGAGAAAGGAGAGAGAGAGAGAGAGAGAGAGAGAGAGAGTGAGAGAGAGAGAGAGAGAGAGTACGAGAGAGTGTATGAAAGTGAGAAACATATGAGGATGTTGGAGAAGCAGGACTAAGGGTGGATTGCACACTGCTTTTCTCTCACAGCGTTTGTCTGCAGTATCCCTGGTGAATGGAGGCTGGTCGGTGAACGGTAAGCCTGTCTGTCTTATTTTCTCTCACTACACACCCTTTTTTTTTTCCTTTTTTTTTATCATCATCGCTAGGTTGGCCTCCTTCGGGCACCCTTTGTTTGTCCGGGGGTGGGGTGAGGAGTTTGTGTGAGGTTGTATCCATTATTTGGAGGACCAGGATATTTTTCTCCCTCAGCTCGAGGAAGTGATGTTCAGAGATGGCACCAAGGCAGACTGCTCCTTCAGTTCCTCCTCCTCCATCTATCTCTGTGTAGACTAGGACCGGGGGAGCTGGTGTCTGTATGTCTGTGCGCAGGATTGACTCAACTCTTCCTTGATACATTATTATGCTTATGCCTGTAATCTGTAATACTGGGTTTGTATTGATATTGATACATGGGGAGGATGCATCGAAAGTGTGTGTGTGTGTGTGTGTGTGTGTGTGTGTGTATGTGTGTGTGTGTACGTGTGTGTACGTGTGTGTACGTGTGTGCGCACTGTCCATCCCGTTGACCAACAGAGGGAGAGAGGTGGAAGAGGCTGTGTAAAAGCACTGTCATGTAGGATCGGGTGTGTGTTCGGTGCTCATGACTGGCTGAACAAGACAGTGGATGTGAATGTGCGGTGGGAGGTGCACGCACCCCGCGGAGCTCGGCTCTGCAGGCGCAGGGCAGGACGGACCAATGGTGGCCTTACAGTACACTGGCATTTAATCATTTCTAGCATTTGCCCCTGCAGTGCTCTCCCTCCCCATTCCACATCAACAATAACATCAGCACATTGATCGATAGCAGTGTTGACCTAGGGGATGTGTATTTGTGTGTGTGTTGTGTGCGTGTGCGAGTGTCTGTGTTATGTGTGTGTGTGTGTGTGTGTGTGTGTGTGTGTGTGTGTGTGTGTGCGTGCGGGTAATTCTGAGAAAGTGAGAATGTATGTGTTCACTACTGTACAGTGGCTACAGCACTGAGGGTCATCTGTGACATTTTGTGTCTCTACAATCCATCATATATTTAATGGGGCATTACAGTGGTTTACTGAGGGGGGTTAGAGTGTGTGTGTGTGTGTGTGTGTGTGTGTGCGTGTGCGTGTGTGTGTTTGTGTGTGTGTGAGCGTGTATGTGTGTGTGTGTGTGTGTGTGTGTGTGTGTGTGTGTGTGTGTGTGTGGAGAGTGAGAACCTGCGCAGGGAGGGGTCGAGGGGCCGGGGGGTTTAACAGTGGGGAGGCAGATGGGGCAGAGGGGCGGAGGTTCATGCAGCGGAGAGTGTGAGAGAGAAACAGAGAGATCGGGAAACAGGATGAAAACAGGAGGAAATTAGAAACATTGACAAGACAGCAATTATTTGCTCAACGGAGAGAATAAAATACAGCCAACGTAGAGGCCTTTAGTAATCTAAAAGGCGAAAATGAAAAAAAAAACCCATCATGCTTTGGGAACCTCTGGAGGAACAGAGATAGTGAAATGGATCAGGGGATGTGAGACTAACACCAACCCCTCCCCACCGCATACAAAACCCAACCACACTGCATGATGGGGGTTTTAAGATATAAGCCAAAACGTAGAGAGAATTTAAATGCTCTGACTCTGGTCAATATCAACACTAGCATGCAATGCTAACTTCACTCTGGCTATACTGTATTCATGTTGTGGCTTACTGAGCAGGGTGGATACATCTTGATCTGTTTTCATAAAATATTTGACCAGATTTTTATGACTTTTAAAAACTGTACCTACAAACCAGCACATGATAACATTAAACTGTATTTTCTCTCTTTTCTTATCCTTTAAGACATTGGCTGACAACAGTATAACATTCCCAGTGGTGTTACTATACCACAACATTTAGACATGAAGAACAGAAAGGTCATTATTTATATCTGATTCCACTCTTGCTTCTAGCGCAAATAAGTGAGACTTTTCACATGCTGTAAAATGTCAGTGATATGGGGGCACAGCAACGTTTTAAACTGATAACACTAAAACACTGGTACACTTGAACCGTAGTGATGTCTGATAGGTGTGCCGGCTCCGTGTCAGATCGTTGCCATGTCAACCACAACTCCAGTGTGCCACGGGCAACGTCCACCAAACACAGAACAGGGAAGCTTTGACAACATGCTGCATCACTCCAACAATACACTGTCGCACTTCAAAGGAAAACATCAAACACTCACATATCTGACAAGTCTCTGAAAATAACCACAGAACCTCTGGTCAGAGATCTTAGGAAATATTATCATTTTCACACCTCTGAGATTTCACTTTCAAGTTAACAGCCTAAAGGGCACTCCAATATGATACGGCTTGATAAGTAATGCAATTAGAGTGCTTTAGGAGCCTGCAGTTGGACTGTGAGAGGTTAGGGCAATGTGGCTTAACCCACAACAGTCTGGGGTCACTGATGACCTTGGCAGTAATGATGGATGACAGGGATCAGCTTGTCATATCAAACCAAATCATACGCCTCCATTGTGTGCTCTCTCCAAGGTTTTAATTTTTTTGACACACACAAATTCGTTGTTTATTTGTGGGGACATCCTCAAACTTACACACTCACCTAAGCTTGCCCTGATAGTGTCCTATGCAATGAATATGCATGTCAAAAATATCAATTGGTCTTAAAATACTAGCACAGCGTTCTTTTTAACAGCATCTCTGCCATTGTGCAATACTTTGCAATACCCTGCCAGAAAAGTACCCCCTCAGAACATAAAGACTATAAAAAGCAACAGTTGAACAGAACCTAAGTTGAGTTTGACCTCTGCTCACCCCCTCTGTAGCTTCAGCTCATCGACTCCTTTGTGAGACATAATGGCTTGAGATAGTAGAGAGAGACCTAGCTTTAATGTGACAGTAGCTGCTGTGGCCCCAATATCTTAAGATTGAGAAGGGGATTGGGGTTGCAGTGCCAGGGGAGGCTGGTGGAGGTAGAAATCGGAGAACAAGCTCATTGTGATGCATGGATGGAATGAGGAATGGTATCAAACACGTTCCATGCATTACAACAAGCTCGTCTTCCGATTTCTGCCTCCACCAGCCTCCCCTGGGTTGCACTGTATATTTTCCAACATCTTTGCCCTTGCAAGTAGACCTGGCGGATTTTACTACTAAATCAATTATATTAGAGTCCAAGGGAAAGTGATACAATATGCCTCCTTCTCTTGCACTTAGGTAGTACGATTTATGCGAGAAAAAAAAGTAATATTCTTCCTTCTTCTAGCATTTTGACTGCCAATAGTCCCTCGTCCTAGCAAAGATTACTTTTTCTTATGATGACTGATGGATAGATGATTCACTTACTTAGACAAATGTATGTGTTGTTAGTCGCATTGGATAAAGGCGTCTGCTAAATGCCATAAATGTAAATGTAAAAAATGTGGACGGATCTAATGTTACATACTGTGTCAGTCTAGGGCTGCTGGCTTTGGGAATTACAGTAGTAAAACACTATTATGCCTCTTTAAATCCATTCAGCTAATTTCCTTTAGAAATCTAATAAGCACACTCTGGATGTAGCATAATATCTTATCATGCACAACTGGTTCTATTTCTGAACTCAACACTGTTGCCCCTGAGTCGATCACTGCTCTTTTAACTGCAAGAAAGGCGTTATTTCAGCTGTCTTTGTTTTGGGTCATTAATACTTGTGGAGCACAAGGCCAAAGTGTTGTCTTCACACAGATGAGAGTGAGCCACCGTGTGGTTCTTATACTACCCAGGCAATGGAGTGGAGGATGGATAAACACCACAATACAACTTACAGGGGAGGATTTCTGTCAGTTGGACTGAACAGAATTAGGGTGGGGCTTTGTCTTTTCATAGTTCTGTAAGTAAGGATTAAGTTGTCTTTTAGACTTATATAAATCTACATCAGTTCAATTCATCTGTCTCTCTCTCCCTCTCTCCCTCCCTCCCTCCTTCCCTCTCTAATCTGTGCTGGCTCTTGGCTCTCAGAACTAGGCCCAGTCTGTGTGGCTGTAGAGGACAGGCAAGAGAGAGGGCCCTCCTCCCAGCCAGGCAGCGCTCATTACTGAGAGGGCAGAGCAGAGGGGAGAGAGGGGACTAACAGAGCATCTTTGTGTTCCATTCCTCACACATAACAACAGTCATATGACAGCAAGGAGGTGGGGGAGGGGAGGGGAGGAAGGGGGTGCTCTGGAGTACCATCGGGGTACTGAAGAGGGGTTTGAGGGGTGTGTGTGGATGTGTGTATATGTGTGTGTGTGTGTGTGTGTGTGTGTTTGTGTGTGGTGACTATTGCTGCTGGCTGTCGGGCAGGGACCTGAACAGCTAATACCTGTGGTGTCCTGCAAAAACATCGCCGTTCCAGTAAAGGAATATGGAGGTTGGCGTGGAAGTCATGTGTCAACAGAAATATGTAACTGTGTGTGTGTGTGTGTGTGTGTGTGTGTGTGTGTGTGTCGCTGTTCCTTCTCCCATGAATGATAGCAATGGCTATCAGCCCAAGATCTACTGTATGGAAGTAGTTCTGAATACATTTGACTCTGGGTCAAGTTCAGAGTATAACGATACGCTTATTGTGAGTGGAACATGTGGATCAAGATTTCGCTGGTCTGGGCACATCTTAATGTGGCGTAAAGAGAACTGATACCTCTCTGCTGTTCCTCATTGACCTCTACAGCCCATTGTACTACAGCCCTATATACTACTGCTCTTCTGTACATATCTGTCTATACTGTTCATAATGCACATACCCTTATTTATTTATTTTTACTCATCTTATAATGCTACTGTTAATACACTGCACATATCTACATACTGTACATATCTGTTTATACTGTTCATACTGCATTCCATATTTATTCTGCTTATTTACTCTGCTTTAATGTGACTGTTAATACATTGATACTGCTTATACTGCACTGCTTATACAGCTCATATGCTGCTTATACTGTTCATACTGCATTCTATATTTATTCTGCTTATAATGTTACTGTTAATACATATACTGCTTATACTGCACTACTTATACTTATACTGCACTACTTATACTGCTCATATACTGCTTATACTGCACTACCTGTATATATTGTTCACACTGCACTTTTCTGCTTTTTTTGGTTAGACGCTAACTGCATTTCGTTGTCTCTGCACTTGTACTCTGCACAATGACAATAAAGTTGAATCTAATCTAATCTAATTGCTGCCCCGTCTACTGCTCTAGCATGGCCAGTGGTCGACACCTATATTACTGTACATGCTGTGGTTGGCTATTGTACTGGATTTCAGCTGCATTTCAGCTGTTTTTCTCTCATTCTGTCCCAATGATGAAACCATCAACTGCAGGATGTAACGTCTGTTGTTTTTATACTTACCACAAAATGGCCGTTCCCCACACTTTCCGGCTGTAGCAAAAAACTGTTAATATCTTATCTGTCATGACTATAATTAATACAGTATACTGTAGTGCATGTTTCTACCAGTGTACGAGGATAGATGAGAAGCCAGACTCAGCTCTTTCCTGGAATCCATAATTTTATGTAAGACTATCCTCTGGAGTGGTAGTGAGCAAGTTGCAGACTCTATGAGATATATCATCACACCTGACAAAGTAGTGTTTACTTTGGTACTCAAATAGCTATCTCAGTTCACACATAATTGTCCTTGTACACACTGAGACAGACACACAAGTTTGCACATGCAGGTGCAGGCATACATACACACACACACACAAACACACACACACACACACACACACACACACACACACACACACACACACACACACACACACACACCCACACACACACACCCACGCACACACCCACGCACACACGCACACACACACACACACGCACACACACACACACACACGCACACACACGCACACACACGCACACACGCACACACACGCACACACACGCACACAGATGCACACACATGCACACACACACCCACGCACACACACACGCACGCACACACACATGCACACACACATGCACACACACACACACACAGATGCACACACATGCACACACACACACACACACACACACCCACACACACCCACACCCACACACACACACACACACACACACACACACACACACACACACACACGCAGGACTCTTTCCACCTTATGCCACCCCTTTGCCTGCCTGCTCATGGCTCTGCCTGTGTACAAACGTGCCATTGTCAGTGCAGCCTGGCCTTGTGACTCAGTGTGACCCGCTCCATCGGCGGGACGGGGAGCAAGGGGCACTCAGCGCAAGCGCTGAGGGAAGCAATGGAAAGCACAGACCCTTATCACAAAAAAGGATCTACTACACTGTGCCCCAAACACCAAGGGGCAGAAAATGGAGGAGTTAGTGTATGTTGAGCAAACACAATTGAGAGAGCCAATATTTCAGTCTGAACTGTAAATGCCTAATGCACAAATGTTCTCCAATTATTGCGGTGAGAGAAAATCAAAAACAGTTATTGAATCATGAAACTCAATTATTATCATTAGGGCACCTGACGATGACGCATTTGAAGGGGCCTTGGCATACAGCGTACGCAGACCTTAGCATACAGCCAATGGAGGCTGGTGGAGGTGGAAATCGGAGAACGGGCTCATTTTAATGGATGGAATGGAATGAGGAATGGTATTAAACACTTGTGTTTATTTTCCAAGCATTACAATGAGCCCGGTGTCCGATTTCTACCTCCACCGGCCTCTACTACATACAGCATACACACCCTCAGCATACAGCATACACAAACCTCAGTGTTCAGCAGGTGTCTAAAAATAAACAGAGCCTTTATACTGGACAAGGAAATGTTGTTTGCGTTGTGTCTGTGAGAGTGTCAATATTTGTGGGTGGGAGTGGGTGAAGCGAGGACATCAGCAGTGAAATATATACAGGACACGTGTGGATTCGGTCACTTAGAGCTTGACGGTATGTGCAATGACAGTTTATCACAACTCATCCTGGTCTTTGCCAGTTTTGGAGCGTCGCACTTAGATTATAGAACCTTATAGAAATCTTACACAAGATTTCAATGAGTCATGCTTTATAACAGATGACAGAGCCAAAAGAGGCATAATCTGTCACAAATTATATCATACTACGCGATGCAAATGGCCACCATAAATGTAACCACAATTACATCTGAGGGGGGATTTGCAAGAGCAAATAACATTGTCCTTTGTCAGTGTGACTGTGAGGCTGCATTCATCCCCCAGCCCCAATAGGGGAGTAAACGCCCTCTCTATGACCCAATCACACAAAGGATGCTGGGGATTTCCTAAGGCCAATTAAAAGTTTTGGCACGAGTCAGAGACAAGATGAGGAAACTTCTGGAGCGACCTCTGATACACCCCAGGAGCCCAGGAATCGAATGATGATAATAAATGACTTTAACTTGATGATTGAACACCAGGGCCGAGAGCTGTTTGAGCCCTGATTCACTTATCCCTATGGAATCAAATGAGACGCCAGCGCCTTTCCTCATGTGACATGAATCCTGGGTAATCCTAGGGGGACTGTGTCAGCTGACATCTTTGAGAGGTGAAGGTGTTATCTGCTAACATGCCCCCCCCCCTCTGCTGTGTGGGAGAGAGATCCCAGACATAAGGTAATGACTCATTTTTAGGCCCCATTTTGAATTTGTGCTGAATGTATAGATTAACTGCACTGCACTGAGCAGCACTCTCCTGGTCTACTGAGCATCTGACAGTGCTATAATGTCTAACAACGTGCCTCCATGGCTTCTAACAGTTTGCTCGATTCTTGCACCATTAATCAAGGACAAATGACATTGGGGGAGGTGGAATTATGAACTGAAATGAGGTCTGTGTCATTGTGTGGAAAACTAAGGCCAGTCAGGGCTCCGACCAGCATAAGCAACCCGATTCGGGGGCCAAGCGCAAAACCTTGCATAATGCAACACAAAGTGCTGAGTGCTGAAGATCACTCAGTCTGCGACCTACATATCATATGGTTCTGACGTAGGTTGGTACGAACTCACCGGCAGTGACTCACGATGGGGCGAAACAGGCCATTTTCTAGGTTGAAACATTCCTATTTCATTTGTATTTTTGACTTTGAGAATACAGAGCGCCTATCTACATTGTACATTCCTTCAACATGTGAATCAATAGGTGCATTCTGATATAAACTATTGTCTCACATGATCATTTTCAGAGGGGAGGACTGGTACTTTGTATATGTAATGGAGGTCTGTCGTCGGGTCGCATTGACCTGTTTGTGGTGTGCTGGAGGGATATTACATGAACATTGACTTGCCTCTTTTTGTCCTAGTTTGTGGCGTGTGCTTTATCATAGTTAACACTGCATTGCAATAAAGCCTCCGCTACTGATGAAACACCTCCATTGTTTAATCTCACTCAATTGGATATAGATAATCCTAGGACGCTCTACAGCAGGATACATGATTAATCAACTAACAGCCATCTATTGTACAGTCCATTAATGTGGATTGAATTGCAGGCTGCATTGAGGACGACTGAGGTTCACTCTATTTATAAAGTGTAACAGTCACAGCCCCAGCTTGTCATTTAAAAAAGTTCCAAATTCAGTCACTGCCTTCCTTAACGGTATCGGTTTTGGTCATAGTTTGAGTCCTATTCTCACTTTCGCATGTGATTGTTCTTATCTACAGAACAAGTCATTTTTCAGTTTTGGTTACTCTCAGTTCCCAACGTTCGTCACTGTTCAGATATGAGCACCTTATATGGCGCTGACAAGGTGTTTTCACCGCCAGACTCAAAAGCATGATTAAACAGGATTTTCCCAGTTTCAAATGCATTTATGTAAGTAATTAGATACTTTACAACACAGAGGCTAACTGTAATCTGTCTTGGATTAAGCAAATCCTTCTCTACAGTAACTGTCTGTGGACTGCTAATAGGGAAGTTTCTTAATGACATTGCAATTTGACTAGCTAGTTGGTTGGGTGATCCAAACATTGTCGTTGAAATGGGTAGGTGTAAGTGGCTTTTTAGACATTCAAATCAGTACTGTAAACAGAAATACCAGACCATATCCTCGTTTACCCACTCCCGGCACTCCTTCCCTTCCTCTCTCACTTGGCCTCACAGTCCCAGAGCAGCTTGCTCTGAGTTCTCAGGAACAATTAAATGGTTGATTTAAGTCATGTGTACTCTATCAAACATTCTGACGTCACAGTGCGGTTCGGAATCCCTAGCTTGGTGCTAGAAAGATTGAAAACTCGTGTCTTCAATCTAAAAAAAAGTTATTTTCTCCAGAACAGGAAATTCCAGGCTCTACTTTTTCTGAGTAAAACAACACATATGTTCCCCTGCAGTTTTGCATGGCCTCCTCCCATTGTCTATAAATTGATTTATTTGGACAACAATAGGGTTGTGTTTGTAGAAATATATTATCTAAGTACAGAAAGGTCTCATGGGTAATGTTTTGATATACAATTTTATTGCATTACTAGTTTGTTGACAATGGTTTCATTGATCAGAAGTCACAAGGCTGGCAAGCCATCCTCTCTGTGTCTTGGGAAGCCTAATTGACACGGTCACCCAACTCTCTCCCATCCAGCCAGTGACAACTCACATTTAGTCCACTATTACACTGATACTTGTGTCTCATTTTCTTCCTCATCTACCTCATCTTTCTGTCTATGAGAATTGGGTCCAATACTCAGTCAATTAAAATTGGTTGCCAAATTTCTGTGTAAAAAAAAAGCTCATTGTTACACTTCATGAGAGTTGTTTGAATTGAATTTTCTTTGTTTCACACAGTTAATTCTATTTAGTTCATTTAATACATCCAAGCTCAGTCTTTTCTTTCCCAGAAAACCTTTGATTGGTTATGATTGAATTGGCCTCTCACTTTAAAGTATCCATAATGTACAGTGCATTCGGAAAGTATTCAGACCCCTTCACTTTTTCCACATTTTACAGCCTTATTCTAAAATGGATTCAATTCATTTTTTTCCTCATCAATCAAAACACAATACCCCATAATGACAAAGCCAAAACAGAAATGTTTTTTTTAGAAATGTTTGTTAATTTATTAAAAATAAAAAATTGAAATATCACATTTACATAAGTATTCAGACCCTTTACTATGACACTTAGAAATTGAGCTCAGGTGCATTGAGTGTTTCTACGACTTGATTGGAGTCCACCTGTGGTAAATTCAATTGATTGGACATGATTTGGAATGGCACACACCTGTCTATATAAGGTCCCACAGTTGACATGTGCATGTCAGAGCAAAAACCAGGCCATGAGGTCGAAGGAATTGTCCTTAGACCTCCGAGACAGGATTGTGTTGAGGGACAGATCTAGGAAAGGGAACAAACAAATTTCTGCAGTATTGAAGGTCCCCAAGGACATAGTAGCCTCTATCACCTAAAGGACTCTCAGACCATGAGAAACAAGATTCTCTGGTCTGAAGAAATCAAGATTGAACTCTTTGGCCTGAATCCCAAATGTCACGTCTGGAGGAAACCAGGCACTGCTCATCACCTGGCCAATACCATCCCTATGGTGAAGCATGGTGGTGGCAGCATCATGCTGTGGGGATGTTTTTCAGCGGCAGGGACTGGGAGACTAGTCAGGATCGGGGGAAGGATGAACGAAGCAAAGTACAGACAGATCCCTGATGAAAACCTAGTCCAGAGCGCTCAGGACCTCAGACTGGGGCGAAGGTTCACCTTCCAACAGCACAACGACCCTAAGCACACAGCCAAGACAATGAAGGAGTGGCTTCGGGAGTCTCTGAATGTCCTTGAGTGGCCCAGCCAGAGCCCGGACTTGAACCCAATCAAACATCTCTGGAGACCTGAAAATAGCTGTGCTCCGATGCTCCCCATCCAACCTGACAGAGCTTGAGAGGATCTGCAGAGAGGAATTGGAGAAACTCCCCAAATACAGATGTGCCAAGCTTGTAGTGTCATACCCAAGAAGGTTATAATGAGTGGAATTTTTTTTTTTAATCCATTTTAGAATAAGGCTGTAACATGTGGAAAAACTGTATCATGTATTTGGTTGAATATTGGCCCATCTAATAGCATTTTGATCTTCAACATTTATTGATTTATTTATACATCAGTGCTCTAATTCAATTGTTTAAATTCAATATTCATATACAAAAAATGCAGATTGCCATCTCTCTCTTACTTTTTTTATATCCACATGACACACTTGAAAGTGTATTTATGACGACAAAAAAATAGATTAAATTACATTGTTGCCTGGATTTAAAATACTTATCTAGCTGGTACATACCAATGGGGCATTTAGCAGACAGAGATGAAACACAGTCACTGAAATGAATATGAATTTGAAATTAATTTTATATCCTGAGTATCAGTCATCCTCATAGAGCAGTAATCAATCTCTGTCATGTTATTTTGGGCATGGCATATGGTGGAGTATGGAGGGAAGACATGAACATGATGATGGCTAACCCCATCATGCAGAGGTTGTCAGGACGGGATAAGGGGCAGTTCAATGGTGAATACCTAGGCTGACTGCCTGAAACTATCACAGGCATGCTTATGATAGCTTGAGAGGATGATAGCAAGATGCAGCCTACCATGTTGGGAGAGTTTGGGTGAGAATATGAAAGACAGTGACAGAGAGAGAGAGAGAGAGAGAGAGAGCAATATACATTGAATCTAGTGTCAGATGAATGCCTGTGTGATGTAAAGCAACACACCAGCAGTTACTTTCTGCAATATTTCCCAGTCCCAGCAAGTGTCTGCACGTGCATACCTCTCTCTCTCTCTCTCTCTCTCTCTCTCTCTCTCTCTCTCTCTCTCTCTCTCTCACACACACACACACACACCCCAGGCCTTCTCCCAACAATCATAGTCACTGGCTTCTTTACATTGAGCTGAGGTTCCCTCTGTCTCTGTCTCTGTCTGTCTGTCTGTCTGTCTGTCTGTCTCTCTCTCTCTCTCTCTTGCTGTCTTTCCTTTTCTCTTTCCCTCTCACCCTCCTCTCTCTCTCTCTCTCTCTCTCTCTCTCTCTCGCTCTCTCTCTCGCTCTCTCTCTCTCTCTCTCTCTCTCTCTCTCTCTCTCTCTCTCTCTTCTCTCTACAGATTAGATTGTAACTCTATGATATCCCCTTAGGATGATTTGCACAATGCTTACGCTTTTACTGTAATGTTCTATTTACCCATTGGTCCATGTCTTGGGTTGATAGAGGCTTGCTTTCTACCAGAGACTGTGCTTCCTCTGGCGTTTTGGGGCCACTGTGAGGACACCAAACTGACTTATAACTATCCTGTTCCTCCAGAACCCGTGTCCCATAGGGGAGATTAGAGGGTAGGCATTGTGCTGTAGGAAACAATTGTGGTGAGTGAAAGATTTGGAGTGAAAGAGCAGCAGCATCTCTAAAGGGAAGGCTTGTTGGCTTTGGCAGACATTCACAGGGGAATGTACAGTAAATGTAGGTGCAAGTACACTGATGTAGATGTGCTAAGGTAGGAGGCATACATATATAATATATTGTTGAAATCTAAAAACAGACATACATACACATAGGCCTTACAAACCCTTCCACACTACCCCTCTTGAAATACCACACGCACGCACGCACGCACGCACGCACGCACGCACGCACGCACTCATATATAAATCATTGCTAATTAACAAAAAAAACATCCCTTACACGTCACACCTTCTCCTCTCATACATGAACCATCACAGCACCAGTCAGCACCGTACCTCCTTCCTCATTCTTAAAACATCACACCTGAGCAGAAACATGACTGCTGCCTCTTGCAACCCGCTTATCATTAAACATTACACTAGCACAAGAACATCACTTGCGTGTTATTCAATTCTTCAATTATAGTACCTGGCT
This sequence comes from Argentina silus, assembly GCF_951799395.1. Classification (NCBI taxonomy): domain Eukaryota; kingdom Metazoa; phylum Chordata; class Actinopteri; order Argentiniformes; family Argentinidae; genus Argentina; species Argentina silus. The sequence goes on from NC_139659.1 coordinate 10,912,494, forward strand.
TGGTTTTCATTGCCTAGCGCAACAACCGAGGCCTAACAACATGTTCATGGGTTTGGAGTGTCATTATCAAAATAGTTAGCTGTCATCACCATCAATCACGCATTATAGTTCAAAGACAGTTGTGCCCCACTGGAAAATGCATTGGAAAACCCCATTGGAAACCACATTTCCGTACCCCAGTAGAAGGGTGTGGCCACTGTGGAACGTCACTCCATGAGGGCCTATGGTACATTGAACTACAGTGCATGTAAAAAGGATGGCTTTTATGCTATCAATAAGGTTCTATGCTATAAATAAGGACATGATGATATAATGATTACACAATATCACCATTGACACTAACCATTTTCATATGAAACCATATGAAGTACAGTAAATAATGTTCAGTCGATACAATTGTGTATGCATATGGCTGCTTATGATTGTAACATGTAAGATGGCAATAGAAACCAGGAATCTTAGATTACCCAACCCTCGGAGGATGAAATTCATCTCACATTTTAATATGATTGACCTACTTCGAATGGCAATTTTGTGCGTTCAACACCCATGACAGAAATAGCACATTATACAACAGTATTTAGACTGTGACTACATGTGCTCATTTCTAATAATGATCACGATTGTAATTATTTGTGGCGCGGTAAATTAATAATATGAGGTGAGCTGGAGGAGAGAGAGAGAGAGAGAAACAGAGAGAGAGAGGGAGAGGGAGAGAGTGAGAGAGAGGGAGAGAGAGAGGAAGAGAGAGAGGGAGAGAGAGGGAGGGAGAGAGAGAAAGAGAGGGTGGGAGAGAGCGAGAGAGAGAGAGAGAGGGAGGGAGGGAGAGAGAGAGAGAAACAGAGAGAGGGAGGGAGAGAGAAAGAGAGAGAGAGAGGGAGAGAGAGGGGAAGAGGGAGAGAGTGAGATAGAGAGAGAGAGATCGAGAGAAAGAGAGAGGGGGGGAGAGAGAGAAGAGAAAGAGAGAGAGAGAGAGAGAGGGAAAGAAAGAGAGAGGGAGAGAGAGGGGGAGAGGGAGAGAGTGAGAGAGAGGAGGAAGAGAGAGGGAGAGAGAGGGAGGGAGAGAGAGAAAGAGAGGGCGGGAGAGAGAGAGGGAGAGAGAGGGAGAGAGAGAGAGAGAGAGAGAGGGAGGGAGGGAGGGAGGGAGGGAGAGAGAGAAACAGAGAGAGGGAGGGAGGGAGGGAGAGAGAGAGAGAGAAACAGAGAGAGGGAGGGAGAGAGAAAGAGAGAGAGAGAGAGAGAGGGAGAGAGAGGGGGAGAGTGAGAGAGTGAGAGAGAGAGAGAGAGAGAGAGAGAGGGAGAAAGAGAGAGAGGGGGAGAGAGAGAAGAGAAAGAGAGAGAGAGGGAGAGGGGGAGAGAGAGAGAGGGATAGAGAAAGAGAGAGAGAAGAGAGAAAGAGAAAGAGAGAGAGAGGGAGAGGGAGAGAGAGAGAAAACAGAGCTATTGTGCCGTGTGCAGCGGCTGGAGCCGTGAGGGAGAGAGGCGAGAGAGTGACAGAGCGGGTCTCACCCTGGCTATCACATTACCTCAGTGCTTACGATAAAACATGAGTCTGGCCTCTCTCCATGTCTCCCTCAGCTCTCCCTCTCCCTCCAGTCTACTTACTCTTAAAGGGACACACCCTCTTCACAGGAACACTTTTACACTATCCATACAACAGCTGTTGCAGTACATCCTCCACACTTCATCTACATCCTTCACTTGCTCCAGTGAACTGGTAGTATGATGATAGACGTGTGCCACGGATGCTACAGTTATAAAGTACATCATTCAACTAATGACCCAAACGTTTCACATAGCGAGGTTTCATCACTCAGGCTCATATTTCAAATGGGAAGGGTATTGCGTTGGACTGAAATCATGCGTGTGTCATATTGATCCCAGAAGCCCTATCATGCTCGACACAAGACATCTGTGTGAGAGCTGTCAGCAGTTTGGTGAGCAGAGTGTGGTTCTCCAGTGTGTGCATTACCCCTGAGTCCCTCTGTATGTTCAGAGACCACGACCTGCCAACCTTGTGCCTCATCTTGCCCCTGGTGTTTGTCCTCACTCAGACTAGCGTAATGCATACCTTGTCAGGCCATCAAGTCACTGGTCTACGTCTAGAATTAGCTGGTCAACGGAAACAAGCCATCCTAAAATGCAAAGAAGGGAGTGGAAAGTGATCTGTGAACTGGTTTAAAACAGTTACCTGCTGGTGTATTGCTTAGCTAAAGCAGTTGCTTTGTATTGCTTCGTTAGTTGCTTCAACAATGGTATCATTGACACATAAGACACATAATCCTTGATAGTTCTACAAAAAAAATAATAACAGAACTCATCATTAAAATCATACATCTACAAGTCAGAAAAGAACACAGGCAATATTACATCATCGAAAAATGGCCAGTGTGTGGGAATATTGTTGTGCAATCATTAAGAAATACACACCACTTTCTTAGAAATTAGTGAAAGAGGCATTACCTCATTGTAGGCTGCAATATAACTCTAAAAAAGCTAATTGAAACAAGCTCACGCTACAGTCTTAATACATTTTATGGGCCAGTCAAAATTAGTGATGTGTAGCTTTATAACCGGTTTGGCTGGCTCTGCCATTTTGAGAGGGCAATCAGGTGCCTGCAGCACAGGAACAATGCTCTCCTTTCTATTTGTGTGGTGAAGCTTTGTTATGGCTTGGTTCTGCTGTGCTGCTCATCCTAGTCCTTTCCAGCAGTGGACCTGACTATGACTGACAGCTTTGGGGAATGCGGTCCCTCTCTGTGACAGAACTTGGGGAGTGTAGTCTCGCCAACAAAACTAGGCCACTGCGTGATTTCACATTTGTTACACAGCCAATAGCATACGGCCTGTCACAATGTGCATATATTTATCACACAGAATCTCACAGGCATATCCTGCACTCTGAATGCATCCTGTACAATACAACATCTACAGTATGTAAAAATCATCTGTGATGTAATAACGCACTAATAATCCTAAAAAGAGACATAGATTACAAAAAGGTTTTTCAAAATATATTCTCTGTAGCATCCAAACCTGTTAAGAGGCTCAATGACAGTAACATCAATTCTGACACAGATTTTTGTCCCTGGCTATTTTTTCCTTTTTTCCACAATCATAGCACCTGCAGGATAACCAATGTTAAGGGGGAAAAAACAGGCTTTGCAGTGGAATGAAAGAGCAAGAGGCACCTGCCGGTTTGAGTCAGTTATTTTCCACTGTGATAGTAAATAAACATTACACCTGATATCAGTTTTCTGAGCAGCCTTAGGTGGACGGGAGAGCAGAGGGCAGGGGGAGGTGGAGTAGGGATTGGAGGGGGAGGGGGAGTGGCTACGGGGGAAACGCATTCATCTTGCATCTGTTTCCATTTCACACCCTGGATACATTTGTATTAGCGCAGGGCTGCAGGTGAGGGAGAGATGGGAGGCAAGGCTGTCAGAAACAGAACGCTAAAGCGGAAGCCAGCACTAAGTGGGGCGGCATGGCAACACTGTTGAGGGTCAGAGAGAGAGGCCAGGGCTTTGTGTGGAGCGGAGCAAGAGAAAGTGTGTGTTGTTCCTCTATGTGATTATGTTGTTTGCTTTGTGGTTATAATCTTCTCTTTCAATCTAATTCTATGCTTGTAAAAAGCCGCTTTTCTGTCTTTGCATGTTTGCATATATGTATTTACGAGTGTGTTTTTTTTTTGGCTTTGTGTTAACAGCTTATGTGTGTAGGTGTGTCTCAGTCACATTTTTTTTCTGCAGGTCTCCGATTCATTATGACTCTCTACTCATGTCTCTCCTATCTCCTATCTTCTGTTGGCAGACACAGAGGCTTTCAGCCGCCTGAGACAAACCAGCACAAGGAGGAAGCGCAGCAGAATATAGCTGGAAGAGAACGACAGGCAACAAGAGTCAAGGACTGACGTTGAGGAGACAGGAGAGCCATGAGGGAGGGAAGCCAGGGGGTTTTGCTGTACCCACACATCATCCCTGAACACTATCTCCACTAACACGTCCAGCCCCACTCCTCCTCCAGCAGCATCCTCAGGGGGGGACCCCTGCTATGACACCCAGCCCCCGAGGTATCAGGCAGGTTCGCGTGGGCCTCCCACCATGCCGTGGTAGAGCTCTGTGCCAACGACACCCCAACAGCCTGGGATAAAGCCACAGTGGATGGAAAGCCTCTGAACGTGGAGAATGAAATATTCCTGAGTCACTCCTGCTCTGTGGTCTCTCTTTTTTCCCCTCTGTGTGTAAGTAGCAGGTTGTAGAGAACCGGTGTGTCTCTCTCCCCACACAGCCCCAGCTGCAGCCTTGAGAAATCCAAACATAAGACCAACCTTGCCCTGACATTCCTGCCTTCGTTCGGTCTCTCTCTTCTCTTGTGTTATTATCTTTGGTTTAACACCCAGCACCCCTCCCTACGACCCTCTCACTATCCAACACGTTTTCCTCGGTGCTCACCACGTGGTTGACGACCATGGGATGCCGGCAGAGCTCGGAGGAGAAGGAGGCGGCGCGGCGATCCCGGCGAATCGACCGCCACCTGCGATCCGAGAGCCAGCGGCAGCGGCGTGAGATCAAGCTCCTCCTACTGGGCACCAGCAACTCTGGCAAGAGCACCATCGTCAAGCAGATGAAGATCATCCACAGTGGAGGCTTCAACCTGGAAGCCTGCAAGGAGTACAAGCCCCTCATCCTCTACAACGCCATTGACTCCCTCACCCGCATCATCCGCGCCCTCGCCACCCTCAAGATCGACTTCCACAATGCAGACCGCGCCTACGATGCCGTGCAGCTCTTCGCCCTGACCGGCCCGGCCGAGAGCAAAGGGGAGATCACGGCAGAGCTGCAGGGGGTCATGAAGCGCCTATGGGCCGACTCAGGGGTGCAGGAGTGCTTCTGTCGCTCCAACGAGTATCACCTGGAGGACAACACCGCCTACTACCTGAACGACTTGGACCGCATCTCATCAGCCGAGTTTATCCCCACTGTGGAGGACATCCTACGTTCCCGCGACATGACCACCGGCATCGTGGAGAACAAGTTCACCTTCAAGGAGCTCACCTTCAAGATGGTAGACGTGGGGGGGCAGCGCTCGGAGCGGAAGAAGTGGATCCACTGCTTCGAGGGCGTGACGGCCATCATTTTCTGTGTGGAGCTAAGCGGCTACGACCTCAAGCTGTATGAGGACAACCTGACGGTAAGCCACAGGGGACAATCATTGCACATGCACGCACGCACACACACATGCACACACACACACACACACACACACACACACACACACACACACACACACACACAGAGACAGAACCAGCCTGTTCTTGTTCACACACTGTCACAATTCCACCCCCCCCCCCGTGTCCTTTTCATATTGTAGGTATGGAACCGTAGAGCTCTCCACTTCACACTTTTCTGGTTGAATTAACCTTGACAAATCCAAGGCCACTCTTTTTCCTAGTCTCTTCTGGATCACTCAACATTTTATCATATCATGACTTAAAAATGGCAGGATCGTTTTTCAGGATGACTCGCATGTGTCCTCAGTATGAAACACACTACTGGTAAATGAACCAATCCAACACACAACAAACCCTTATATCCCAGGAGCTCTAAAAATCGACGCTGACATTTTTTGTAGGTATTTTCCCCAGTGGAAGTGTGAAAGGAGAAGATGTATTTATAGATAGAGAGTTAACAGTTGTGAGAAGCTTTGGGAGCAGATAACATACTCTGGAGCACATGAGCCTGATGTTATCTACGCTACTGCATCATCACTACTGTATACCTCTCTGTCTGTATATCCTTTATCAGGTCTCCAGTTCATATTTGTCATGAGGGAGTAACTATAGAAAATGCGTCCCACAGTCCGCTATCTGTCTATATTTTCAGTTAACATGTCACAGTTAACATTTCCGTATTGATCTTAGCTGATAGCAAAATTAGAGGAAGTTGGTGTGTAAAAGAACAACAGCAACAATGCTTGGTAATTGGTAACCTTTGCCATACCTAGTATCTTTCTGTTGGGCCCAAACGGCATGCGTTACATAAATAAGACAAGACGTACTGTGAGCTGAGTTAGTACATAAAATCAATTAGTTTTTGCCAGTTAAAAATAACATCTTCTGAGGAAAATGCAGTTAGGTGCTAATTGAGTTCACAGTGTAAGGTGTGAGGGTGTACCTGTGAGAATTAGCAGCTTGCGAGGCCACTGTTGAGCAGTGGGAGTTCGCAGGTGCAGGAAAAATGACTGGGTTGTTTCGTGGATGAGAGGAGAGAAAATAAAATAAAATAAAGGAGAGAGTGAGGAAGTGAATGAGTATCGAAGGAAAAGGGGGGATTGTGGTAGGAAACCAGAGCCCCCACCTCTCCCCCCACCTTTCCCCTCATCTCTGTAAGTCCCACTGCCAGCGGACATTATTTATGAACTAGGGGTGTGGTTGGCAGGCATGGCTGTTTGGGACCCTTATCTCTGAAATGTCTGTTTGAACCTGGGGTCCAGCAGCAGCAAGAGAGAGAGAGAGAGAGAGAGAGAGAGAGAGAGAGAGAGAGAGAGAGAGAGAGAAAGAGAGAGAGAGAGAGAGAGAGAGAGAGAGAGAGGGAGAGAGAGAGAGAAACAAAGAGCAGAAGCGCCACTGGTTCACAATGGCATTAAAGGCTAATGGCATATGTTGCAAGAAAAGAAGCCCTGCATTGAAGCCAATGCATTTTCAGGCTTTGAGAGCTGGGCCTGTGTCTGCAGAACCTATAAACCATGGACGTTTTGGTGTACAGTATTTCAGCCCTTAAGCACATAATGTATGATGCTGGGAATAAAAAATCCAGTTTTGGTATTAATGGTATCTGACTCTCACGCTCGTTTTCCTTCAAAATCTTAAAATTGTAAGATTAAATCTCTGCACGCACGCACACGCGCACACATGTACACGCACACACACACACACACACGCACGCACACACACACACACACACACACACACACACACACACACACACACACACACACACACACACACACAACAATGGGCACAGAAGCCCCAGGGAGCATTTTGTCTCAATGTGTCTCATAAATCCCAATGCTTGGAGCCAGATGAGAGTGCATCTGAAGACACAGGCACGGAGACATGCAGGGAAAGAAGCAGGCAAGCAAGCAGGGAGGCAGGCAGGCAGGCAGGAAGGCAGAGAGAGAGACAGCCAGGCAGGCAGGGAGGGACTCAGGGACTGTGGTGAGCCTCTGAATTAGATTACTCAACGAGCACTCAACGCATTAGGACTAGCCCAGATGCTCAGCCGCTGGCCCACAGCCTATCTCCCCCAGCTCCCCCTATACCTCCTCCGATGGAGCTGACGCCAGTCTCTCTCTCAAATGGCGCTTTCTACCCATCTCTCAGTCTCTCTGCACTGGTGCAAAGCAGCAGAAAATAGGGGGCTCAGAGTGGGGACTGGATGATTGGGCCAGGAGTATTTTAGGCATTTAATTTGTCTATGTGTGTGTGTCAGTGCAGGAGTCTATCCTTGATAGAGTGTCTGAGACAACCAGAAACACATAGCATTACTGTATCTAGGCTGTGTACTGATGCTATTTGTGTTGTCTATGTTTATGTCTGTTTGTCTGTGTACAAGTCTGTGTTTGATGCTATGATCTATGAGATGTTCCTCCGGGACCAGCAGATTAACCAACAGAGATGGTGCTGGATGGGTTGAGGTGGAGAGACCATGGAAAACCGAGGGAGGAGCGAGACTGACGGATAGAGGAGTGCAGTTAGGGGACAGATGAGGTGTCATAAGAGTGGATGAGGGGGAGAGAAGAGCCTTTTCTCAATGGTTAGGAACAGGACTCCTCGCGTCCTCTCCCTCTGTCCTCCACCAGCCTCGTCCTCAAAAAGCACTGGAGGGGAGAGAATGCAAAGAGTCCCTAACAGTTGAAATAAGACTCTCGAGACTCTCAAAACAGGAAGATGAAAGCATAGAGCGTAGAAGAATGGATGGAGGGAGAGCGGGTGTTGTGAAACATTTCTCGACAGAGGAAAGCTCAAATGAGTAAGAGAGCACACAGGCCTATGGCACTGTAGTATCACACACAGCAACTAACTAACCCAAGGCAAAGGCAAACTTGCCAGACCACTAAACATGCACACTTGTACCAGTGACCTCTACAATCTGCTATAATACAGCAGTATAATATGTTTATGTAAGTGGCTGCCCTGTTGTATTCCTTTTTAAGCAATAAAGCACGCTGTATCTCATTGGATTAGATGAGCCCATGTGATGTCTTTCATCCAATGACAGGCCATATGATTAATTGAGACAGTACAAGTGATTATGGGCTATGGATGTCAGTGTGGGATCTAATCGGTTAATTTGGGCCAACAATCACTGTAGGGAAGAGAAGGAAGGGGGCAGGGTGTGAAGGTTGGAGAATTCATCATTCTGTAGAAGGAATGCTGGTAGTAGACCGGTCCAGAGGTCATGAATGCACACTTGGACGTCACATGATTACCTTTGACCATGGCATGCTAACATAGAGGACACAGATACAGTGACAGTGCTAGCAGAAAATCAATGGGTAGAATGAGAATTTTTATTTATCCTTGAGACAATAAAGTGTATTGCTGGTTTGACTCATACTGTAGGGCTCTGATCTACAGCACAAGGTTTTTCTTGGGTCTCTTGGAGTAAAACAAAATACAGTCTAGCAATTTTTTTGCCCGCCAACCCATTCCCTGATGCATTTTTCCTGTCCCATCCCTGTCTTCATAATGAATTGGTTGCCAGGGTTACAGTTGCCTAGCAACAGACCAGTCAAACGCTCCTAATCCTGGGCTGTTGACAGTGAGCTGTGACTAGGGGAGGAGGGAGAAAGGGTGGAAGGGAAGAGGGGAGGACTACGCAACAGACAGCAGCATTGGAGAGAATAGAGATGAGGTGTGTGTGTGTGTGTGTGTGTGTGTGTGTGTGTGTGTGTGTGTGTGTGTTTGTGTGTGTGTGTGTGTGTGTGTGTGTGTGTGTGTGTGTGCTCATGCATGCGTTCATGTGTCTGTATGTGCCTGTGTTCGCAAAAGGGAACATACAGGACTGTATAATTGTATTCTTGGGGATGGCTGAGGAACTGCATTGCATGCTGCATGATATACTCTAGAACCTGAGGCCTTATAGAGACGGCATGTTCAATCAAACTGACCAGGGACTCCAAACAGGATCCAGCTACTGTACAACTCTTTGAAACACACCATGCCTTTCCCCACAGGGTTTCAAAACATCTAAGTAGGCTTTACAACAGCTAGGATGCCATTCAATAGGACCAATTTGGGGTCTCCTGAAACATTGATCAACTCGGCTTGCTGACAACATGGTTCGGAGGTGAAATTATATCTGGCCATTAGTGGTGGACACAGAGTTTTCTTTTGACTTTTTAATTCAACATTTACCAATCATGGTCAGATTGAGATTTGTTTTTACGAGAGACCTGCTCCAACATGGTATAGTGATCAGCAACATATCTGTTAGGATATTTTCTAGAATATAATTAGTTATAACCTGGTTGAGGCTTCATGCTGTCATGTTTGTTTAATTAAAATACCAAACCCGGGTCAGTCCTTGCTTTATCCACAAAGAGCTTCTCCAAAGCAACCCTTGTGCTCTGTTAGCTATCCTCTTCCAAACATGTGAACAAGCAGTGCAAACTAACCTGTAACACAAGACTGTAGCTGTAAATGATAAGGCTGTCTAGCAACCAGCACTGTTGTGAAGTACAATTTAGGGCCCTCGACCAAACATACAGGGATGTCAATGACACTAACATGTCAAATACACTAAAAATCAATCATGCAACCAGATCACAGCTTCTGAAATTCAATTCTTCCTAGAATTAAATGTTGTTTGTATGGTGCACATTTAATTGAATCTCGCAGCCTGGGTTTTTGATTGAATGAGGTTACAGTGAGCACAGTGTTCAGCGAGAAAAGAGAGAGAGAGACAGAGAGAGACAAGAGAGAGAGAGAGAGAGAGAGAGAAGAGAGAGAGAGAAAGAGAGAAGAGAGAGAGAGAGAGAGAGAAGAGAGAGAGAGAGAGAGAGAGAGAGAGAGTATAGTAGTCAGGTATCCCTGCAAAACAGAGAGAAAGAAACATGATCTTAATATACAACAGTGTACAGTATGTGTAGAAACAGTCCTTTCTTTGCCGCTCTGGCAATTATACGGTACAGCCATTTGAATTGAACCTTAATGAATTGAATTGAATTATGGAGGGGTGGCTCCTCAATTCAGAAATGTGTATTTACTGGAAACAAAGCATTAACACAGGGTTGAACCTCCTCATTAATACTTAAGCTTAATTAAGGCTTGTGTGTCTAGAGTGCTCAGGGAGACAAGGGGGGGAGGGGGTGATGCTGTCGGGAGGCCATGGGGAGAGGAGGTGAGAGTGGAGAGAGGGGGGGAGGGGGTGATGCTGTCGGGAGGCCATGGGGAGAGGAGGTGAGAGTGGAGAGAGGGGGGGGGCCTTCATGCTGTGTGCTTCTACCCTGGGATCCACTCCTCCTTTCTCCCCCTCTGCTTCTCTCTTCCCCCCCCCCCCCACACACACACACCCCTGGTGAAGATATCACTCTGAGAGTGATGGAGCGGGCAGGTAAGAAGGAGAGAGACTCCCAATGCACAGCTGGTTGGCTGCCGCCTTCCTCTTGGAGCAGCAGGGCTCTTGTGTATACAGTCTGAGAAAGAATGGGAGGGGAGCCCAGTGGCTCTGACCTTATTTAGTGTACACTGCTTCGGGGCCTCAGCTTAGTCCCAGAGGATGGCTACTTATGCCTGAGAAAAGAGCCCACGTTTCGCACCACTGGATCCTGTGTTGAGAGGCCCTAAGCTAAACCAAGTGCTGCTTTGGGATTCGTAACAAATCCATACCCCCAGTTGATGGGTTCATAAATAGCATTAATAGTGCCTTCATAATATCTGGGTGTATTTGTTTAGTAACTTGCATTCATATTGCATGCCACTAAAATTAGTGTGTGGTTGATTGATTGCATAAGAGGCAATACACTGGGGGAATTAGAGAAAAGGTGGTGGGTCACCATGGTCCTTGGTTTTGCTCATCATTTGAAATCATGGCCATCCAAAAACAGTGTGATCACTATGAACACTATGGACTCACTATGGCCCAGTGAAATCCAATGGTTGGAATAAAGTGGCTTTGTACTTCATAGTCCCCATACCTGGGTGGAAATAGTATTTGTCTTTTTTTCTAATTCTTAGGTCAGCATGATTTACTGTAGCTTGTCAAGGGCAGTGGCACTAATAAAACAGTCCCAAGATGAAAACCCCAGTGCACCTACAGGATTTGAAAGAAAGTACATTTTTGTTCAACCTAGGTCTTTAACCTGTGTTAAACTGATAAATGCACCCATCCACCTCTCTTCTGTCTGTCTTTCTCTCTCTCTGACTTTCTATCTCTCTCTCTCTCTCACTGAGCAGATCTTGTGATTTGCTCAGAGCACCATGATGTTTTGTGTAACCTTTTAAACAGCAGCCTAGTCTTCCGACTGATCTCCTCCCTCAGTCACAAGCTACTGGATACACACCACATGCCTGCAGCCTCCTCAGCTCCACCCATATCACACACACACACACACACACACACACACACACACACACACACACACACACACACACACACCTGAACACAAATGTGTACACATCCCATACAAACCAATGTTCTTATAGTATGTATGAGTTGAATCATTTTGGCACGGGAGGATTTTTCACTGAAATATCATATCCACCAGACCACAGGTTTTTGCAGGCCCCTAAGAGACTGTACAGTACATCTTGGAAAGAGCATCCGTTCATGCATGACATAACTCCACTTGGCACGCATCTGTACTGATGTCAGTCAGACTGTTAATCTTTTTACATTTGGCTGCACCAACTGCCTAGCACTCCCATGTGCTGCACAAACCATGATTCACCGCACCACCAACAATTGTTTTCTTGCTCGTTCTCCTCTGTCCTTATGTTCTTTTGTAACCATTATCAATCCTGTCTCCAGTAACATCTGGAGGATGCATTTCAGCACGACAAAGATTGAGTCCTTTTTGATTTTGATTTTCACACACACGCACACACACACACACAAGCTTTTTTAAACAAATTGCATTTAGGAACATGTGATCTGGGCTGGTATGACTGTGGCCCTCATGGCTACAAATTTCTGGGAGTTCTATGAAACAGAACTGGCACTCATTCAGGAATTTGGAAAACATCTTAGACAGAAAATAAAACGTATCCTGCGGGTTTGGATAATGCACAGCTGACATATCAGACCGAGCAAACAAATAGGGCTTGGTCTGTTTACAGCGAGAAACACAAAATACCACTAAATTGTGATCATGTAGATTTCTTTCGCTTAGATTAATCGCAGCATTGAGGAACAGATGAGACAAGAGAGACAACTACTTGACATGAGTCAAGTAGTGCGTTAGCACGGAGAGAGTACATAGGAAAGAGAACATTTTCCATTGAGCATCGAGTAACGTTGCTGGCTTGGCGAGCAACCATCCTATATGTTGCTGCTATACTAACTACTGGTGAGCATGTGTGCTCCCTCCCTGTATATTCAAATTCACGTTTCTCCTCAATGGTAGTTTCCTGATATAATTAAGAAAACGAGGTAGTTGTCGAGCCGTTCCTTTACAAAAGTTAATTGGAAGACCATTTGCTAGTACCTTGTCTCCTTTTATAGCACAATGCACTCCCTTATCATAGGGATATGTCGTTAGCAGCGATACTAAAGCGATGCTTTACCCCAAAAGTCTGCGTTACCCCAAAATGCTTTACCCCAAAAGGCTGCATTACCCCAAATGTCCCACCCTCTTTGGTTTTAAGCAAAGTCAACGTCAGACATGTTTCTGCTAGCACTGCCACGGCCAAGGCTCATTGGTCGAGTGAATGTGTCATCACTGAGCATATGTTTGGGTTTAGAGCTGTACTCAGCCAACTCAGACGGCTATTCTGTCTCTAAGTCCATCTGTCCACACTTGCATTGTTCCTAGTTCATAGTGGCAAAAGGCGGACATTCCCTGAGAGCGTAGTACTGTACTTTTCATTTGCTATACTGACGAGCAGTTCATACTCATTTGGCCTAGAATAAACAACATGCAGTATATCATGTCACATTTATAATGCATGGCTCCTGTGATTCTGCTTGTTCTTATCATGTGGGTCATCATACTCTACTGATGCTGAGCTTGAAGTGAGAGAAAAATTATAAGACCAATGCAGTGTTTCAGTAGGGATGAAAGTTCAAGTACAGGTCTTTGTCTGACCGAGGCTCCAGTCCATGTTTACACAACAGAGAAGCCACACCTTTGGCTGGTCGAGTGGGGATACTGTTGGTGACTTGCACGGCATAACTCTGTATGTATGAATCTTACATAGTCTGCATTAATGTTACATAGTAGATTGCAAATGAACCTATTCACATACCATAACATGTTCACACACCATAACATGACTGGTCGCATACAGCCTATGAAATATATGCCTTAAACTATGTGTGATTAGGTTAATAAGATCGCTTATGACAGTTGTCTCAGCTTTGCCTAAAGTGAATACTACATAATTACAGCCTCTTTCTAAGACGTTTCCACAAGGCTGTTTGTGTCTGTGAGGAAACAACAACTTTCTAATCATTGCCTCTTCTCTCTTTCCCTCCCTCCCTCCCTCCCTCCCCCTCCCCCTCCCCCTCTCTCTCTCTCATAACCGCAGAGTCGTATGGCGGAAAGCCTGCGTCTGTTCGACTCCATCTGCAACAACAACTGGTTCACCAACACTTCGCTCATCCTCTTCCTCAACAAGAAGGACCTGCTCGCTGAGAAGATCAAGCGCATTCCTCTGACCGTGTGCTTCGCCGACTACAAAGGCCAGAACACCTACGAGGAGGCCGCCGTCTATGTCCAGCGGCAGTTCGAGGACCTCAACCGCAACAAGGAGACCAAGGAGATCTACTCGCACTTCACCTGCGCCACCGACACCAGCAACATCCAGTTTGTGTTCGACGCCGTCACGGACGTGATCATCCAGAACAATCTCAAGTACATTGGGCTGTGCTAGGAGCGGGGACAGGGTGGGGAGGGGGGAGAGTGGGGCTGCTTGGCAGACGTAGGCCCGTCAACAGGCTGGGTACGTACAGTACACACAAGGCCTGCCTGTCTGTCTGTCTGTTTCTATGAAGAGTTGCAGGAGAGAACTGCGTGGGGAGTGAGGGATTGAGATAGTCAGGGATGGGTTGTAGGTTGAACTGTTCCGCTTGAAATATTATAATTGGGGGTCCAAGGTCAAATCGGGATTTTTCCCAAGGTCGGCATAAATGTGTTTGCACTGAATATATACGTATGTAGAGACACACACAAACACATGCACACACACACACACACACATCCTTATGTTTGCTCACACACAAGGACTTGGGATCAACTGTCAAGCACTTGTTTGACATGGAAACACTGGACAGCCACCCCTACCCTCTGCCTGCCACACCTGGGATTGAACAGGAGTTCTTTACTGGCAGTTTTGAGTTACGTTTGTCTCTTTAGGTTTTTTGATTTGCCTGAGTCGATTAAATGCTGCTTTTACGAGAAGAATTTTGAAAAAAATCTAGAAATTCTTTGGGATTTGTCCCCTTAAAAGGAGGACAGCTGGTTCACCTGGCGAGGCATAGCTAGAGGAGTCACAGGAGTCATGGGAAAACCGCCAGAGGACATCATGTCACAGGGTTTCCGTCCAAAGGAGAAAACTGCCACAGTCTAGAGCTGAAGTGAAGAGTCTTTTTCTACACTGTATCACGTTTGGTTTTTTGGCCTGAATGGCTCTTGAAAATTCCTCTTTGTTTTTTCTGTTTTCTTTTGGTTTGGTGTTTTTAAAATGAGTATGTATGTCAAACCTGCCTTTAAGAGCAGGTCTCTGACTTACTAGGAGAGTGTTAAACTTGTTAAGAGTCGATAGTGTTCTCCAAGATCATTCCAGTTTCCAGCAACAGAGACATCAAAAACAGTGCCAATTTTAGTGTAAATAAAAACTGATCCCATCAATAATGTTACCTTTTTGGTTTTCATTGACAGAAACATAAAAAAAAAACATGCATGATTTTGTTACTTTGGGATATTGATGCATTTTCTTTTGAATTTGTTTTCTGTTATCTTAGGTTTAACTAATATATTCCCAAATATATATAAAAGTCAAACACTGTGTACGATTGTACAGCTATTGTCTAAGAGGAATTTATTGAAAAGAGTTTTATTAATTGATATGATGATGATGATGATGATGATGATGATGATGATGATGATGATGATGATGATGACGACGAGACAATGACGAGCTCATTTCAAACCCAGCATGAGAAGACAAGTGGGTCGGGGGAGGATTAAAGGAAAAAAAAGTTTAAGACTGCAAAAAAATAAGAAAAACAAACAAACAAACCTTTCTGTTTAATCCTCCTTACGTTATTTTAGTGGAAATTGTTATACAGTGGGTATGATGTGTAAATATATTGTACGGTCCACTCTTTGTTAAAACAAATGATAAATAAAGGTTGAGTTGGAATACTGTTAATGAAAGAGTAAGCAAGAGAGAGAGGAAAACCCAGATCCACTCCTCCTCCAACCCTCACCTTCTCAGTTTAGCGGATGATGTGCAAACAACTCAGCTAAGGGCTTCAGGCTTGACTTTACTTTACAGGATGTCCACTTCAACAAAAAACAACCAATTTAGAAGAAATATAAAAAAGAACAATAACAATAAATAAAATGAATTATGCAAATTGTGGCTGTGCAGGGAATGTATTTCTTTTTGGGCAGTGGTCACGGGGTAGGGTGGTAGCATAAATGGATTGATGTAGTATATGCAGTACGTTTAAATTCTATATGAGAGAAGGTTCCATAAATGTGAGTTCCAGCTTTGGGTTTCAGAAACTTAATAGACACTTTGACTGATGAAGTACTGTTGCATCATTTCTGTTTTACTGTCTGTTGTTCTACTAACTCTAATCTCACACCATTCTCTAACTATTGCACGTCATTAACTATTTTGCAATTTGGAAGAGAACATGCTGTACCTAAATAATCTCTCTCCCCTCTTTGTTAACACACAATCAAAAGAGCTAGTCTTTACTTGACCAGCAACGCCAGGAGGGCGGAATAATTAACACCAATAAAGTATGCAATTAAATTACTCGTAAATTGATTTCAGTGATGAGCATTTTTTTTTTTGCTGCAGAGACAGTGACAGTGTGGCAGAGTTGGGATGGCCACGCATTCCACTCTAATTAGAACACAAACCCTGGTTGACCCCTCAAGGCTGCTAATGCTAACACAGCTCATTGTTTGGTCATAGACAGAGCCTGCTGCTCAGAAAAAGCAGCTATCACTGAATCTCC
Source organism: Argentina silus (assembly GCF_951799395.1). NCBI lineage: Eukaryota > Metazoa > Chordata > Actinopteri > Argentiniformes > Argentinidae > Argentina > Argentina silus. The sequence continues at coordinate 10,928,912 of NC_139659.1, forward strand.
TCATTGACACTTCATGTTGCGGCACTGTACGCACAAACACAATGTCTGACCTCACTGTTTTTCAAAGTGAAAATCTATGGTGTAAATTGTACTCTTACAGATCATTTTGCAGCTGGTCCCCCAAAATGTAACAAGAATGCATTCGAATTTGTACCAACAATGTAATCTATCCATCTGTCATTTTCACATCTCAAATGACACAGGAGATGAGGTACGCTGCCCTGAGGGAGAGGTCACTCTGTCCCTCACCAGGTGAGAAGTGTTTACTACTTCAGATTGAGGACAGTGAATGTCAGAGCAGTGCCTAATTACCGCTAATTCATTCCATCCCTGACACGTCGGCCCTGTGGCTTCACATGTTTTTAACCTTGTGGAGGTCAAAGCCTTAGACAGAGAGAGAGAGAGGGAGAGAGAGAGAGAGAGAGAGAGAGAGAGAGAGAGAGAGAGAGAGAGAGAGAGAGGGGTGCATGCCTATCAAATAAACCTGCAGAAATCCGGCAGGACTACTTCAGTGGATATGGTTATGAGTAACAGTGGGTATTTGTGCAAGCAGTGAAAATAAATTCCATTGCAGACAAGGCAGAAGGCCTGCTGAAACCATACCTTGTGACTGTCATGAGGGGTGATACTAAGTGAGAGACAACAAAACATTTTTTTTTGAGACACTGGATGGGAAGAGAGATGTTCTGGGTATGCATACAAACATTCTAGTACCCATCAATGCTCTAATTCATCCACTTTAGTACAGTAACAAAGTCATAGGGGTCAATAAAGGCTGAAGATGTCATGTACCAACAGATTTTCTGGGCATACAGGATAAACTCAGAATGCTTACAACACAATGGAAGGTCCAAAATGCACATTGAAAGCCAGAGAATGAATGTCTACTGAAAAGTCAGCATCAAATCCAGCATAACTGTGATATGATCCTCTCCTGAAGTGCCTATCCATTAGGGTTAGGGTTAGGCTTAGGGTTGGAGGGGGGGGGGGGGGGGGGGTAGTCAAACACTGCCTTAGCTGCATTTCATGATTATTGATCAGTAATGAAATGGAATTACACCTTGGGCAAGGAGATATCATCTCATACACATTTGGGTTATTGGCTATTAAGCGGGCATTCATTGTCACTGACAAAACTTTGGCAGACTGTGTCATTGACCCTGTTCAGACCTCTCTCTACAGAGGGTTCTGTGCCTGGAACTGGCTTTGAATATTGGATGGAACATAAGTCCATAATTGCTATTTATTGTCTATGCGTATCCTAGTTTGAACATCACAGAATATACATGACATTACTTCACTGCCCAACTGATTTTGAACACTCAATACATGTTTGGGTTCAGTTTAGTTCAAATTTGGGTATGTGATAAGAAATATTTAACCTGTCTAGTATGACACAGCAATTTGCATTGACAAAGCAGTATCTGGACATCTGCTGCCTCCCAGTGGGTGCGACTGGAACTTGCAGTTGTAGCGTAAAAAGAATACACAGCAACACACCTGTCCTGTGTGGGAGTAGAGGTAGGTAGGATTTAAAAAGATGTACTTAACATTGCCTGGCATTTCCCATTTAAATCAGCTAGATAATTGCCCACCTGTGCCCCCTTATGAACCAGCGCTTCAGACTGAGAGAAGTGGCCTCTCGGTTTCCCCCCCAGAGAGTCTTCCAGAAGATGACTCTTTACCAGTCAATCAATTCTTAATGAGAGAGGGAAATGAGGGCCTCTTAGGCAATGGATCATTTCAACCTATTGCTCTATTCCAGGACTCTGCAACCTTTTGGATGTAGTGTGCCAATTTCTTCTTTTTTCAACACTCCATCAGCCCTGTGTGCCAACTAGATTTGTACATTACCTTAAAGGCCCAGCTTGCAGTTTTGCATGTTGCTGCCCTTGCTGACCACACAGAAAATTTGAAAATGTGCATATGCCACATTTTCTTATAGCGGCAAACATGAGCATATCCTTGTAAACAAACCAAACGTGCAATAGGCATGTAAAGGCCAGTGTCCTACCTGACACCAGATTTTATAAAACACTTTGTTTGTACTAATGCAGCACTCTTCACTGAACATTCTTCATCATGTGATCTCATTCCTTGATGGCTGCCAATTGATCATGGCCATTCAGCACTATTTTAAAGCTTAAATCTACATACTGGACATTTAATGATAAATTCTCAATTTGGCCTGAATTACAATGCACTCTGATCGCGTGATGACTCACCAGTCAATTCTCGAGCAACATTGTGTCTGTGAGAAGGCAGCAATATAAGTGGAATTGTATTTATTGTACCGTCACAGCGTGAAAATGTACTCTGAGTACAGATGCACTCTGCAGGATAACATAGTGTATAACCAACACCCTACAGCCCAGCTTGAAAAATGGAAAGGGTAAAACTCGCTTTCCATCAACAATATTCAATTTGCACGCTGCCAGGCTGGGGGACATTACACAAGTAACCAACTCTGCTGCTGCATAGGCACAGCCTATCGATAACAGAAAACCAACAACAGGGCTACAAGGTTACATAGACAGTCTATTTAATACTTGGCCATTAATTTACTTATCAAAACAACAGGCCTTTACATATACACATGATGAAAATAACCCGCCAGTCAACGAAGGTATTCAGAGATGTAATCATGTTGTTGATAAAGTGTGAAACACTGAAGAAGCATTTAGTCTTCTTTTAGCTCTATACTCCAACAGAAGTCTGTGACCCATTGACCCCACCAGAAGCTGTGGAAAAATATTTTCTGTTGATGCTCTGCCAGGCCTGTTCTGCAGCCATCTTCACTTGTTGTTTGTTTTGTCTTCAACAAATGAAATGCATGTTCAATTGGATTCAAATCTGAAGACTGACTTGGCCAGTCAAGAACATTCCACTTTTTGACCCTGAAAAACTCCCTAGTTGCTATGGCAGTATTTTGAATTTTTCTGATTTTTCAGCCTAACAATGGCTTAACACCTCTTTAGTCCTCATGTTGACAGGCATCAATAGCAGACTCCAAAGGCGAACGCAAAGCCTAAAATCAATACTAGACATTGACAGCTCTCTTATGCCCACACAAATGATGTGACAGAACACACCTGACGTAACAGAAACACCTGTCAATCCAGTTGTCCAATACTACTACAGGTTCCCTGAAATAGGGGGACTATGTATAAAAAGGGTTGTAATTTCTAAATGGTGAAACCAATTTGAAAAAAGAAAACATTAAATTCAAGCTGAGGATCTCTACTTTAACCTTGTAGTAAATGTTTGATTTCAAATCCAAACTGTTGGAGTATAGAGCTAAAAGAAGACAAAATGCTTCCTCTTTCCAATACTTATGGAGGTCACTGTAGTATTCACTACACATGCCTCAGTATACTGGAGGCCAAGGACAGTCCATTTAATTTAACTCTGTAGCCTAAAGAGTGTTTGTGCTCATACACTTGCCAGAGAGGGGGGCAATGGGATCTTCTTCTACAAAAGTGTGCCTAAAGCATATTGAAGAACAATGGTAGTAAGTAGACAAGCAATTTACCAAAGTCACAAATGTACAGTCTCTTCAGCTTCTCTGCGATTTCATTTCCCAATCCATGCAGGGCTTCAGCATTGAGATGTCAGGATACAGGATGTCATTTCAAATTCTGCATACATTCACGCTACAGCAGGTGGATGTCGGTAAGTAGGCTACCTATGACCAGGTGTAGTCTCTTGTTCAATGTTTTGCCTGAAACATGAAACATGTATTTCAGACGTATGTGGTATGGAGCTCATAGTCATGAATGGCGATCAGGTCTCACCTCACGTGACAGATGCCCGTGGGACACGGTTGTTGTCATGGAGATGCGGGTTGGACTTGATGCATTGAACAGAGCTCGAGATAGCTTGCTACAGTAGCGACACAATTATCGCTACAAGTCGGCAAGAAATTCGTAAGTACACGTCGTTCATGATTTCATTGATGGTTTACCGTGTTGCCATTTTTGTTAATGGCTAATGTAATTACATTGACAAAATGTTGCGGCGTAATGACGAGACTCGCTACAGTAGCCACTCGAGTTGCAATCAGTCAGACTGGCACCCGCGACGCTTGACTGAGATTTTGCAGTAACTTTCTCTTATTCAACGATGAATATTGCATTTAAATAGAGTGTGCTTTGGAATGTATTAATGGTGGTGAGGCTGTACGGTATATGGCTAGATATGTGAACACAGTCGTGCATCGCAATGGTCACAAGACTCTCACCCACAGGTTTTTGCACACCCATCATCAGCGAGACGAGGAACGGGATAATGCAGTTCTCACCGCCCGTCAGCAAGGACAGGGTGATTTGCAAGTTCCCAAAGGTACCTGGCTCCAGAGCACCACCAGCCTATTGATCATCCGGGACCAGTATTTCAAAATGTGTTATCTGGTTATCTCAGAATGAAGAATCCGGATCATTCTTCTGATCCAGATTACACATTTTGAAATACTGAGAATACTCAAAATCTGCCATATAGATCTGATCCTGGATCGCAAAAAATAATCAAACTCAAGGTAGTGATTAGGATAGTTTAATTCCGAACATGGGTTGGGAAAACATAATATACTTAAATATATAAATTAAATAAAGGTTAGTAATAGTATTTAATGTAGTGTGAGTTATCCAGAGAGATGTTGAATTGTGTCAATGTGTTATATCATGAGTTATGCAGATAAGCATATATTTACTTACAAAAACATCTTTTTTTGTCTTCGCTACTTTTCTTCATGTAGTTCACTCATGTCATGTTGTGACATTACCTTGTCCAGTAGATGGCAAGATCGAGGCCTATACAAAGCACTGAAAATGCAGATTCTGTGAACTTGATCTTATGTTATCTGAATCAGACTGATCTTATCCGATAATGAAATACCGCTCAAAATCAGCCAAATCGATCTGATCCTGGATAGCAAAAAAAAAAGGCCATTACAGATACTGGATCATTCTGATCCAGATTAAACGTTTTGAAATACCGGGCCCTGGACTGATGCTTTGGTTAGGAGGATACAGTCATATTACTGTGCAGTAACACATACATGTAGCTTCACCATCGGAAGTACTGCCTTTCAAAACATCATCAACACCACAGACCTTTACTGTGAACTTCAGAAGTGGGGAAAAAGGAGGTAGAGTGACAAGACGTCCTTATTGGAAACCTGAAATATCCACTCAGCGTCCTCAACAGATGGCTGAATGAAGGCTGGATCACAGGACTCAGACTAATTCTGGGGAGGGCATACAGTTTGTCTACTCAACTCCAACCTACCCAATAAGGCGTCTTTCAGCTGTTTCTCACAGCATATAACCCCTAACTCTTAGTGTAGGACATAGTTATGAATATTAAGATGCTGTTGCCAGGCTGCAAACCCTTAAGAGGATCATCATGTGACATGTACACAATCATCATATGCCAACATGGCTACAGAAATGTTGTTCATCACTGCACCTGGCTCCTCTCCAAAAGTAAATTGAATTTAAAGAGAGCAGGAGGATGTTTGGGGCACTTTTTAGAGAAAGGCTCCTAATGCCAGCGAGACTAAGTGGAACAGCAAGACTTCATACATACTGTAGATAGTATTTTCATTGTAGTGACAAAAATATAAATACCCTCAGCCTGTCTGATGGGAGCTCATAAAATAATTATGTCTATAATATATAATTTGATGTTTTCATTGCAGATACCAAGCAATGCATGCATTCACTGTGTTTATGTAGTATGTCATGAAGAATAAATATGTCAGTTCAGTTAACGTCTATGCGACTGCTCTTTCCAGTGCTATACCCCACAGGCCTGTCTACAGATGAAGGATGACTGGAATAGCCAGGCCAAGGTTGCCTGTAAGGACAGAGCTGCCAGACATCAAGGGTGAGTTGGCTGGTTTGTTGATTTGCTTGCATCTGACTGACTCATTGATTGATATCAGATTTGTCTGCAGAAGCAGCAGTGGTTTCAATCATTTGTATTTCCTTTAAAGATGGGACAGACTGAAGATGTCTAAAGCAGTGGTTGTTGGGGATGTGAATGTGGGCAAGACCTGCCTAATCAATAGGTACAGTATTCAGTCACATTACAGCACTATGAATGTCTAATCATAATGATACAGCAGGCTGATACTCACAGTGCTTATGTATGCCTAGAGTAGGTCCATTACCTACTTGCATTATAGCCCATGTAGTGATCTATCATTTACAGCTAATACTGTAACTACTATCTACTATCTTCTTTATTCTTTAGGTGGTCTATTTTAAACTGTTTACTTCTTTGTATGTTCTGTGTTTTGTTCCCAGGTTCTGTAAAGACATATTTGACAGAGACTACAAGGCCACCATTGGGGTGGACTTTGAGATCGAGAGGTTTGAGCTCTCTGGAGTTCCATATTCTCTTCAGATGTGAGTGGGTCGTGCTCCAGTTTCAGTTATATAATAGTCAATCAATCCATATACAGTATTTATATTCAAATGTGTATTCATTTGCTCTCTTTTTCGATGTAGTTGGGACACGGCTGGACAGGAAAAATTCAAATGCATTGCGTCAGCGTACTACAGAGGGGCTCAGGGTAACAGCCTCTGTTTTCTCACCTCTTTAAAAATGTCTATATTTTTGTGTATATTTTTTGTATATATGTTTTGCGGAATATTCCTTGTAGCATTTCAATTACTTTTCAATATAATTTACAGTGTAGAGTAGAATAATATTCTGCAGCTATCATCACGCCTCTGTGTTTTTGTTTGTTTTTCATAGTGATTGTCACAGTCTTTGACATGGCAGACATTATGACCCTGGAACACACACGGTACGTTGGTTAGATTATGAAATCAAGGGCAAGCAAAAAGATCAATCAGAACAATCAAAGGCAAGGCAAAACAACTCTCTCTCTCTCTCTCTCTCTCTCTCTCTCTCTCTCTCTCTCTCTCATATAGGCAATGGCTGGAGGAGGCAATGAGGGAGAATGAACCTGGTTCCTGTTCGGTTTTCCTGGTCGGCACCAAGAGTGACCTAATTGTGAGTGTAGTTTATTACACATGTATTGTACGTGGATCCTGATAGATAAGTGTTTTCATTTCGTGCAATGTGTGCACATCGGTTTGTAAACAATAGCATGGGCGGAGGAGGAGGGTAATCACTTGCAGTTCAGGTGGAGCATGCAGCAAAACGTTTTGAGTTCTATGATCTTTTGTCTCTATGTCCCCAATCTATAATCTTTTGTCTCTATAATATTGTGTCTCTTTGTCCCAAAGACCCCAGAGGAGCACCATAGGACAGAGAGGGACGCTGTCAAGATGGCTACTGAGATGAAAGCTGAGTTTTGGTCTGTGTCAGCCAAAACAGGTACAGACCAGAGGCGACTGTGATGCCATGTTATAACCTAAACACCATGTTATAACATAAACACCATTTTATAACATAAACACAAGTGACACCATGGCTAGATTGCAATGTGGATGTTAAAGGTGCTCTATGTAACAATTCCACCTGGAAATAGCTCTAAATGTCAATATCTGTTGCAGTAAAGGAATGAAATTCCATTGAGAGTGTTATAAGGGATGTTATATGCTGTGTTATAGGGGAGAATGTGGCGGAGTTCTTCTTCAGGGTAGCAGCACTGACCTTTGAAGACTCCATACTTAAGGACCTGGAGAGAGGGATCACTTCCACTCGTATTGGAGGAGGAGACAGCATCAGTAAGAGACCCATTTCAAATCAGAATGGGGATGGGAGGGTGGGGGGTGAGAGTATGGGGACTGACAGATATTAGTTATGTCTTCAGTAACTCACACCTTCGAGTGAAAATGATTATTTATCAAACCTGTAAGCTTTGTGAGTATTTTGATACGATTTGGACTTGATGTTCCTGATTTCTACCCTGTCAGAGCCGGACAGAGCCAACCTGGAGGAGCCCCAGGGCAAAGAGGTGAAGAAAAACTGCTGCTGAAAACGAGGACTGCTGGAAACTGAGATAAGAGAAGAATGCCCAAATATGGGCATGTCTAGAAAAATGTGGCAAATGTGGACACATACTGTATTCTTCCACAGGCTCCCTCTCAGTCTCCACTGGTTTCATTCAAATGATGCCTTATACTTTAGAATGGACACACATATCCCTCTAGCCTAGAATCATGAAAAACTGCCATGACTTTTGGGATTTACTCTGTCCCAAATTGGTATCTGGTCATTAATGACCTTTATTATGCATTATGAAGTATTATTAATTAATATTCAGTATTGTGTCTGTAGTTTTAAGAAGATTTACACTGTCATTTGGGTGATGAAAGAGTGATGGTGCCCATCCAAGATATGTTGGTTTTGTATTGGGAGAACACTTTTGGATGCATTTTTACTCATCAATTCAATCCCTTGTGTGCTGTTCTAGCTGTGCTCATGTAATTATTTATTTTTGTGACTAGAAATGACTAAACAAACACAGCTTGTTGAACATGAAACATTTCTCAGATGTAACTATGTTGTATCAATTCTTCTTATCAAAATAAAATGTCATATTTTTGTATCGGTCAGAAAAATACAATGTTGCTTGCTTGAATCATGGGCATATCAAATATCTGCATTATCATGATAAACTTCACCAGTATGATTCAAGATGTGCACCGTCAGGATGCGCAGGGATCGGAATATACGCCCAATCGTGCTACATAGAACGTGACGTGTAATGTGAATACCCAATCATCTACTTCCATCAAATGAAGTGACCAATCACGAAATGATGTGGGCGCGAACACTTCATGTTTTGGAGGAAATGGAAGCATTGTGCTAGTTTACAGCTCGTACAGTCAAAAACAACTATGAAACGAGTTGTAATTTCAATGCTCTCGTATTTAATTTAAATGCTTTCTCAAGGCAAGTCTTAACTTCTATGTAATTCCTATGTTTATTGCCTTAGTGTGTTGTCCGTTAACTTTTTAACAGCTCACAAAAGTGAGCAGCTAGCTTGTTAGCTAGCTTGACAGATTGTCACGAGACAGGCTGTACTGCATTTACATTTACATGTACCTTTATGGCATTTAGCAGATGCCTTTACCCAAAGCGACTTACAACAAATACATTTGTCGAAGTAAGTGAAAAGATGAGTCTTAAATCTACGGCGGAAGATAGGTAGTGACTGCAGCCCTGACAGAAGTGGGAAGCTCGTTCCACCAGCGGGACGCCAGGACAGTGAAAAGCCGTGACCGAGTAGCGCGGCTGCTGCATCCACGTAGAGGCGGCCAGCCGAGGTGGAAGAGCGGAGTGATCGGGCAGGGTTTTGGGGGCTGACCATTGCTTCCAAGTAGGGAGGGGCTGTTCCCTTTGCCGCCCGGTAGGCGAGCACCAGGGTCTTGAATCTGATGCGAGCTGCTACCGGGAGCCAGTGAAGGGTGCGAAGGAGGGGGGTTGCCTGGGAGATTGAACACCAGACGGGCGGCAGCATCCTGGTGTTTAATACAGCATACTGCTAGTATTTGGTGCTGAATACTAATGTGTCCCCAAAACCTTGCAATTCCCAGTGATTGTTGTGTTTGTGTGTCTTTAGCAGACTCATCATGAAGACTAATAAATCGTATAAGCTTGTGGTGCACAAGAAAGGGTTTGGAGGGAGTGGTGAGTGACATTTCATCGCTTCACTGTTATAATATTCATAATCTGCTGTTGAAGGCTAGGGTGACCAGACGTCCCCGTTTTCCGGGGACAGCCCCCGTTTTTGGTGGCCTGTCTCCGGAAATGTCCCCGTTTTTAACTGTGCGTTAAAAACAGACCACAAAGTGAAATAATATTTTACGTGGCAAGAAAGACCGGACAGCAGAGCCTACCGGTTGACGTCTCAATCGCGTTGTGCTTGTTTTTGCCAACAGACTGGGCTGCTCGCTATAGCAGCTTCATATCACTCTTATTCTTCTACTTGATTCTCTAGTTTTACAGAAAACTGCTGTGGAAAACTTGGCCAGAAGCTAGCAAGTGTCAAGTGAATCCACAACAGATATGTAGACTAAGTTATCTAGCTACTGTCATGGTAAGCTAGGTTAAAAAAAAACAAAAAAACGTTCACATGTAAACATGCAGTGGACGGCCTATTTTGAAAATGTGAGTCTATTAAATGAATGCACAATTAATGATGAGAATATTTATTTGTAGAGTACAATATTAATGGTTTGGCATTATCAGAAGTAGTGTGAAAATATATTTTGAAATTTTCATAAAAGCATAATGTTTTCTGTTAGAGAGTGCAGATGAAGGAAAGGAGGAAGACTGGATAGGAAGAAGAGTGAAGGAGATAGAGGAGGAAAGGTAAAGATACGAGTACAGAGCCTGCCAACCTCCCTTCAACCTCCCCTGCCAGGAGTTCATGGAGAAGCTGGCCAAAGACAGCAATCCTGAAGAAAATACATTCTTCTGAGAAATATACAGATTAGGTTGATATAAGTATATTATGTAGTGACCAATCTCATCATCATCTTATTTCTTTATTATGTTGTTAAGGATTTCAGTTACCACGTCAAAATACATGAAACCGGAATTGTCTCCCTTTTTTATTTAATAGATAATAACATTGGATATTTTCATTATGTATTGACCGCCGAACTGGAAATGTCCCTGGTTTTCATTTCAGAAATCTGGTCACCTTATTGAAGGCATGTGTTTCACCTGTCATAATTGTCGCGAAATGTCGACATATACCCTCTCTTGTCACAGATGACGAGTTGGTGGTGAACCCAAAGGTTTTCCACCAAGTGACTCTTGGGGACATAATTGAGATTGCACACCCCACAGATGAATACAGGTGAGCATGCATGCATGCCAAGACGTTCTATAACATGCACCTGAACACATCTATGTATCTTCCATCTAACGTTCCTATGTCTCTCTTTCTCTCACACCCCCAACAGCCCTCTATTGTTGCAGGTGAAGAGTCTCAAAGAAGACCTCCAGAAAGGTATACCATGTTGTTATTTTTTTTAATCTTCTCCATACTCATCGCACTTGAATCTGTCAGGTGGCACACTTCTGTTCTGCACAATGTATCTGTACAATTATGTAATACAATACCTTCATTTCTTTTCTCTAGAGACAATCAGTGTTGACCAGACTGTAGCCCAAGCCTTCAAACTTCGGGCGTACCAGGATGTCATCGTTAACATTGTGGATCCTAAGGTGTTTTATATCTATGTTATATCTTTTACAACTGTGACACAGTTGACTGAATTACTGTCCTCTGCATTATCAAGAGAGAGAGAGTTATATCATGTATTTCTGTGGTAGGATGTGACACTGGACCTTGTAGAGCTCACCTTCAAAGACCAATACATCGGAAGGGGAGACATGTGGAGGCTGAAGAAGAGTCTGGTGAGAGTGGAAGTGTGCGCATACATCAGTGGACTTATGGAGTATACTAGTCATGAGCTTTTGTTTGCTTTTTGCAAGGTATACATTTATTCTGACTTTTAACTCTTACACTGTTTATTTAAGGTGAGCACCTGTGCTTATGTGACCCAGAAAGTGGAGTTTGCAGGCATCAGGTACCGAATACATTTGACTTGATAACTACTGTGTGTTTTTGTGCTGGGTCTGGGTTTCTGTCCCTCACTCTGTGTCCTCCTCCTCTACAGAGCCCAGGCCAGTGAGCTATGGGTGAAAGGAGAGAAGGTTACCTGTGGCTACATCAGTGAAGACACCAGGGTGAGTAACAGACCTATAACCTGCCATCAACAAAGTCATTGAGAATGATTTCAGGTACTGAAAACACAAGGTACTGAGACACTGTAATACATATTTCCTCATGACTCTTGGTGATATCGCTTTTCATGTTTGTTTGTTTTATGAATACATCTGTGACACCTGTAACACAGGTGGTGTTCAGATCCACCTCTGCAATGGTGTACATCTTCATCCAGATGAGCTGTGAGATGTGGGACTTTGACATCTATGGTTAGTTGGACTTCTATCCTGACTAAGTTATCAATGTATTCATTAGTTATAAGATTTTCTAGTCTGAATGTTTATTTTCTCTTGGGTGTAAAGTGACATTAAGGTGGGAAATATTTTTCCTTTTTTTTTTTTTTTTTTTTTTTTTTTTTTTCAGGTGATCTCTACTTTGAGAAGGCAGTCAGTGGTTTTCTGTCTGACTTGTTTGCCAAATGGAAGGTTTGTGATTGACATTCTGTGTCACAGTTGCTATTCTTAAATCCGGTAACCAAGCATATTGTGGAACACTTTCATGTTCTAAGGCAGTAAAATGCAAAGGGTGTTCAGATATTCATCCTTGAGAGATTTGATTGACTTTCCTTAGGAGAAGAATTGCAGCCATGAGGTGACGGTGGTGCTTTTCTCACGCACGTTCTACAACGCTAAAACTATGGGTGAGCCTCCTTTCCCCATTCTGTGAGACTTAATGAATGTCATATGCTTTCTATTATATCACGATGATCCAATTTATTTTTGGTTGACTCATGAATCCATTCATTTTCAGATTTGTTTGATTTAGTTTGTTGGTAAAAACATTCACTTATCCCTTTCTGATGTTCCATCACCCTCAGAGGAGTTTCCTGAGATCTTGAGAGGTTCCATCAGACAGGACCATGAGAGCCGCTTCTATGAAGATTTCTACAGGTTTAGACAACCTCACCATCTGTGCCGATACATAGTAGTTCAGACTTTCAAACTCAAGCTTTTTGTGTCTGTCAGAAGAGGTCAACATACAGTATATCAGTTTGTTTTCACATATGAATGTTCTGCCTGGCTCAAGGTGTTCCTCCTGTGTATTGTGTGCAGGGTAGTTGCTCAGACTGAGAGACGTGATGAGTGGACCTCTCTACTGGTCACCATCAAGAAGCTCTTCATTCAGTATCCTGTTTTGGTGCGGTTAAAAGAAGCAGGTAGTGGACCAGACACAATGTTCAAGGCATTTGGCTTAGTGAGTTAGGGCACTTATGAACATTGTTATCTTGTTAATCTTTGGTATGTGTGATATTTTTTTCGTGATAGATGGTTTCCCCTCTGGCAATAACTCTACCGCAGCTCAGGGGAATTATCTTGAGGCCATTAACTTGTCTTTTAACGGTGAGTCTGCCAATTGTTTGATGCTCAGTGTTCCCTATGAACCACATATCATCTTGTCACTTGGTGACTTTCAAACATAGTTTTAAACTTCCTCTCTCTTCTCTCTCTCTCTCTCTCTCTCTCTCACACACACATACAGTATTCGACAAGCATTACATCAACCGTAACTTTGACCGGACCGGTCAAATGTCTGTGGTCATCACCCCTGGAGTGGGCGTGTTTGAAGTGGACCGCCTGCTCATGATCCTGACCAAACAGCGCATGATTGACAATGGTGAGTAATGGAGATGTCCTGTATCCATCATTATGATCATGTAGATGGTTCGGACAGTTATGAAAATGATACCTACAGTGCTACAGTGATCATGATGCTGGTGACTCTTCTACTCTGGGCAGGTATTGGTGTAGACTTGGTGTGTATGGGAGAACAGCCGCTTCATGCAGTGCCTCTATTGAAGGTACAGTAAGACACTTTTTATTCATCTTCCTTATGTATGAATACAAGTTCTCTGTCTGGGTTCAAGCTCTCTCACTCAGTATGTTAAGCTCTGATATATATAATTCAGGATGCCTATTTTTGTCTCCAGCTCACTTCATACAGTACGCTACACATCACTCCCTTTGTTTGTACGATGCATTTTTAAAAGTCACTGGTCTTTTCCCTCTGCTGTTGACCAGCTTCACAACCGGACAGTGCCTGGAGACTCCAGACTGGGAGATGACTACAACCTGCCCCACTGGATCAATCACAGGTGGGAGAAGATACAGCTGATGGGGGATAAAGATGGAGAGAGAGAGAGTAGGGGAGAAGAAAAGAAGGAACAGGAACATGTGGGGATGGGGGGGGGGGGATTTAGAGAAGGGAAGGAACCTTTTTTTTTTTTTCTTCTAACGTCATCTATCTCCGTTGTTATGACCACAGCTTCTACACATCCAGAAGCCAGAACTCCTGCAGCTTCTTCACGCCTCGCATCAAGCTGGCAGGACGCAAGGTACAGTACTTCCTGTCGACCCAACCTAGTCTGTGAGGTCGCACCGTGCACCTCGTATTCCCCATACCGTTTCTTTCTACCGTGTCACTTTATGACCCATCTTTGACACATCTGTTTTTGCTCTGAAAGCTAATCGCTTGTCTGTTTATTTTCAGCTCCTCGCAGAAAAATTCAAGAGCAACAAAGACCACAGTAAGAGAGCACGTCAACATGATGAGGGTTGCTTTCGATTCCCTGCTGTTCGTCATCGTCATCATTATCATCATCATCGCTCCTCTGGCATCTCTGTCATGAACTGTTCCTTTCTCACTCCCTCTTTCAGCTCTTGCGGCTCCGAAGGACTCAGAGAACAGCCTTCCCATACAGGTGGACTACGATGCCCATGATGCACAGGTGTTCAGGCTTCCTGGTCCGTCTCGAGCCCAGAGGAGCACTAACTTCAGGTACCAGTCAAACTTAACAACCATACACAGGGATTGTAGTTTTGAGAAATCCCTCACATGACTACCAAACCATGTACATGTCCAGGGAATAAGAGTGACCCTGTGTGACCCGGTCTCTTATCAGCAGGATGGGCAGGGAGAGGGAGGCGAGTGGACGGAAGAGCTGGGGGTCAGCGGACGTGAGTGGGGGCATGTGTGGTGCGTCCCCCCCCATCCGCTCTGGAGGACCGGACGAGCAGCGGAGCCTGGCGTCTGATGACAGTCTTGGGCGTGTCTCCAACATCCTGCTCATCCCCCGCATGCCCCCTGCCCAGTATGAAGTCAGCAGCTCCCTGGGATACACCAGCACCAGAGGTAACAACACTTACATCACTTCACTTGTTCACTGTGGGAATCTGTATTGTCGAGGAGGGTTTTTGGTCATTGTATGACTGTTTTATTTTCTGATTCAATGCAATTCATACGAGACTGCACATCTGCATTCATGTGTTTGTGGTGTAGACGGGTACTGTATTTTTCTGTGCTGTTTGCATGTGTCATCTCTCTCTCTCCTCTCTCTCTTTCTCTCTCTCTCTCTCTCTCTTTCTCTCTCTCTCTCTCTCTCTCTCTCTCTGTCAGAGCTGCTGGAGAAGATGATGGAGTCTCAGAGGGACTCCAGTGCTCCAGGCAGGTTCACGGTGGGCAGCGCTGAGTCCACCCTCCACGTGCGTCCGGGGGGCTACACCCCGCAGAGGGCCCTCATCAACCCCTTCGCCCCCTCACGCATGCCCATGAAGCTCACCTCCAACCGCAGGCGCTGGATGCACACCTTCCCCGTGGGTGAGGAGACATTTACATTCATGGCATTTAGCAGACGCCTTTATCCAAAGCGACTTACAACAAATACATTTGTTTAAGTAAGTGAATCATCTATCCACCAGTCATCATAAGAAAAAGTAATCAATGCTCAGACCAGGGGCCATAGGCAGTCACAATGCTAGAAGAAGGAAAACATTTTTTTTTTTTTTTTTTTTTTTTTAATCAAGAGAGAAACTTGTACTTGTTTTTTTGACCTGCTGGGACACAGTCAAGAAGTTATATTTTTAGTGCAAAACGGAAGCAGCACAGGAGAGAGAGAGAGGCTTGGTGACTGTAGACCAATTCAGGTTTATTCATGGACTTAATCCACATATAGTACAAGCAAACAATACAAGACATTACAGGTACGAGACTCGTAGGAATAGATTGAAGATTCACGTCATGATGATTTTTGAATGATCGGATACATGTGACACTGCTGTGTTCCAGGCCCGTCAGGAGAGGCCATTCAGATCCACCACCAGACGAGGCAGAACATGGCCGAACTGCAGGGCAGCGAGCAGAGAGACCCCGCCCACACCTTAGCCGAGCTCCTGGAACTGGCCTATCAGGAGGCCACCGGGAGGTTAGAAAAACAACCCCCATTTGGGACGGTCATGGCCTCTTGTAGTTCATGATAGGTTAAGCTTCAGTGAGTGGAGTCAGCACAGATTTGACCGTGTGTGTGTGTGTGTGTGTGTGTGTGTGTGTGTGTGTGTGTGTGTGTGTGTGTGTGTGTGTGTGTGTGTTTAGACGAACGGCATCTCGACAGACAGGAGAGAATGGGCTGTATTCCAGCGGCGTGATGGAGGAGTTTACCTGCAGCTCGGCCAGCAGTAACAGCACTGGTACACAACACACACACTCATGTCACTGGTGCACAGGTTCAGCAGTTTCTACACACATAGAGGATAATATATCCAAGCATACAAAAATGTCTTATTTCAGGTACGTACTGTACATATGTGATCCTTTCTCAGTCAGGGGAAGTTGGCGGAGGTAAAAATCGGAGAACGGGCTAATGTAATGCATGGAATGGAATGAGGAATGGTATCAAACACACAATGGTATCAAACACGTGTGTTTTATACCACTCCTCATTCTGTTCCATGAATTACAATGAGCCTGTCCTCCGATTTCTACCTCCACCAGCCTCCACTGTTCTCTATATATGTAATGTGGTTGATGATTTGCACC
>NC_139659.1:10948145-10995645 GCF_951799395.1 Argentina silus
TCCTTGAGTTGGAGCAAAACCAGAAGTAAGTTGTCCAGAGTGCCTTTAGTAGCACCTAAGTGCCTCCCGCAGCATTAGTTGCTCAGAGGTATCTGACAAAGCGTTTGTCTCACTAGAATGATGTGTTTCCTGTCTGCAGAACTTTTGAGGAGCAGCAGCAGCAACAACAACAGCAACAACAACAACAACCACAACAACAACAACCACAGGGGAAAACCTCAGCAGCCCCCAGTGACCTTTCTAATGTTGCCGTAGCGACCACTTACATGGACAGCCCCCGAAAGGTGAGGTGCTGTGTGGAATGGTTCTTTTCCTGGTTAATAGGGTTAAAAACGACTTTGGCCTAACCAACGGTAACCTTTTGTTATCCCTCACTTGAAACTTCTTCCAGGCCGTTGTTCTGTGGTGGATACTGATATACCAAACTGTTTTCGACCGAACTCCAACATGTTGTGACCAACGTGGGGTTCATCTCTGCTTCCCTATTATGGGGTTTGGCTTTGCTTTTGTTTCTCTCTCTCTCTCTCTCTCTCTCCTTCCCCACCTTTCTATCCTTCCCTTCTTTTGCTGTCGATGGGCTCTGGGGGGTTTTCATCCTGTGGTGTATTCCTCCTCCTTTGCTGACAGGATGCCGCCTTCATTTTGGATTTTATACGTAGCCCTCGCGCTTCCTCCATCTATCACTCTCAGGTCAGTACGTATGTGAACCGGGGGGCACTGGACCCCACAGCACATCCTAGAGTAGAAGTGTGTGTGTGTGTGTGTGTGCTTGCACGTGTTTCTGCGTGTGTGTGTCTCTTCCCTGTCCCTCTGGTGTGTTATTTGCATGTCCGCATGAGCGTATGTTAGACACTCCACTGTGTTTAGCTGGCATGGGAGTAGCTGTAGCCGTGTGTTGGTTTGTGATGGAACCGCCCTTGTGCACTGTACCTCACATCTGATCGTCTTCAACAAAGGTAAGGTGTTTCCCCAAATCTGAGTTATCCTCTTCCAGCTAGCATGACACCCAGGAGTCGAACGGAAAGGAAATGAGGGCAGCACACCGACTGCCTGAGGCTTCTTGTTAACATGTTAACGTCTGTGTAGATATCTGCGGAGGCTGCAGAAGGAGGGGCCTCAGACAAAGGAGCAGGGGACCGGGGGTCGACGGGCTGGGCTGCCATCCAGACATCAGGGGACACGGGACCCAGTGTGACCACTGAGACCAGGTGTGACAGGCGTCAATAAAGGAAGTGTCGATAACTGCCTTTACATGTAGGAGGTGTTACCCTACTTAAGTATGAGTGAATACTGTGGTTTGTGGTCATTCATCTTAAAGGTGCAATATGTGACGTTAAAGCTTTCTAAAAGCTTCCTAATGGTTGTAATGACTGTGTTTAATCGGTAGCGATCAAGGAATGAGATCCCTCGAAAGAAATATTTCATTTACGAACACTGTTTTAGTCCTGTTTTCTCCGTGGCCAGAGGTGCAGATTTCCGACAGACGTCCTGCTCCTTTAAACATAATGTTTATTTTTTTCAGTGGGCAGTCTGGTGCAGGTCTGTCCTCATCCTCACCAATGATGGAGATGCTAGAGGCCATCAAGCACCCCACGTGAGTGTGTGTGAGTGTGTGTGTGTGTGTGTACGTGCCTCCGTGCGTGCGTGTGTGGGTGGGTGTGTGTGTGTGTACATAGGTTTGTTTGTGTTCCTGCCTATGCGTTTACTGCACCAGATGTTTACTTAGTGAGAGAGAGAGTTACAGCATGTGATGTGGTACAAAGGGTGTTATTCATCTGTACTCTTCAGTCAGAGAGGTGTGTGTGTGTGTGTGTTTGAGTTACTGGTTGTTTTCTGTGTCATACGATATGTAGGACCGGTGTGCAGCTCCTACCTGAGCAGAAGGGCCTGCCCCCTAACTGTTTCATCAGCGCGGAGATCGTCCATTGGCTCGTCAGCAACGTAGAGGGCGTGATCACACAAGGCATGGCTGTTGATGTCATGCAGGTAAATATGAATTACTGATATGTTATTATATCACCCTGTTTTGTTTTTTTTCTTTTGTCTGTGACAGTATCTCAGTGTACTGTTTTAATTTGAGTTGGGTAAACACACGTATTTTATACCATTCCTCATTCCATTCCATGCGTTGCAATGAGCCCGTCCTCCGATTCCTACCTCCACCAGCCTCCCCTACTGCACACTGTGTCACGTGTATAGCGTTTGTTTGCTTGTGTTTAACCGTCTTCCTCCTGCGTTCCCTCCGTCTCTGTAGAAGATGCTGGATGACGGCCTGGTGGCTCACGCCTCGGGGGACGCCATGCGCAACTTTGTGTACGGCTTCTACTTCTACAGGATCGTGGCCGAGAAAGAGGGCGAGCGAGGTGAGGGAGAACGCTGTGCACACGAGGCGAATCTGAACGGGGGGGAAAAAAAAGAAAAGAAAAAAAAAGAATCTAGCTGATCACAGTCTTTTGTCAGCACTGCGGGAGCAAGGTAGCCCCGCCACGCTCTCTAGGCGTGCACTGGCCTCGTTCCAGTCATTGATTCTCAGTAATGCTGGTATTGATTGTTCTCATTTAGCGGTGGTGGGTTCCAGCCATCGGTAGTCTAGCATCCACACTCTCAATAACCCTCTGTGTTACGTCTGCACATCCACCCCCACCCCCCCGGCCCCTGCTAAACCCCAGGCCCTACAGCCCAGCTCCCCCTTCCTGCAGCAGGGGGCTGGTCCACGGCCGCCCTGGAGGACTTTGCCCTGTTCCAGAGGAAGTGGTTTGAGGTGGCGTTCGTGCTGGAGGAGCGTCGGCCCTGCGACCTGCCGGCCTTCCTGTTGCCCTGGCTGCCCAGCCGGCCCGCATCCTATGCAAGTAGGCACAGCTCCTTCAGCCGCAGCTTCGGAGGACGCAGCCAGGCCGCAGCACTGTTAGGTACACACAGCCTGCTCCTCCCCCAGAGCTGAGCTCAAGCCAGCCTTACCGACCCCACCTACACCCCCCCCACCTCAGAATGGGCATGCCCTCACCCCCTCCCCCAATCGGAATGAGCATGCCTTGTTGCCCTCCCCTCCAATCAGATGCATGCCCTGGAACTGGCCCACAGGGGATTGGACGGGTTCAATAGCAGGTGTCACACAGAGCCATCAGTCAACCAGTCAACCGACCCATTTCCAGCTAACCCACACAGAGGCATCAAAACTACAGTTCATGAGGAAATTGACTATGGTTTTCCAACCACTTTGTATTCTGAATATGCTCCTCACCATCATTTGAACTTTGCTCACATTTCATTCAACTAATCACTAACCATCTGATCTAATTGTTAATGTGATATTTACCTCCCTGTGTGACACCAAGACATTGAACTCCAGACCCCATCCCCCTGCTGGGTGACAGACAGTAGGGCTGCATGAAGTTACTGGTGATCAGTTTACTTCAGTGGGTGCAGCATGGGTTGGTGACACACCTAAACCTGCCCGGATGATTGTGATTTGTAGAATTAGCACTTTCCCATCCCTACACCCCCCCCCCCCTCTCAACACTTGTCTTCCCCCAACTGTAGCTAGAATTGGCATGTCAGTATTTACCATACTACATCCAACGGTAGTGCCTCTATTCCATCAGATGACTGATTGGCAACTCTGTCCAATCAGATCGCTCATTGATGTGATTTGCATCTACTTCCTCCAATCAGAGCACTCGTCGGGTGTGGTAGTCTCCTTCCAACCGGAGTGCTGGTTGGTGTGGAGGTTTTTAGGGAATGCTGTGGTAGTAGTGGCTGTGGTACTGTAGTGCAGTGGTGACTCCTCGCTTTCCTGTCTTTCTCCTTGCCGTCGAACGGGGTAACATTCCCACAACACCAGCGATGTTGAGAGAACGTTACTCCACATACTGAGTCTTAACCATGCACTTCCTTTCACTGTCTCACTTTGTGATCTTTAGCCTATCTGTTGCTGTTGACCTCTTGATAGTTATATACTGTATGCTGGCACTTTTTAAATGGCATCATCCTTTTACCGATGAGTTTCTAACAAGGCTTTCCCCCAGGTCCATGTCTTATCGCTTGAGAAAATGCAGCCTCGATATTCTCCTGTCAGCTCAGAAGGGTCATTCTACCCAGCACCGCTTGAAGTGTGAATGCAGTGTTAGGACTCAAATATAAGCAGCATTAGGCAATTCAGACTCCAGTCATTTATAAACTATGTATATAAACTATGTAGATGCTTCATCTCATTATCGATGTAGAATCTCCTCTATGCGTGTTTGTTATAATGACCATGTCTCTAGTGTTTGATTGCATAGCATTTAAACTCTGTAAATGGAAATTGAAAAAAACAAACACATTCTAACTTTGTTAAGAATGAAATAATCAGAGACAATATTTATGTAGTTTGAAGAAGTGTGATGACATTACGGGTAGCATCAGGAATGCACCGTGTCATTCTGATCCACAGTCTGTACAATAACTGGAGACAGGTGCTGAGCATGACAGGGGTATTTCAGGCCAAGAGGATGCTGCTGTCGTTGGATATCCTGTCCTTATTGACTTTGGATCGCTACCAAAAAAAACAAGCTCCCCTTGAAGTATACTGCTATGTTTATAGCTAACCCCATCACACACACATTTGGTCTCCCTACATCTTCCACCCACTTACCATTTCCCAACCACTCCAACCCCGTCTCTCACCCTCTTCATCTCATGGCATCTCATTTCCTCTCTCTGCCTACCCACCTCCACATCCATTTCTCCCTTTCTATGGGCTCCTTCCCCCCCCCCCCCCCCCCTCCCTCCCTCCCTCCCTCTCTCTCTCCCGCCCCTCCCTCTCTCTCTCCTCAGCTGCTACTGTGCCAGAACAGAAGACGGTCACCTTGGACGTGGACGTTAACAATCGCAGCGACCGCACAGAGTGGTGCAGCTGCTATTACCATGGCAACTTCTCCCTCAATGCTGCCTTCGAGGTCAAGCTGCATTGGATGGCTGTCACTGCAGCTGTGCTGTTTGAGATGGTAACTAAGACTGAGAGAGAGAGAGAGAGAGAGCGAGAGCATTATTTTGCGGTCCGTTTTAGTTTTTTTGTCTCTTCTTTGTCACTATTATGTAACATACAAAACAGATTAATGAAACAAACATTCTAGGTGGTAGGTCAAGGAGGTCACCTGGCATGCCAGCTGGTAATAAAAACAACCACATTTGTGTTCAAGCTCGCCTGCTTATCCACTATATCACATTACACTCACTGCCCAATCACATTATCTCTGACTGAGTTGTAGATTAGAGAGGACATGACAGTTGGCCATGTTTATCTCGTCCCGCCGCTGTGCTCTGTCTCTGCAGGTCCAAGGCTGGCACAGGAAGGCTGCCTCTTGTGGGTTTTTGTTGGTGCCCGTCCTGGAGGTGCCCTTTGCCCTGCCCTCGTACCTGTATGGTGACCCGCTGCGCGCCCAGCTCTTTATACCGCTCCACATCCACTGTCTGCTGAGGGACGGCAGTGACAACCTGTTTGAGGGTGAGGGGAGACACTTCGAACTCATCACACCACGGTCAAAGTATCTTTTTTTAAAACATTTTTTATCATGGTTGTTAGGGAACACATAAATGATCAGAACCATGTGTTGGGTTGTGTTGCATTTCTCTTGTCAGTAATATTACCATGTGATTATTACTTGGCAGGTTTTGAACCAGAGACATACTGGGATAGAATGCAGCTTTTCCAGGAGGCCATACTTTACAGGTAGGTGATGCGCTCTGTGGATTTCTCCAGTGAAGTGAATCATACAACACCTACAGTACCTTCATAGTAAGCAATGTGTGTTGCAAAGGATTTTAAGTGTTTTTGCATGTTCTCTCTCTCTTTAGATTTGGATTTGTTCAGGACAAGTTTTCTGCCTCTGCTTTCAATTTTCCATCAGATAACAAGCCCCAATACATCCATGTTACAGGTATGTGTGAGAGACATAAATGTACAGGGAAAGAGTGTGCCTTCCAATTCAGTGGGACACACTTATCTATAGAGGTTGTGGATTCTTCTGCACGGTCTCACCATCCCTCCCTCCCTCTCTCTCTCTCTCGCCCCGTTCTGTTCTCCCTCCTCCGTCCTGTTCCCCCTCTATTTTAGGCACCGTGTTTCTCCAGCTGCCATACCCCAAGAGGAAGTACTCCAGCGGGCAGCAGCGTCGGAGGCGGAACTCCACGGCATCGGCGAGTCAGGGGCTGTTTGGGTCTGAGGAGCACGTGGGCTACTACTGGGCCTACAACACGATGCTGACCAAGGTCTGGAGGACGGGCGTGCTGGGGGACGAGAGGCTGGCTGACCGCCTGCTGCGAGACTTCACCGACTTCTGTGCCAACAAAGACAAGAGACTGGTCACCTTTTGGGACAGCTGCCAGGAGAAAATGAACGCCAGCGCTCCATGATGGGGAGGGAGGTAGGAGGAGGAGGAGGAGAAGAAGAAGAAGAAGAAGAAGAAGAAGAAGAAGAAGAAGAAGAAGAAGAAGAAGAAGAAGAAGAAGAAGAGAGGAAATGAAATGATATGAAATGAAAATGAGTCAGAATGAGGCACTGACGCCTCAGTTCAGATCTGAATGTACTGCACTGTATGTGCATGTGGGTGGAAAAGAAATGACTCAGTATTGACTTCAAAGGGTTCTGCACTTGATTCTGCGTCTTGTGTCAGTTGCCAGACGGTGCTTTGTTGCCACTGTATTCCGAGGCAGGACTATGTAGACGGTTGAATTTCCATGACCGTGTCGTATGAAGGCCAATGCTTTAGGAGCAGAGGTCCTGCTTCCTCTTGTCCTGCTATTAAGCTGCTATTAGTTTTTAACACCAGGTGAATAATAAAGGATATCTAACTGTGTATGATGCCTCTCTACATATACTATTTGTTCTCTAAATGTTAAGTGAAACAAATGTATCAAACGTGTGAAACTGCACTTGTGACATGCTCATACATTCAACATGGTCAGATTGGTACAGAAAATCAGGAACTCATACCAACAGGCGTGATGTGATCCGAAGGTGTGTCTGTGGCAGTTGACATGTCCAGGTTCAAGATGTTACACTGCATGGAGAGTTAATATGCTATCAGGTTCCCTCCTCAGTTACTGGTACCTGAAGTCATACAGCCCTAGTGGCACAGCCTCCCACAGCTCTCCTGGCACATACCTTTCTCCCACCCATATGCCTGGTACCCACTCCCTGTGTTGGTGAGCCAAGTAACAGGAAATAGTAGATGGAAGGCTGTTCTCCTTTTCAGAGATGAGGGAAGGGAAACCAGTCAGCAACTGCAAAATAGAAATAGTGTGTCATTGCAGTGGCATAAAATACTAAATACATACACGCTTTTACAATTCCCACTATGCATTTGGAGTGATCATACCGAGCAAATGGAGGCCAGTGCTGTGAGCTGTGTTTGAGTCTGCAGACTTGCCTTTGCTCCCATACCATCGCATAGGATAATTAGGTGGAGAGAGGAGAGGTCACACTTGCATCGCGACACGCACGCGCTCTCGGATGCAGCACGTCGCACTGCGCAGGTGCGCGCCCGCAGAGTACGTTTCTATTTTTAGAAAATGACGTCACCCTGAAATATCAGCGGCAGCGCTCGCCCCCCCCCTCCAGCACCCCCTCCACCTTCCGATAGACTGGATTGACAGGACGCTTGCAGCAGCACCCCATGTCGATAGCAGTGGGAGGCCGCTGGAGCTAGTTAGCCTTTGGGTGGTGAGATAGAAAGAGTCGGGCAAGGCTTGGAGCGAGGATTGGGAGGGTAGACAGGCTTTCAATTTGCGACCGAGCATCCTAGACTAAACGGTATTTATTTGCCATTGTGTAGCAGGAAGCCAGCCAGGAGTAGGGACTGTCAGAGGAAAACCACATTGACATTTGATGTCTGTTTGTAGGGTTAGAAATACAGCTGTAGTGACCAACGGTTAAGGGGAAATACAGATCGGTAGCTACCTCTTGTCTTGTTGTATCGTGGAACTGTCCCGACCTTCGGCACATCAGCAGCGAGGATGGCAGATAGAGAGCAACTGATCCAGCGAGCCCGTATGGCTGAGCAGGCGGAGCGCTACGATGACATGGCCTCAGCAATGAAACAGGTACCATGATGCGGTCATCTTTGGTTACTTTCATTTTCTTTAGAGGATTCAACGTGGCGTTGCCATCATTGATATCATTTTGCAACAAAGGTCATCATCATGATCAGGAAGATTCCATTCTCTCCGCTGGGTAGCTTGTCAGCTAGCTAACCTTTTGTCAGAAATAATTTGTGTGTTCAGAATTATGTGCAATATCATTTCACAGTACTGTAAACCCAAACGCAATACCACGTAAGATTATCTCGCTTACGTTAGTTTTAGACATGTTATCGACCTAGAAATGTGTCAGTGGTGTTCTCTGGATAGCTTGCTGGCTAACAATGAAAGAAGCTTCTTTGGTTTAATGGCTAGTCAATGCAGTGGCTGAACAGAGGCACATATCAATGGGTGCGTTCGTAGACTCAACTCGTGCAGACTTGCACATAGCAGAATGCGTCGGGTGGAGATCGAAACAAGCGGGTGTTGCATAGACAGACGTTAGTGTGGTCTTGTTTTAACTGTAAATATATATATATATATTTTTAATCTCGGTAGCCAATTACAACTCCGTAGCATACAAATGAGAAATCTTAACCTCATGACCAAAAGCTCATATTTTTTTAACGGCAGCTAGTGTTTTCGAAAGCACCTAGATAACCCAGTCAGGAACTGTGGTGCTATCAAGAAATACCTATTATGTAGTCTGGCCATGCAGATAGATTACATTGTAAACTTTAATCCCATCAATTTGTATCATTCCAGCCCAGCGTCAGCCACAAACGTAATCGTTGGAATAGGCCTCAAAAGGCTTTCCCTCATGACATGCAATGCTAGGCTTCTACACAATGTATGCGAGCTCTGATGGCCTTTTACAATCTCTCTTGAGAGCTATTAGAATGAAGGTCCTCGTGTTTCTGGTCTGAATCCTACACCAGTGATTTGGGAATTTTCATACACTTTCATCTGTATTTTTAAATTAAAGTTATTTGAATGGTTTTTTAGTTTGTGTCATGTCATCAGGTGACAGAGCTGAGCGAGCCCTTGAGTAACGATGACTGCAACTTGTATTTCAGTGGTTTTTTAGTTTATCTGTCATGTCATCATCAGGTGACGGAGCTGAGTGAGCCCCTGAGTAACGATGACCGCAACTTGCTCTCCGTGGCCTACAAGAACGTGGTGGGCGCCCGACGGTCCTCCTGGCGCGTCACCTCCAGCATCGAGCAGAGGGCCATGGCTGATGGCAACGAGAAGAAGCTGGAGCTGGTGCGGGCATACCGGGAGACCATCGAGAAGGAGCTGGAGACGGTGTGCCAGGATGTGCTGTCCCTGCTCGACCAGTTCCTCATCAAGAGCTGCGGCGAAGACCAGCTGGAGAGCAAAGTCTTCTACCTGAAGATGAAGGGTGACTACTACCGCTACCTGGCCGAGGTAGCGACGGGGGAGAAGAAGTCTGCCGCCGTCGAGTCCTCCGAGGGGGCCTACAAGGAGGCCTATGAGATCAGCAAGAGCATGGCAGCCACCCACCCCATCCGCCTGGGCCTGGCTCTCAACTTCTCTGTGTTCTACTACGAGATCCAGAATGCCCCAGAGCAGGCCTGCCAGCTGGCCAAGGAGGCCTTCGACGAGGCCATCGGACACCTGGACAATCTGAACGAGGACTCCTATAAGGATTCCACCCTCATCATGCAGCTTCTGAGGGACAACCTGACCCTGTGGACCAGCGACCAGCAGGACAGCGAGGGGGGAGAGGCCAATAACTGAGACCCCCCCCCTCCCTCCCTCCCCACACACACACCTAATCCCACCCTTGATAGTCTCTAGCTAGAATAGCCACTCCCTCCCACCCAGTCCCTCTAATTATTCTCTCTGCTCTTTTCTTTTCTTCTCTATCCTCTCCTCTTTTCTCTATCTCTTTCTAATCGCTCACCTTTATGTCTCTTTGTGCCATTCTAATGCTTAATTACGGCCTCATCAGGAAGAATCTGTTCTCTAGTGGCCTGTCATCTGTCCTACATTCTCACCTCTCCTCAGCTGCATTCACCCTCTCATAATGTCCCCAACTCTTTCCCCTCTTTTCTGTCCTTCTTCAAGGCTTACTGTCCCTGGCCCACTTTCTGTGTGCGAGTGGTATTATTATTTTTTTTGGTTGCTATCTCTTCCCTTTCACAGTTGCTTATAATCAAATGACTGGTTGGTATTAAAGTGACATTTACACAGGATGTTCAAAGAGGACACTTTAGTATCTATCATGAGTGGATGTCTGTAATGTTAATTAGGGAAGATGTGTGTTGCACAGCATTGTGCAAATGTCACTATTGACCAGAATGTTGTTGTGCTTTTCTTGACTTGAACCCTCTCTATGCCTTGTCACTGTAAGATGTGTTTGTCTGTTGTTCCTCTCTATTTCCTGTCTGTTGCCCTTTACACTCTGCCCTCTGACCCCTGTGTGCACTGCTAGCCCCTGTGAAGGTGTCTGCCCGCCCACCTGCCATCTTCTGAAAGTGAAATTTCCGTCTTTAAGGGTGATGGGACAGGGTGTCTGGAATTTCAGTTGTGCAAGTGCATTTGGTTATTAGTATGAATAATGCGTGGTCATTAAAAGAATGCCATTAAAAACATTACCTACCATGGAAACATGTTATATGGGTTTATGCCCTGTGCTTCAGTGTGATTTTGTTCTTTTTAGTGTGCTGTTTAGAGTGTATGTTTGCGCTTGCTTATATGTGTACTGTATGCATGTTGTGTGCACACATGCGTGTGTGTTCTGTGAATGCTTCGATGCACAGCATCCTCGTGTGCATCAGTTGCTGTGAGTGAGCCTGTGGCCCTCGGGTCATGAGCTATTTGGTCATGAATGATGATGAAGTGAAGTCATGAAGTGTTTTTTTTCCCCTCATTCAGGTTACCTCTGTATCCTACCCATCGAGAAAACAAAAGCACTCACAACCTCCCTCTCTTGGTGTTGCTGTTATTTTTCCCCTTGATGGACAAAGCCAAAATGGTGTTCTGGTCCCATGCACTTTAAAACCAACATTATAGCTGCATACTAACCTGCTAGAGATTGCATGTTCATCTTATTGTCAATAAATCATATTTAGGCAAGCACTCTTATAAGCAGCCTGTGTGCAGTCAGTGGGGACAGGTCTTTGTTTTCAGTAGCTGCTGCCACCATCATGTAGCTCCCTACCTCATCTCCTTTGTAACAGCTGGCTTATTTCACCATCCCTTTTAGTCACCCTGGCCCTTTGTTACCCTTGTTGTCTCAATCTCAGTGCTCATTAGCGACCCCTAGTGACAGCATTTGGTAGTTGCTTTCAAGTGCAGCAAGGAAAATATGTTTATAGTTCTCCCTCAGCAGTAGCCATTCATACTTTTTTAGTTGTACCAAACAAGTGGAATTGATGCAAAATAGAAAACCCAAGCAATATAGAGATTATATTATTGCAAAACTAAAGGGTTAGCGTTATTTAGATAGATATAAACCCTCATCTTGATATGAATGGTCACAAGGGTGATTATGGGAACTTGATTGTTCACGTAATCAGGTATAGAAAAGAGATGTTATAATTCTGTAGAAATGTTTATGACTAAAATTAACCCAGACCAGTCTTATCTTAGCAGCTTATTACACGCTTAGGTCCATGGTCAAGTCCAACCTGAAGATTAAGGATGTAGGGGCACTCAGTGTGTGATGATTAACCCACTTACATTTTCTGTGTGTGTGTGTGTGTGTGTGTGTGTGTGTGTGTTTTTACATGTGTTTACTCTGGGTGTGGTTGGTTTTTGGAGCAAGGATGCTTGATCATATTTGACTGACTGTGATTTGAATTATAAAAACTTCCTTGTTGATAGAAGGCAAGGCAATCAAACAAACACCATGTCGATAACCAGGCTTTTTCATAAACTTTGTATTTAGATATCTTTATCTTTATATTTATATGAAGGACCCATTACATATATCTATTGTCTATCATTTTTCGGTAGTTTCTGTATCCGCTGCTGCAATGACTAAAACGCCCTGTAGGGGTTAAATAACCTTTGTGGGACTCAAAGTTGAGCAGTCAGATTTCCTATCAACAGTTGATTTATCTGGTCACCGATTTACAGATTATCAGAAATAACCAGCAATTGTCCATTGGGCCAGAGTTTAGGCAGGTTTGGTTTGTAATGTGGTTTGTTTCAGATTATTGTCTATTGCAGGAATTTCCCTCAAGGTTTTTCTTGTAGGGTTATACGTGTGTGCGCACACACACACACACACACACACACACACACACACACACACACACACACACACACACATTAACAGGGAAAACTCACAGACACACTCCCATTTATGCTCTCAAACAAAACCATTGGTGAATACAGTTATACACACACACACACACACACACACACACACACACACACACACACACACACACACACACACACACACACACACACACACACACACACACACACCTGTGTCAGTAGTATATATATAAGCACCAGTGCAGGTGACACAGGAGTCAGAGCTTAAAAGGAGAGCAGCTTCTGGTCACCTCTGCTGCTCGTCAAAATGACCCAGGATTATTTTGGATTCTCCTTTGTTAGGAGTGCAACAAACAATTCCACTGTGGTCCTCAACAATGCGGCAGATATATCTGTTATTGTGCTATACTTTGTAGTTGTCCTGGCAGTCGGAGTATGGGTGAGTTACTCAGTCTTTCCATTGACCAGACTGCAACGTCTTAAACATTTATTTTCCTGTGAATAGTTAACTCTGTGCCAATGATAAAGAGAGATATTGTATTTGTCTCTGCATGAATGCTAGTGTTTTTTTTTTTGTTATTAGTTTGAAAATATGACATAGATCTGAAGATATATTAAAAGCAAAGTAAACAGTTCTTCAAAGTAAACAGTCATCCATGGTCATCTGACAGATGGGTCCAACAATCTCAACCTAGGATTGTTCCTGTACAATACACCTGCAGATTTTATTTCAGGTTCCTTTCAATGGTATTTTAGAGTACAGTAAGTCTGTCATTTCAAGTATGTATTTTAAATGGAAGCACTGATCTCCCACTTACCCATTTGATTGCTTCAAGTATATTCAGGTGAATAATGAGTGTTCTTGCTTCAGCAAGTCCAACTATTGTTCTTCGACACACTTACACACCAATCTAACTTTACAATGCACAGAGAGGTTTAACCCTTGTTGCTATGACTTTTGGTTTTGATATCTCTCAAACTTTTTAAACTATACAAACTTTAAAGTGCACTTTTTAACATGGAGGTCTATAGGAACCACAAGATGACATTTTTGAACCACCACTGCCCTTACACCTTTTAAACTATTCACACCAATCCAACTATACAATGTATCAAACACACAAAATCAACCCTGATCAAGCTCCCTGATACCTATTCAACTTTTTTCTTTAACTATTAGGCTTTTTGTAACTCCAACGCTTTTTGTATCTCTAACTGCCATGGAACTTTCAGGACTCTTGAATGCAAACAGCATGAGACCTGCAGAACACATTCTTAGACTGATTACACAACAATGCACTCTCTTGGCAACAAGAGTTAAACCTCTCTGTGCATTGTAAAGTTAGATTGGTGTGTAAGTGTGTTGAAGAACAATAGTTGGACTTGCTGAAGCAAGAACAGTCATTATTCACCTGAATATACTTGAAGCAATCAAATGCTTAACTTATTTTTCTACGTTTGAACACACATTTCTTTCAACTAACCAGCAAACCTGTCTATCTGTCTATCGTCAAAACCATCAAATCAACTTTGTATACCAAAATAAGACTTTGCAAGCCCAAAAAGTTTCTTCAGGAACTTATTTTTCTACTTATTTTTTTTTACTAATTAACATTAGTTCTGGAATCATTATTTGGACCAGGGTTAGGTTGTTTCATTGTAATGAATGAGAAAATGGATACTGTCCTAGTTGTCATGGTTTCAGTGACTGTATGTGAGTAGATCAGGAGCCTAGATACACTTATCGTATACTACAGTCAATACATCACTACCTACTGACTGATGATTCACTCAGAAGCAACACTTCAAAGAAGTAGAGAACCCACAGTGAGCAGTGATGAAATACGTTCCTACACTTTATAAACATGGAATACAAAATAATGTTGACAGCAGACACACTGTAACTGTAAGAGGGGGTATAAGTACTACCAACTTTATTCATGAAACCACACTGTTAGCCTTTCAGCATGCTCTCTTGTTAAATGAATATCATAGGGCACATCTGTATCACCTGCACATGATTTCCTATGATATCTCAACATTGTCTGTGTTCCTCTGAAGGCGATGGTGAGCACCAACCGGGCCACCGTAGGGGGGTTCTTCCTGGCAGGCAGGAGTATGGTGTGGTGGCCGGTGAGTATGAAACCCATAGTGATCAGGGGAGGCTGGTGGAGGTAGAAACCGGAAAGGACAGGCTTATCAGCACTCCTGGAAACATTGAAAGAATTCAGACTTATACTTCAGACACATGGTTTTATGTGGGTAATGATGTATTAATGGCCTGTAAATCGTATTCTTCTTTGACTCATCTGTCCTCTATTGCTCAACAATGACAGAAGTGTTTATTGTGCTATAAAACGATAAGAAATATTTTGTGTCATGGCAGTATTTCCCCGTTATGGAGCCACTTAACCTCATCCAATTTGTTGTCACGTACCTCGTTGCTGTAGGGGACAACGAGGACATTGGCTTGTTATACTGTAAATCCCCTTTGTGTAAAATATCCATCCCTCCTTGATGTCTAAATTCAGCAAAGTAAAGTAATCACTTGCCGTTCTGTACTATAACCTGTTAATGAATCTGGCATTGCTCTGGTTCTCTTTAGATTGGGGCGTCTCTTTTTGCCAGTAACATTGGCAGTGGGCATTTTGTTGGCATCGCAGGGACTGCCGCTGCATCAGGAATTGCCACCGGGGGATTCGAATGGAATGTGAGTAGCAAAGACCAACACAAACACCACAGAAACCTGACAACGAATGTAATCATAACCTTTGACCTTGACAATTGCTAATGTTATCACTTATCTCTCTCTTGAGGCTGATCAATCTGTAGGTTATATATAAATTTGACACTAGAAAACAGCAGAAGTTGAATAGATGAAAGAAGATAAACTGCATCTCAATAGTAGTATTTAGCAGTGAAAAGCTACATTTATCATTATTTGCTGAGTCCTTGTGTGTTTCAGGCCCTTGTGGTGGTGATCATTCTGGGATGGCTCTTTGTGCCCATCTACATCAAAGCTGGGGTGAGGCCAACCGTATATCAGAGTGTAACAGTAGATCTAATATGCTCTGCAGATTATTCAATGGGATCAGCTCTTGTGTCTAAAGACCTGCTTGATGTGTGTGATATCTACAAAACGACAATAATCAGATTCTACAAGGTACTGTTTGTTTTTCTGGCTATGTTCAGGTGGTGACGATGCCAGAGTACTTGAGGAAGAGGTTCGGAGGGCAGCGCATTCGTATCTATCTCTCTGTGCTGTCTCTCTTCCTATACGTCTTCACCAAGATCTCAGTAAGTTGCCCATATCTCGGTGTCAGCCTCCAAATGTCAAATGTCGCAAAATGCTTCACAACAAGAACAATACTAAACCATATAAACAATAAATACAGTAGAAAAAATATGAACTAACACCAAACCATAGACCCCCAACAAGCAAGCCAAGCAAAAAACTCCAAGAAAAAAGCCAAGAAAAATATAGGGCACTGACTAGCTAGTATGTTTTGGTTTTTAAATGTTTTTTTCTCTCTCTCCCTCTCTCTCTCTCTGCCCCTCCCCCCTCTCTTTCTCTCAGGCAGACATGTTCTCTGGGGCCATCTTTATCAACCAGGCTCTGGGACTTAACATCTACGTGGCTGTGGTTGCCCTGCTAGCGTTCACCGCTCTGTTTACAGTTACAGGTATCCTCTATCGTTGTCACTTACTCCTGTATTATGCACATCCTCGATGACCCCTCCTCTAATGCACTCTCTTCTGTGGAATGAATCATTCAATCAATTTTAACTGAGAACAGACAGGGACCTAATACCCAGTATGGAGCTCTTATCTGTATTGTAAATGGCGTCACAGCCAGAGGGGATAAAGTCCGTCCTAAATGACTGTATTTGAGTCTTTAGCGGGAGACAAGGCCTGACGACTTACAGGAATTGCTCCCGTCTGGGGCTGTTCATCAGCTGTGCATCACGACATTACATAGTTAATTACCCTGTACTCTTTGATAAGCGCAGGTGAACCTTCTGCTGTTCTCTTCTGAACTTTAGTACACTGCCTTGGTGAACATGTCAAGGTCAGTTAGGTACAGTAGTAGTAGTTTTGCACTGTACAGTATGGTGTCTTATTTCCATGTCCTATTATAGTAATAATAATAATATCTATACAAATATGCAATGTAGTACATACATGCACAATCAATCTCACTTAACCTAAACAAACAATATATACAAATAACAAACAATAGATTTAATGAATCTACACTACAAACAAGGTGTGCTATATAAACTGAGTGACTCACAACATTCATACTGCATCAGTTCCCTGGAGGTACAATAAGGGCTGTGTTGTTAGTTATTGTAAGTTAGACATTAAGGGCTCAGTCCTTCAAACAGTCCTTCCTTATATGAAACTCAATTCCCTGCATTGCAGTCTCCGTAAACAAGCCTTATTTATTGCCTTAGTGAGGTATTAAACATGTATAAAATCATTAATTTACTGTGTAAATGAAAATTGATCTCACACCATAGCTTAGTCAATGAGGCGAAATCCTATATTGAGATCCGTGCGTAACTCAGTGCGTGATTTACTGTACAGTACGTGAAAGTCAAGTTAGGATTTTGACCCGAATGTTAAGCTTGCGTAGATACGTATGTGTATATCATATAGTACATAACATATTATGAATGTATGTATTCGTGCTGAGTGTTTGTATGTAACCAGGTGGACTGGCTGCAGTGATCTACACAGATACCTTGCAGACGGTCATCATGGTCGTGGGATCTTTCATTCTCATGGGCTATGGTAATATATCTGTATTTACTCTGTATGTCCTTCATATAAGTATCTTTTACTGTTCAACTACTCCTCCCATTGCCACTCTCTATGCACTCCTTATTGTCCTCTGTCCAACTACATACTTTCCTCTCCCCCTGTCCCCCTTATACTGTAATATATGCCATTTAGCTGACGCTTTTATCCAAAGCGACTTACATTGCAGTGAGTGCATACATTTTCAGTATATATGGTCCCAGCGGGAATCGAACCCACAACCTAAGTGTTGTTAGCGCCATGCTCTGAGCCATCATCCTGCCTCTCACACTCCCTCTTTGACATTAACATTGACTGTACCGAGTTAGCTGTGATCATTGTGGCACTCTCTAAGCCTCTCATGTCTCCTCAGCTTTCAATGAGGTGGGAGGTTATGAGAACTTTCAGGATCGATACATGACAGCCATTCCTGACAATACTGGAGTCAACATCAGTGAGAGTTGCTATACGCCGCGAGCAGACTCCTTCCACATCTTCAGAGACGCAGTGACTGGAGACCTGCCCTGGCCTGGCCTGGTCTTTGGCCTCACCATTCAGGCTGTGTGGTACTGGTGCACTGATCAGGTACTGTACTACTGTTCTACACACACGCACGCACGCACACATACTGTACACTGCACGGGCAAACAAACATGCATACACATCTACATGTAGCAATCGTAATAACCCAGAACGTCGAGGTATATGTTCATCCTCTACTTGCTCATTGTAGGTATTCATGTCAAACAAACACCCAAAACCACTGTGAACATTCCTGCCCTCTTTCACTCCCTCGTTCCTCCTCCCTCACACACGCACGCACACACACACACATACACACACAAATATTTGTCCATCTTTATCATGTCTCTTGCTAGACAGCTCTCAGCTTGTCCTAGCTTCTAAGTACTGTACAAGGAGAGGCATGCTTTTAGTTAAACCTAAATTAGTTCCCAGAGACTCAAAGATTAGATTAGGAGCCAGACATACAGTGGTGACTCAAGAATGGGCAGGATGTTGATTCTCACACAAGCACACACGCGCAAACACACACACACACACACACACCCACCCACCCACCCACCCACACTCTGCTGGCTCAAGTCATGTGGTAGTATGCTGCAAGGAATGACTCATAGTGTGAGAAAAGTACTTCAAAGCCCTCTCTCTCTCTTCTCCTCTGCTCCTGATATGTCATATTTGTGTAGCGCCCCTTTGCTGGTCTGGGCAATTAATAGGGGTGGCTAACCTGAATTCTTTAAATAAAATGTTATCTCTAACTATTATTGTGTTTTTACTTTGTCTGTTCACTACAGGTATAATTAATAACTAGGTTGCACTACTTTTATAACTTACAGTCCATAAGTCATCTACCTATTCACATTAACACAGTCCCACCAATTCCATGTCTTTTGTTATTTTATTCAAATCAGTCTTCTTTCACTGATATTAAATCCCCAAAATAGATTGCATGAAATGAAATACAATAACACTTAACGTGCACATACAAATATCCAAATGTAAATGGTAAACACTGTAAACCTCAATGAAAGAAATAAAACCTATTCTAAAGCGGGCAATGATAACTATGATAACTATACCAAAGTCCAGTGCGTTGCGGGCCTGGCGCGTGTAGCTCGCGTGCGTGAGAAAAATGGCGGCTCCTTCACTCTCACGAGCTAGACGACAAAAACGAAACTCCCAGTTCCTCGAGCAGGCAGCCGCGCGAAGCTCCTCTCTCGGCAACCGGTGCAACCGAACGGCAGGAATCTTGTGTGCTACTGTCTCTCCCGGTGGCTATAGACGTCTTGAGCTCCCGTGTTGGTCGATCACAGTCCATAAGCACTCCGAAGAAAGCTAGCTATCTCACTGTTGAGCTAGGCTAGGCTAAGCAAGGTGGCTGACCATCTGAACGGTTACTCCTCTGCAGAGAAATTGTTCCAAAACAGGTCATACGCCGAACGTAATAACTTATAAAGTGCACGGGTTGTGCACTCGCATTATTACCTTGTTCTAAACACAGAAATAAGTGGGCTACCTATTTCCACAATATTAACCTTACTCAGCACAGCAGCACATTCCATTCATTCTCTTCGTTCGCCATCCCGATTCTAACTTCTCCTTCTCCTCCACCTGACACCTGACCCCTCAACTCACTTTTTCATTGGCTCATGAAAATAAACAAAATGCACAAACTTTACATTTGAATCTTTTCTCACAGAAATCAAAAGTAAATTCCTTTACAATATTGCCAGCATTGTGAACATAGTATTTAAGAAAACAAAATACATTTTACATCATGTAAATAATTCAATACATGAACTTAACCCATGAAACTCTATTCAATATCAAACATAGTAATAGTTTTACCCTTTTTAAGTCCTATGTATTCTATTAATGAACTTATTCTATTTATACTATTTATTAGTTCCTATTTATTAATCAATGAACTTTTAATAGTTAGGCCTAATTTTCCATAGGGCTACATCTGTCATATTCAAGTTGGTATACCGACTTCTAGAGCTCACTATCCATCACCCCTGGCACCTTGGGGAGGCCTTTTAGCCTGAGTGTCTGACCTTATCATCCTGTGTCATCATGACCTCTAGGTGATTGTCCAGCGCTGTCTCTCTGCTAAGAATCTGTCCCACGTCAAGGCGGGCTGCATCCTGTGTGGCTACCTGAAGCTGCTGCCTATGTTCCTCATGGTGTTCCCTGGCATGATCAGCCGGATTCTTTACACAGGTGAGTGTGTGAGCAGAGCAACGCTATATGGTCTCAAGCAGTGGAGGCTGGAGGAGGTCGAAATCAGAGGACGTGTTTGATAGGATTCCTCATTCCATTCCGTGCATTCCTCAGATTTCTAACTCCACCAGCCTCCACTGCTAGACTGCGACCTAAAGAGACCTCGACAGTATACGATGTATGTATTTTGGGAACAGAGTCTTACCCTTCCCCCCCTGTGTTGTAGATGAGATTGCCTGTGTGGACCCAGATGAGTGCCAGAAGTACTGTGGGGCCAGTGTGGGCTGCACCAACATCGCCTATCCCAAACTGGTGGTGGATCTCATGCCTAACGGTGGGCAGCAATCAACGCTACCAATACCATTATTACTGCTACTGCATAACCAACAACTGTATACAATGGCCAAAACTAATGTCTCCCATCTCTTCACTCCTTTGTCTTGCTCTCTCACTCCTTTGCTAACCCCTCCCCCCCGTTCTCCTCTTCTTTTCCCTTCTCTCTCTCTCTTTCTCTCTCTCTCTCTTCTTGTCCTCCTCCTCCTCTCTTCTTCCCCTACCCCAGGCCTGCGAGGTCTCATGCTGTCCGTGATGCTGGCCTCTCTGATGAGTTCCCTCACCTCCATCTTCAACAGTGCCAGTACCCTCTTCACCATGGACATCTACACCAAGATGCGCACCTCTGCCTCTGAGAGAGAGCTTATGATCGCTGGCAGGTAATATACAACTGTGTGTGTGATGCATATTGCGTATGTACATGGATAAATACTGTAGTGTTTTCCTTGCTTCTAATATGTGTGTGCGCGTATTCGTATGTGTGTGTGTGTGTGTGTGTGTGTGTGTGTGTGTGTGTGTGTGTGTAGGGTGTTTATACTGGCTCTGATAGGGGTGAGTATAGCGTGGATCCCCATGGTGCAGTCCGCTCAGAGCGGCCAGCTCTTTGACTACATCCAGTCCATCACCAGCTACCTGACCCCACCCATCGCCGCAGTTTTCACGCTCGCTATCTTCTGTAAACGAGTAAACGAGCCAGTGAGTCTCCTCATGTAACCTCCTCTAATTCACTTATCTTCCACAGCAAAAACAACAGGACGAAAGTCAACAGGATTGTCTGATGTTTTATGTTATGTTGTTTAATCCAGTTGATTTAACCTGTGGTCGAAATAAGTGCAATTTATCGGTGATTACCGCACTGGCCTGGTCAAAGGTCTGTGGTTTCCACTTCATCATTTATTGCCTTTCTATGAATGTTTGTGTAATAGGAAGTTGAGTAATAATTAATGATCCCCCCCGCCCCTCCTCCCCTCCTCCCCTCCTCCCCTCCTCCCTCAGGGTGCGTTCTACGGCCTCCTGATTGGCTTATGTATAGGCCTAAGCAGGATGATCACTGAGTTTGCCTATGGGACGGGCAGCTGTTCTAGCCCCAGTAACTGCCCTGTCATCATCTGTGGGGTGCACTACCTCTACTTCTCCATCATCCTGTTTGTCATCTCCTGTCTGCTCATAGTGAGCATCTCCCTCATGACCAAACCCATCGACGACAAATACGTACGTTACAAATACAGGTCTCTAACAAACCGGTGGAGGCTGGTGGAGGTAGAAATTGGAGGACGGGCTCATAGTGATGCATGTTATGGAATGAGTTATGGTATCACACACACACACACACACACACACACACACACACACACACACACACACACACACACACACACACACACACACACACACACACACACGCACACACACACGTGTTTGATACCATTCCTCATTCCATCCCATGCCTCACAATGAGCCTGTCCTCCGTTATCTACCTCCACCAGCCTCCCCTGGATCAAAGTGCTTAGATTAGAAGGTCCATTTCATACCCTGCTGTCCCTCTGAGACCTCCCTCTTTGTTCCACCTCTAGTTGTATCGGTTGTGCTGGAGCCTGAGAAACCGGACAGAGGAGAGGGTGGACCTACAGGCAGACAATGATTGGGTAGAAAACCAAGAGTCTGACTCCACCATGGATATAGAAGGTAAGAGAGGTCTCTCCATCCTACCTCCACCTCTCATCATATAAACAAACATAAACACGTACACACACACACACACACACACACATACACACACACACACACACACACACACACACACACACACACACACACACACACACACACACACACACACACATACACACACACACATACACACACACACACACACACAGTTTCCTCA
Organism: Argentina silus; assembly: GCF_951799395.1. Taxonomy (NCBI): domain Eukaryota; kingdom Metazoa; phylum Chordata; class Actinopteri; order Argentiniformes; family Argentinidae; genus Argentina; species Argentina silus. Next base: position 10,970,230 of record NC_139659.1, read on the forward strand.
TGTGTGTGTTTCTCTGTCTTTGCAGAGGAAGAGGAGCCAGGCTTCTGTAAGAAGGCAATGACGAGCTTCTGTGGCTTGGAGAAGAAGAACGGCCCCAGACTGAGTGCCGAGGAACAGGCTGAGCTGCAGAAGAAACTCACAGACACCACAGAGAGACCTCTATGGAGGAACATTGTCAATGCTAATGCCATTATCCTCCTGTGTGTGTGTGTGTTCTTCCATGGCTTCTATGGTTGAACACCTCCTCATCATGGACGTTTGTTGCCATTGGGTTACTTCTACTATCATATAACCCAGTTTACCAACACTTGTTTGTATATTTGTATGCCTGTAGGTAGTAGCCTGAAATAGGGATTCATCAAGAAGCTACTGTAGTAGCCTAGCCTTCCTCTTGTGTTCGGATCAAATCTGATCGATTTACAACTTTTCCTAAATATAAATATTGTGTTTTTCATCTGCCTCAATACTTTATGTTTTCCTCCACACTAGGCATTTGAACATATAAAATTGCTGATCACCACTTTCATAGAATTTTGAGTGGTTTAGTCAACTTTGTCACACCTGTGGGGTTCCTGGTCTAAAATGACAGCCATAGGAAATTAATGAGTAAGACTATATTATGTTCATCCAGCAGATGGAAAACATCCCCATACACACACCCACTCACCCACACATCGACAACCACAACCCCCTCACCCCCCAACCATCCGCCACCCACCCTTTCATCCATCCTCCCACCGACCCCCACTGCCCCAACCGGCCCCCCCACACACATTCCCTGTTCCCCTGTTTTCAAAAGCCTTTTGTCCTGCCTGTTTACAACTTTGTTTATCACTCATTTACCCTATCTTTTATTTACTCTATCCTGTTTCTGCAGCTTTGATCCTTTGTTTTCTTCACCTCTAGCCAATCCCTCAATCTGACCTTACCCCTCTTTACTGCCTTCTCCAAATGTTCTAGGACCATCTGTTTTCCTGTGATCTCTTCGCTAGGTGTGAGATTACTAACGTATCATATCTTCTCACAGACCCCATATATAAAGCATTCTTTGTGCCTTGCTCTCTTTTTACTCTGTGAACACAATGAGTAGGTGACTGAGTAGACGACTGTCTGTCAGAGAGGCTCTGGACCATATTTTTGAACCAAATGATGATGGAGAGGAGATAGAGGAGGATGTCCCGGAAATGGAAGACAACATCGATCCAGATTTCGATCCAGACTATTATGAGACTGACCAACAGTCAACAGACGAGGAAGAGGCCCCTGAGGAAGAGGCCCCTGAGGAAGAGGCCCCTGAGGTGACATTCCAGTCCAAGAATGGCAACTTGCTCTGGTATTCATCCTCCCTGGACAGAGGAGGCAGAGCGAGAGTGTGAGGATGACCCCAGGGCCAACACGGTATGCAACGTCTCATGTGGATGATGAGGTGAGGAGTGTGCAGCCCCCAACCTCTCTCCCAGCCGCTCCCCCCAACAAGGACAAGGACAGAAAAGGAAGAGGTGCAAGCTCTGTTCCCCTAGAGACATTAAAACCATGACACAAATGCCATGCTTACATTTGCAAGGCACACTCCAACCTGATCGTACATTGCCACTCATGTGCGTGAACACACACACACACACACACACACACACACACACACACACACACACACACACACACACACACACACACACACATACATACACATACACACTCACACTCACAGAGGACTGTTAATGTTGATGTTCTGTTCATATCGTCTCTGTTCTGACTTTTTTTTTTTTTTTTTTTTTTACATTAAATGTTCATTTAGAAATACATTTTCACTACATTTACTCCCCCCCCCCCTTATCCATTATACCACTTGGCCTTTGAACTCTCCACAATCGTAAACATGATTGAAGCTACACTACTGCCCTACAGTACCAGACTCCTCTCCCTTGTCCTGACTGACTGACCAGGAGACTCTAACACAGTGAGTTACAACAATCCTGCACACGTGTTCTTTACTTTGTGGACTTAAATGATGCGTTCTATTAGTATGTAGAATGTGTAATAAAATGGTGATAGTGATAATGGAGGATCAGAAGATGACCCAGTATTCAATGGTATCCAATGTTTTATTCTGTCCTGTAATGGGTCACTCAACCCATCATTTTCTAAATGAATGAAGCACTGACCGTGTTTGAGAGGATTCATTTTGAGCAGTTAGGTAATCAGTGCCGATCAGCACCTTTCAATACCTGTTGCATGACTGCATCTGTCTGACCAAAATTGTGGATCCCCACATTCACTTCTCACAGATTGCATGAAGCAGCAAGCGCTTTCATTGTGGGAGGCACTTGTCAAGGCCAGCGATGAATGTTTTCTTGACACATGTGTACCTGAATCAAAAAAAGCTGTATATGCCGCAATGTGTAGAGGATAGGATATAAATCATTATGGTATTTGATAGATCTATTGATTGCTGTGTGGATGATTGTGTTATGTGGTGATTATTCAAAGAGAATTCATAGGAGGTTTTATTGAGGATTTGAATAGCTGCCATTTTGTCACTGCCATGTTTTCAAGTCCTGCAGTCAGACTTGTGTGTGCACTTCACTGTCTAACTTGTCTAACTTGTGACTGCACAACAATCCTGCACACGTGTTATAACATTGGATACCATTGAATACCGGGTCATCTTCTGATCCTCCATTATCACTATCACCATTTTATTACACATTCTACATACTAATAGAACGCATCATTTCAGTCCACAAAGTAAACTTGTGACTGCTTCCACCTGCTCTTGCCTAGCCTCGCCTGGAGTCTAGCCAAGTTCTACTTTGAAGTCAAACAACCCCACTGGTATATTTCAAATAGTGAGCGGCCACAATATGAAATAGTATTACTTCTGATTGTTTTAGTGTATGACATATATAAAATGTTATTATGCTAAGAAATGAACACAGATATTTTAAGTAATACATGAAATAACGCCCATGCTCTGCTTAATATATGTTATCTAGGCTAATTAAGAAAGTTGAATCTTTAGAGAACAGATGGATGAAAATATTATTTTTATTGCATTTTTCGAGTTGAGGGTGAGACTCACAAACTCACAGTCCCACATTGATTTTTATCTTGCCTGGATTCAAGCATGTGCGATCAAAGTCCATATGGGGTGACATCCTCATTCCACTCTCATTGTTTGTTGCTACAGGATGTGTTAATGAATTATGTCTCAAGGTGGAGTGAGCAGTGAATTTCCTCATTATGCTGAAGTCATCTACCCCATCGACACAGACACAGAGAATTGAGCTACGCCTCTTCACTGCCCCCTGCAGGTCACAGAATATACCTGCTGGACCAAAAACGTGAACGATCATAGCTGCTGCTACTCCCTATCTGCTGTTTATTTGTGTTTCTCCATGGAGTGGGTAACTGGTGATTGCGGTTTGCGTGATAAGGATGAAAACTTGTATAACCTGTAAAGTTTACTGTAATAAAGATATTTAAAATGTGTTATTAGGGCCTTGATTATTCTTTTTCATTCATTTTTTCCGGCAAAGAATAATTACCATTACAATTATTCTCTTACAGGTATACTCTCCAGTTCATCAATTACACACATCTTACTTCAAATCATTTGGATGCATACGTTAGTGAACAGTTATTATCCTTTAGTGTGTTCATGATTTGCTTCGAATAACGAACATATATATACAACATAACATAACATAATATAATATTTACTGTAGCATAATAACCCCCCAATGTCTGTAAACCTGCTTGCTTCTGTAGTACCGTACATGAATCAAATAGTTATTTGAGTCATGCTTCTGTTTATAAAGATGCTATTCTGTGGTGTGACTAAGTGTGACCACAGAACACACTGCCTCTTCACACCTGTTGGTCTCTTCCAACACCATCTGTCTGCCTCAGAGGACCTGTCAAGTGGATCATGCTCAAACTCTATCTTTCAATGTATGCACTCACTGTAATGTGTGTCGCTTTGGATAAAAGCGTCAGCTAAATGGCATAAATTATTATTCTCTCTATTTTTCCACTGTTTATATTCATAATTCATCATTCTTATAGGCCTATCATTGTTTAGTTGTTTACGAATGGCCAGTACGGTAACAATGTAACATCATCTACTTCCATGAAAAATGCTGCTTTTATGTAACATTGGTGGGCAGTAATGTTTGGTTGTCTACAAGTAAGCTGGCGAGAGAGGAAGCAAATCTCTATGGTGGATCATAATGAAGGCGGCATCTCTCTCTCTCTCTCTCTCTCTCCATCTCTTTCTCTCTCCCTCTCAGTGCTAGGGCCACACATCCATCTATCATGAATTGATATACAGAATCACACAGGTATTCCTTTAATACTTGTAGAGAATCAGTCCACTATTGCTCTTTCAATGGAATGGATCATCTTTCAGTGTGTTATGGAAGCATACAGACATTTATTTTTCTTTCAGAGCTAGGGATTATTTATAGGTCAACAAGCAGGCCTGGGCAGATACTAAACTGATTATAATCCAAGTTATGTAATGCGGCTATGTCTGCAATGGCTGGAACTATGGCATGCTTGCTAAGGACACCGCTTTGAAGGGTCAGGCAGTGTGTGTTTTAGCTGAAGTGAGTGTGTGTGTGTGTGTGTGTGTGTGTGTGTGTGTGTGTGTGCATGTGTGTGCATTTTTGTGTGTGTGTGTGTGTGTGTGTGTGTGTGAGTGTGTGTGTGTGTGTGTGTGTGTGTGCACGTGCGTGTGTGTCTATGTGTGTCTGTGTGCACGATTACAATCTTAATGAAATTAATGAAAAGTCCCATGTCTTCAGGCTCTAACATATTTCAATGAAATATTTTTACAATAAAGTTGTGATGTACAGGACATTTAATAATGTACGGCATGTGACCATCCATTTGTGCTGAATATAACATCTCTGCTGTGTGTCTCAGTATTTTCTATTGGTGTTCATATGATGTATTGTAATATATGATGCAGAATGTGGTTGAAATAAGATGCCTTACATGTGATTGATTTATTATGTGTTGGCTTGAAATCAATAGGCTGCTGTATATGTGAATGAATTTATGTTGTGGATTTATGTTTTGTTTTTCAGTGTTGGATGTGCTGCACTCTGTAGATTAGATCTACTAGTACCAGCTTCCTATGCTTCCTGTGTGCCTGGTCTATGTACGAAGGATGTGTTTTTCTGTGTGTGTGTGTGTGTGTGTGTGTGTGTATGTGTGTGTGTGTGTGTGTGTGTGTGTGTGTGTGTGTGTGTGTGTGTGATGGATTAATATTGTATGATTCAGGGCTCTCTTCATCTTTAGATGGGTTTTTGTGTGTTTGTGTGTGTGTGTGTGTGTGTGTGTGTGTAGAGGAGGTTGGGGGGGGGGGTTGTTCAAGGCCCTCATTGGCTGAAATATTTTTCACTGGTGACTAGAAAACGTGATCCAGCCTGCAGAGGCACTGCAGCGGAGACTGCAGAGAGAGAGAGAGAGCTAGAGCGAGAGAGAGAGAGAGAGAGAGAGGGGGGGCGGAGAAAGAGCATGAAATAGAAATTAAAAGAGAGAGAGAGAGAGAGCGAGAGAGAGAGAGAGAGAGAGAGAGAGAGAGAGAGAGAGAGAGAGAGAGAGAGAGAGAGAGAGCGTGCAGCAGAGAAAGCCACACACATACGGAGAGAGACAGAAACAGCGAGCCAGGGTGTGTGTGTGTGTGTGTGGGGGGGGGGGGTCTGCGCACGTGAGCCTGCGCGCGCTTCAGTGTGTGTGCACAGAGGCGCATTGACAGGAGCGAAGACGGAGGAGGAGAGAGGGAGCAACAGTAACGAACGGCAGCGGACAGAGAGAGAGAGAGAGAGAGCAGGAGCAGGACAGCACTGAGAAGAGAATAACACCGGAAAGAGAGGAGGAAGAAAAGAAAGAGGGGAACAGCAGTGAATACCTGAAGACCTGAGGCTCTCAGACCAAAAAGAAAGAGAAAGAAAGGGATAGACCGAGGCAGTGGAGGAGGAAGCGGAGAGGTAGACACAGAGAGGCAACGGCAGAGCATAGGTTATTACACAACACAACCTGACTGGCTGATGGACTGAGAGAGAGAGGCAGATAGAGGGAGAGAGAGAGAGGGAGAGAGATAGAGAGCAGGAGGGATGGAGAGAGAGCCCCTGGCGACAGCAGCTTCGCCACACCACGGAGGACAGGAAGAGAGGGAGGGAGTGTGAAGGACGAAGGGAACAGACAGAGGAGAGGAAGAAGAGGAGGACTCGGCCAGCCTCTGTTCTCCATCACTGTGGCTGAAGGAGTGACGCATCCACCCTCTGTCAACCTCATCCTCCATCTTATCCTTCTTCCACCTTTCCTTCCCTCCCTCCACACCCCTACCATTCATCCTCCGCTGTGAGACTCACGGGCAGGAATGGTCACCTTCTCTCCCACCGCTCCCCTCCTCCTCCTCAGTGTTATGGCAAAACATCCTCCTCTCTGCTCTCAGATACGATGTGGCGGAGTGGCCATGTTATCAGCGTCAGACACACAGGAGAGCGCTGCACTCTAGACTCAAGACTGTTGTCACCCCAGAAAATAGGACAGTCTATCTTCATACCCAAAACCACCACCACCAACAACAACAACAACAACAACAATAACAACAACCACAACAACACAACAGCAAGACCCCTTTACAGCAAAATGGTACAAGAACAACAAGAAGGTCTCTAAGGAAAGGACGGACCAAGAACACACATGCACACACAGGTACCCAGGTGAGGAAAGAACATGCATCAATATGTGAGTCAATGTGAAGAAGCTATATTTGATTCTGTGTGGTGTTTGTTTCATTGTGCATGTTTGTGTGTATATGTAGATCTCCATGTTCATCCATGTGTGTTTTGTGTCTGTGTGTGTTTTCTCTGGATGTTTATGTGTGTGTGTGTGTGTGTGTGTGTGTGCCTGTGCGTGTGTGTGTGTGTGTGTGTGTGTGTGTGTGTGTGTGTGTGTGTATGTTCTATGTATTTGTTGCATTTCACGCTGCGGTTGAGTCTTCTTGCATCATAAACAACCATTCTGAGGACACACACCCGCACACACTCTTGCAGGCAGAAACACACAGACACAGTCACAGACACAGTCACAGACACAGACACACACACACACACACACACACACACACACACACACACACACACACACACACACACACACACACACACACACAGAGACAAGGATCAGATACAGTAAACAGATTTCATCGATGTGTTGACTGCTGCTGTGTAAAGGGTATCTTAAGGGTATCTTTAGGCTATCATATCTCCAGAGGTTATGACATATGACTGATCTCCCCAGAGTGAGAGCGAGAGTGATGGGGGGGGGGGGGGGGCAGGGGGGGGTGGCGGGGGACCAAGGCTAGAACTGCCTGTTCTGTTGCTGTCAGCAGCACTGAGGGATCTCCATATTGACCATGCACTGGCGCTGCAGTCAAAGCGCTGCGTATGCCATGCTGCGATTGCATAACTGCTGCTGCTGCTGGCGCACCCCTCCCACATGCCGCGCTAAACCTGCTCATTCTGACTGAGCCAGAGATCCAGGCTAGGCTACCCAAATACAGGCTAGGCTACCCAAATACAGGCTAGGCTACCCAGATCCAGGCTAGGCTACCCAAATACAGGCTAGGCTACCCAGATCCAGGCTAGGCTACTCAGATACAGGCTAGGCTACCCAGATACAGGCTAGGCTACCCAGATGCAAGCCAGGCTACCCAGATATAGCCAGAGATCCAGGCTAGGCTACTCAGATCCAGGCTAGGCTACCAAGATACAGGCTAGGCTACTCAGATACAGACTAGGCTACCCAGATACAGGCTAGACTACCCAGATACAGCCAGAGATCCAAGCTAGGATACCCATATACAGATCAGACTACCTCTGAGAGTCAGAGATCCAGGCTTGGCTACCCAGATACAGATCAGACTGCCTTTCTGAGTCAGAGAACCAGGCTAGGCTACCCAGATACAGATCAGACTGCCTTTCTGAGTCAGAGAACCAGGCTAGGCTACCCAGATACAGATCAGACTGCCTCTCAGAGCCAGAAATCCAGGCTAGGCTACCCAGATCAGACTGCCTCTCAGAGCCAGAAATCCAGGCTAGGCTCCCCAGATCAGACTGCCCTCTCAAAGCCAGATCCAGGCTTGGCTACCCAGATCAGACTGCTCTCTCAGAGACAGATCTAGGCTTGGCTACCCAGATCAGACTGCCCTCTCAGAGCCCATACAGAGCCTATACAACTGCCTGCTCTCCTCTCCTACAGTACATCCATACCCAACATCAATCCATCCATCCACACCACAGCGACAGTACTGCACTGTACTGTACACTGTCTGCATCTCCCAACAGACAGAGCCTCCGCAAAACACCCAATCAATTCAATTCAATCAATCGAGCCACTTGAGATATTGACTGGCTGGACGTGGCTTGACGCTTCCTCCTCATAAATGTTTCATGAGGCTGTGTCAAGAGGGGCCACCATTGTTATTCCTGTTCTTTTTGCTGCCTGTGTCGAGCTCTGTGCTCTGCCATGTTGCTGAGAGAACAAAGAGTGCTTGGCTGTAATGAATTGCAGGGAAAATGGCTGACGTCTGCTGTGAATGACAGGAGTTGAATTATTAAAAACAACTCCCCCTCACATCTATTCACACAAAGACTTTTTCATTCAAAAACAAAGCATAATGAGACGGGTAGCACACAACAGTATATGCGGGGGGAAACATGTCAACAGTACGGTTGAAAAAAATACATCCACACATCCTTTACTGTAAACATAACATGACCCCTACATGTAACTGGAAGGATTAAATCCTAATCTAAATTCAGGGAACAGATGGATTATTGTCATATGTATTACGACTTAACGTTGATTATAATAAAGTAAATACCATCACCACCACAGATGTTATATTTACCAACATTTAAAGGACAACCAATCTGTAACAAACAATAACACTTGTGGATTTTAATACAAATAACATCATTTTATATACTATCACTGTATCATGTAGCATACATGCACATTTCAAACTCATTTCAAACAACACCATTTGATTGACTTTGCAGTCTTTTGGAGCTTAGCAAATCCTGCAGAAAAGCAGCAGTGAGCCTACATGGATAAATCTGGGGATTTGTCCATAGCCAGCGCTAAGGTCATACTATTTATGTAATCATAATACATCCTAACCCCCACAGGCTGAGGCAGAGATGTGCTGATGGCTTTTATCAGCCAAAACCTGGATGGGAGCACCAATCTGAACATAGCCAGCATTCTCTGCATACTGCTGGCGGTGTGTGGTATAGGGGTGGCAGGCACCAGTCATTCTGCCCTGGCTCCACTTGGGTGAGATGGAGCTGGAGATACAGAGGGAGAGATAGAGGCAGAGACAGATAAACAGACAGACAGACAGACAGACAGACAGACAGGCAGGCAGGCAGGCAGGCAGACAGACAGACAGACAGACAGACAGACAGACAGACAGACAGACAGACAGGCAGACAGAGGGCTGATAGGGTTTCTGACTCACTCAGAACACCCTGCCCTTCTCATGATCTCTGCTCTTCCTGCCCAGGTGGAATGCTTCCAGGACTGAATGTGAGGGAGAGAGCTGGACAGAGCAGTCTGGGTGTGTGTGTGTGTGTGTGTGTGTGTGTGTGTGAGGGAGGAGGAACGAGGGAGTGGAAGAGGGCAGGAATGTTCACAGTGGTTTCAGGTCATGTGTGTTTTGGTGTTTTTTTGACATGAATACCTACAATGAGCAAGTAGAGGATGAACATATACCTCGACGTTCTGGGTTATTATGATTGCTACATGTAGATGTGTATGCATGTTTGTTTGCCTGTGCAGTGTATGTGTGTGTGCTGGAATATAACGAGTGGTGTGTGTGTGTGTGTGTGTGTGTGTGTGTGTGAAGAGGGAGTGCAGTATGAGGATGAGAATGCCCTGTGTGCTGTGCATGTTGGTATGTATGAAGGAATGTGTGTGCGTGTTGTGTGTGTGTGTTGACAAGGAGGAATTTGCCTTTCTATTTGATTTCTACAGAGGAATTCGCTTTTCTCAGTTCTGTCACGCCATCTCCATTTCTCTCCCTTCCCCCCCCCCCTGTTTGTTTGTTTGTGCTGACTGGGTCAAATGTGCACATGATTTCATTAGCGTAATTCCTAGGGAGAGTGAATTCAGAGTCTGAACACAAAACTCCTGGTCCTGGCTGATGTGATGAACAGTCCTCTCAGGCAACCACAGCTTTAGTGCCCTCTCTGTTCTAACGCTGTGTATGGCTGGTGCTGAGATGAGCCTCTTACATAACTGAAGAGGCCCGTCTATCTACAGGCTGCGGCTGCGCCACCATCAGCCCTCAGCAGGCAGCCTCCTTCATCATCCTCCGTTTTTTATAAATCACTGTCACCAAATTGGATGTTAATTTTAGATGATTAGTTTCTGAGGCTGGAAAGCTCATTGGGTAGCCTGATTGCTGCTCTGTTTCAGTATAAGACAGCTCTGTTGTCACTGACTGACACATGATTAGATACGTGAGGTGTCCAGCATGTGTGTGTCTGTGTGTGTGTGTGTCTGTGTGTGTGTGTGTGTGTGTGTGTGTGTGTATGTTTGGGTGAGTCCATGAATGGATGCTCAAGAATAAACCAAAGATATTGACCCGAGCTCATTGTGTTTCATGAAAGGCGGATGAGAACAATTCATTTGTTTGACACAGACACATAGTCACACAGTAGCCTTGCGGATGCAATAGGTTGAATTTGCGTCAGAGCTTACACTTCCGCTCTGAGTGAGTGAGTGTGTATGTGGGTGTGTGGATGTGTGTGAAAGAGGGAGAGAGGGCGAGAGAGTGGTTATTTTGGGAGAAGCGTTGCGGCACTGCGGTGCCGGAGGGACGCATTGAGAGCGATTGTGACTGACACAGGCTAACGGCCCTGTCGTTCACTGACTGGGAGCAGAGAGGCAGGCAGGCAGGCAGGCAGGCAGGCAGGCAGGCAGGCAGGCAGGCAGGCAGGCAGGCAGGCAGGCAGGCAGGCAGAGCAGGCAGCCAGGCAGGCAGACAGTCAGGCAGGCAGGCAGGCAGGCAGGCAGACAGCAGAGCCAATATGGAGGATTTTTAATGCCTGCTCAACATGAGGATGCTTGCCGTTGAGGATGCTGGTGATGTTTAAAGTGGTTGTTTGAAGTGTTTGTGTGTGTGTGTGTGTGTGTGTGTGTGTGTGTGTGTGTGTGTGTGTGTGTGTGTGTGTGTGCATGTGTGCGTGTGTGCGTGTGTGCGTGTGTGTGTGTTGGGGTTGGGGGTGGGGATTAGAACACTATCTCCTGTGAGGTACAGCTCTCTTATTCCGTGTGAATCTTCAGTGAAAGGGTTGGGGGCAGGAAACCACTGTGAAAGTGCACAGATAAAGAGACCATAAATAGAAACCAGGACTCCCTCTCCCTGTCTCTCTCTCTCTCTCTCTCTCTCTTTCTCTCTTTCTTTCTCGGCATGTAGGTCACCTCCCTCACTCTTTTTCTCCCCATGTCTGTTGAGAGCCTTGAGAGAGTGGAAGAGAAAAGATGTGTCATTTTTCCTTCACTGATTTTTTACCATATTGTGTTGGCGTGGACAGAAGCACTCTCATACATACGTACACTCATACAGCACACCCCCACAGTGTACAGACCGCACACGCGCACGCACGCACGCACGCACGCACGCACGCACGCACGCACGCACGCACGCACGCACACACACACACATAGCTGCTGACGGTTGTAATCATCTGTTTTCGAACCAAAATCAGGTCGTTTTCATGCACCATAGGACGGTAATGGAGGCTGACAGGATGCTAGCGGCATGAAGACAGTGGGACCACGCTGTCTCAGCAGCCTCATAACCACCTCTGTAGACAGCCAGCCACAGTATGGTTGGAGAATAGATTATAGTGACTTCAAAGGAGAGGAGAGGACTATTCTCTCTATTTTCCCAAGTATGGTATTGTGGTTTTGTTTTGAACTAGACATTGCGTCAGCATCCATGTGTCCACATCTCTTGTATGACTGCGTAGTCATGTGAGTAAGCAGGATGTGTTTGTGAGTGCAGGTTCATGCGTTGTTTACAATAATGTGGTGCTTCAACCAACCCTCTCCTCTCTGCTCTCCTCTGCATACTCAGGTAGCTGAGCCGGACGGATTGTGAGGACAGAAGTCACACCACCTGCCTGAGGTCACAGTTATGAATCTGAGCCCCTGAGGGATGGTGACAAGGACAAGGCCATCCTTCAGAGCTGTTCGCGGTTGGCTAGTCTTCTGGCTGAAGTGGGAGGAAGACTCAGTTTGAAAGAAGTCTCAAGCACCTCTTCACTCCCTTCTTTGAAGAATTCAGGAGCAGTGAGTTTGGATCAGGGGAGTCGTTCCAAGAGCTTTCCATTACCCCCTGGAACATTCTGGAACACCTCCTAAAAAAGACCTCTTTCTTATCAGAGGACAGCCAAGAGCCCCAGGGGTCAAGCCTTGTTATATTGGAGAAAGAGCAGAGAGACTGCAGGTTGTCCTCTCTCTCTCTCTCTCTCTCTCACACACACACACACACACACACACACACACACACACACACACACACACACACACACACACACACACACACACACACACACACATACACACACACAAACACAAGGGTGGACCACAAGGCCGTTGGCTAGAAACAGGAAGGAAAAGCTGGTTTCAACAGTCACCTAAAAAAAAGGTGTTGCGTTAGTTTCCCCTGGCAAGCCCAGGACCTATTGTGAGACTGTACAGCCTTTTCACTGAACTGCACTGAATAGCCTGAGAACTTGAGCACTCTATTTAGTGAACATAGACATCGTCTAATCTCTGTTTTGTATGTGTATACAGGTATGTGAGCATCTATGTACATACAGTATAAGATTATTTATTGGTGTTATCACTGAGAACATATCTTTGTGCTGAAGTATTAAGTCCTGTCTGGTCTGTCGTTCTGCTGTAATTGTGTATGAATATACATATCTACACATAGTTTGTATCCCTTTACATAAGAGACGGCACTGACAGTGACCAGTGACAGTGATCTGTGTTTGTCAGTAAAAACTACAAATAACTTGTTTTTTATGGTAACTGGAGTAACTATTGCACTAAGCTGGACTGTTATTCCTCTATTCTACATCATCAGTAGTGCTATCAGAGGACAGAGTTTACTTCTTAAAGGAAAGCCTGATTGACTGCTACAGGTTCTGGTGCTCTGGCTGTGGTCCTCTGTCCGTCTGTCCCGCACAAAGACTCAGGGTGACAGAACCACAGACAGGGGAGGGCCTTTGAGGGAAACATGGACAGAACCATCCGTCCCCACGTCCCCTCCAATGGCTGACTTTGAGACCCCCAGACCACTGCAGAGCCCACCGTAACACCCAGGCCCAGGTGGGGGTGACCACTGCTGACTCCAGCCTCAGTCCTTCTCTCCAACACAGACACACAGACACACAAACGAGCGAATGTCCTGCCTCAGGCGCCAGCCTGTGACCATCCCCATGGACACCGTCAAGATCATCCAGTCTGAGAAGTTCCCCCAGGAGTGCCCTGTGCCCGTCACCCAGCCGCGATATGCCCCTCCCCCGCGGGTGGCGTGGGACGGCGGGGGAGAGAGCGAGATCATCGTCAACCAGGCCTGCAGCGACCTGGCCCTGGAGCTGACAGGAACGGCCATTGTCTCTCCCATGGCGTCCCCCCCGGCCCCCGTGGCCCGCAGGGAGCACGGCTTCATGGCCCAGCGCAAGGCCAGCACGGCCGAAATCTGCTACCACCAGTTCCACTACAAGATGGAGGACGTCATCGTCAACCAGTACGTGCTGCGCTCGTCCTCCACCTCCTCCTCCACCTCCTCATCCTCCTCGGGGCCCGTGATGCCCTGCGAGCCCCTAGACTGCCCCACCTGCGGCCACACCTACAACTTTGCAGGCAAGCGTCCACGCATCCTCTCCTGCCTGCACTCGGTGTGCGAGGAATGCTTGCAGATCCTCTACGAGTCCTGCCCCAAGTACAAGTTCATCTCTTGCCCCACGTGCAGGCGTGAGACGGTGCTGTTCACCGACTACGGGCTGGCGGCTCTCGCCATCAACACCAGCATCCTGAGCAGGCTGCCCTCTGACCCCAACGGCCCCGTGCAGTGGGGCGGAGAAGCCGACCGGAGCTGCTACCAGACGGTGCGCCAGTACTGCCAGTCAGCCTGCACCTGCCAGATCGCCAACCCCCTGGCCTCATGTGGCATCATGTAGGCAGGAGCCATACTGGCATGACTCAGCCCTGGCCCCACCCCTCCCCTTTGAACCTTGAACTCTTTAATCTCCTGACCCCCCTCTCCCCATCTCTCACGTACATACAACTCCACACAGATGTATCTATATATTTAATAGCACAGGTGGAAGCTGTCTGAGTCAAATGGACATTGTGAAGGACACTTGCAGTTGCAGACGCAGACAGGAAGAAATAGCAAATAAATGTATTTTATGTATGGACTGAATCCTATTCTATTCACCCTCTCTTGTTCGGATGTGTTTGTCATTGACATCTCTTTACATGGGAATGCCTGGGGAGGCCCATCCCTCAACCTAGGTGAATAACGAATAAACAAATGATAAAACCAACCCTGTTTGGTCTGAACTCACTATATATAGATGTGTAGTCATTTTGAGGAAACGAGTTCAGTTTAAATTTGGAAAAAATCTCAAATTCATGTCCTCTCTATATTTCAACACTGTGGGGATCAAACAGGACCAACATTATGATCCATATCCATTCAGGAAGTAGACATCTATATGATGATTGCATTCATGAATGTCCGTTTCCAATATGGAGGCAGGTGCAGCAGGGCAGAACATCTGAACAAACAATTTCTCTCATTATAGAGGGCAGCATATTTCCTATTTTTGATACAAAGTATTTTGGTCTTCTGGAGAGAAAGGGGAGAACATTCTACATCTGACTGTGTAGATGAAAACACAGAGACATGGACAAGGGGTGAGGTATGCATTAAACTGGCTTTAATGAATAAGGAAGGAATCACGGTAAGAATATAGCTAGCTATATATTTGATGGGCACCAAATAAACAGCAATTGTCAGTAATAGCAATGTGCATGAGTAACAATATATATAATATACAATATATAATAAACTATAGGTTATAAATAAGTAGCAGACAATAATATTGAAAATGTAGGAGACAATAAATAAACATGTCAAAAGGACTGAATAGATAATTCACAGCAGTGCTGCGTTGACTGAGTAGTGTCAACAGTTTTGTGAGGAAGTGCTTTCTGTTTCCGAGAAGCTGATGTCCTGGGCTCTTGAATCTAGAACACTGATCCTATCATTCTGGAACTGTTCTTCTCTTGAACAGCTGTCCCAACCAGTACCCGCTGGTCTCCTTCCAGGATGAATGCATTTGTTGGCTTTATGGTAAGAAAACAAAATAAGAATATTTAAAGATAATACGGGCAGGGTATATTTAAATACTTGTATATACTGTATTAACGAATCTGTGTGTCACGAGAGGCCATTTTGGATGGCTGTGAGGGAACAACAGATGCACAGGCTAAATATGTGCTCTCCACTTCGCCTCCCAACACACTGTGCATTATCTATGGAACAGTGCATCCATCCAATCTGGCTGCCATGTTGAACCAGCCATGGACATTTCATATCAGTATCATGCATACATGATGATCCACAGACTTTCCTCTAGGGGTCAGTGTTCTCCATGTCTCACCTGTTTTTCTCTGAATCTGACTGATGTGTGGCCTCCTGCCTCTTCAAACTTCCAATCTTCAACTTCCAGGCCTTGTTTCTACTCCTCTGCTCCTTCTTTAGCTGCTGGAAAAACAAATACAAAAGATAATGCATTTCATATAACAGATACAACAACAGCTGCATATACTGTACTCACACAGGGACAGTATACCACCAAGTTGTACACACACAAGCATACACTTACTATTGTAAGTTACAATAATACTATTGTAGGTTTCTAAGAATGCCTATAGAGTAGGCTGCATAATGTGTCCGTACGTGTGTGAATAAGTGTGTTTAGTTTACATAATTTTACCTCATTTTCGTTGTCCTCAATCGGTTCAAGCAAATTCTCTGTCTTCACCTTTCCTAAAAGACAACGGATGATCCTCAGCTTCAACATGAACAGTCTCAGACTGACAAATGTTAACAATCCAATGGTGATATTTTCATTAGAAATGTAAGATGTGACTGACTACAGTCTTAAGTTTCAAGTTTATTTAGTTTTAAAAAGTGCATTTTCACCAAGATCTCAAAACTAACTATACATCACATGAAAAAACAATCACTATAGCTGAGATTACTCACTTAGATGTCCCTTCAAGACTTGTGTGTCTGATGCTGACCTTCGTCGAAAATCAGGGAAAACAACGACACCGTTCTTATGAGACATTTGGCAGGATAGGTCCTTGTGACCTTTGGCTTCCAGTCTTTGATTGGCAGAGGGAACGCTCTTCTCAGCAGCCTTGCAGTCACCCTGGTTGAATACTGCAGTCTAGATGGAGGCCGAATGTCGGTTAATGACCCAGTGAATACTGACTGTGTCAATGCTCTCACCTAATCAACTCAATGATTGGCTTATATACACATCACATGACCCTCAGATGTCAGATACTCTCGTCATTACCTGGCTCTCCAGTTTGGCCCGCTGCTCCCGGAGCGCCTCCATCTCCACCTGTAACCCCCGGTTACAAATCTGTAGCCTGGCAATCTCCTCCAGAATCCGACACACATGCTCCAGGTACCCCAGCCCAAGGCCAAGCCCCTCCCCCTGTCCCTCCACCTCCCCCTCCCCCTCCCCCTCCTTCCTAACCTGCACAGAGAATAGAACACACATTGAGAGTTACACAGGGCATGCACATACGGTGAATACATACAATAAATGCATAAAATACATCGCAGAAATATACTGTATGACTGTTTTGTCTTACAGCTGCAGACTACAGTGCATTCAGAAAGTATTCATACCCCTTCCCTTTTTCCACATTTTGTTATGTTACAGCCTTATTCTAAAATGGATTAAATTCATTTTTTCACCCTCATCAATCTACACACAATAGCTCATAAAGACAAAGCAAAAACAGGTTTTTAGAAATGTTTACTAATTTATTAAAAATGAAATCACATTTACATAAGTATTCAAACCCTTTACTCAGTACTTTGTTGAAGCACCTTTGGCAGCGATTACAGCCTCAAGTCTTCTTGGATATGACGCTACAAGCTTTGCACACCTGTATTTGGGGAGTTTCTCCCA
Organism: Argentina silus; assembly: GCF_951799395.1. Taxonomy (NCBI): domain Eukaryota; kingdom Metazoa; phylum Chordata; class Actinopteri; order Argentiniformes; family Argentinidae; genus Argentina; species Argentina silus. The sequence goes on from NC_139659.1 coordinate 10,987,554, forward strand.
TTCTTCTTTGCAGATCTTCTCAAGCTCTGTCAGGTTGGATGTGGAGTGTCAGTGCACAGCTATTTTCTGGGTTCAAGTCTGGGCTCTGGCTGGGCCACTCAAGGACATTCAGAGGCTTGTCCCGAAGCCACTCCTGTGCTGTCTTGGCCACTCTACCATAAAGGCCTGATTGGTGGAGCGCTGCAGAGACAGTTGTCTTTCTGGAAGGTTCTCCCATCTCCACAGAGGAACTCTGGAGCTCTGTCAGAGTGACCATTTGGTTCTTGGTCACCTCCCTGATGATGGCCCTTCTCCCCCTATTGCTCAGTTTGGCCGGGCGGCTAGCTCTAGGAAGAGTCTTGGTGGTTCCAAATTTCTTCCATTTAAGAATGATGGAGGCTACTGTGTTCTTGGGGACCTTCAATACTGCAGAAATTTGTTTGTACCCTTCCCCAGATCTGTGCCTCGACACAATCCTGTCTACGGGCAATTCCTTCGACCTCATGGTCTGGTTTTTGCTCTGACATGCACTGTCATATGTGGGACCTTATATAGATGGGTGTGTGGCGTTACAAATCATGTCCAATCAATTGAATTTACCACAGGTGGACTCCAATCAAGTCATAGAAACATCTCAAGGATGATCAATGGAAACAGGATGCACCTGAGCTCAATTTCGAGTGTCATAGCAAAGGGTCTGAATACTTATGTAAATATTATTTTTTATTTTTTTATTTTTAATAAATTAGCAAACATTTCTAAAAACCTGTTTTTGCTTTGTCATTATGGGGTATTGTGTGTAGATTGATGAGGAAAAAATAAGGCTGTAACATAACAAAATGCGGAAAAAGTGAAGGGGTCTGAATACTTTCCGAATGCACCGTATGTGTTGAAAAAAGCGAATAGTATAGAATAAAGGCAGTGAATCTGATCATTCAATTGCTGAACCTCTAAAGCTGAGATTATATTTTTCCCCCCGAAGAGAGCTAGCATAATGAGTTGGCCTTTAAATGGCCTTTGTCTGACAGATCTACAACACAGAAGCGTGTCTCTAACTCCTGGGGGTAGCAAAGACAGACACACACAGTGACCAAATCAAAACTCGTCTTAATGAAATAGTTACAGAGTTACTGCTGGGCCAAACATGAAGCACAAACAAACATCTCTCTGCTTCATTACACCAAGCATTGTCAACACTCAACGTGACCTCTGGATAACATCAAGGGAGGAATGTTTGGTGCAGAGGAGTGACAAATTACAGTATACTGTATAATGATTACTGTAGATATGATTTCAGCCAAAATAAAGAAATAGAGGATTCTTTTCCTCTAAGGACTGCCCCTCACTTTGCCATCTGACGCAGAAGCCTATCTGTCTGAGTCTTATCAAGAACACAGCAGAATGCTCAACACCCACACACTCCATCTGCCCATCAGCACTCAGCTGGCTCCATTCCACGCATGCCTGTGGGTGACTGCTCACCTGGACAGACTGGTTTACAGTCTCCGACAGGACTCTGGGTGCTATCCAGGGTATGCTATTACAGTAGACATGTGGTCATTAAATGTGTTCATTACTCTGACTTTCCTTCAGTAAAATAAATTGTCATAAAACATAATGATGTCTGGGATTCTATTGTTGCATTAAATGTAAGTATTTTCAATAAACTTAGATAGATTTTTTTAAATGAATTTTAATATCCTATGGTTTACTTTTTATGTACAGCCCTCATTTTTGTGATGAAGATGAGAAAAAAAATCATCTTGCTGATTGAAAAAAATTATTGGCACCCTGATTGTCACCCTGTCTCTACATTGCTTCAAAACAATCTGAGTATCATAACATTGAGATGAACCTACAGTACATTAACACATACAGTATACTGTAACAGACGCTTACCTCTGTGTGTGTCTGAGCAGGCAGGTTATTCCTGTGATGTTGGGACAAGTCTCTTCTGTGCAGTTGTGAGTCCTGTTGAGTCAATACGGATGAGCTGACTGTACTCATCAAACTCCTTGACCTGTGGGCTGCTCCGTGGGTATGGGTTTCTGTGTGCTGCTGTGTGGTCAAGGTCGCCGTGTAACACCGTTGTCTGGGTACAAAGTGTTGGTTTCCAGGGTACTGCGGTGTCTTCCCCAGACTCCTTCGGTCTGTCCTGCGCAGTGCCTGTTCTACTTTGAGGTGGACCTCCGTGGCAAGCTCCTGCCGAGGTCTCAGAGACCTGTCGCAGAAGGACAGGGATGAAGATAAGAAGGAGGATGGCAGGACAGGAGAGTATGGAGGGGAGAAAGAGGGGAGTCCATCCTCTCCTATGACTGTTGCCATCTCCACTCCAGAATCCTCTGACTCCGACCGCATAGGCATCCCTGTGTCAGGTTTAGATTGCAGTGTTGTCCCTGAAAACATGATGGAGTCTCCAGAGGTGCTGTCTGGCCTTCGGCCCTCCAAACCCACCTCTGACTGTAGATCTAAGATGGGCCCCCCCTCAGTCACCCAAGTCTCCAGAAGATCGCCAAAGCTCCTGTACAAATTCATCTCCGAACCTCAAACCTTCCACTACTACTCTCTCGTCCTCTATGTGGAGAAGACTGAAGTCACTTGTTCAGACAACCACACTATGACTAACTGAGTTGCGCTTGTGATGTAGAATTGAAAACATCCCTTACGTTCCACCTACATTCTTATACCACACCTCTCCATCAATCATCAGGTCACGGTGTCGTGGTCTTGTTTGTAGAGAACAGCTCTTTCCTGTCACTGTGCTCTGTAAGGAATGACTCACCTTGCGCGCCTGAGCCCCCCCGCCCCCCCCAGCCCAACACTCCAACAAACACCATAAAACTCAGGTATGTGATGGGCAAGCCATGACACGGAAAAAAATGACTACCCCATGTGTCAACAGAAACTGCACTGTGTGATTTCTCAGCTTAGCTTACAGTATGATGAAACTATTGCTTCTCTGAAAAATAACGAGACATTTCTTGGAGAGCAATAATTCCTCACTGTATGTGATAAACTGACACAATAATGTTAAAATGGATAATGAAGATAATACATTAGAATTACATTAATGTGTGTGAGTACTGTATATAGGGTAGCCAATGAGTAGGTCCCAAAGCAAGATACAGTTATAGAATGTGTAAAAAGGCATGCCTGTCTGGTGATAGGATCTACATTCCAGTTCCCAAGTGAATAGTGAATGTAAAGTATATCTCACGAGGTTAAAGTTGCAAAGCAAACTTCAAAGCAGACACTATGTTGTTCACACTCAAAAATCAAAGGTTGTCACTTCGCCTGCACTCATTTGGAGTTTGTACATAGTGTACACACCTTCATTATATGCTGTCGTTCACTAATGTTGGGACAGGACACTTTTAAGTTAAACCAGTTCATAAGCAGGTACTGAACAGGCTCTTTATTACAGTAGGACTCCTTCATCATAGGCTGTCATTCACTTGTGGAACATGACACTTTTAAGTTAAACCAGGTAATAAGCAGATACAGGCTGCCACTTTAACTTGGACAGACACTTATGTCACAAGCAGCATTTGTTTTTAATGACCTCAGTGTACAGGTAAACGTAAAATACTGTACAATCCAGTGAGTCTGAAATTACAATGAAGAAAATGACCAGACTAAAAACTCCAAAACGTTTGAGGTGAGTTAACATTATAGGAATACATGCGATCACAGTCATTGTTTCCCAAAGGCCCATTTCTTAATATTACATTCGAGGAAGAATTAAAGCAATGCTGCTAACTATCACCAGGTGTCACTATAGGCTGACACCGTTATTTAATGAACAATGTACAGGTCTATCCCGCATATAGGTCTATACTGTAGGTACAACCAATATTGACACATATCTGTTGTTTATGTATTGTTTATTGTATGAATAGTGTTTCTAGTCCTTTATTCATTTGCACACAGGAAACATATGATGTGGTAATAGAAATAGTACAAAAACACATGTGCAGAGGAGATAAAAACACACAAACAAAGACAACATTACTTATTGAATATGTTTTCAAAACCATGATGAAAGGTTCGATTCAATTTACTACATTATTTGCATGTTCTGATATCAGTTTGATCACAAGGAGAGTGAATGCGTTATGGCAGTACTCTTTCAGACAAACTTCACACCGAGCTGTCAGTCAACTGTGCTTATGGACAAAGTTCTTTACAGGGATTGGTTCGGGGCAAAAGTCAATAAATGACCAGTTTACCTCACAATGCTTACAGTGACGGAACAATGTATCCATGACACTGACGGAATAATGGATCCTTGAACTGGTCTAGACGCAGACATATTTCTGCGCTCAGTCCACTCTGCCCCTGACTAGCAACCACCAGCAAACAGAACTTCAATAACCAGATCTCGTGTCCCGTGTTCTAGGGTAACTAGTTGGTCGGTCAATATGGAGGAATTCCCCCCTAAATTCAGCAAAGTTCTGGTGACACCTGATCCGCAATACATACCGGGGTAGGTAATTCGCATTTATGATGGTTTGAGCTCTTTGTTCAATTCTAGAAAATAAGTTAATTACATTATACACCATATAGAATATGATAAGAGCATTTATTTATGTCAAAGCTCGTACGCAAAATGCGTATGTGCACGCCTCGCTCGTGCGTAATTCGACTTTTTAAATTATTGCGCACACTTTGGTGTTACTTTCTACACCCCTCTTATCTTTCAACATTTTTACTATTTACAAAACTATTTTACACTAAGTACACGAAAATGCCGTGTGCAAGAGCAAGTCAGTCAATGCGCCGCGAACCCACACGTCATCACCCATGGCAACCGTCCTCAGGAAAAGAACAACTCAAAACTATAGAGCGTTCGTCTATGTATACTTCATGTACAATTTGTGGTATTTTCAACAGTAGTGTTTCATCAGTTAGAAATTTCAGTGACATTACTGTCTCAAACTCATCACAGTCATAACCCTCTCTCTCTCTTTTGTCCTCAGGTATGCAGGTTACTGCCCTCAGCTGAAGTACCACCTGGGGAAGACCTATGGCCAGCTGACAGCCAAGCTCCTGCGCTCTCCTGAGGTGTCTCGGTCCCGTCGCCTGGTTCTCCATACAGGCCGCTTCCCCGCAACAGAGACAGACACAGGACCACGGGACGAGATCTGGAGGAGCCACCTTGGAGAACGCAGGAACCTGGAGAGGATGATACCAGGCTACACCGGTATATATGATGGTTCTACTGTTTTTAAACATCAAGCAAAAGGTCCTGTCTGTTTCCCTCCCATCTGTAGAGTGTATGTTGACAATTGTGTGTTTTACTGTGGTATCTTTCACAGGCTTTGTCCCCAAAAGCCAGAACTACTTCTCTCGTACCTATGCCGAGACGTGTCGTGAGGCGCTGTCTGAGTTTGACCGAGATCAGCATCGCAGGATTCGCCTGCAGTCAGCAGAACCACCACTTGCCAGCAACAACACCACCTCTGAGTTTACGGTATCCTGCTCTACCCCCCCAACTCTCTCTCTCTTTTTCTCTTTTTCTCTCTCTCTCTCTCACACACACACACACACACACACACACACACACACACACACACACACACACACACACACACACACACAGACACACACACACACACACACACACACACACACACACACACACACACACACACACACACACACACATACATGTCGACACAGCACCCCAGCACAGGGGTCATTCCTGTTTAATAATCCATGCTGGAGATCCTGTGTCAGTTCAGTGTAGAGTAACACTCGCTCCAAAAGCAGGCAAGTCCCAATCCTGGATTATAGCTCTCCAATCAGAGCATCCACAGATTTAGACCAATTAGGTCTCCCTAGATTCAGACCTATTATCTCCCTGATTGTGCAGGAGATGACAGCCCAATGCAATGCAACAGCACAGTTGTGCTATCATGGACTAGTAATTACTGTTAGGCAGTATTGAATCACTTGCACAATTTACATTTTTGATTAACTCCAGAATAGCCTTTGAAAGGCTTTATTAAGTCAGAGTAAAAGCTGGGATACCTTCTCCATCTTAACCATAGTGTTTGTGTGTCTGTGCATTCAGCCACGGAGAGTGACCACACCTCTGACGGCGATCTCCAAAGATCCCACCCCCTACAAGGCCCTGGACCCCTGGAAGCCCAAGGGCTCGCCATACTTCATGGAGGACACCAGTCCACACAAATACTTTATTTCAGGTACAGGATTTGAATAATCTATGCAAAAAAAAAAAAACAACGAAAATGTCACCAAGTACTTAGATAAGGGTCTGTAGAGTTTCTGAGATGTTTGAGAAGCTTTTCCATTGGGGCGTGTCCAGGTTTCACAGGATATGTGCCCAAGTCCCGTTTCCTGATTGGCACAGGCTACCCCATCACCACCAATAAGGCTCTAGTTCAGTTTGGCAAGCAGATGAAGGGTGACCCCACCTCCCTGCCCCTGCCAGGGGAGGAGTCGGGCACCCTGCCTCCCATCCCCACAGTCTACCCCTCCCACCGGGGCCTGCTGCCCTCATACACCGGCCATGTCCCAGGTCAGTCTTAAATACAGTGCCTCACACATGGCTCAGAACACACCACATCCACCATATTGATATATTAACAACTTAGAATAGGATTCCATTGCTTTAACGTAATAGATGCTCATAAGTCTTCACTTTCAATCTGCCCACAGGATACAAGTTCAGGTACGGACAGACCTTTGGGCAGCTTACCCACAATGCCCTGGGGCTCAGAGGCACTCAGAGGAAGATAGAGGCCCAGTAATGGAACAGTCTGCCAGTCAATGCGATGGCTCAATAAAAGACATAGAGTAGAGAAAGCATCATGGAGTTGTTCGTATGGTGATTCTAAAAACAACATTGATCTGATCAAGGACTTCTGAGATGCTGCATAGCCGTGTTAAAGCCTTATAAGGGCGGTCACGCCATAAGTCTGTTCCTGTGAGCAACCACAACCTCCATTAATCATAGGGTTCAATATATACTCACGGAACACTTTATTAGGAACACCTGTACACCTTCTCATGGTGGAGGTGGTGTAATGGTGCGGGGAATGTTTTCTTGGCACATTTGGGGCCCGTTAATACCAATCAATCATCGCTTGAATGCTATAGCCTATTTGAGTATTGTTGCTGACCATGTGCATCCCTTCATGGCCACAAGTTACCCATCTTCTAATGGCTGTTTCCAGCATGATAATGCATCATGTCACAAAGTCGTCTCAAACTGGTTTCATGAACATGACAATGAGTCCAGTGTTCTTCAATGGCCTTCCCGGTCGCCGGATCTGAATCCAATAGAACACCTTTGGGATGTGGCTTGAAAGTGCACATGAAAAATCTGCAGGAATTGACGCAATCATGTCATCATGGACAAGAATCTCAAAGGAATGTTTCCAACATCTTGTGGAATCAATGTCACGGAGAATTGAGGCTGTTTTGAGAGCAAAGGGAGACCCTGCCCAGTATTAGTACAGTGTTCCTAATAAAGTGTTTGGTGAGTGTAGTTATGCTGATGTTTCACATCACAGCCTAGCGGCTAGAAACAGTTGGTGTCTCTCTGGGGATGAGCAGTGAACAGCCACAGTATGTCCGATTGATTAGGCTTCTACTCTCTAATTGAATGGGAGCCATAATTTACATGAGGGATCAATAAGTTAATCTTTATTATCGCAGAGGTTGATTGTCACACGGCACGTACACTCAGGGGATGCATTCAGAGATTGCAGAGGAAGGATAGCAAAGTTGGGGAGGAGAGATGAGAGCGGTTATAATATACTTAATCACTTTTCATATTATTGCAGAGATTGTTGTAATTTAGTCATTCCTTCCACAAAATGCATGATATGAATTTAACCTTTTCCTCCTCTCTTCAGCTTAGTACTGGGCTGGCCTACTAAAATAGTGTCTATCTGAAACACAACATGATTGCTTTATATATTGTGCAAATGAACACACTCCAATGGGAGCTCTTACAGAAACGATTCCACAAACCTAGAATTGAATTACCTAACCTATTTACAAAACGCTACTTTTCCTCCATAAAAAAACACAATGCATTAGGATACAGTTAAGTACAACCACATACAGTACAGCAGTTCAT
>NC_139659.1:11000645-11010645 GCF_951799395.1 Argentina silus
GCTTGCTGTTCCTGTGGTTGATGTACTGGTCCAGCAGGGAGCCCAGCGGCTGGCCCTGGGGTTTACCTGAAGGAGGGAGCAGGATGAAGGGCTGGATGGGCAGGGAGGTGGGCCTCTGAGCCTTACTGTACCGCACCACTGGAGTGGCCCATGAACACACCCCTGAGAGAGAGAAAATAAACAGATATTGTCGTTATTCAATCATTCACACTTTTTCTCTACATGTCTCTTCTCTTTTACCATTTGGCGTTCACCTCTGAAAAGACAAGCATCTAACCCATTTTCTTACCCTCCGCCTCAGCTCCAGTCTCACAGTGCTCCTGGCCCAGTGACACAGGGTGGTGGGTGGACACACTGCTGCTTCCTTGGCTGGGGCTCAGGGGCCTGTGGGTTTGGCTGGTGCTCTGACCCAGAGATACTGCCTCTTGGATGAGGCACAGGTCCTGGGAGGTCTGGGAGGTGTGGGAGTGGCTGGAGCACTGGTGGCCGTCTGCATTCACCTTCTTACAGTGGGTCTTTTCAGTGAAAGAGGTAACATGTTGAGAGTCACAGCTCCCACAACGAGGACGGTCAAACCCAGAGCAGCTTGCCGCTAAGGAGGATATCTTCCTCTCTCTTCCCTGGTCTTCTTCCTGCTGGCCATGGAGAAACAAGATCATCTTTGAACATGCAAGCACTCTATCATGCAATTCTCTGTATCTGTCTTGGATCTGGGAAACCGGTTATCTGGAATTGATTGAACAATGAGCCTATATATACTGTATGTAGAGTATCAATATAAGTTACCTGCTTCCCCTTCTGGCCCTGCTTTTCTTGTGCCTTGAAGAGGAAGTACTCTGAGGGAGGGATGGAGGCGGGGCTGCCTCTGCTCTGTCCGTCTGAACAGCTGGTGACGCTGGACCAGGCGGGGCTGGGAGAGGACTGGGAGGACAGGTCACACGTCACCAGCTTGTAGTACTTCTGAGTGGGTCCTGTGGGCAGCCGGGCCTGGCTCTGGAGACAGGCGGTGAGGTCTGACACCTCCAGAGAGGACAAGCCCTGGGACTGGTATTCCAGGGGGTAGACGTTACAGTTAGAGTCCAGTGCCTGTGGTGACCAGCAGGGGGCAGAGGGCACCACACCCTGTGGAGAGGAGCCCATCCTGTCCTCCTCTTGACTGGATCCACCCTGAGGGCCCTGCTGAGCGAAGGGCTGCAGGTCTAGAAAGACAGGGCCCCCTGCTGGCTGGGAGGATTGCATTGCAGGGCCGCTGAGGTCATGAGCAGAGGCAGGGACAGCGTTGTTGCTTCTGTTGTAGATGGCGCAGAAGTTGACGAGGACACCGTCAGAGCTGTTGCAGGAGGAGTCGCTGACGTTCTCGAGGTGGCCATTAGAGAAGGACTCCGGAAAACATTTGGGTTGGCCATAGCTGAAGCAGCAGGCATCGCCACCACACCTGACCTCGTTATCTTCAACACCCCCCTCTTTTTCTCCACAGTCCATGGACACAGCGTCGGCTCTGTTGTCATGGAGATGCTGACATTCTAACCCTAGAAGGTCCAGCTGATTGGGTTGATTAGAGAGCCAATCCCTGTCCTCCTCTTGGCCCAACGTCCCCACCTCATCGCCCCCTGCTCTTCCCAGGGTGCCGTGGAGTAAGGACGGGTGCGAGGCGCGTCTTGCAGCGTTACTAAAGTCCCAGTTGGAGTTGCCGTGCAGCACGAAGGAGGAATCCTCATGGTACCTGTGCAGGTTATCTCCTTCACTATCTTCATCCTCCTCATCCTCATCCACCTCAGCTGTTGGGAGGAAGGAGTTGTGGGAGCGGAGAGTACCTCCAGTGCCAAGGCGCTCTTTCTTGTCTTTTTCCTCTGTCTTCCTCTGGGCATTGGTCAGCTGTGGTACCTCCTCTGGAGACGAGGTGGAGTCGCACCTCCCACTGCTGTCGCTGCCCCCCTCCCCCTCCCCCTCCCCCTCCCCCTCCCCCTCCCCCTCCCCCTCCCCCTCCTCCTCTCCTCTGTCCTCTTTGAGGCTCCAGTAGCTGCTGGAGATATGTCTGAGGCTGCTATGGAAGGCGGCCTCTCTGTGGAGAGTGTCCTGCTCGGGGAGGGAGGCGGCGCGAGTCAGACCCGCGGAACACAGCCGACCAGGCCTCTTGGCGGAGCTGCACAGCGACTGGACAGGAAGCTGCCAGGGGGGAAGTTGCACCAGGGGGAAGTGGCACGCTATCAGGGTGTCCCCTGATAGGCTGGAGGTCATGTTCATTCTCTCGGCTCAAGAGGTGGTATTATTGCAAATGTCTCCATGTTGCAAGAGAAACATCTGGAGAGGAAAGAAAGGAGAGCATTGATTGGGATGTGATCAAAGAAATAAGAATAGCTTCTATAGTAGAATAGAATGCCTGTGCTTTTTTTTATGGGAGATCTTTCCAAGTGGATTCAATAAATAATTAACCAACTCACTGTAATAGAAAAGAACTTAAGCAGCACACTGCTAGTACATTATGGACGTTAAGGTCCGACTGCTTCCCCCTGCCTCATGCGAACCCACCCTAGCTCTACAGTCAGACTCCTACTGTATCCTCAGCCCTGAGCTATTGGCATGCCCAGCGTTTCATGATTCACTCAGCCGTGGAGCCTCCCCCCTCCTCTCCCTAGCTGGAGCAGTCAAACACAGTTACTCATACGCCGTCTGCACGGCAACTGGACTGTAACTGGGCCAGCTATACTGTAGAGACACTCTGTAGGACGAAGCAGCACTAGATTTCAGCTACAGTACACATCACAGTCAGGAATGCACACCTTTTATCGACATACAGTATGCACACACAACCATTTCCACTGAATCCACTGCAGTTCACACGTACATACTGTACACAAACAGTTGTTCTGATTCCTAGCTCATCGCTTCATACCGCAGTCCTGAGCCTCACAGTCTTCTAGAACATCTCCATAGTTTACACTGAGCATGCTCACAGCTTCGTCCCAAGAGATTTGGAGAGGGTGGGTGATTTTGCACATCAATTCCAGTCTACCCATGGGGGAGTTTGATGCGTCTGTGTGTGTGTGTGTGTGTGTGTGTGTGTGTGTGTGTGTGTGTGTGTGTGTGTGTGTGTGTGTGTGTGTGTGTGTGTTTGTGTGTGTTTTGGTTTTAGATGAATAGTGACTGGTGGAGAGATCAGGTTATACAAATCTATGATAATGTTGTTGTTTGTACTTGAAAGGGCCGTCTATTGCTATTTTTGAATATAACACCCTATTATATTTTGAGATCTAATGAAAATCATCAAAATAGTCTTGACTCATGGCTTCTTTTCATATTGCAGTCACACCACTATAAATAACGTTGAAGCAATTATAAATTCACAAGCAATAAAGTGTTGTTTTTACTGCATTACTTGGGGTACAGAGTCTGTCTTGTGATGGGGGATTGAGTCACAATACACACAGCATACAGTTCACACCCCTCGTCCTGCGCCATCTCAGCATAATCTGTAAATAATCCAAGCAACATCTGCTGGAACATCTGCTTATTTCTATTTTATTTTTTTATTCCTATCCTTGTATTTCACTGCACCGTTGAGAGGTAGCTTGTTAAAAATATTTCATTTGACTGTTTACTGCTGTGTCCTGTGCATTATGATAAATGATAAATAAGATTTGATTTGATTTGATTTGCAGCAGACCAGGAGAAGTGTAGAGAAATCCTCTTTATCCTTAGATGCCTCAGACAAACAATATCTTTAGCATGACAACAACATATCCACTGTTGTCATACTGTATCCATTAGGTGCAATTTCATAAATGCCCTTACTGTATGTCTAACCACTGGTAATACAGTATTGCTCTGTATTTCAGTTAATCTGTGTTTACAACTGAAACACACAAATAAGGCAGCAATAGAGCATACAGTATTTTTTTTGTTTTACAATGTTTAGGCCTCAAATGATTGAGGAAACTGTTATGATTATAGAAAACATATCACATCATCATCCATAAGCCAGTGATAACTTATTTGGCATACAGGAACGAAAGTCGCATCTCTCTCCAATCATCTCAGCTTCATTACCACACATGTAATTTATGCACACAAAATGAACCAACTGTCCAAAACATCACAACACCGAGACAGACGCACAGGCAGATCAGAGACACAGACATCTCATCTATGAGAACTGAGATCCATCCGCTGACAGTTCCTCGGACACGTTCATCTTTAAATAAGACCATTGAGTTAAATACCAGGGGAAGACTTCTTGTGGAAAGTGGGCCAGCATGACAGGGTGCTTTTGCAGGTGACTAACCACTGCATTGCATATTTGATATGCCCCCTGTGTCCATGGCAGCACCCCTGCGTTGCTACGAAGAGACACATAAACAGTAGGCAGCCCTGCGCCCTGGATACAGGAATACTAGAGGAAACCAAATCAACCTGATGCGATTAGCCCCAACTATTGCACTGGGCATTTCTGTCCGATCTGATAACCCGTCTCACATGAGGGATATAATGGTGGTAACGTGACTGAGACACACAGAGCACTGACTGTTCAGACTGCCCTGGAAACAGACTCAAAGAAACAGAGAATAGACCACAAACTTCATGATGTTGTTGTTTTGTTTTCATAAAGTTTGCTGTAATGAGCCATACAGTAGGAGTAACATCATTATGCTGTGCCCAGATAAGAAAAAGCTTGACCTATATTCTGGGAGAAATGTGTTGCAATGGAAAAGAGATGTAGTCTACTGCATATAGATTGTTTAAAGATCTATTCAATAATTTGAACAGAGGGTAAGCTGTATCTAGACATCTAGACATGCACAACAGCTATATGGTCCACCCTTCCCTCAGGTGCTAAAATAAAGAGTGTGTGTGTGTGTGTGTGTGTGTGTGTGTGTGTGTATCCAGCGTCTCTGTGAGTCTGTGGTCAATTGGAATAGACCACATCAAAAATATAAATCAAAATCTAAACAAACACATGAACTCAGTCTGCTTTTGACTTTGGTAACGCTTGCTTTGGTTCTGTAAAGCTCACCTGAGTGGCTGGATATCAGTGCTAAAGTGACAGAGGAGGTTGAGTGTGAGATAGAAGGGCTAATGAGGGTAGGCAACTAGGGCGACAGAGAGAAACTGATAGGGTGAGACAGTGTTTTATTAGTGTGCATGCATGTGTGTCAGTGGACCAATGCCAAATCGCATAATGACACACAAATTACAGCACTTGGACACAAGTCTACAGTTCGAATAGAGGGAAACATTGACAGCATATACGACAAAATCACTCGATATAAACATACAGTAAAGCACAGAAATAAACAACGACGCACTGATATTTGCGCCAGAGCAAATTCTGTACGCATAGTATGTAGCATACTGTACAGTATAGGCATCTTCCAAACAGAATGCAACCTAAATTATAACAGTCGTCCCATAAACGTCTCCCAGTTGTCTGGCTTTAAGTTCCAGTGGCGGTATATTCATTAGCAATATATTCTACATCTAAATAGTAAGGTAATATGTCATACAAAACATTCAACATTATCTAACCAATTGATTAAAAAAACATGCGCCCCTGCTTTTGCTGCTTTATGCTGTTTTTGCAAATTACGTAAACACATAAATAAATCATTAATCATACATACGGTCGTTGTTCGCAGTATGAAAGCTTCAGTCGATGAGATACTGTATGTTTTGAATGATAACCGCAAATAATCGCAACCGTTGCTGGACGGTTCCTTTCCTTCAACGGTCCAAGCCCCGCGCTTCCAGTGCCGGTAGAAACAGAGGCCAGACCGGCAGATCAGCTGTATTAGTTGCGTCACAACGTCTCCAGCCAATGGTGAGCGCAGATTCCAACAACAAATAACAGTTTAGCCATAGAAAATGTATTTATACTAACTGGAGAATCATGTGTGATCTGATAAAAACAACAACAACGAGAACAACAAGGCATACAAAAATATGACATGTTTATTGTGGCAGTATGCTCAAAAAAAGAGTACATTTTAGAGAGTCTATATAATTACATACAGTACAGTTTTTCAATGATTGTTGATTTAATTGATATTGCATTAAATGCAACCCAAATTAAAGACCACTATGCATAACACATCACAGTAAACAAATCACATTATTCCCAGAGAGCAAATAAAAAACAAATATAACATTTAGGTCGACTAAGATTAAATCAAAGATTAAGGCAAGATTGAATCAAAATCTATGATCATCATACAGTAAAACTCATTGTCATCTCATGATGCATCTCAAAACAACACCCTGAGTTCAGACAGTTGAATGTCAGCGAAAGAAAATATTCAAAGTAAGTTTATATACAATAATAAAATCATCATATTCAACAAGGTTTGGTCTCACCAAATCAGCCAATTGTAAAGAATAACTCATTCATTTATAGATCTATAGAACATCTGCATTCTGAGCAATATCCATGTTGATATTATACCGAAGCTCAGTGTTTTCACATTTACTCAAACATAGTCTAGACATTCCTCCATGAAAATACACCTGGCACCAAATACTGGCTTGGGGGTGTCCTGGAATTGGTCCAGGCGAAGAACTTCCATACTCCTCACGTGGGACTGTTCAAATGTTTCACAGAAACTTGGCTGATTGATTCCAAACGTTTAACTGGATCACGTGGTGGGCTCACCTCTCCTAAGGGCTCTGTGGCCCTTCTGGCTCCTCTGTGATGCTGCGGTACAGCTGAGGCTGGTTCTGGGACAGAGCCGCGTCCGCCTGGGGGAAGAGGGCTAGCCTGTTCTTCAGGGGCCGCCGCAGGAACCTGCCCGAGGTCACCAGGTCACCGAAGCCCTGGGCGTGGGAGAAGGCGTAGCCTGACCGGCGGGTGCTGATGCGGCGAGTGGGGATACTTCGAATAGTGGGGGGCATGGCTTTGGCCTGTCTAATCTTGTGCCTCACCTAGAGGAAGGGGAGAGAGGGATGGGAGGGAGGGATGGGAGGGATCGGAGAGACAGGGATGAAAGAAGGGATGGGGGGGGGGGGGGGGGTGAGTAGACAGGAAATGAGAAGAGGTCAGTTGGACATTGAATCTAGTGTAGGAAGTAGATGTATATGTATACAGTGGCAATGAAGGCCAAACAAGACACAAACATGTTCAGCTTCTATCATCTCTGCAGGGTCCTCACACACAAGGCCCCATTTGGATCCCTTGCACAGCCCCTTGCTGTGACCATGAGTGTGCCACACAGAAATAGCCACAAAGGCGTGAGTAATCACTGGCCCTGACTGGTTAATGCCATTCACAGCACTGAGTCACAGTCACCCAGCCCTGTCATCATCTACTTGAGGAGGTCTGTGGCTATGAGACAGTCTTGGCCCCCTAACCTTGTCATTGATAGTAGGCCACAGCTGGGCCCGCAGGAAGCGGTAGGCCACAACAGGAAGTACACAGAGGATGGAGGTGAGTAGAATGGTGAGCCACACATTAGGCTGGTTCAGGGAGTTCCTGCCTGTGCCTGTTACAGAACATCAAAGATCAAAAGACAATTTAGATTACATGAACGGCAGCAGGCAAACCTACTCACCCAATTTCACCTTCTACAAATGATTGTTATGATTATGGAAAATAAATCACATCAATTTCAAATAATACTGCCTGCTCCACTGATACTTAATGTACCAATTAACACACATACAGTATACACAACAAACGAATATCCCCACACGAAAAGAGACATGAACAATGATGGGTAGATGAGGTGGCTAAGTCTAAGGGGTGCTACTACTCACCAATGAAGGGGAAGGAGGAGGTGAAGATGAGGAACATGCCATTGCTGTACATGGTGAAGATGACAGCGAAGTACACCGACAAACTGCCCCATAGGAAGAACTGGTTCAGTGCCGTCCAGTAGTGAGTGTCCAGACCCAGCTTTAACAGAGAGTTGTGTGTTACTGTGTTACTCTGTGTCACTCTGTGTGTGTGTGTGTGCGTGTGTGTTTGTGTGAGAGAGAGAGAGTGTGTGTGTGAGTGTGTGTGTGTGTGTGCGTGCGTGCGTGTGTGCGTGCGCGTGCATGTGTGTGTGTGTGTGTGTGACAAAGAGAGAGGGAGACTGTGTGTGTGTATGTGTGACAAAGAGAGAGGGAGACTGTGTGTGTGTGTGTGTGTGTGTGTGTGTTTGTAGGCTGTCTACAGTATGTGGATATACAGGTATGGTTAGGCATTGAAAGTTTGAACACAAAGACAATCATACACAGGACATTCAATCACTAAATCTCCCACACACATGATGTGTGTACCATCACACGTGCTTTGTCCCCTCTCACCTGGATGCTAACAGCGATGAGTAGGCAGGTTTGGGCTAGCAGGGCGAAGGACTGGTAGTCCACAATGTCTTTCCCGTCATCTCTGACCGTGTCGTACATGGCAGCCCAGGGGATGAAAAAGAGCACCAGGGAGCTGTAGCAGCTGTGTGCCACACAGCGAACAAACGCCTTCTTACTGAAGTACAGGTTGAGCTGACCTGGTGCGTAGAGCTGCGGGTACTGGAAACTCCACCGGTCATTCACATCCTATAGACATAGAGAGATGGAGGGAGTCAAACTATGCACGCAATACCGGTGGAGGCTGGTGGAGGTAGAAATGGACAGGCTCATTGCAATGAATGGAATGGAATGAGGAACGGTATCAAATGTGTGTTTGATACCATTCCTCATTCCATTCCATGCATTACAGAGAGCCAGCCTCCACTGGTGCACATTCATTATTTACAGTACGCTCATACACAGTGGCATAAACAATAGGCCCAAAGAATATATATATTATTTCTATACTGTACAGTACATTGTGTCATCTTGCATTCCAGTTAATTATAGGGTGCCACTAGACAATGGTTTTTATCTCAACCCATAGTCGTTGTTGTTCCTTGGTTACCTGATCGAAGAGACTCAAGCCGAGGACAGGGAGAGCTGTGTAGACCAGGTTATACAGGGTGATGAACCACTCATCATACACCGTCTGTGTAGAGGAAGAACACAGCATAAACACCTCACGCACAGACCATGTCACATACAGACCATGTCACATATCACGCTTTTCTTCTCTTGTCACTTTTTTGTATTACTCTTAGTGTTGACTTGTTGATTGTTGCTGACTGTTGTCGTTGAGCGAGGAGCAAGATCCCAAAGCATTTCACTATGTCAATTATGGCTGTATGCGATGTACGTGACAGGTAACATTTGATTTGATTTGATTTGATTTGATGTACATCATACTGTTCTAGTGATACAGTGCATTATAAGGAGATCATTTCCTAATCTATAAAAAAAACCTTTGTTTTCGATTGACAAAAGGAGATATCTCAAACAGCCTTTCATGCCGTTCTGTGTCTTACCTGTGCAGAGAAGCCGCAGAAGAAGCCATACCAGAAGTGGACAAAGGTGAAGGTGAAGTTCTTGTAGAAGAAGTAGCGCAGGAACTTGCACATGCGCAGGTAGGACCAACGGCCGTGCACCAGCAGGAGGCGCTGCAGGTAACGGAACTGAGCGAAGGAGAAGTCACTGGAGAGGACCGCCTGCATGCCCTCCTGACCACTGATTCCCACACCTATGTGGGCCGCTGGAGGTAGAGAGAGAGAGAGAGAGAGAGAGAGAGTGAGAAGAGGAGTGTGTGTGTGTGTGTGTGTGTGTGTGTGTGTGGGGGGGGGGGTACAGGACAGTTACAGTACATAGTAACAGTCACAAATCATGAGTCAGTATAATTCACCTCTCCCCCAGTGTACAACACACTGCAGCTCATACTGCATCTCCTCATGTATACTGATATGCTCATTATGTCTACCTCTCCTTAGGGTGAGCTTACCCTTGATCATGCTGACATCATTAGCCCCGTCGCCAATGGCCAGAGTGACGGCCTGCTTGTACTTCTTGACCAGCTCCACCACCTGGGCCTTCTGTAGGGGGGTGACCCTGCAGCAGATCACCGTCTGACACATACACGCTGTCCGCAGTAGCTCCATCTCCAGATCATTCTCCAGGGCAAACGCCTAAT